>NC_136057.1:269536698-270736698 GCF_964261635.1 Lissotriton helveticus | reverse complement strand
ACAAAGTTGTCAGGTTTATGCGGTTGTCAGAAACTAATCCCTTCTTGTGAATTCGAGAAAGTTTCTAGTGACCTCTGAGTTAGCTGGCACACACTATTAAGTTTAATATATTCGATAGAGACCTAGTCGACTCAGTCATACGTCTAATCTACAGGATATATTATTCCAATGCGCAGAGCCTATTGGGAATATAGGAACTACACTACAGATTAAGTGGCGACAGTGAGGGTTTTCAATCTCATGTGGGGAGCCGGTTGTCTTTCCACTGAAACAGTCTTCTCCTGCCATTGACATAGGATTGTGGCTTGGTGTTGACATAGGATTGTGGCTTGGTGTTCTTCATGCCATGTGAACCCCCTTTCTGTATTTCATGCTGATGTTTTTTATCCCAGCAAGGCCTTGCTCTGGGAACCATTAAAGGTTACTTGTCAGCCATCTTGGCTATTTTGCGGCTGCCCTCAATCTTTTAAGTCTCTCAGTTTTTGCAAGGTTTGCAGCATTTGGTCTCACCTACTCCCTTTGTCCAGGGGGACCTCAATGTGGTCCTTAAACTTTTCTTGTATGTTATACCCTTTGGGCTCCTGCATAGCTGCCCTCTGCAGATTTTGATTTAGAAATCAATGTTCCTGATGGCCGTCACAGAGGCCAGGAAGATCAGTGATCTTCAGACTCTGCCGGTCAAGCATCTGTACACAAGCTTCTTCCCTGACAAGCTTGTTCTTCAGAAACGTGCCTCTTTCTTTGTGAAAGTGGTCACCCCTTTTTCATATTGGCCAGAGTATTACTTTGGCTGCCTCCTAGGCCCCACCTCATCTGTCCAAGTAGGAGGAGAGACTCCATCCTTTGGACCCTAAAAGAGCTCCACCAGAGCCAAAGTCACCACTACTGTGTTAGCGCTCTGGGACTTCCCTAGACATCTGTCAAGCTGCCACGTGGACGCCCCTCCATACGTTCAGGAAGTACTACTGCTTGGACATTCAGGTCTATCATAATGGGCATTTCGCACATTCGATCCTACAGAACTTATTGGTCTAAACCAGTTAGCAGACCCACCTCAAGGAAAGTATTGCTTGGGTATGTATTTTGAGGTGAGGAATCTACGGTTTGAAGTCTCTACCAGATGAGCAAGTTACTTACCCTCTGGCGCAGCAAAACTCAATACACCAGTGCCTACGGTTACATCATAGACTGGTCCCCTCTCTATATGGTCACGTAACAGAGATTTGTATGGTCACTGCATGTACTTTCAGTCTACTCATTCACATGACACTTTTCTCTAGATTCACATTCTAGAGCTGATGCCCAGGTAGGGCAAACGTTTTTGAGGAAGCTATTTGGTTCGATTTGCAGTTTCTTCTTTCTTTCGTGCCTGATGATTGGGATAAGCTTTCTGTTCTATTCGGTGTTTATGAAATCTATAGCGATGACTGCAGGAGGAAATGTTGCTTACCTGTAAAGCAAGTTCCTCAGTGAACAACCCTCCCTCCGTTCCGGTGGAAGGAAAGAACCTAATGCAATCAACAACAGGATCCTAAGAAGGTGATCACAAAACGAAAGCAAAGGTCAATAACATGAAATTATGGGATACCGCAAATAAGCAATCTCCTATTTCCGCTCGCTTTCAGCTGCAGCCTAACTACATTGCCCTATTTTTCATTTGCTTTTATAATAAAACAAAAAGTTTGAGTTGTTGCTACTTTATTTCTTTATATGTCTAAGAAAAAATAGTCTTCTTTAAAAATATCAAAAAATTGCCCAATATAGCTTTCAATATGCTGTCAAATGTGTTTTAAATTTACAAAGAAAAGTTCCTGTTCTAGAGAAGAGTATATATATTTATTTTGTGTTGTGCTGCTGGACCCTTGCACCACCCACGCCTCTGCCCCCACCTTTCACCCCCATCCCATCCCCCCACTCCCCACAACCATCTGTGTGTGTGAATCAACTCTGTGCTTTTTAGTGTTGATTTCCCTGAAGTAAACCTGTTTTACAGGTGAACGAACAACTTATCTCACTCTGAACATGGCTTATCAAGGTAGAGGAATAGCAGAAGAATTCCAGAGCAACCAGAAACTATTGGTGGAGTACTTGATCTCTTGCTTGCTGCCTCCAGATACAGGCTGGATTGTTGCATAATGGGACTTTAAAAGAGAATGGCCTTTGCTGCACTAATACCCGTCCATCTATAAACAGTCCTATTGTTTCTACATGCTGAAAGGGAGGGAAAGAGAATAAGGGTGTGTCTAAAAAGGACTATTGTGTGTATAAACATGAATTGTTAGTACATTAACATTGTCTGTCAATCTGAAATGCTGGCACTCTATATTAAACAAATTGATTGACTGATAATTAAACTGTTTGTGTTCTCTAGATTATTTTTTCTGCTTACTTTTATTTTATATTTTTATCTCTGTTCTATAAAAAAAAAAACAGGAAGAATGCAGAAAACATGTATTATTTTTCGGAGCTGGCATTGACTCTCAATGCGTTTGAAGAGGGCACAGCACCCACAGATAGCCGGTTGCGTCCAGACCAGAGACTAATGGAGAATGGCCGCTGGGATGAAGCAAATGCAGAGAAACAAAGACTGGAGGAGAAACAGCGAATGACTCGCAAGAAAAGAGAAGCAGAAGCAGCCAAACCCACAGAAGAGGGTAAGAAATGAGGCACTACAATAGTTTATACGTGAGCCTTTAAAGCATAACATGACTCTATACTGCAGTGTTACATCTGGTTGGTGTTAAAATGGAATCACCTCGTTACTTGGCACCTCATGTTTGAATTCCTTCTCAAAAGAATTGACTGTGGCAAGGTGCTTCATCCTATAGCCTTCAATCCCATCTGTAGACATCTTTTAATCTATAGAGACAGGGACACTGGTTTAAGACCAAAAAGTAGGTCTGAGCGAGAATAGATACACAACCACTGACCTTCTACACAAGCTCATTAGCTATTTTCAGCAGAAAATAAACATACCATCTCTTTTGTAAGTTTGCCTAGCACTCTTATGAATCAGTTTCTGTTGTTAAAAATCTGTCTCCATTGTATAATTTTCTTTTACCTCCTCCAGGGGTTTGGTGCATTCATGCACCCTGGTCATTTAAAATAGTTTTGCTGGACTGCATACTCTGTAGTTACCTAGACAGTTGATATGTAAATTGGTTTAAAATACATTTTTAGGAACGAGGAGTTTGGTGAATAGCCAGCACTAGGGAAGGTTGAGCAGGCTTAACTAAAAACCGCCCCCAGTCCCTGCCTTAGAAAAGCTGCTTCCATCAGACCCTATTCATGTGGTTTCAAGTATAGGGAGGTTGCATCTGCCATATGGCCGTAGTTTTGGTCTCTCACTGAAGTCTGCAGGGGTCAGTTCTGGGTTCACCCTATGAGGACATGTGGGCCCAAATGAAGACAGGCATCCGTAGCCTTCAATTGCTCTTGGAGCCAGATCCGGGCCTTTTTCCAAGAGGTCCTACAACCTTATCCAAAGACCGCACTTAAGGTGCCTAGTCTTATTGTCTTGTACCTTTTATCAGATTCTGCTCCCTAAAAGGTTTTCATGCAAACTTGCTTACAACAATACAGTACATTTCTGATTGAGACTTCTAACTGCAGGTTTCACACATTTTGAATATCCTCAAGCCTTAGACTGGATCCGGAAACTTTTTTGCGACAATTCCCTCCAGCATAGTCAGGTGGCACCATGTGACGCTATGCTTCCTCATGCCGCTCCGTCTCGTACAGGCACGACATCAGGACCAGTATATATGCACGTCACCTGCTCGTGCTGGTATCAGTTCCTTTCTTTCTGCACCATCCGACATGGATTTGCTATTCTCTTGAAATTTTCTATACAGTGTGTAGAAATGTCACGCAAAACAGTAGGATTGAAACTTTGTGTGACATGTACCTGACAGATATCAGTTACGGATCCGCTTGAGGAGTGCCTCACTTCTCTTGGCTCTGGCCACAACTTAGTCATGCTCGTCTGATGTCAAGATGAAGAGGAAGGCCATCGGTGAGCGCAAGGCCAAGCTAGCTGTCGCACAGATGTGGATATAGAAGACTCGCTCCCAATCAGTCTGCGGCACGGCGGTCCTGGTTGAAGCCGAGGACTTACTTGCACTCATTCCTGAGGTCGTTCTCATGATCGGACCTAGTCCAAGTCAAGTAAGTCAAAGCAGAGTCTTAGGAAGTCCAAGCATGATTCTCTTGGATCTCGTGATAAACAGAACAGGGTAGCTGATCAGGATGATTTACAAAACAATGAGATCCACACAGCCAAAGCGTGCTGCGTGGCCCAGGGTTGTATTCCAAACAAATTTATTGTGTTTCAATCTCAATTTGCATTAAATAAACAAACACATGGCATCAAGAAAAAACATCCCATCCCTACAGTCAGTTCAAAACACATACAGTTATATATACAATATATACAAATCTACATACATTTAAGGTGAATACTCAAAAAATAACGACACCAACAAAAAACTTAAGGACAAATTACATAACAATCATTACATCATGAACAGCCTTTACACGAAAGGCACCATTTATAGGTGGAAAACCAGTCCTAAAAGTAAACAACCAGTGGACAGGCGGATCTGAAGCTGGAAAGGGTTAGCCTGCCTGTCACACAACACCTGTGATACAGTCTTTTTCAGATTTACAGCAAGGGCCCACAGGGGTGGCGTTAGTTAGTCCCTAGCTGCACCCTTCTTTCTTGACACAGGCTGGGGGTCAACGCGTTTCGAACCGTGATGAATATAGGTTCTCCTCAGGACATGGACTTGGTAGGAATTTATCTTGTCAGCCAGAACTGGGGCTACACCAGGAAATGTGTAAAGGGCTTCGGGTATGTTTTCTGTATGCACACGTGGAAGTATCCGGATGTGGAATGCCCAAGGCGCGGTGCGCGGTAGATGGAAGGATGAGTCACATGGTGGTGTTCTTGTTGGACCAGCTGCACCTGGGTTGCTCTAATCAACAAACGGCCGGTCCGTGGAGGAATCCGGACAGCGGGGCGGGAATCAAGCTGCCGCGTACCAGGTACGCGGCAGCTTGATTCCCGCCCCAGGTACGCGGCAGCTTGATTCCCGCCCCAGGTACGCGGCAGCTTGATTCCCGCCCCGCTGTCCGGATTCCTCCACGGAAGGGTGCAGCTAGGGACTAACTAACGCCACCCCTGTGGGCCCTTGCTGTAAATCTGAAAAAGACTGTATCACAGGTGTTGTGTGACAGGCAGGCTAACCCTTTCCAGCTTCAGATCCGCCTATCCACTGGTTGTTTACTTTTAGGACTGGTTTTCCACCTATAAATGGTGCCTTTCGTGTAAAGGCTGTTCATGATGTAATGATTGTTATGTAATTTGTCCTTAAGTTTTTTGTTGGTGTCGTTATTTTTTGAGTATTCACCTTAAATGTATGTAGATTTGTATATATTGTATATATAACTGTATGTGTTTTTGAACTGACTGTATGGATGGGATGTTTTTTCTTGATGCCATGTGTTTGTTTATTTAATGCAAATTGAGATTGAAACACAATAAATTTGTTTGGAATACAACCCTGGGCCACGCAGCACGCTTTGGCTGTGTGGATCTCATTGTTTTGTAAATCATCCTGATCAGCTACCCTGTTCTGTTTATCACGTGTCGAGATCCAGGCTGGTCAGTGGCAGGATCCAATACCTTCATTTGTACATCTCTTGGATCTCAGCACTTACAATACTCGGAGCCACGCGGCACACTGGGTACTTCTAAGCCGTAAAGCCTCATCCAGGCTCATGGCACAATTTAATTTGATTCAGGTGGCAATGCTGGCTCAACTCCCAACAGCTTTAGGTAGCTATGGAGAAAATATTTGATGCCACCCAGTGCCTCACTGGTGCACCTTCGGGCCCCATGGATCTGAGTGGGCCTTTAGCTGAGCTACCATCAGTGAATCCGACCTTGAAGTCAGCTGGGCCTCTTGACCTCATTCCAAGGTTTAGATCTGTGCTGGTTCTGGGTCCATCAGAAACAGACCAGACAAAGGTTTTAGTGCCATCCTCGCCTTATTTTTCTAGGGAGGAGTATCTGTTTGGTTATCAGCTATTTATACTCCGGATTTTTGGGATGCAAGTGAATTTAACACTGCACCTAAAATTGGACTGGCATTACCTAATTCTGCTACTGCCACCGAAGCGGCAACCTGCATTGCCACAATAATAAGTAGGGCAACTAAAACTCTTGATCTTATTCTGCATACTCAAGATGTCAAGATTACTTTCCTGACAGAAGTCTTGGACCCAGCACATTCCTCACAGGTGCCATTGCTGCCATTCAGTGAGTCTCTGACATGTTTTGCTAGGGAAATGGACTATGCCAGGATCTTGTCCACCAATAAATAATCAAATTGCAAAAAGGCATAGACCTGCCCCTGGGTAGCTGGGTTTGCTTTTGTAGCTTCAGACACCAGAAAGCCTTGTGGTACAAACTTCTATTAGCTGTACAAAATATAAAGAGTTACGACGGCAGGCCCAGCGACAGCGACACACTTCTTCTTGTTGAGTCGCGCTTCCAGCTCCTTGCAACACGCAGTTCCTCAGAAGACCCAAAACAGCAGCAGGCACTTCCAAAAGAACTCTGGGGAGCTGGGGGGTGAAGTCTGTTGTCCCTGAGACTTCAGCAAGAGGCAAGCTCTTTTCCAAGCCCTTGGAGATCCTTCACAAGTTGAAATCAAAGTACACAAAGTTCCTTTCTCCTTCCTTTGGCAGTAAGGCAACCACTGCAGGCCAATCCCCCAAGCAGCACTTCAGCTTGGGAATAGTCTCTCCTCAGTTTCTTCAGGTTCCTCTCCTCAGTAAAGGTTACTTCTTGTAGTCCAAAGTGATCTAATTTCATGGGATCACTGTCCCAATATTTATACCCCAAAATCCTTTGTTCTCTGAGGGGAGAGGGGCCTTTTCCCAGAAGTTCTGAAGCTCTCTGTTTACCAGACTTCTCCTTTCCTTTCACAGCGCAGGGCAGAAACATCAGACGGCCCACAGGAGGTGGAGCCAGCATTGTGGAAGGCAAGTACAGTTCTGGAGCACTTTGTTTACAGGACTACTTCTCTTCTTTCAATGTGCAGGGCAGAGACATCAGCCGCTCCCCACGGGGAGGGGCCAGAATTGTGGAAGGCTGGCACAGCCCTATTCAAGGTTCAGGTGCAACTCCCCCCTCCCATCTAGATGCAGATCTCTCTATTCACCACTGGTTGACTCAGCTTGTATCTTGGCATTCCCCAGCCCTGTCACTCACAAAACCAGACAAAGGAATACACAACCTAGCAGAGGCAGGTTTGAATGGTTAGACAAGCAAATACCTATTTTCTATAAGTGGTATTTGCAAACACAGAATATTAAAATAAACCCTACTAAAAGATGTATTTTATTATTCTGAGTTCAGGCATATTAAACTCTAATTTCTACCATGTTCTCTGAGACAGTTAGGATTATAAACATGTAATAATCTAACAGCCCATTCTGGCCTATTGAGAACAGGTAGCCTTGCAATAGTGAAAAAACGAAAATGGCTGTAATTCACTATTAGGACATGCCACACACATCGGGGCTTGTCCTACCTTATACTTACAATGCACCCTGCCCATGGGCCTACCATAGGGGTGACTGATATGAAGAAAAGGGAAGGTTTAGGGACTGGAAGGTGGGTGCGCTTGCCCAGTCAGCCTGACAGTACCCGACTGCACACAGATTCTGCAATGGCAGACCTTAGACACATTTGTGGGTGGCACAACCATTGCTGCAGGCCCACCAGCAGCATTTGGATTACACGCCATGGGCATACCCAGTGCGCTAGACTAGGGTCTGACAAGTAAACAAAATAGCCACAATTGGAATCACTAAGCAATGCATTAATTTACAATAGGAGCACTTGCACTGTGGCAATGGACAGCAGTGGCACAGTGCCCAAAGCATTGAACACCAGCAAAAATACATGATGCAACAGCAAAAATGGAATGGAGACCCACGCCAATGGTGCCAGGTCTAACACTTTCTACCATTTTCCCTGATAAGGAATCAAAGAAGTTGAAGGTGTATGCAAAAAGGATGTTTTTTATGGGCAGTTTGGCCCTTAGGTCTCTACATACTTCATCTCTTTTGAGGAGATACTCCTGTGATTCCCAGGATAAGGTGGTTGATGTGTTAACTGCTGTCCCGGCTGAGCCTGTCTAATCTTACAGTGGTTAGTTGCTTATGGTTTGGTTTTAGCAATCACCGATAGATATACTTCTTGGTGACCCAAAGCCTGTTCGGGCGAAGGCAGATTAAGTCCTTGGAAGATTTAAAGAGAGCAAGGCCATCTCCCGCTCTCTGGATTTGACTCTGTCTACTTCCCAACAGCAATTTGTGGCTTTGGATGGGGACACCTTCAGAGACCGGCAGTATTCATCTCAGTTGTGGCAGACCACTCTGTCCTTCAGAGGCTATGGTTGTGGAGCAAGACCGCATCATTCAGGCCCTCCAGGGCAGAATTCTGTCCAGTTCTGCAGTCTCATCTTTAATTTGACCTTGACATCCCACGATTGCCTGGTTGTAGGTTGAATTTGTTTCTCCCTCTCCAGTTGTAGGAACATTACTTCAGATCAGTGGGTACAACTAGGTTACCCAATGACAGGCTATCTACACCACAACATCTCCTGGAGAACCACTGGTCTATAGCCCAAGACAAAGTTCTAGATCTCTTGGCCAAGGGAACAACAGAGTGTGCTGGTTTTAGAAATTATGACTGATTGTTACTCCCGTTACTTTCTGATACCAAAGGAGGATAGAGGCCTTCGCCCTAATCTTGGTCTTTGCCCTCTGAACTTTTTAAGGAAAGAAAAGTTCAGGGTGCTCACCCTGACCCAAGTTATCTCTGCCCTCGATCTGGGAGACTTAATGGAAACACTGGACTTGAGGTATGAATACTTTGACGTTATCATGGCTCAATCTATATTCCACAGTTTCACGACTTTTCCATGTTGGAGTCCCAAAGCAGTCTTACTTAAGAGATTCCTTTTACCTGCATTTGGGCATGGGACTCCTGTATGCCTTTACTCCCTGAACCTCTCCTTTTAGAGTGCTGAAAAATACTGGGGGCTAAGTCATTCCTGTGGATCCAGACTGGGCCCAGAGAATGTGGTACCAGGAACTTCTAGCCAAAAGCATCTGTCCTCCAACGCGGCTGCCTCTTTGGGAGGAATCCCCTGCTGCAGCAGCAGCCTAGGGACCTACACTTGAGCCTGTAAAACCTACATCTTTATGCATTGATATTGAGAATTGATGGCATTTGATCTCCCTCCCGAAGTAGTCTGTGTTATTCTGGCAGCAAATCATTTTTGTACAAAGACTGTTAATGCAATTTGTCGTTTGGTGTTTTTCTTGTTACAGCCAACCACTACAGACTTCCCTGTCCGAGATATATATATATATATATATATATATATATATATAATAAAGATAGGTAAAGATTACTTATAAGCCCTTTATTAGCCTTTTTTGCATTTACCGTATTAGCCATGAAACAAAATAAAAGTAGCCCAGCTTAGGAAGACATATAAACAGGTCATTCTCGCCCGGAAAAATTACATCAAAGAACAAGCATGGAATGATCTTCAATCACCAGAGGTCTTCCGTGATAGCTCCAAATTTTGGGAGGTGATAAATCACCCCTACTTCTCAGGGGCGGAGAATAACACAGCGGAATGTGTAATACCCGATGACCAATGGTTATCTCATTTTGCCAATATTTATAGTCAGCCTATACCTGATGACATGCAGGACTGTCTTACTTATTCTCATACTGAATTAATTGAAATATTTGAACCTGAGGATGTAGAAAAAGCGATAAATGATACACTCAAGAATAAGGCGCCGGGCCCTGATGGGGTCCCTGCAGATTTATACAAAGCGGCACCCAAATTTTGGGCTAAGATCCTGACAAATGTGTTTAACTGTGCAAGAGAAAATAAGTTTCCTCAATCCTGGTCAAAATCCATAATTATACCAATTTTCAAGAAGGGCCTAAGGGGTGACCCTGCCTGCTATAGACCCATTTCCCTAATTGACTCTGCCGTAAAGATCTTGGGCAGAGGCAGAGTCATTTTGGGTAGGATAACATCGTGGTTGGGGGCCAGGGGAATCCTATCAAATGCACAATATGGATTTAGGCCCAAACGAAGTACATTGGATCAGTGCCTAAATTTGCATTTGATAATCAGCAAATATACAACAGTCAAAGATGGGGCGCTGTATATGGCATTTATGGATCTCTCCTCAGCCTTTGATCTGGTTAACAGGTCAAGGCTGTGGGGAGTTCTTTTGGAAATGGGCATGGAGAGAGCGCTGGTGGGATTTTTAGCAGACCTCCACCAGGGGCTAGAGGCCTCTGTTAGAGTAACCCAGGATGGAAGGTGCACTAGACTCTTCAAATCACAGAGAGGGGTGAGGCAGGGATGTATCCTTGCCCCTCTCCTTTTTACCCTATATATCAATGCACTTGAGCCAGTGCTCTCCACTCTGGGGACTGACGTTCCGCGTGCAGGAGAGATTAACATCCACGTCCTCCTGTACGCGGACGACTCAGTCTTATTGGCCCGAACGGGTGTGGCGCTAAATAAGTTATTGGCATCCTTTGGGGATTTTATGACATCTTTAGATTTGAAAATTAATACACAAAATCTCATGTCATGATCACAGGACTCAAGGGTAGGAAAAGGAAACCTATAACTTTCAGTTGTACAGGAAAGGAAGTACAAAGGGTTTCTTCCTTTACCTACCTGGGCGTGGTCTTTGATGACAAAGGAAATTGGGGCGCCCAACACAAGTCCAAATCAAATGCAGTCACTAGATCGGCTGCAGCCCTTCTGAATTTTGCCAAAAGAATGGGGTCACGCCCAATAGAAGCTATCCTTAAGGTATATAATGCTAAATGTCTGGCAATCGCCACTTATGGAGCTTCAATATGGGGATATACCAACCCAGTTAACATCCAGAGGGCGGAAAATAGATTTTTTAGATCACTACTCTCCGTCCCCCAGTCTACTCCCACTTTTACCATCCACTCAGAGTTAGGCACTGGGTTTGTTTCAGACAACATACAAATTGCTCCTGTTATTGCCTGGTTAAAAACTTGGCTAAATTAGGAAATTTCTTTAAACAATCAAATCCTCAAAGATTGCCTGGCAATGGATGGAGCCTTAAAGATCCCATGGCTGACTTATGTAAAAACTATGTTATCCCACCATCCAATTCTTGCTTCTAGTACTTGCCATCTGTAGAGCACCCATGATAACTTGGTTGAGAGGTTCAACCGAGTTATAAAGACTGCTCTTAAGATGCCGAGTACTAGACGGAAGAATTGGATGGTGTTGCTAAGGAAGATGATTTGGATGCATCTCTCCCAGTAAAAACAATTGTGAGTTTTTACTGGCAGAACATGTTAAATACGTTCTACTTTTTAATATGCCCCACCCTGCATTAGGACTCGATAAGTCTGCTGTAGGGGTGACAAGAACTGCGCAAACGTGCAGTACAGTGACGGAGAGGTGTGCATCTTTGTATTTATCCGATCAGCGGTTTGGGTTTCAATTGCTTTCATGCCCTTGCTACGTGTGTTTTTTGTTTGCTATGGGGATTAGGTAGAGCATTAAATGGTGCTTGTAGGTACTTTGGCCCTCATTAAGATATCAGATGGGGCATCCTACGCCATCGTGGTTAAGAGGGCAGCTGAGGTCCTTGGACTGGAGCTGCCCTCAGTGCAGGTCGGGATTAATCTCCTGACCGAAGTGCTTCTACCTGGGGCTTCCACCTCTGAACCGCTTTTGCCCTTTAATGAGACGATTGCCCGCCGCCATTGCCCATCACCGGGCGACCCAAAGTTCCTCAGCCAACACCCCCCCAGGGCGCATTCCCTTCCGCCTCTCCGGATCGGGAATCCAAGAGACTGAACTCTTCAGGGAAAAAGTTGTTTTCTTCCTCCAGTCTGGCATTGTGGTCGGTGAATAGCGCATGCTTATTGGGCTGTTTCTCCCACTCTCTTTGGGAGACGGTTGCGCAAGTGCTGCCACATGTCCCGGAGGAGGCCCCGGGCTGTCAAGAGAGCGGCAACATTCACCATTCGATGTGGATTGGATACCACCGATTCGCTGGGCAGGTCTATTTCATCAACAGTGGCCTTGAGGCGCCACACCTGGCTTCGTACAACTGGCTTCTTGGGGATGTCCAAGTCGATTAGATGGACATGCCCTTTGATGGAACCCGCCTTTTTTGGGGAAAAGGCTGACTCTGCCCTGGTCAGGTTCAAGGACTCTCAAGCTACGGTCAGATCCTTGGGCCTCTCCTCCAGGGGTTTCAAGGGGTTTCCAGCCACGTCAGCCCTATCCTAGCCACCGTCCCACACAGACTTCCCAGGCAGCACATGGACTTGGAGTGGATACATTCCGTCCTCGGGATGGAGGTCAGAAGTCACACTGCCCCCAGCAGCCACAGCCTCCAAGCACTCCTAGGCTGATTCTGCAGGACCACACCACTCCAGTGGGTGGGAGAATTAGTCATCATCTCCCCCGCTGGAGATCTATAAAAACAGACAAGTGGGTCTTGCAGCTCGTCCAGGACGGCTATTCTCTTCCTTTCTTTTCCTCCTACTATTCTGCCAAGTCAGGAACGGCTGGCGGAGGATAAAACTGCTCCAAGAGGAAGTTACGGATCTTTTGGTCAAAGGAGCTATCAACACGGTTCCAGTTTCAGAAGTAGTTAAGTTTAGTTTAGTTTATTTTTTGCATAGTTAACAGTTTCAGAAGTAGGCAGTGGCTGTTATTCCCGCTACTTTCCGATTCCTAAGACGTACAAGGGTCTTCGGCCCATTTTTGGTCTTCGGACCATCAATCTCTTCCTCAAAAAGGAGAAATCCAAAATGCTCACATTTACTGAAGCCTTGTCTGCCTTAGAACAAGGAGACTGGATGGTAGTGCTGGACCTGCAGGATGCCTATTTTCACATTCCCATCCTTCTGGGCAACAGGTGTTACCTACAGTTCAAGGTAGGCCTCGAGCACTTTCAGTTTACCGTGCTCCCCATGGGCCTTACCAGTCCCCCTCAGGTGTTCTCCAAGGTGATGACGGTGGTTGCGGCTCATCTGCGCAAGTTGGGGATTTCAGTCTTTCCCTACCTCGACGACTGGCTGTTGAAGGCATCCTCGCCCCAGGCTGTCGTCTCCCACCTTCAAACTACGGCGGACCTCCTGCATTTGCTGGGGTTCTCTATAAATGTGCCGAAGTCACACCTGACTCCTTCTCAGACGCTCCCTTTCATCTGAGCTGTTCTGGACACAGTGCAGTTTCGAGCTTATCCTCCTGAGCAGCGATTCCAGGATATTCAGGTTATGATTCTGATATCTCAGCCTCTATCCTGAATTTCGGTGAGGTTGACTCTGAGGCTGTTGGGCCTCATGGCCTCCTGCAACCTGTTGGTAAGACACACGAAATGGCGTTTGCAGGCTCAGCAGTGGGACCAGTTCCAATAGGCACAGCACCAGGGAAATCTCACCGACCTGGTTCAGATCTCGGAAGGAACTGCGAAGGATCTGCAGTGGTGGTTAACGAACCGAGATTGGGTCAAAGGCAGACCTCTCTCCCTACCCCAACCGGATTTCACAATCATGACGGATACATCACTTCTGGGATGGGACGGCCTCTTGGAAGAGATGGAGATCCGGGGTCACTGGTCTCTGGCGGAGATGGGGCTCCACAGAAACGTGTTTGGGCACCAAGCGATTCGCTTGGCATTGAAAGCATTTCTTCCCTCTGTTAAGGGGAAGTTGGTGCAGGTGTTCTTGGACAACACTACCGCCATGTGGTACTGCAACAATCAAGGTAGGGTGGGGTCAGTTTGTCGAGAGGCCCTGCGTCTCTGGACGTGGCTGGAACATCCGGGCATAACCCTGGTGGTTCAACACCTGGCAGGTCTATTTAGAGGTGTGGCCAAGGTCTCTTTCATCAGTGGGGAGAACCTTGGTTAGATTTGTTCGCCTCCGAAGAGAACGCGCAATGTCGGCAGTACTGCGCGCTGGAGTTTCCAAGGCGGCTATCGCTCAGAGACACGTTTCATCACAAGTGGAACTCAGGCCCGTTGTACACCTTTCCGCCCATCCCACTCCTGCCCAGGGTTCTGAAGAAGATCAGGAGAGACCGGGCCCAAGTCATCCTTGTGGCTCTGGACTGGGCAAGGAGAGTCTGGTATCCAGAGCTTCTGAGCATGAGTGTCGATCCTCCGATCAAGCTGCCCCTTCGGGAGGATTTTATATCGCAGCAGCAGGGGAGGGTTCTCCACTCGAACCTGTCAGCTCTGTGCCTACATGCGTGGAAATTTGAGCAGTGGCAGTTTGTGGTTTTGACCTTCCTCACGAAGTCTGTAATGTTATTCTGGCGGCCAGGCGGCTCTCCACTAAGTCGGTATACTCCGGCTGTTGGCAGAAATGTGTATTATACTGTACAGAAAGGTCTATTGACCCTCTTTCTGCTCCTCTTTTTACTGTACTTTTATTCATTCTGACCCTTGCCCAGCAGGGCTCTGCTTTGAGAACTCTCAAGGGTTACCTTTCTGCTCTGTCTGCTTTTTTGCGGCTGCCAGGCCAACCTTCTCTGTTTAAATATCCTATTGTAAATAGATTTCAAAAAGGGCTGGTTCACTTGTTTCCACCCACGCCCTTTATTATGCCACAATGGGACCTTAATTTGGTCCTCACATATTTGATGTGCGCTCCTTTTGAGCCTTTGCACAATTGTCCCCCCGGCTGTTGACCATCAGAACAGCCTTCTTAGTGGCGATTACATCGGCCTGGAAGGTGAGTGAGTTACAGGCATCATCCAGCTCGCCTCCTGCATCTTTTTTACCAAAGGTTGTGACCCCATTCCATCTGGGTCTGTCCATCACTTTGCCCACCTTCTTTGCTCCCCCACATCCCTCTAAGAAAGAGGAGCGTCTCCATTGAATGGACCCAAAAAGAGCGTTGTCGTTCTACCTTGACCGCACAAGAGAGTTCCGGGTCGATGACCAACTCTTTGTGGGGTATGTGGGTGCAAAGAAGGGAAAGGCAGTGCAGAAAAGAACCATCTCTCGCTGGGTTGTTCTCTGCATTAAAATCTGTTACGCCTTGGCGAAGAAGCAGCCCCTTGAGGGATTGAGAGCCCATTCCACCAGGGGAAAGGCTGCGCCTACGGCTTTGGCACGAGGGTTCCCAGTACAAGACATCTGTCAGGCAGTGATGTGGGCATCATTGCACACATTGGCAAAACATTATTGCCTTGATGGTCAAGTGCGCAGGGACGGACATTTTTCCCGCTCAGTCCTGCAAGACTTTTTAGTCTAGTCCATGAGTCCGCAAACCACCGCCGGGATGGTATGGCTTGGGTATCTAATTCAAAGGTAAGGAATATGCAGCTAGATGTCTCTATCAGATGAACAAGTTACTTACCTTCAGTATCTGATTATCTGGTAGAGACTCTAGCTGCAGATTCCTGACAGCCCCACCCATGTCTCCCCGCTTTGCGGACTGATGTAGTCGATCTAGGGTTACTCCCCTTCCAGGGCCCTAGTTTTGCACACGTTTGGCAATCTGTGGTCCTGGGTGGCACCTATGTAGGCACCGCAACGTCATAACCGATGCTACTGAGGTCATTGATGACGTCGCGCGCAAGGGGTATTGCTCTGCAAAACTTTCCAGATCCAGTCTGACTCCTGAGAAATTCAAAGGTATGGAATCTGCAGCTAGATAGAGTCTCTACCAGATAATGTGTTACCAAAGGTAAGTAACTTGTTCAATAGCACTAATACACAGTGGGTTCCAGGGGAGACCAGACCATATACTAAAATAGTGGTATAAGAACCATGACTCGAGTCAAGACAGTGTCTAGATGTCTTAGAATAGCTGGGACCCCAGGAACGACCCAAGGTGAGTAAGTAGGAATCCCACGGAGAAGTGGGGTGCAGTGTGAGAGCATGACTGCGTGCTCCGTACAATTTGATGGGGAAGTCGCGGTTGAAGTTTTAGAGTTTAAGGACCCTTCCCAATGGACTTCAAAGAAAAACCGTTCAAGTTAGGAGGTTGGAGAGCCACCCCACCTGTGGTTACCGTAGTACCAGAGTTGCCTATCCCAGGGGAGCCTGGTGCATAGGTCTGATGTGGCGTCGGAAACCGCAGTCGAACCCAATGGAGAACTTCGAAGAGGAGCCACTGCTGGAAGGTCCCACAAAGGATGTTGAGTGCTGAGGGGTGTGTGTCCGTCGGGAGCACCAACAATCCTTGGCAACGGCAACCAACGCAGAAGGTCAAGAAAGGCTACGGTTCGGACCAGCAAGGTCCAGGAATCTCACCAAAACCAGGGGAGTCAGAGCAAGCCTGTAGCAACCAGAGGAGCCCAAGAAAAGTAAAGTTGACCCTCAAGTGGACTCGCAGGCTGGAGGCACAGGAGTTGATAGTGGACCTCGATCATTTTTACCAAACAGCCCACGGAGCACTCGGTGAGAGGAGGCTGGAGTTCTTTGTAGGAAATCGTGCCAGAGGTTGGGGCTATATGGAGCCCAATGCACTTGCTCAGGAAACGCCAACAAGCAGATGCAACTGCAAATGAACGCTGTGCACGAGGGTACGGGTATTGCAGCCCTCACGAGGGATTCTGACCTCAAACTCGGTGAGAGGGCAACTCGGACCTCGAGGGACATAGGAACCCACCTCCTGTGATGCTGGAGCCTTTGGAGTCCGTAGGAGCACAGGAGCAGCAGATTGGTCAAACGTGATGTGGTGCCTGCGGTCGCAGGGGAGTGACTCCTTCACTCCAAGGGAGATGTCTTTGGTTGTCCTTGATGCTCCACAGGTCCTGCATGGAGCCTGTATGGTGCATTGGCACAGACAATGCTTTGAGCGCAGTGGGAGACTAAGTCAGGCCCAAACGAAACCCAGCGAAGTCCAGAGTGTCCAGGCAGTCAAAGTTCAGTGGTTTCTGGTTCAGAATCTTGTCCACAGCGAATCTGGTATCTTACAGCCAGGTAAGCCCTTTTGTACCCACGGGAGAGGGTTGGACAGATTCAGGGGACCCTCCCAGGGGAGTGTCTGGATAGTGGGGAGGTTACTCCCATGTCCTTTGTCCAGTTTCGCGCCAGAGCAGGATCCAACAGCTCCCAGGACTTGTTTGAACTGGATTATGCTCAGGGACTCCAAATGTGCCCATCATGCAGACTTCCGGTCGCTGGCAAGCGCACACACCCAGCCCTAATACACTCAATCCTGTCTGGTAGGTGGTCTCACCTCCCTGTGACAGATGCCTATTGTTCCACCTTCCTCTGCTCGAGCTTGGCTCAGCAGAAGGAGAGGTAGAAATGTCTCTCTGGTCGGCAGCAACCACTTTGTGCTGCCCAGGACAAGAAGGCTAGTACTGGGAACACCAGGCACCCAACGAAGCTTGCTTCTGAGGGCTGGACACCAAACACAATAGGGTTACTTTCAGCCATTTTAGAGTTGGTCAGTACACTGTAGCATAATGCCACTCTATATGTCGTAAATGGCTGATACACTGACAGCCTGGGAGAATGGACTCCGTAGGCTGCAGGGGTGTCCTGCTCATGCAGTGCCCCCTCTCACTTAGAACCAAGCACTCTGCCCTCAGGATGGTAAAGACTTGCTAGAGGGGTGACTTATAGGTTTTAAGTGCAGAGACTCTTACATATAGTAAACCTATATCTTACGTAAGTGGTGCATGCACCAACTTACACAGGCTGCAATGGCAGGCCTTTAGGTTCCATTTTGCATGGCCTCTCATAGGTGACGTAATACATGCTGGAGGCCTCTGGGGCACCTATGCCCTTGGTACATGGGTACCATATACTAGGGACTGAGAAGGGTACCCCATTATCCAATCTGGAGTGCACCTAAGTACATACCTTAACAGTTTAGGGAGAAAGCAGATAGACTGGGGTCCTAATTAGCAGGATCCCAGTCAGACTAGGTAAAAACCAGCTTAGCACCTGGCAAAAAGTGGGGGTACCAATGCAGAAAAACCCTACCTTCCTACATAAACCAAAAAAATAATAATAATATCTAAGCCATGCCAGCCTGTATATTGATAATGTCCATGTTGTCCCACTTCCACCTTAATGTAGCTTAAATGTCAGGTTGTATGCCGGCTGTGAGGCGTAGGATGCGCAAGTATGTTAGGCAAGTGAGCTCTCGGAAGGTGTTGGATAAGTATTTTAGGCAGGGACCCCATATCTTCTCAAATTTAGGGAGCCTTTGGTCAACAACTGCTGTTAGTTTTTCCATACTTTATAAGCACCAGAGCTTGTGCAGCCAGTCCAGATGTGTGGGTGTAGAGTCGGTCCCCCAACGGGATAGCAAAACTTGTTTTGCTGCACACAATGCCAAGGTAATGCCCCAACCCCCCGGGGAATGAAGGGGGTACGTCAAGGCGTTGGGAAGCCCCAGGAGGATGTAGCTAGGGAAGCAAGGTAGTTTGGACTTGAATATCTGATTTATATCGGTCAGTATGCCCTCCCAATAACGGTGTAGTTTGGTTCAGTACCACAAGAGATGTTTTAGTGTACCTGATTTGCCGCAAGGACGCCAGCATTTATCATCGCATCCCTGCTTCCACCTGACTAGGCGGGTGGGCGTATAGTACCAATAGTGCACTATTTTTAAGAGTGTCTCCTTCCCAGCTGCGCAGTGTGCTGATATGCGGGCTCTTTGAAGATATCTGTCCATTCTTTGTCTGTGAACGTGCGGCACATTGTATTTCCCATCTGGACCTCACTGGTGATAATAGGGGGTTAATAGAGGTGTTCAAAAAGAAATAAATGTCGGATAGCAAATGCCGGTCATCGCTCCGTGTTAGAAGCCAGCACTCAAATTGCGTGAGGGGTCTCCTAGAGTAGGGTCGTATGTCAGTTGAGTCACCCAGTGACGAACCGCTGTGTATCGCCATCACTCCGAATCCGGGAGACCGTAATTCTGTTGAAGCCCTGGGAAATCTTGTTGTCCCCGCTCATCGAAGAGGTCGCCTATGCATTTGCAGTCGGTCTCTTGCCACTGGGAGAAGGTTGTGCCAAGCATGGCCGGGGGAAAGTCTGCATTCCCTATGATTGAGGTGAATGGAGAGATCGGGATGGTCATGCCCCTGGAAACGCTTAGTTTGTCCCACGCAGCCATTGTGGCCCGGACTACCGGGGAGATATACAATCCCGGTTGGTGGTTCTTGCACAACAGCCAAGGAACCTTCCAGATGTGGATGCTGGCCACAGCCTGATCCAGGAAGCACCAATGCTTTTCCGCTGCCACTCAACTAAAAACCTCAATTGCTCCGCCTGCTGAAAGCTTATCAAATGTGGTATCCCCTGACCTCCCTTCGCAACTGAAAGATATGATCGCTCCCCAGCCATCCTGGCTTTACCGCCCCAGATGAAGGACTCCAAGGATAGTTGCAGTTTCTTCATCACAGTAGGAGGTGGTTGCAATGGCAGCGCTTGCATTACATATAAAAGTTTAGGCAAAAGGGTCTTTTTGACGGCTGCTATTCGCCCCAACCAAGAGATAGGGCCTCCATGCCACGATTGGATGAGCGAGCGTTCTTTAGCCAACAGAGTGGCGAAGTTGTGTGACAAAGACTTGTTGATAGTAGAGAATAGCTGGATTCCTAGGTTTGATAAACCCTGTGCAGCCCATGAGAAGGGGAAAATGAAATGAAAAGAAATTTATAAAGCGCATGGCTGCCCTTGAGCGTCCCAGCGCTGAAACCAAACACAGGACCACCACCCAAATACAACAGAAGCGAAAGCCTAAAGGGGGAAGAGATAAGTTTTCAAAGCCTTGCGGAAACGCACTAAATTGGATTCTTTCCGCAGGGCCATCGGCAGAGCAACCGGAAGGTGTTGTCCAGGTATGTCTGTTCATCTCGCGGGATAGTTAGGTTGAGGGTTTAAAATTTAGCAGTGTTCTTATTAAACCCAGACACCTACCCAAATGCCGTCTGTTCCTGAAGTAATGGGGACAGCGACTGACATGGTTTAGTTATCGTGAGCAGCACATCATCCGCATATAATGCTATTTTGTGCACCTGGCCACCCATCCTCACTCCCTCAATAAGAGGATGTCCCTGTACCCGCTCCGCCAGTGGCTCCATATAGAGGGGGTAGAGAGGGCACCCCTGTCACGTTCCTTTCGATATTGGGAAGACTGGGGTTAAGGTGTTGTTGACACGGACCAGGGCTTTAGGGTCAGTATAGCTAGCACATCTCCATTGGCGAAAGCAAGGGCCTAGGTCCACAGCTTCCAACACTTTGCGCATGAGGGGCCAGTGCACCCGATCAAACTCTTTAACAGTGTCTATTGATAAAAGTAGTGTGGGCGTCTGTGAGCGGTTAGTTTTATCGGAGGCGCAGTTCTGCTGCTTTTTCCCAGGCTTTGGTAGGACTGTAAATATAGCTGTCCTCAATGTCTCTGTCAGGGCACCTGGGAGCTAAAGGAGTTATACAGCCGGGCCAACACTAGGGACAATTGTTCCGCAAAAGTCTTATAAAAGGCAGCTATGAAGCCTTCTTGTCCCGGGGCTTTGTCTACTTGGAGTCTCCCTAACACTTCAAGGACGTCTTGTGTGGTGATATCTGATTCGAAGGGTGCGGTTACTTGTTCTGTCACTTTTGTTAAGGGGGTCTGTGCTACACAGGAGGTATAGTGTGTGGACTGCTGATCATCTGATTTATAGAGTTGCGCATAAAACCGTCCGAACTCTGCTGCAATGTCGGCGTCTCTCGTCAGGGGCTTTTGGTGATGGTCCGTTAAAGCTTGTACACTGCAGGCCTGTGTTTTGTGCGTAGTCTATGCGCAAGCAGTCTGCCCGCCTTGTTCCTTCCCGCGTAGTATCTCTGCCTTGTGCGGAGTAATGCGTGCTCCGCTATGTCCCTGTCTAGGGCCTTCAGTTGCTTTCTGGCGGTATTCAGTTATTGCTGTATCTTGTGAGACCCCCTTCTGTCTATGTTTCTTCCAGTTCTTTCACCGCCCCTTCTAGCTCAGCACGCTTGGCCCTGCGCTCCCTGTTATGCCTCGCTGCTATTGCTAAGTAGGTTCCCCACACAACCGCTTTGAGGGCGTCCCACAGTGTTGAGATTGATATGTATGGTGTGTCATTGGTGGCAAGGTAGTCCAGAATTACCCCTGGACCTCTTTCACATTTGAATCATATGAAAGCAATTTAGGAATTGAGGCGCCACAATTTGGAGTTCTGGTTGCCATGGGGAAGGCGCAGCACTAGAGAAATGGGGGAGTGATCTGAGAGTGAGGCGACTTCAATGTCCGGCTTCATCACTGACCGAAGCAGAGAGGTGAAGACTAGCAAAAAGTAAATTCTGGCATACGACTGATGTGCGGCAGAGAAATGTGTCTGATTTTGTTGTGGGATGTTGAGCCCTCCAGAAGTTGACCAGCCCAGTGTCTGAAAATCATTGAAGCCCCTGGGGGGTGAGTGCTCCTGCTAGGCTTACTCTCTGGGGAGATCTGTGCAATGCAGCGTCTCGAACTTTATTGAAATCCCCCCCAATGAGAACTTTGGCATCTGATGTGGTGAGGATGGACACAATTGCCTGATGGATAAACGGTTCCTGGTGATCATTGAGTGTTTAAAGGCTTGCAATAGTGATGGTGCATTGGGGAGGGCGATCCGCAGGGCTAGCATGCGGCCTGTGATCTCTTCTCTGGCGTCGCCAAACTTCTCCACGGTATCCACCCTCTGTTCCAGCTCGCCCATTCAAGACGCAGCTCCCTCATGTCATTGGCCATCTCGGTCTTCAATGTTGCGATGTCGTCCCTCAACATGCCAAAGAGAGACTCCCAAAAACCATGTGTGACCGGACCCTCCTTGTCTGTTTCCTGCACTTGCTCCGCTCCCATCGACTGGTGGTCTGGGGAGGCCGGTCAAGTATGGGGGCAAGAGGAAGGGGGGAAACAGTAAGTTATATAATACCAAGAAAGATGATCCTACAAACACCTAAGTAGAGACCTCTTTTAAACCTTTACCTCTTGAAAGGTACCATTTCTTATATTTTAATTGAATACAGCATATATTGTACTCAACCTTCACCATTACCTGATACTACTTTACAAAACAATTATTATTCCTTTGTGTAACAATATCCATGCTTTCCATTTCATTGACACCACTTAAATCTAAGAAGCATTATCTTAGTTCCTTATTATATAATACTAGGTCGTACATGGAGTTGGATGTACACCATCACATACAAATGCATTGATTTGTGGCCTGCAGCTCAAACCATTAAATTCATACACTGTCACAGCCAAATTCTTTATACCATCCCAATCCTGAAAAGAGTTTTTTTTTATAGGACATATCCAGTTACAAGGCTTGTATTAAACATTCATCGCTCACTCCCTCCAACGTAGTTACTACAATGCATATTAGAATGCATATCTGCGCAATCATCATCAAAATATGAATGTCTGCTAACAGAAAATAAACTCCAATAATCTGTATCCTCCTCTCATTCCACTACAACCAGCATTCCCTTTCTTTTCATTAGACCAGTAAGAACCTTCTACACACCTCAGTTGAATAATTAGACAAAATCCACTCATTTTGATATTCCTTTCTGTTGCACATCAATCAATATCTGAGAATCCACTATTTGTAATATTCCATCCAATTCCATGTCTGATTGTAAACTTCATTGTATTTGAAATGTGTCCTTTAACCAATGCCCATGGCGTACCCCCCTTTTTACTCTCTGCATTCTTTGTCATTTACGTTGTATACTAAAAGTCAAGCTCTGATAAACAGATTGTACAAACATGTTATGTCCAACATTTTATTGAGTGTTATTCATACACTATATCAGAATCTAGTCGTTTGAGAAATGTTGTAACTCATGTTCTATAGTTGAAGACCATCTCTACTGCTTTCAATTTCGTTATCCGAGGTGCTTCTACCAGCGTAAACTTAACCCATCTCCACCCCTCCCACCCCCCCTTTTTTCAGGTCTTATTACATTTCCTCAGTATCATAAAATCAAAGTTTCAGATGGGGTATCCTTTGTTTACATTCTAACATATGTGCTACAATAGGGAATCTTGAATCCTCGGTCTTCTCTGCTCTTAAATGTTCCATTTCTCTTTCTTTAAGAGCCTGATGGTATTCCCAACATAGATCATTCCACAAGAGCATAATAATATATAAGAACATACCTGGTCTGATATGTGATAATCGCCTTGAGATTGAATTCATCACTTCCATTGTAGCTAAATGCTGTTTTCATATTAACTACATTTTTACACACTCTACAACGTACAACTTTAAAAAACTCCTGCTTCTCACAATGATATAATTTGTCTACGACATCGTATCAGGAAGCTTGAGCTGATGATACTCTTCAGTGTTCTCCCCTTTTGATACGTCACACTAGGGTATTGACCAATGTGTTATCTAATGACCTTATCCTACAAAAGTAAATGCCAGTGTCTATTCATATTTCTACTTAGTTTTCCAACATGACTCCTAAATGTTGTAATGAATTATATTATATTTTTGTGTTTCTTTTTCTTATTACTGCCACCTCTTAAGTGTATAGGCATGGCCCATAGTCTGTGCCTTATGTCTTGCTTTCTGTAATAGACCATCATTATAACCCCTCATCAAGAACCTGTGTTTTGTACCCACAAAAGTATTTTGGAACCTACTGTCCCCACTAAAGTTTCTCCCAACTCTTATTTCACCTACAATTGCAGTTCTAATCTGATTTTGTGGGTGTGAGCTTTTAGCATTTAAAATCGAATTGTAGTTGGTCGTTTTGCTAAACATCTTGGAATGCAGTTTCCCTTTTTTCTTATACATTCCAGTGTCCAGATATGTGTTCTTTTCTCAACTGTAAGTGATAGTAACTTTTATCTTATAATCATTTCCATTCAAATACTGAATTCAGAACTCTACTGAACTGAACTCTAAATGTTCCTGTTCATTATCCTAATAAGTAGGACATCATCTATGAAGATAAACAACTATTTGATGTTCCCAATCCATTTGGAGGCACCTGGACCCCAGAACCACTGTCACTCAAATCGCCTCATAAAGAGGTTCTTGAATGAGGGTGCTAACCTGGAACCCATCACAGTCCCATGAAGTTGTTAAACACATTGTTCTCAAGAATCAATTCAGTCATTGCCAATAGTAATTCTGCCTGTTCCATAAAATTAGCTGGTCTCTTATTCAACAAATATCTTGCAGCATGCAGACCCCACTCATGGGTTATATTTGTATACAAATGAACACCAGGATCAAAACAGCGAGCAAAGGGAGGTGGCCCTGCCTTGCCTCTTCCTGCCAGTGACGGGCAAGGACGGGCCCACCCTTGGCCCGGGCTTTGCCCGGGCGTGTCCCGCGCAGCAGGGCCCCACGCTGCAAGATAAGCGCCGCCGGGCGCGTGAAACTGGTGTCAGAGCTGGTGCGCGCAGTGAGCCCCTGAGGAATTGTAGGCACTAACCCCCGGGCTCAGACGTGAAGCAGGCAGTTGTGGCTGGTCGGAGGTCCCAGAAATACTTCAACATATTGCAGTATCCTTTCGGTTGGTGACTCAATGCCCGATACAATATACCTCCCTGGTTGGATTGATAGCTAGTTTATTTATCTTAGGCAGTGTACAAAACGAGGGTGTTGGGATGGAAAAGTCCTCTCCATTGCTTATGGGCATGTACCCTTGCGCTAAGTCCCCAACTGTACTGTTGTCTGGATCCCGAATGCTCTATGACATAGGCCTGTCTCACGGATTGCGGTCTTATTGTACAGAGGGGGCATCCAAAGTGCTATCCGCAAAGTGGTGGAAAGCTACTCCTTTCACCTAGAGTTAAGTAGCATGAACTTGGTAGTGGCAGCATACCTTGTAGTGATTAGTAGGTGTGACAGGTCCTTTTTAACGTATGTCACTGGAGTGAGACCTACAGGCTTAGTCATGTTATTAAAGTTTCGCTGTTGTGTGCATAACTCATCCTTGGCCTAAATCGGTTAGATGTAGAGTGCTGCTCAGCACAGGAATGATGTGTGTGTGAAATGAAATGAAACGTATATTTGTAAAGCGCGATTGCTGCCCTGAGGAGTCCAAGCGCTGATTAGAAGGTGTGGTTGCTTGACAGAGGTATTTCGCTGGGAAATTAGTGGTGGACATTAAAAAGGAAAGTCTTCAATTGCTTCCGGAAAGAGGACAGATTAGGGTTAGACCTGAGTTGAAGGGGAAGTGAGTTCCACAGCTTGGCGGCATTGTAAGAAAACATCCTGCCGCCAGCTCTTGCCTTTTTTATTCTAGGGACTGTGGCCAGGAAGGCCTGGTTTGAGCGGAGGTTTCTACTGGGATGGGATTGTTTTATTAGTTCGCGGCTGATTGCCGGTACTGTGTGCCAAAAGGCCTGATGGGATATGCACATTGCCTTAAAGGCAATTCTTTGCCGTACCGGTAGCCAATGCAGACTGCGCAGCCCAGGTTTGGCTGACAGTCAACGAGGCAGCTGGAGCAATGTGCAGGCCGCGCAGTTTTGGACTATCTGCGACTTGCGCAGGGTGTATTCAGGGGCACCGAGATACAGGACATTGCTAAAGTCCAATCGGGACTGGATCAGGCCCTGAACGGCCGCCTGTTTGGCCTCCATAGGTAGGAGTGGGAGAACTTTTTCAGCATCCTAAGGGGACCGAAACAGGTTGCCGAGAGTTTAGTGGCCTGGATGTTAAAAGATAAAGCTTTGTCCAGCCAGACCCCCAAGCTCTTTATGTTGTCCTTGGGGGCTGGAGGGGTACCTAGGCATGGGGGCCAGAGGGAGTTAAAAAGTATGGGAGTTGTGGATTGGAAGGGAATCAAATAGTACAGGGACAGAGCACTACTGTGCAGTACATGCATAGTGAGTGTGTGTACTGGGTGTGTGTATACCTGCAAAGGATATATTACATGAGAGATGTAGTGATGTGCAGTGCATGGAAGTAAAAGCTTGTGCTGGGTGTATGTGTACAATGCATGAAGGATGAAGTGTTGTGCAGCACTTAGAGAATTTTTGTACTGGGGTGTGTGTACTTGCAAGTAGCACACTAGGGAACAATTCAGAAAGGCTGCAATACTAAGCATGCATACAGAATGAATGTGTGGGCTAAATGTATGTGTGTCTGTGATGGCACAATGCATGGAGGAAACAGTGCTAAATAGTGCATGTGTTAGGTCCACACAATGAGTGCAAGTGTGCCTGTTATTTTACATTACATGGAGGACACTGCCTGGTGAAGACATGAGGAGTAGAAGAATCCCTCCAGACAGATTTGCGTATTGCTGTATTCCTGTGAGCTAGGTAAGACACAGTGAAGAAAGAAGGGGAAAGACTCCCCCTGTACACTCCAAAGGATACTCTATTATTGAGTGATAAATCACAAGATAGGCCTGAACAAATCTCAGGAAGAAGATGGGGCTGATAAGGGAATCATAAAGAGTAAGGCTGGGAACCTGGAATTAGCCTTTTGAATCTCATCTCGCTGTGGCTAACATCCAGGCGTGACTCTAGTCACTCCCATGGCCTATATTGTGGGACTATCAGCTTCAGAGTCTCTCATGCTGTGACCGACAACCTTTCAAGAGGAAGAAGAGATTAAAATGTGTTTACTTCAATATAAGCAGAACACCAACATAAAATCTCAAAGATTGCACTCCACACCACCCTGGGTTAGACACTGGCTATATGCAAATCAGCTCTGACCCTGTGCCTCATGGGAACAGCCCAGTCCGAACTACCAAGCCATGTCTTTCCCAGACCGGAATCAAGCATCCAAGGACCGGTTTCTGGCTATCAGCCTTCTTCAGCCTGGATAGCTTGACTCCAGTGGTGTGGAGAGCCTGGGACTCACGTCTGAGCATCCCCAGCCCACACTGTTGTGTTTGCAATTACCGCTCTAAGTGTACTGGGGATGCTCAGACGTGAGTCCCAGGCACTCCACACCACTGGAGTCAAGCTAGCCGGGCTGATGAGAGGTGTTACCTCGAAACCGGGCCGGTCCTCGGATGCTTGTTTCCGTTCTGGGAAGGACATGGCTTTTGTAGTTCGGACTGGACTGTTCCCATGGGGCACAGGGTCAGCGCTGATTTGCATATCGCCATTGTCTAACCCAGGGTGGTGTGGAGTGGAAAAACGATGGATTTGGGCCCAGATCTTTTGACTGGGGTGAATGTGTGACATTGATCCACATTCTGTCCATCACTGTTGTGTTTGCAATTACCGCTCTAAGTGTACTGGGGATGCTCAGACGTGAGTCCCAGGCACTCCACACCACTGGAGTCAAGCTAGCCGGGCTGATGAGAGGTGTTACCTCGAAACCGGGCCGGTCCTCGGATGCTTGTTTCCGTTCTGGGAAGGACATGGCTTTTGTAGTTCGGACTGGACTGTTCCCATGGGGCACAGGGTCAGCGCTGATTTGCATATCGCCATTGTCTAACCCAGGGTGGTGTGGAGTGGAAAAACGATGGATTTGGGCCCAGATCTTTGGACTGGGGTGAATGTGTGACATTGATCCACATTCTGTCCATCACTGTTGTTTGCAATTACCGCTCTAAGTGTACTGGGGATGCTCAGACGTGAGTCCCAGGCACTCCCCACCACTGGAGTCAAGCTAGCCGGGCTGATGAGAGGTGTTACCTCGAAACCGGGCCGGTCCTCGGATGCTTGTTTCCGTTCTGGGAAGGACATGGCTTTTGTAGTTCGGACTGGACTGTTCCCATGGGGCACAGGGTCAGCGCTGATTTGCATATCGCCATTGTCTAACCCAGGGTGGTGTGGAGTGGAAAAACAATGGATTTGGGCCCAGATCTTTTGACTGGGGTGAATGTGTGACATTGATCCACATTCTGTCCATCACTGTTGTGTTTGCAATTACCGCTCTAAGTGTACTGGGGATGCTCAGACGTGAGTCCCAGGCACTCCACACCACTGGAGTCAAGCTAGCCGGGCTGATGAGAGGTGTTACCTCGAAACCGGGCCGGTCCTCGGATGCTTGTTTCCGTTCTGGGAAGGACATGGCTTTTGTAGTTCGGACTGGACTGTTCCCATGGGGCACAGGGTCAGCGCTGATTTGCATATCGCCATTGTCTAACCCAGGGTGGTGTGGAGTGGAAAAACGATGGATTTGGGCCCAGATCTTTTGACTGGGGTGAATGTGTGACATTGATCCACATTCTGTCCATCACTGTTGTGTTTGCAATTACCGCTACTAGTGGGCCTGCAGCACTTGTTGTGCCACTCACCTAAGTAGCCTTGCAAACTTGACTCAGGCTTGCCCTTGTAGCCTGTCAATGTAGTTTTAAACTGCTGTTTTGACTTGGTAAAATAAATCTTTTGCCAGGCCGAAACCTTCCTCGTCACCCCTAGGTTAGGCCCACGACAGCCTAGAGGGCGCGGTGCAGTGTATTTAAATAGTTGGACATGTCTTTTTAAGTTTAAAATATCCTGGATAAAATCTCCCAAATTCGTGTTTCACTACTGTAAGGCCTGTCACTTCCATTGGATAACATTAGTTACCTTATTACATTTTGATATGGATATCTTCCAAATGAGACCGGGTAAACAGTTCATGTAGGTGTATTTGTAATTTTATGAAAAATCCTCTTTTATGGTAAAGTCAGATTTTGAATTACAAGTTTGAAAATGCAACTTTTATAAAGTTTGCATTTTGTTGCCATAGCCTTTTGGTGCCTACAGCCTCTATCTGGGTCACGAGACTAGGTGTAGTTGTTAGTTGGGTCTTCTTGTTTTTCTCCCAGACAGCCACACACAATAGAGAGCTGAGGTATTCCTGGGTGGGCCATCACTGCAGGATAGGAGGTTGGAGCTGGGCACAGCCCCAATTACACCTGATAGGCTGTGTCCTGCTTTCACACAAAAGCTTGCATACCCCCAGTAAGTAGTCTGGAGCGAGGGCAGGGGAGGCAGGAAACCTGAGCACTTCAAAGGGAGTCCTGTGGATGTTTCTCCCACTTCCAAGAAGGCACCAGATATACATATTGGACCTCAGACACCACTCTTCTGTACACCTCTGAACCTGTGGAAGAGTCAGTCAGGAAGAAAGACTGCCTGAAGGACTGTCACTCTGCTGGACTACTGCCCTGTTGTGCTGCCCCCTTGCCTGAGTTAGGAGGACTGGATCTGCAGCCTATACCCAGGACCTCCAGAGTGACTCCAATGGCTAGCCTCTTGTAGTCAGCACCTGGACTCTGTGACTGTGAGTCTCACCATGTCAAGTGATGCCATCCAAGTCCTAGACTCTTGGAAGTGGGCCTGAAGGTGATCTGACATCCCGTCTGTGGATCGTACAGAACCGTCACATCTCCTTTGCAGCACATTGCCTTCAGAACCGACACCGCCTCTTCTGCACGCAAGGATACTGAATCGCCTACAACAGTCCATCGTAACTGCTGCTGTGCAATGCAGCTCCATGCCAGGACATCGCCTCGGCCAACGCAGCCTATCACAAGTACTGCATCACCATACATCTCCACGCAAGGACATCGCCTCACCCAAGCAACCAATCGAACTGCCGCTGCATGACTTCACTCCATTCAAGGACATCGCCTTGTACTCCACAGCTCCTCTATTCATTTTTTTTTTTTTACTAATTTCTTTTATCAGGTTCCTTTCAATCTTCTCATAGCTTCTATCATCTGATAATTGTACCAGAACCTCATTATCATATGTCAACTTGTTCACACCTACAATGTTGCCTTCCTTTTCTGCTTCTCTGATGATTCTATCCCTTCCTGCTGAATTTCACGTAAGGCTAACCTCTCCAATTTAATTAAATTGTCTTTTCTACCCTGTGTCCTCTTACTATTTCCACTCCATTTGTCTAGTTCCATAGTTACTGCTCTGTAAAATAAGTCCACAATGTTCCCACTAGGTAATTACGGGAATAATTTAAATTTCCCGTTTAGCCTACTTTCCACACATGAACTAGTATTGATCTCCAAATTCATAAACACGTTCTGTAAAACGCTAGGTTCATCTCACTCACCACAATTGGCATTCATAGAGCAGAGTTATGAATATACTGAATTGTATACTCACTTGTAACTACTGTTAGCTGTGTTCTCCTAGTTATTGTAGTGTGTGCACTAAAATATTTTGTTTGAGTTTCATTTTCTGTACAAACTTAAAAAAGGTCACTCTTCAACTGATATGCATTACAACGTGCTCTTGGGCAAAACCCCATCCTCCTTTCATACGTTGAGACAGAGTTTTAGAAGTTGATTACAGACGCATCGTAATTGCCAAAGTCTTCTGACATAATTTTATCAACAATTGATATAGATAATAGCTACATTGACTGCTTGACTGTTTGTGGTTTTTAGAAGAAGCTGTATTTTTCTTGTGATTTCTCTCCATTATTTTAAAGATTGGTTTTTATCCGTCCTGTACCTGGTTTCTGTTCCGCTCAATAAAAATTTCTTTAAAAAAAAAAAAAACCAATTGATATAGATAAGCCAGAAATCATGCCTGTTGTTTGGTCCTGCTATATGGCCTGGTTTGCATCCCTGTCCTTAACCTCAAACTAGTTTCTTCTACTCTTACCCCTTCATGTGTTTTTTTAATAGGGAAGCTAGCCTTTTGTAGCCAAATTCTTGTTTCTATTCCTTAGACTTTCCATTTCTCCTAAAAATAAAAAGCTTTTCCTGACTCACTATCTGACGTTCCTTCTCCAGGGTCTCTCACTTCACACTCACAACTAGTCAGTGTGATAGAGGATGTTTCACTGATCCAAAACGATGTAAATACCACCCTTTCCATCTTCTGTGTTTTGATCAAGTGTTCACATTTCTCAGCAAGAGTAAACAACCAACCATCAAGATAGTTCTGTACATCCCTCTTTAGTGTCTTTGCCTTGTGTTGCTCTATATCCTTGTGATGTCTACTAAGTGCCTCCGGAAAATAGATTCACCTAACTATTTTTGGTTTGTTCAGGTAGATTTAAGTCCTCAATTTCATTTTTGAAATTCCTTATTGTCCTCCTGTAACTTCTTAACCTTCCTATCTGAGTTTGACCAAAAACTCCATCAAATTATTTGAAGAGTTGGTCAGTTCCTTCTCTTATCTGCTCATCAAATCATCAGCCCAATCATATGCGAGAAGATTTGGAGACTTAATCTTATTCTTCATATAGTGCTTATAGGTGGGCACATCGATAATAAATTAAGACACCTGGATAAAGAAAGACCTTGGATAGCATATCAGGGCGGGAAATATCTTTGATAGCTTTGATATGAGCAGGAATAGAAGAGAAGAAACAATGACTATTAATACATCCCCCCCAAAAAGAAACCTATTCTTGCTTGACCTCTGCAAATTGTGTTTGTGTTAACAAGAGATATGGCTCACCTTTTATTTACAGGGAGAAAAAAAAAACCTTCTTGATTATATAACGTTAAAGTAAACCGTGTATTTAGGGAATAAAATGTCAGTGGAGACTGTGGGCCCCATGCATCAACAAAAAAACTGGTCGCAAACGGGCAGAATCTCAGAATCTGCCCCTTTGCTGCTGGTATTTTTACATTTGGGATGCATCATCCCAAATGCAAAAATCACAATTTAAGTAATCGCAGACTTTGTGATTACTTAAATTCTGATTGCATTCAAGGAATAGCAAAGTGCGATTCCTTAAATGTAATGCATAATGTAAATTGAAATAGCGATTTCGCTATTAGGGGTTTGAAAATTACCGTCAAATGAAACTGGCCGTTAGTTTGCGAAACCTTTGAAAAATTCACTAAAGTGCATTTTTCAAAGTTACATCTTACACACACACACACCCTTGGGGCATGTGTGTCTGTGTGCAACATTTGGTCACATGGCAATTTCAGGGGTGCAACAGGGTGTCCTTTTTGGCACCCTCGCACCCTTCAAATTGCATGCGCAATTTACGAGTACTTATTTGGTCATCGCAAATTGCGCATGCAATTTTCATTGATTCCTATGGGCCTCTAGGCAGCAATTCCTTAATTGTGATTCACAATTTGCGAGTTGCAATTAAGGAATGTTTAGGAATCGCAATTTGTTTTGCGATTCCTACATGCATAGACAATTGCAATTCTTTAAGAATCGCTATTTGCTTATTATGATGCATGTGCACTTGTATTCTTTAGGAATGATGAAGAAAACATTTAGCGGCACATGCATGAAGCATACATTTTGCGATTATAAAATAGGAGTTTTTAACTAATCGCTATTTTGGAATCGCAAAAAGCTATGCATGTAGGAAATCCAAAATGATTTGAGATTACTTAACATTAGCTAATAGCGGTTTGGAAATTGCAAATTGCTATTAGCTAATGTGACTCCATTCATTCAGGAATGAATGGTAATGCATTCGCAAATTGCGATTACCAAATTGGTAATTGCAAATTGCAAAAGCAAATACAAGGGTGCCCAGGTGCCTAAGGCCCCCCTGACGCTTCCCCCCAAAAAAGTAAGTGTGCACATGTGAAGCACACACTTGCTGTAAGGGCATGTGTGCGCTAAACGGCAATTTGAAAAAATTCATTTTTGTGCATTTTTCAAAGCATGCTCTTATTACCATCAACTTGAAGTTGATGGTAATTAGCATTTCCTAAATGCACAGTTCGCATTTAGGAAAGGCTACATGAATCGCCATTAGGGAATCGCAAATTGCGATTCCCTAAATGCATTCACAATTTACGTAATCACAAATAATTGCGATTACCTGAGTGCCAATGTCAAGCCTTTGTTGCATTAGAAATGGCCATTTTCCGGTCGCAAACGGACTGATTCTGAGAATCGGCCTGTTTGCGAACGGAAAATGGCTTGATGCATGTGCCCCTTAGAATGTAAAACCACCAGTGGTAAAATATTTTTTGGAAAAGGACATCTATTGTCACAATTCAAATTTGACATGTTGGAACTGATTTAGACAAGTGTCAGAGGTGACATAAGAGAAGAATTATTATGAAGAGACATGCTTTGAGTAGAATTATGAGATACTCTGGACCCAAGAGGTATTAATTGTATGCAGGATTTAAGCTGTCTTCCGTACCTATCAAGTAGAGTAAAAAAATTCAAAGAATAGGCCAAGAAAAAAAGAGCAAGTAATACTATGAATGTTTGAAAAAGTAACAGACTGATCTAAAATCTGAGATTTAACCCCTTCGCTGCGGCGGCTATTCCACCGCAGCGCTAAGGGGGAGGCGGGGCTGCGCGGCGGTCCCGTGCTCGTGACGGAACCGCTCCGTCACGGCCCGCGGGCGAGCTGTGCTTATGACGGGACGGTTCCATCACAGCCCCGCCCGCTCTTCAGAACGTCAGCGCAGGCGCGGCGAGCGGGCCGTGACGGAACCGTTCCGTCACCAGCACAGCCCACCCGAGGCTCGTGACGGAACGGTTCCGTCACGAGCATTGAGGGTTAAACAAAGGAGAAAGAAAGTGGTTAATATAGAAACATGCAGAAGAATTAATATATATGGTGAAAGTCCGTGCAATAAGTTTGAACATTTAAGGTGGACTGCTGGGGTAAAAACAAATTTAGAAAGGTAAGAAAAGAGAAACCTATGTGTTTGCATGTTTCGTTCGTAAGAGTCAGAATTTAATGTGTTTTTTTCCTCCATGAACTGATGGGCCCCTGAATAAAATATGGTTATTTCGCAATGCCTCCTGGAACGTGGAATTGAAAAGATTGATTAAAACGACAGGGTATTTAAAATGTATGGTGCTGGAAAGAATGATGAAACTGAAGATAAAAAAGCGTACATACTGATATACAAAAACATTGAAAGTTAAAATTTCAGTCAGTGTCACCAGTGTTAGTGGATTAGGAACAGTGAATTCGAAAATTACTTGGTAATGGGAGGAAGGTTGTGACCTTTAATGTCTGCATTTAAATAGTTAAGTAACTGTCATACCCACAAGCAAGCACAGAGTGGGGTGTACCTGTAATTAAAATAATTCCACACACTATTATCACTTCTGTTTTAATGGATTTGCGAGAGCTTGTGATTACTGCCATGCTGCTCTGAGTCTTTAGTTTTATGCTACTGTATAATGCCTGCTTTTGATCTGTTCTCAGCCTCTCCCCAAACTTTCTTTCCTATAGGCAATGGCACAGAATCGTACAAAGCACTGTGGTTTGAGAGAAAACCGGACCCTGTGACGAAGGAGGTGACTCATGTGTACCGCGGGGGCTACTGGGAATGCAAGGACAAACAGGACTGGGATGCTTGCCCTAACATTTTCTGAAGGATGAAAAGCAGGACAAACAAGCCAAGAAGATAACCTGATGTGACGTGAGGGTGGACAGCCAAGAACAGTATGCGAGGACTGCCCAGAGGCTCTCACTGCTTCTCGTCACCTCTTGCCCTGCACCTCCCTTGGTCTCTCTTTAACCAATCATCTGAAATCTGGTTCGCCGCTGTCCAGAAACATGATCACCGGCAACCAGCGTGGCCTTAGCCAGTTTAACGCTGAAGTTGATTAAGTGCAAATCTGTCTATATATATATATATATATGTATAAGTATATATATAGATATATGTATATCTAAATACATATAAATGTGTCTGTAAATACAGGTTGGGGTGTTTGTGAGAGTGAGTGTGTGTTTGTGTGTGGAGATATGAGGGTCAGTATTTTTACTGACCCAAGGCAGACTGTTGTACCACCTCTGCTTCCATTTACCTCTTTACTCAACTTCCTTCACGCGCAGCTTTACGCCACATCCCCAACACCTGATTTTCTCTCCCCAACCTAACAAGCAAACCGTTCCATGTTGCTGCCAATGTCTCTGGTCAAAACGATTAAGACAGGAGCAAGCCATGCTAGTCTACAGACATTTGTCGGAACGACTGTATTATGTGATTGGACCGAATGGGATGGCTGTTGGTGGCGGTTTCCAGGGTAATACAAATAGCACGGTATGGCTGGAGTAATGCAACACCCTTGTGTCCTCCTCATGGAGAAAGGTAATATGTCTTCTTCATTGACTTGACAGATGGGCACATTATGCCTGAAACACACCCTCTTGTGATAGCGGGAGTGCTGAAGAAAGACTAGTGAGAGGGTTCTTGAAGGAGGCAGGACAAGAGGAGCTCTTGGTCCCTGAAAGACTGGGTCTAAGAAGAAGCACACAAAGGAGGTGTGCACAGAGCGGAACAGTGCGCAGCTCAGTCACTCCAGTAGCCTCAGAATACTAGGGTACAATGAACTGCAGTTCTAGGTCTAGCACTGGGCATAGAAGATGTTCCATGGTTATAATCTTCATAGAAAGACGGTGCAGGCCACCCAGAGTGCAATAGCTTGCAGATATCACAGATGGACGAGAACAGGGGTGCACAGAAGATGGCCGACAGATCTGGAACGAACAGGTAGCTTGTGGAGCTCATGCCACACGGACACAGGTTCAGAGTTCAGGGGTGAAATCTCCACAGAACGCACAATGTACATGGACCTACAAAAACCTTCACTACTCTCGAAGCCCAGCATTTACGGAGAACCGTTAGCTCTGTAGCAGATCACAGTGCCTGTTTATTCACTCCATGTGGTATGTAGTCAGTCAGTCAGTCGTGAAATGTGGTGTTCACTTGAAGGCTAAACTGGTGCAACGGGCCTGACTGTTGTGCTGTGTTTCTGTGGTTGTAGCGGGGCCAACCATGGACGACTGAAATGGACGAGGGCACGGGCTTCCAAGCTGGGCGGGCGGCTCGGAGTGAGATGGTATAGTGTGCGGCTTGTGCTTGCCTTTCTATGTTGTACATATAAGCGCTTTGATTCTGGGGTGTGGGTTCCCTGAATGAGGTGCTTATACTCCCTATGTAGACGCTTCATGTGCGGCCGCTTATGATCCATGTGCGTAAGGTGGGCTCCTGGGGAGTACGGTGTTCTCATTTCATGTTGCGTGGCTTCTCGAAGAATGAAATGCATTTGTTCGTGCTGTTGCTCAGAGAATAACGGTGTTTGGACTCCTTGGTACGGCTGTTTGCCAGTGGGAGGCTGCAGATCTCTGTGCCTGCGCTGATTTAGAGGTCCCTTCTTGGCAATGGTCAACTAGCTATGCTTACTTCTGAGAAGTGTTTTTCTTTGGTAAATGACGTTCTTCGATTATGTTTGTATGAATTTGCTTTGAAAATGAGATGCTCCGGTTGCCTTTGTATTTGACTGCTGTTTAAGGAAGACAATCCGTAATGCAAGCGAGGCACACTGTTTCCTGTTTATGTGCCATTTTGAGAATGACACAGTGTGTTTTTGTATGTTTAGTGTGTTTTCTGTGTGGCAGAGATGAGCATGTGTAGTCTTGTTCCACTGTTTGTTTTGAAAGAACGACCATCTGATCTGTGAGTTATTGACATGAGTGAGTAAGTTGCCCTTCTGCAACGTGTAACTCCTGCTTTCTTGCACTCATGGCACATCATGCTAGGCACACAGGACCAAGGTATGGCATTATTAGTGCCTCTGCTCGCAGATCTCCGGAGCATATTCTTACCATAGAGCATCAGCCTCACCAGGGTAGATGGGGCACTATAAACTGAGGTTGTAGGACAATGCTGCAGTGTGATGCCCTGTTGTCCATTGCGAACAGGTATATAATAAGGTGCTGGAATCTTTGTTGTGAGGCTGATTAAGTGAAAAGAAAACCATCTGTTCTTTGATACTGTGGTGCCCCGATATATGTCCACACAGTAGTCAGATTTTACAAATTGTAATCAGTTATGAGCATCTTACACTGTTTTTCATCTAGTCCCCCTGTTTTTTGTCGCAGTCTGAAAGAAAACCAATTGAAAGTTAAGTACTTTTTCAGACAGAGCAGATTTGCAGGAGTAACTAAATATAAAATGTGTGTATATTGGTAGTGGAAGGAAAAGGATAACATATGTCAAAAAATTGAGGATTACCCCAACAAATGAGCAACACATGAGCCCTCTAGCTTAACCATACCTACTTAATTTTCTATACAAATTCACTTAGGCCATGCTTTACATTAACCTTGTATAATGGTTCCATCCACAAGTCTAGTAATGAAGAACATGTCGAGAGACCAAACATGCACTATAATATTCTGCCTGCGAGGTAAACATGAAATGTACACAAAGCAGTTTCCAGTATATTTGGAACGTGTCCCTCTTTCCCCACTCTAACTGGTTCTGAAACATACTATAGTAGTGATAGCCCTTACTTGTTCTTGCCAGTAGTAGCTCAAATTAAATTAGCAAAGAACAAGCGCAGTATGAATATTTTCTGACTAAGCTACCACAGCTTTGTTCAGGAAGGACTGTGGCTGGACTTTTAGAAACCTCTTCTATTGTGCCAGAGTGGGTAAAAAGTGAATTTAAATAAAATCTCCAATATGAGAAATACATAAAGCATTTCAAGTAAAGGATCTGAAAGATTACGATTATACTTTAGACAATGCACAGCAGCAGTTCCAATAAGTTCCTTCAGGGAAATGAAGTTAGCTTTTGGTCCATCGTCCTGCTGTTTTGCATGTCATGTTTTTTAGCAAGAGCTGAGAGTGGGAGAAGGAGTTCTGTCGAACCCCCTGTGATCAGCTGACGACTCAAGCACACATATCATCTCTAGTGTGAACTAGGACCTCTAATACTCCATCCTTTGCCTACGATAAGGAATTCACATGCTAAAGCCTGAGCGATACATGAGTTTTCTGAATATAAAATGAAATGGCGACTTACACATAAAAAGCGATGCCAGCTGTGTTCTGGTCTGATAAAAATGCTGTAAGGTGCATCCACTACTGACCATTGGCAGGTGAGTTGTGGTTGGAATATCCTCATTCTTTGCTCTAACACCAGGTCGCCAAAAGTATTGCACATGTGGTGGAGTGGACTCCTACTGCCTAAGGTGACTGCAAAGGGCATAGTATTGTTTTTGTGGTTAAAGATAGCACAGTTTGACTGGAGCTTGTGAGAGGCGGGAACTCACACATTATAAAGAGAGAGAAGGATGTTGGGGACAGGCTAAGCAAAAGGGTGTAACAAAATTCAAGTTTTTTTGAGGGGATGATGGCAGTGAGATTTTACTTTTGCCTTATATTTTAGTTTTCTTTCCCTTTGTTTTTGTTTGTTTTTCAAACTGTAATCCTGATTTATTTTTTCTGGAAAAAATAAATATCTAAATCAAACTAAGTCCAAATGCCTTTTGATGTTGTCAGTTTGTCACAAGTGTGAAAGCATTACAGAGTTTGCTTTGTTGCTTAACAGTTTGTATGGAAGGGTCCAAGAAGGACCCGAACATTATTGAATATATACATACAAGAAAAGAGCTACTATAGCACACCCTTTACAATTATATCAATCCAAAACAGTAATGCACAATTGTTAATCACAATTTCAATCAATGTATTAATCAACTCATAGGGATAATAAGATAAGTCGAGTGCTATGCAGGGCATATAAAATAGTCCACGAGCGTCATCAGTTGATAATTCTTTTTTATTGGTTTCTTAGAAATTCCCAGCACATGATTTAGCCAACATGTGTTTCGTCTGTACTCAGACTTTTTCAAGGCTGGAAAATACATTTTATCAATCAATGTGCTAAATGAGTACAAAAATAATTATGATTAAAAACACCTAATGCATAGTACAAATAATCATTCAAAATGCAATAGGTCTCGCCTTTGATTAAGTTAAAGCTATTTGCTTTGCTAATGGCATTGTATAGCAACGCAAATGCCTTTAACTTAATCAAAGACGAGACCTATTGCATTTTCATTGCTTGTTCTTTCCATGACATTCCTTCATCATGCCCACCTCGCCTTCCTTCCACTTGTTTCAAGATTTCCATTCATGTACAATTTTTTTTTTTTAAAAGGACGAGTGGGAAGGGCCACCATGATTGGTTTAGTCTGGCTCTAACTTTGGTGCTGTGCCCGTCTGCGCTCGTCCGTGCCTGGGCCGCGCCCAGTGCCAGAACCCCTGGACCCCGCGAACGCCACAACACCAGACTCCACTACGACGCCAGCAGCCTCCACGCACTCAACACTGGCCGAAACCACACCTGCTTCCAGGCCACCCTGAAACGGACCCTTCTCCTGCCGCACCTGCAGCTTCACCTGCGACAAAACCACCAAACCTCCAAGGACTGGACCCAACCACCTCCTCTGCATACTCCTCAACACCCGCTCCGCACGCAAACACGCTGTCGAGCTCTGGGATCGGCTCGACACCTCCGCCCCAGACGTGGCCCTCCGGACCGAGACCTGGTGGAACGGCTCCTCAGCGCCCACGATCGCCATAGCCATCCCGGATGGCTACAAGATCACCCGCAGGGATCACACCAACGGAATCGGAGGAGGAATGGCCATCGTCCACAAGTCCACCCTCAAGGTCGCCACCAACGCAGACGACACCCCCAACACCGCCGAACACCTGCACTTCCGGATCCACACCGACCCCAACACCACCCTCAGAGGAACACTCATCTACAGACCCCCCCCCCCCGGGCTCAGTTCAGCGACTCCATCGCCGACCTCGCCAGCACCCACGCACTCGCCTCCACGGACTACATCCTCGTCGGGGACCTGAACTTCCACCTCGAGAACAAAGACGCCAACTCCGCCACCCTGATCGACAACCTCGCCAACCTCGGCCTCAAGCAACTCGTCACCACACCCTCCAATGCCCCGACCACATGCTGGATGCCGTCTTCTCCACAGGCACCCACGTCGCCTTCGACCACACCAACAAACTTCACTGGACCGACCACCGCTGCATTCATTTCACCTTCAAGAAACCAACCACGCACCACCGCACCCAACAGCTGCCTCGCCGCTGCTGGAGAAAATTCACGAAGACCGGTTGATCACCACCCTCGCCCAGAACCCACCCACCGACCCCACCAACCCAGACGCCGCAGCCCGTAACCTCAGACAGTGGATCGACGACTGCGCCAACACCCTCACCCCGCTCAAGAAACCCTCCAACAGCCACGCCAGCAAGAGAGCCACCTAGTTCACCGACGAGCACCAGACCTCCAAACGTGCATGCTGGAAACTGGAGAAAATATGACTCCACAAACGCACACCGGACAACCACGCAGCCCACAAGGACGCCACCCGCAGACATCACCACCTCATCAGATTAGCCAAGAGATCCTCCTTAAAAGACCGCTTGGACAACAACGCACATGACAGCAAAGAACTCTTCAGCATCGTAAAGGAACTCTCCAACGCCAATGACATCCCGCACTCACAAGAACTGTGCGACTCACTAGCCATCTTCTTCCACCGCAAGATCGCTGACATCCACGACAGCTTTAACACCACAACCACCCCGACTACGCCAGACTCCACCTCCCCTGTGAACACCACCAGCGCCATCCGCCTAAACTCCTGCTCAAACGACGACAAGACACGGAAGGTCATGAACTCCATCCACTCAGGATCTCTGTCAGGACCGTGCCCACACCACGTATTCAACAAAGCAGATGCAGCCATCGCACCCCAACTACTGAAGGTCATCAACATCTCCTTCTAAACAGCGACATTCCCGGAAAGCTGAAAGCCTGCCAAAATCAAAGCCCTCCTCAAGAAGCCCAAGGCGGACCCCAAGGACCTCAAGAACGTCCGGCCCATCTCCCTGCTCCCGGCAAAAGTCATCGAGAAAATCGTCAACAGGCAATTGGACCGCCACCTGGAAGACAACAACATCTTGGACCCGTCCCAGTCCGGATTCAGACGAAACCACAGCACCGAGACAGCCCTCATCGCCGCCACAGACGACATCAGGTGCCAACTAGACAACGGCAAAACATCAGCCCTCATCCTTCTGGACCTCTCGGCCGCCTTCGACGCGGTCTGCCATCGCACTCTAAAGACTCCTCCTAGAAGCCGGAATCCAAGAGAAGGCCCTTGACTGGACCAAGTCCTTCCTCTCCGGCAGAACGCAGAGCATCCGCCTCCCACCCTTCCCATCCGAAGCCACCGACATCATCTGCGGCGTCCCCCAGGGCTCATCCCTCAGCCCGACGCTGTTCAACATCTACATGGCCCCCCTTGCACAAGTGGCCCGCCATCACGACCTCAACATCATCTCCCACGCCGACCACACCCAGCTCATCCTCTCCCTCACCAAGGACCCACAGAACACCAAAACCAACCTCCTCGAGGGAATGAAAACCGTCGCCGACAGGATGAGGAGCAACCGTCTGAAACTGAACTCGGACAAGACGGAGGTACTCATCCTCGGACCCACCCCCTCAGCCTGGGACGACTCCTGGTGGCCGACCACACTGGGAACAGCACCAACACCCACCGACCATGCACGCAACCTAGAATTCATCCTCGACTCCTCCCTCTCCATGGCTAAGCAGATCAACGCCGTCTCCCCCTCCTGCTACAACACCCTCCGCATGCTCCGCAGGATCTACAAGTGGATCCCGACCGAAACAAGAACAACGGTGACACAGGCCTTCGCCAGCAGCAGACTGGACTACGACAGCGAATCCCAGCCAGACACCTACGACGACTACAACGCATCCAAAACGCCTCCGCCCGACTGATTGTCAACGTCCCCCGCCGCAGCCACATCACCCTCCACCTGAGAGACCTACACTGGCTCCCCGTCGACAAGAGGATCACCTTCAAGCTCCTCACCCACGCACACAAAGCACTCCACAACGCCGGACCAGCCAACCTTAACAGCAGACTCAGCTTCTACACCCCCACCCGCCAGCTTCGCTCCGCCAGCCTCGCCCTCGCCGCTGTCCCCCGCATCCAACGAATGACTTCCGGCGGCAGAGCCTTCTCCTACCTCGCCGCCAAGACCTGGAACACCCTCCCTACCCACATACGGCAGACCCAAGATCTACTCGCCTTCAGAAGACTCCTCAAGACCTAGCTCTTCGAGCAATAGCAGCACCCCCCCCTCCCATCAGCGCCTTGAGACCCTCAAGGGTAAGTAGCACGCTCTACAAGTACTCTGATTGATTGATTGATTGATTGTGTTGTTTCCAGTGCTGTTCAATGAGAAGGACATGGCCAACAAATGCATTAAATTACCTCCCCCCTTCCCCCTTCCCGGCCTCAGCTGCATGTCACCGACAGGCTTCGCTGCATTAAAGGGGTGCAGTGCTCCGTGCCATATTAAACCTGATCCTGAGAAAACGTCTGTTTACCAAGAGGTGGGAAGAAGGTGGGATAAAACTAATTTAATTAAATCACATACTTCACACCAGTCCTCTTCTTACCAGTGGAAAAAACATTCTCACTTTTTCTCTCCCTTGGAAACTTGTCCGCATCCGCTTGAGGCGACTTGGAGCCATTGCAGAGCGTGTATTGAGGCATTAAGTTGGCGTTTCTGAATACTAAAAAAAGTGAGTTATCGTTGAAGATCAAGTACAATTGAATGAGACGGCGCGTTGTGCTCAACTTAGCACACTGATACTACGTCTGGGTACGGATTAACACCGTACGTGTGGCACACCGACAGAGGGTGACCATTGATATTGGGGTCATTACATCAACGTGCACATTGCCCCTTCCCTTCCCTTCCTTGTCCTGATGAAGACCCGCCCCTGAGGAACCTAGCCACCCAGTATTTTGTTTTGGGTCGAAACGTCGACTTTCCCTCCCCTTATTGTGTTACCCTGTACCTAATTTTCCCGGCCCTTCCCCTCCTCTCTTTCCCGTTGTCTCCTGTGCCAACTCAGGAATACGGAGGACTATTCAATTACGTGCCAGCAAGAAAGAATTACATTTTTTGCGAGCGATATATTTTTAGGACAGGCTAATTTGTTGTTTTTAAATAATTCAATTTTTCCACTACTGACCTTCTTGGTCGCTTTACACGAGCACTTACTTTCACCCTTTTCTGTGCACTCTTATTGATGCTGAACCCTGTTTGTAAATATGTGTATATATTGTGTATCCTTAAAAATATATATTAAATGAAGGAAGTCTCTCGAATTTTGTGAGGCATATTCACTTGGTTTCTTTGTGTAATTTTTGTATTAGTTGATGCTCTGGACTACTGTATCTGTCATGTTCTGATTTAGATGAATCTCATTTGATTTAATCCAAGACTGAAAAAACTGATTGATTAAATTGTATCATTACATTGTATAGGCTGAGCTAATGTCTAGGACCATTTTTTGATTATAATACTTGCTACCCAGGTCCTTTGACTATAAGTGGGTTACCCCTTGTTTCATAACAATTTTGGAAACTTATCCAGCACCCCCTCCCCTGTACAAAACAAGCATTGAAAATGCAATAGGTCTCGTCTTTGATTAAGTTAAAGCCATTTACTTTACGAATGGTATTGTATAGCAAAGCAAATGGCTTTAACTTAATCAAAGGCGAGATCTATTGCATTTTCAATGCTTGTTTCACTTTACTCTAGAGTACTGATATTGGCATATTTATTCCCTATATAGCCTTTGCTTTTTTGCATAGTATTTCTAGAGTCTGCATAAGAACCAGCTGGATTGCTATAAAAATACGGGGGTCTTTGTCTTTTGTCCCCGGGTTTTGTTTGTTGTGCATATTTATTGTTCCTCTCACCCTATCATTTGATTAGAAAGCTTTCAAGACAGGCGGGCAACTATAGCTAAATTTTGGGAGGGGGGGCTGAAAAAGAGTCCGCGAGACTGCGAAAGAAATAACGCAATATGCAATGGAGAAAAAAAAGAGTGAAGAGGGTGGAGAGGAATGATGACAAAGAGAGTGTCATAGACGTGTGAGGCATAGAGGGTGAAAAGGACACCCAAAAGAAAAAGGAGAGAGTGACAGAAGGAGTTAGAAAGAAGAGGACTAGCGAGTAATGAAGAGAACACGTGAGAAGAGAGAAAAAGTTGAGGAAGGAGAGTGGAGGGTGACATAAGATGAGGGAGGGAAAGAAAGAGGTGAGAGTAACAGAAAGGAGAAGCGGAGAGGGACAGAAAATGAGAGGAACGAAGAGAGAAAAGGAGAACAATAGCAAGCAATGAAAGTAACAGAGAGAGAAAGAATAGGAGACAGGGAGGGGGCCTCTCCTGACCCACGCAGGGTAGGCAGCTTCTGGGCACCTTGCTAAGATGCTGCACTCCCGGCTGTGAAGGCAGGCGAGAGGTGGGGGAGGGACGGGTCATATTTGAGCAGGGCTGCGCAGTTAGCACGGGGACTGTGAAAGCAGGCAATGAGCACCTGTTTGTGATCACATTCCTGAGCAGTGTAGTCTGTACATAAAAAAACAAGTAGAAGCATACTAGGGCACATTTCACACTCCAAACACACAGAACATCTCACACGTCATCATTGCTCCTGCAAACACAGGCTGGAGGACACTGAACTCTACCAACACGCACAAGAGCAGAGATTTGTTTAAATGTGAGTTTTTAAAATATAGTATAATTTTGTTGCCATATTTTGATAAAATGCGGGCCATCTCGTCTAAGCCAGTCTTCGCAGTGGGGATTTTGTTGCATGCAGATCAAACTTGTTTCATTAAATCACTGTTACATGCTACTGCATTTAAAATTACTCCACACTTAATCCGCATTCGCTAAACGGGCTAAGATAGACAACCCAATGTCACACATCAGCCCCAATGTGGCTAAGACTGTGTGGACGTCATTCACCTAGTCTGGTTGTGCCAAGCTGTGCAGCTCTTTGGAGCACGGTAGCACCTATGCTGTTGGACATACTGGACTATCATCGAGACCTAAAACAGCTCTCTTGAGTTATGTCAAAGATATACTATCTGGGATCTGCCGACTCGCAGGCCTGGCACTCCAGCTAGCCAGCAGGAGGATGGCCATGCGTTGGGAAAGTATTCACTCAGCCTGTATGCAAGACTGGCAAGCAGACTTCGCCCTTTGCAATACGAAGTGTGCAGTATATGCCAAACTACAGCCCCTACTTTCCGCCCCAGGGACCTATGGGACCCCACCCGCACCTACTTAGCTAAGGCTGCAACAGATACTGAGGATGGGGGAATTAGACCCTCTGACTCAGGTGCTCTATTGGACTTAATGGACCAGTCACCGCGGTGATCTACAAACACTTTGGGGGAAACAGTACACACCATGCTGCCCTCTGCATACTGACTGGCCGACTGCCGCACTTAGTTAGCATTTCAATGATTGCAAACGATGGTCTCACACTGCCAAAGTTCCGCAATGTGATATGTGCTTATCATTATAAAGACAACCCTTGATGTATGAACCCCAAACTGCCTCTTCAAAAATATATTTGTGAACCACCTCAACTCTGTAAACACCCTTGCATGCACACCTAACACCCACATCAAGGTTATGATGAAGAGCGCTTTGTCGCCCTCTGGAATCAAGTCTGTGGTATATAAATACCAGGCAGGGAGGGGGCGCCCCTCGGGGGGCCTTCTCATTTGGGTTGCTGTTTCCCTGGATTGCAGGGTGGAGGAACATCCCACAAATTCTCCAGATATCCTCAACATAACATTGAAGGATTCTCGGGGTCGCCTGCTCTTAGACATTTTTAATGTCTATGCCAGAGGTACTAGGGGAGGAGTACATTCGGCCACCATTGCACTTCTGGAAGATCTCCTAAGGCAACGGCCAAGGAACTCGTGCACTATGGTGGCGGGTGACCTAAATTGTACGTTCGAGCCCCTGGGCCTCGATAACATGTTGGGCACAGAAGAGGAGGATGCGAGAAGGGGGATTCCGGCCTTGGCTCTGCCCCCCATTAAGAAGTGGACGCAAGTGGCGTTGCAGATCAACGCTTTCATCCTGGAATTCGACTTGAGGGCGGTAAATGGCAGGTCTAAATCTGACCTGAAGGGCGCACACACATACAATAGGCCCAATCACACATCGAAAATAGATTACATTCTTCTCGATGTATGTCTATGGAACACTCTGAGCGACATGGAGATTATTGAGAGTATCGAAAGCGATCACAATCTTCTCTCTCTTGTTTTGTCTCCGGAGTGGCTAAGGGGTAAGGTAGGGCCTCATCAACCATCATTGGCACCCAACACCGAGACGATTAGTGTATCTAACTGCGGGAGGCGGTTAAAATGGCCTAAGATCGCCCTGTCCAGTGAGAAGAAACTATCTGCCATCGGGGCCCTGCTGGATGTAGCCCAGAGCAATTTGGGCCCATTGCTTAGTGCACCCAAGGAGGCCACGCAGGTTTTCTGTGTCCTAATTGAGGCACTTAGCAAACTTTTTGTCGTGCCCAGCAGTTCCCCGGATACGTCCAAGAGAAATGAAACCTGGACAAAAGAGGGTTGGTACACGACCAAATGCAGGTCTCAGAAAAAGGCCTTGATAGGGGCTGTTAAATCCAAGTCCCCAATAGCAGTTAGAACAGCAAGGAAGGTCTATTCTCTCACTATAAAGGCAGCAAAAAGGGAGTGGGAGGAGAAGTTTTGGGAAGATCTTTTGATTGCAAGCAAAGGGAAAGGACGCAAGGGGCTTCTGGAGTTTGATTAGGAATAAGATTAGGCCGGATGCTTCGCTGGTTACATGCAACATCCCTGCCCAGCTCTGGTACACTCACTTCGAGGCCCTCTATTCTCACCCTGAAGGGGTTATTAGCGAGTCCTTTTTCTTAGAGGACGATTCAACAGATAGTGATATGGATGATTTCACTGAGAGGGAGGTGGACGCTGTAATCAAGTCCCTGGTCCCATTAAAGGCTGCGGGGCCGGATGGGATACCCGGTGACTTGCTTCGTGCCAATCCCAAGGAATGGGGACAATTGGTCGCTGCGCCATTAAATGCAATCATGAAGGGCGCACTAGTACCTGATTCCTGGAAGGGGGCGGAGGTTGTCACGATATTCAAAAAGGAGTGTCGGGACAACCCCGCTAACTACAGGCCCATCAGCCTAATTGACTCTTCCCAAAAGGTGGTAGGGAAGGTGATTTTGGGGAGGGTCCTTCAGTGGGCAGATGAGCACAAAATACTGTCGGACTTCCAGGCGGGTTTCCGCTCAGGTACGGGGACGATAGAACAAGCATTCAGGCTGATGCTCCTGTACTGGAAGGTGGTGGTGCTGGGCAAGGGCAGTCTTTATCTGGCCTTTATTGACCTGAAGACTGCCTTTGACCTAGTACCGAGGGAGGAGCTATGGAGGGTTTTGCAGGGGCTGGGATTGCCCGCCTACATCCTGTTGCTTCTGATTAAACTCCATTCAGACAACTATGCACAGGTGCGGTGGGGCAAGAACGGGGAGAAAACCAACAGAATCCCAGTGCGCAGGGGTGTCCGCCAAGAATGTGTGCTGGCTCCCACACTATTCTCATTGTATGTGAATGGTGTGGTCGAGCACCTGCTTAAGGAACCTGCAGATGCCCCGTCCCTGGCGGGCACCAGGATCCCCACCCTGCTCTTTGCTGACGATACCCTGCTCATTGCAAAAACACCTCAGGGTCTCCAAAAGCTCCTCACCCGCTTCCAGGAGTTCTGCTCCCTTAGGGGCCTGATTATTAACGTAGATAAGACCAAATTCCTGACTATGAATCCCCCCAAAAAGTTAGGGCCCCCTCCGGTTTTAAATGCCGTTCCCCTGGAGAGGGTCCGAGAGTTTGATTATTTAGGGATTCGCCTCAGTAACTCCATGAGCTGGACACCACATATTCAAAAGATGTTGCTCAACCATAAAAGGGTGACTGGTGCCCTACTCAGGGAACATCGTTCATCCCCCAGACATTGTATCTCCCCAGCTATTGATATTTATAAAGCACGAGGGGTTGCTGCGGCTTTGTATGGGGCGGAGTTGTGGGGCTCCACAAACCTGGAGGCATTAGCCAAGGCAGAAAGTAAATTCTTGAAAGAACTCTTGGCACTCCCATCGAGCACACCGACCGTCCCAGTGCTTCTCGATTTGGGCTGCAAATCAATCGCGGACCAGGCGCGATTACGGCCTCTGCTCCTGTGGGTCCGCCTGTGGAGGGTCCCGGAGCTAGCCTCCTATGCAGCAGGTCTGTCCGAGGTAATTGCTATGGAGGGATGGCAACAAATTAAATGGCTAAGGGACATCAAGAGCCTATTGGTGGAGCTGGGTTTGGAAGATTTCTGGGTTACTCGCTCTGCTCCTCCGAAAGCCACCTTGAAAAAGCTATATTGGGATTGGATAGCCACCAAACTCATTCGCAATCCACGCCACTGCAATTCGACCGCAGCATTCCTGAGAATCAAAGACGTGGTTGCTTACGAGCCTTATCTGGACCTTATCATCACTCCCCTGGATAGGTCTCTCTATTTCAAACTCAGAGTGGGCACCTTGCCTTTGGCCAACTTGGTGTCCAGGTGGAGATCTTTATCTTCCCAGTCCTCACCCTTTTGTGCCATGTGCTCGACACGGGTGGAGACGGTGGCACATTTTTTCTTCGAATGTCCTGACTATTGTGCCCCAAGGAGGCGTTGGCTAACACCATTGTGCAGGCTCTTAGGCACACGACAGCATCTGGTGGCCCTGCGCATTTTACTGACTGACACATCCCCCCCATTGTCTGCGGTGTTTCAAAGTTTTTAAAATGGGCTTGGGTGATCCGAGCTAAAAGGCTTTCTATTTCAATTTAATTCTCTTTTTAAACTATTTATTGTATTTTACCTGATTATTTTAGTAATCATAAATGTATGTTACCATAAGCCTTGAAAATGTATTTTTGTATGTATCGCTTTTAAGATATTTACGTATCGAAATAAAGCTTTTACAACAACATATAAATACCTACCCCCTTCAAAACAAAAATGAAATCAATGTTAATAGAAGCTGCATTCCTTGTATGCATAACTACAGGCCACCCACATCTCTACGGCTAACACTAGCATTCTCCTAGATGGTTGCGTCCCAAAAAAGTGCCACATTAGCTGCTGCATCTAGTTGGGTGTGTTCATTGGAGGACAATACAAAATGAAGAAAAATGTTAATCAGTGGAGCAAACCTGGTTAATGTATTAATATCTGAAACTATGTAGGTGCAACAAATGTATTTCCATAAAATCAGTCTAACGGAGGGAGGGCCTTGCTACTTTTAAGAGCAAGATACACCCCGGCAGGATTATGTGGTCATCCTTCCCAAGATAATCAGTCACTGTAATGTCTCTGTGGAATGAGAAAGGCCGAGTCGGTTTAACAGTTCGCTCTCTGAGGGATGTTCCTATAGCCAAAACAATCCCCAGATGCCACAAAGCATCACCTTCCTGATCTCACTTTGCAGAGCAATAGAGAAACTTCAAGTTTGTATTCGAGCTGTGCAAAGGAAAAACCGGATGAAAGCTTTGCACATTATTCACTTTCAGTCACTCCATTTAAGGCATCAGCTCTCTACAAGGGAGAACACAGCAGTCGCTCAAAAAAAAGTGCCTCCCACAGTGTGCTGAACTCAATCATTTCAAACAGCAGAAACACCATATAATTAAAACAAATCTGCACGATTCCTAATGTCTGCATCTATAAAATAGATCAAAATTTCTTGTGGTTAAAAAAGCTAACTCACCGTTTTAGATTTTCATTAAAAATCCTTATGGCGATCACGGACAGAAATTGAGGCTGCCTGCATACAATGAATGCCACCAATAGCAGTGATCTTGTATTTTGTTTACAACTGAAACACATCAACCCACTGGTTTGTGGTGCGTAGTTTATAATATGTTTAGTATTTTAAGGATCCCCTACGCCTTAAAGTAAACAAGGTCACAAATAAGGTGCTATAAACTAAATGCACCTTAATCCCAAAATCCTTGAGGATTTGCAGAATTTATCAATGACAACAACTAAGTTAAAAAGGCCCAGATTTAAACAATTACTCTAGGTAGGGTAACTAAAAAAATAAAATGAAATTTGGGGGTTCTACTTAACGTGACATATTTAATATATTAAAACATTTCGCGTGTTCTCTATGTTTCACGAATCTCTTTATTTATTAAGGAATCCCAAGGCACAAGATACAGTGACAGCCGTGAGGCGCCGACCTCAGCATCCTAAATGATGCTGAATGCTTTTCCGTTGACGTCACAACAGTTCTACTGTGGCGTCTGTATCCCAAGGACTGCTCGATGAATAATGCTATAGGTGATCTCATGAAACAGGATGATTCGCTCTACGTACTTCAGGGGCGTCTCGAGTGCACGAGACACGAATGTGGCTCCCAAGCACAAGTTATGTATATGACAACGCGAGCAGCGTTCTTTAAGCACCACAAGCAATGCACATCCCTCGCAAATTCGTCTTATAGATCAATTAAGAGATACCCTAAATGTCTTCATTAACCCATCTGCACAGCTTAACTAAGTAGCACAAGTTATATTAGCTATGGTAAACAAACAACAAAACCTCCTCAAAAGTACACGTACCTGTACAGCTAACTTTCTTAGACAGTTCAAGACCATCACACCATACACCACGCACTGCGTTTTATATACAGCATCAGACACTAACGTCTTAAAGGGAGGTAAATATTGCAAGTGAATTGCACCAGAAAGTTTGCTGAGAGCACAAACTTGATTGTACAACACGGTAAAATAGCCATTTTCAATGTAAGAGGGGAGAACAGAAGTTGCTCGCGCCTGCACACAAATAAAGAGAGGGCTGCTTACAGATGTGGAGCCGGATGAGGGGGCAATGTAAACTTTGATCACCATCCTGCCGAGCTGTCTTCTTCAGCATGTACTACTGGAATCCAGTCGCTGCCTTGCAAATGAGATGCACAGGCTGTGGTTTCTGCTCTTTCAGGAACCTGCCGCCAGCGGGAGCACATTGCCCCGCTGACTAGTCGCGCCCTTGGGCCCCCGCCCACCAAAGTCTCTGTGGTCACAACAGAGCGTCCTGCTGGTGCGAGGGCTGCAAAACTCTGAGCAGGCTGTGTATGCTTTGAAAGGTATCCATATCCACAAACCACCAGATTCGAGTGCTGCCAGAGCCTCTCTTTTCTATGTAGCGCACTGAAAACAACTACATGATCATCTCAGGAGAAACAGAGCGCCGTTTCGTACAGGAATGGTACATGTTATGTTGTTATGTTATGTGAATTTATTAAGCGCACAGATGCTCCAGCGAAGGAGCGTCCTGGCGCCCGACAAGGTAGCAGCATAACACAACAAACAACACAAAGAAAAGAAGGGCACTAGGGAAACAGGAATGTTTTAACCGCACGGCGGAAAGAAAACCGATCCCCAAGAGCACGGATCGCCGGGGGTAGAGAGTTCCAGAGCAGAGCAGCACAGACTTGAAAAGATCGTCCGCCAGCCCTGCACAGCCTAAAACGGGGGACAATCGCGAGTTCAAGGTCTGCAGATCTTAAAGTCCGAGTGGGGATGTAGTGCGACATGAGTTTGGACAAAATTGCGGCCGGGGATCCCTTAAGAATTTTATAAGCGACACAGAGGACTTTAAAACGAATTCTCTGTGCCATCGGGAGCCAATGCAACGAACGGAGAACATTGGTGGTGGGACAGAATCTTGGTAATCCCACCACCGCTCGTGCTGCCGCGTTCTGAACCCGCTGAAGGCGATTGATTTCCGCTTGGTTCAGGCCCACTAAGAGGGAACTAGCGTAATCCAGCCTAGAGATCAGTGGCTTGGATCACGAGTTGTCTCGTGGAGGCATCGAAGAACTTAAGCACGGGACGAAGTCCCCGCAGGATGCCAAAACAGCAGGCCGCCGTCCGTTTGGTATGACAAACGAAGGAAAGAGTGGGATCCAACCAAACCCCAAGATTTTTAAGCTCGACAACCGGGGTTGGTGTAGGGCCGAGATCTGATGGCCACCACCTGTCCCCCCAGAGTTCCGCTCGCTTGCCAAAAATCATCACCTCAGTTTTACTGGCGTTTAACTGGAGGCAGTTATCCGTCATCCAGCCGGCGACCGCCCGAAGTCCTTGTTGGAATCTGGGGGCATCCACTTCTGCATCCCCGCTGATCGTGACCGCTAGCTGGGTGTCATCGGCGTATGACACCATGGTCATACCCCACTGCCTGACTACCTCCGCCAGCGGTCTCACGTAAAGATTGAATAACGTGGGACTCAGCGAGGAGCCTTGAGGAACCCCCAGATCCAAAGGATGGAATTTGGACTGGTAGGGCGGTACAGCTACACTAAAGGAGCGATTAGCAAGAAACGACCGGAACCACTGGAGGGCAGGGCCAGCAATACCCACTTCCTCTAGACGACGCAGAAGGATAGGGTGGGACACGGTGTCAAAGGCGGCGCTTAGATCTAACAGCACCAGCGCCGCCGTTTGACCCGTGTCCAGCACGGAACGCAGGTGTTCTACCATATACAGTAGTGCCGTTTCCGTGCTGTGCCCAGCTCGAAAACCATTCTGCGTCATGTCTAGGATGTTGGCCTGAAGTAGATGACCCGAGAGGACAGAGTTGACATGCGCCTCTGCTACTTTAGCAGGCCACGGCAGAAGTGATATTGGTCGATAGTTCTCAGGTTTGCTCCCATCCAAAGATGGCTTTTTAAGAATAGGCATAACAACTGCCTGTTTCCACTTCAGTGGAACTACGCCTGATGTAAATGACGTATTAATCAGCGAGCAAACCGATGAGGCATCATGCAAAACTAGGTCTTTAAACAGAGCTGGGCACAACGGATCAGCCGGGGACCCAGACTTCACCTGTTGAGCCAGTATGCTAAGACTTTCTGAGGTTAGGCTCGGGATAGAGTATAAGGTGTCAGCTACCAACGACTTAAGTGGGCCCTCTACAAACGGGGCAGCCGATGGAAAAGCTCTATAGATGGAACGAACCTTTTCCAGAAAGAAATCCGCCAGAGTTTCGCAGTGTGCAGTTGAGCTCTGGTAGGTCGTAATCACCTTTTTGGTAATGAGGTCTTTCAACACCTTAAAAATAGTTTTGGAGGGGTTATCACTGGTACTGAATTGCAGGGCATAGTACGCCGCTCGGGTTCTGCACACTGTCCGATGGTACAATTTCACAGTGGCCATATACAAAACTTTCTTATCGATGTTGTAAGTTTTGCGCCATTCCCGCTCTGCGCGCCTACAGGTCTTCTTAAGTGCCCGCAGCGAATCGTCGTACCATGGGCTGGAATTCCTTGCCCCAAGTTTACACAAAACTATTGGAACAAGGGCGTCAAGCGCCCTAGTTACCCACTCACAGAAATAGTCGTAACCCTGGTCCGCTAATTCAGTTACCCCGAGCGGGTCGGAGGACAACAGATGGAAAAAGTCGTCAAATTTAAATTTTTTCCAACACCGTCTAGGGATAGAGAATACCAGTGGTACGGGGGGCGGCACAGGCAGAGGGCACTGGATACATACCAAATAATGGTCGGTCCAGGTCATGGGTATTGGAGTGGAGGTGCTGACTTCCGTTAAGTTGGTAAAAAACGGGTCTAGGGTGTGCCCACCTGCATGGGTGGGCTGCGACACCCGCTGAACCAACTGAAGAGCCTCAAGATCTGCCACAAAACTAGACACGGCAGGGCTAGATAGATTATCCAGATGTAAATTCAGGTCGCCAAGGATCGAAAAATTAGAGCAGCCTACCGCCAATGCACTGATGGCATCAGGGAGAGCCGACCTAAAAGCCACTTCACTCCCTGGTGGGCGATAAATCAAAAGGCCCGAGAGAGCAAAGTTAGATGTGATAGCAATCTTAAACAGAGCGTTTTCGCAGCCCGAGATGTTTTGCCCTTGCCAAACACAAGAAAAGCAAGACTTAACTGCAAGGGCTATCCCCCCGCCTCTGGAACCTCTGTTGATGGTATATACCGAGTATTCAGGCGGGAAGGCCAGATTCAAGACGGCCGTATCAACATCCTGCAACCAGGTCTCCGTCAAACAAACAATGTCCGGCAGTTCCTTACCTACAAGGTCAAAAACATCTTGCTGATGTTTGACCAGCGACCGGACGTTGAGACTCCACAGGGAAATAGATGGATTAGAACTGACCGTCCTGGCAGTAATCTCATTGCAATCCCTTTCCAGGGAAGCGAGTAGTTTAAACTTCCCGCAAGTGCATGAGAACGGGCCACACAAAGGACCAACCCGTGATGCCCCACAAGAGCCATGCAGTTTGTCAATAGCCAACAGCTTGTCTCTGCTGTAACACAACATTGTGGGTCTCAAAACGTCCGGCACTTAGGGACAGGGTCCTGCCACGTCCAATGCGTCCTGACGCGGACGGGCGCAGACGGGCAGGACTCCGGCACGACTCCGGCCACGCGAAGGCGCGCCCGCTCCGCGAACCCGCTCCGCTAGGGAAGGAGCATTAAATAGGCGTTCCCTCAGAGACTCATGCGCAGTCAAGCGCAGGCGAAAACTAGCGCCTCTACCCCACTCCAAGATGGCGCCCAGAGACCCAGAGACAACCCACCCCAGGCACCGGACCCGCCAAAACGGCGGTGCAATGACAATTACCGTGCAGGTATGGGGGGCACAATCCAGCAAGAGCACACAGATTAAAAGCCAAGAGAAATAGTGTTAAAAAGCGGAATTCAGCAGCGCGAGCGCTCCGACCGCAAATGCGCTACCTTGTCTGAAAAGGGAGCCGGGGACTCGCCTTAAGTAGGCGTTCCCTCAGAGACTCATGCGCAGTCAAGCGCAGGCGAAAACTAGCGCCTCTACCCCACTCCAAGATGGCGCCCAGAGACCCAGAGACAACCCACCCCAGGCACCGGACCCGCCAAAACGGCGGTGCAATGACAATTACCGTGCAGGTATGGGGGGCACAATCCAGCAAGAGCACACAGATTAAAAGCCAAGAGAAATAGTGTTAAAAAGCGGAATTCAGCAGCGCGAGCGCTCCGACCGCAAATGCGCTACCTTGTCTGAAAAGGGAGCCGGGGACTCGCCTTAAGTAGGCGTTCCCTCAGAGACTCATGCGCAGTCAAGCGCAGGCGAAAACTAGCGCCTCTACCCCACTCCAAGATGGCGCCCAGAGACCCAGAGACAACCCACCCCAGGCACCGGACCCGCCAAAACGGCGGTGCAATGACAATTACCGTGCAGGTATGGGGGGCTCAATCCAGCAAGAGCACACAGATTAAAAGCCAAGAGGAATAGTGTTAAAAAGCGGAATTCAGCAGCGCGAGCGCTCCAACCGCAAATGCGCTACCTTGTCTGAAAAGGGAGCCGGGGACTCGCCTTAAGTAGGCGTTCCCTCAGAGACTCATGCGCAGTCAAGCGCAGGCGAAAACTAGCGCCTCTACCCTACTCCAAGATGGCGCCCAGAGACCCAGAGACAACCCACCCCAGGCACCAGACCCGCCAAAACGGCGGTGCAATGACAATTACCGTGCAGGTATGGGGGGCACAATCCAGCAAGAGCACACAGATTAAAAGCCAAGAGAAATAGTGTTAAAAAGCGGAATTCAGCAGCGCGAGCGCTCCGACCGCAAATGCGCTACCTTGTCTGAAAAGGGAGCAGGGGACTCGCCTTAAGTAGGCGTTCCCTCAGAGACTCATGCGCAGTCAAGCGCAGGCGAAAACTAGCGCCTCTACCCCACTCCAAGATGGCGCCGAGAGACAACCCACCCCAGGCACCGGACCCGCCAAAACGGCGGTGCAATGACAATTACCGTGCAGGTATGGGGGGCACAATCCAGCAAGAGCACACAGATTAAAAGCCAAGAGAAATAGTGTTAAAAAGCGGAATTCAGCAGCGCGAGCGCTCCGACCGCAAATGCGCTACCTTGTCTGAAAAGGGAGCCGGGGACTCGCCTTAAGTAGGCGTTCCCTCAGAGACTCATGCGCAGTCAAGCGCAGGCGAAAACTAGCGCCTCTACCCCACTCCAAGATGGCGCCCAGAGACCCAGAGACAACCCACCCCAGGCACCGGACCCGCCAAAACGGCGGTGCAATGACAATTACCGTGCAGGTATGGGGGGCACAATCCAGCAAGAGCACACAGATTAAAAGCCAAGAGAAATAGTGTTAAAAAGCGGAATTCAGCAGCGCGAGCGCTCCGACCGCAAATGCGCTACCTTGTCAATACATCTTTACTGAGTGCCAGGCCAGAAGGAGATATAATCCATGCCTGGATTTATTGTTGTGCGTCCACGTTACAGCTCTTTCGCTGCCACTCGGAGTGAATTTTTCTTTATGAGGCCATGTGTTTAAACACATGGCCCCATTAAGATAAGAAACCTTTCACGGCAGTAGGAAGGCAGATGAGCCCGTCCAAGTGGGCCGTCTGTAAAAGAGAAAAGTCCACGCCACAAAAAGCTCTTTCCCAATGGCTGGCCACTGTTTAGCATAAACCGTGACCCCGGACAATGGGAAAGAGGGACAGGGCTTAAAGCACTTTACTGAAAGCCCTCTAAAGCATTAAATCTCGCCAGCGAGGCTGTGCATGTGCGCAGCCTACGCCAGCAGAGATCTAAAAAACAATCCTATGCCAATTACCTTGGCCATGCGAGCCCCTCCTCCCATTCAGAACAGCAACTGAAGCTAAGCAGGTCCCAGGCCCCCCACCCCTCCAAGGAAATGCAGGCGAGGATGTGGGATTGTATGCAGTATACTGTAAACTAATTAACCCTATCTGGCCTCCTGTAATTACCAGGGTCAGCAACTTGCAGTCCTGGAGGGGCTCCCGTTGCACTTCCCAGAGGTCATTGTATACCGTGATTACATTGACCCCGGCCATTAGCGCACCAGCACAACTGTACTGTGCGCCTAAGGCGGTGGGCGCAAGGTGGATAATAACACGGTAGTATCGAATTAATGGCCTTACTTTATACCTTTATTTAACTGGCCAGCTAATTTACAGCACAAGCATAAATGCTCTCTCACAGGGGCAACGCCAAAGCGAGGCTTGCAACCCGGAAGTAAGAACCCTGTACCCTACAGGCGTTTTTATAATTAAAGTACAACTTTACTGTACATGTTAAAATGCTAGAAACAAAGCAGAATTTGATTCTACGTAAATGTATTGTAATTGCATTTATATAGAGGCTACTACCCCTGACAAGGCTTTGAAGAGCTTTAATTCAATACACGTACGCCACACCGCCACAATGACTGGTGGCTTGCCCGTTATACGAGTGGTTTGTAGATTACGGAGAATCCAACGCACACTGCAAAGTCTTTGAAGTTGATGGGCTTGCCTGGAGAATGTTATTGGGTGGGGGCGGAGTATAAAGAACACTGGAGGGTCTGTGCAAACTGACCACCCACAGCAGGACACCGCCTGCCAGTTGACTTTCAAGCCTGTGTCGAGTCCCAGCTGCGTGCATGACAGGGCTGTCAGTTATGGTATGCGTAGCATACCTCACTTTATCCACGTTTTACCAGTAAATGAATGCGTTTTAATTCCTGCATGGTTATAGCCCTGGAGGATGCAGAAATCTTACTGACCTGCACTGATACAACAGTTGACGTTTTGTGGATACATGTGTTTGCCAGGCTAACATATTCCCTCCACATTGTGAAACGGCCATGTACCTCGCTGTAGCCACATGTTTGCACAAAGCTCTATACCGTACCCACACTTACAACCTATTACTATATTAGCACGAATCTGCCTACCCCAACCACCGAGGCGGTAGTTGAGTGTAGCGCTCGCAGACGTGCTAGCGCCACCTGGAGCGCGCACCACCATCTGAATGCAGCACTATCCAGAAAGGTAAAAAAAAAAACATTTGCAATGCAATAGGTCTCGCATTTACGCGAGTTTGAGCTCTTCACATTGCAATAACAATGCCTTTTATTTTTGTTTTAGTTTTTAAACCATAAATAAAAGGCATCGTCGTTTACAATGCCAATAGCTTAAACTTGCGTAAATGCGAGACCTATTGCATTGCAAATGCTTGTTTTTAATAGTAATCCTTCGTAGGCGTGCTATGCGATTTAGTGGTCGTGTTTTGCACCTTCCCTTGAGAGAGATGCAGTTTCTCTGACTGGGATTGCAGGGAGGTGTGTGAGTTGAGGGGTGATTGGAGATGGGGGAGTGGGATAGTTAGGAGGGCAGGTGGGGATTGCAGAGAAGAGTGTCAGGTGAGGGGAAGATGGGAGGTGGTGGGGAAGAAGCATAGGTAGGTGATGCAGAAAAGTGGGGCAGGTGGCAGTTGCTTCTTCCAGATGGAAAGCAGACAACCTGCAGGCCCCATAAAGATAAGAAACCTTTTACTTCAGAAGGAAAGCTATTCTTTCACTCACTATAAAGGTTATAGTGACGATGGGGAACAGCGTTTGCAACGCAACTTTTACAACGCAGTACCTTTACCACGCAACTTTTACAACGCAAGTCGTTACAACGTGCGCTGGGGGGCGCTCTAGGATAGGGAATAGGGAATAGTTAATTTACTATCCAAAACCTTCCCTACTATCCACGAGGACTGGAGTTGGAATAGTAAATTAAACTATTCACTATCCAGCACCCCCCAACGCAAGTCGTTGTAACGACTTGCGTTGTGAAAGTTGCGTGGTAAAGGCGTGCGTTGTAAAAGCATGCGTGGTAATGACATACATCCGTGACAACACCATTATAAAAAATAACTACAAAACGAACCGAAGTGTGATTGGAATTTTTCCACATAGAAAATATAAAAAACAAACTTTGCCCTGACAACCCAGTTCCGACATAGTTTACATTAGGGGTTTCCCCCTGTCAAGGGCAAACATCCAAGAAGGTCAATTTCTTTGCACATTGTACGGCCAGTACAAGGGATCGGGACCTCTCAACCCTTGTCTCAAAAACAGCACAATCATGTTGGATCATATACATGAATGTATGAAATCTACTAATACAGATAATGAATAAAAAGATCAGTAGAACTACAAACGTTTCAATATTGAAAAAATGAGTGCAACTAAATCCAACATTTCTAGCGAGAAGCTAAAAAAGAGTGATTTCATAACCAAGGTAAAGAACTTCAAAAGGATATTCGCCTTTGACGAGTGGTCAAGTGGTCAAGTGGTCATGTTGGTCAAAAATTAAAACAGGAAAGTCAAAGATACATGAATTAACTAATATTTGAAATGTTAAAAAGTATGAACCCATATAGAAATGGTACACACTCAGAATGCAACCACGTGATATACATCTGTGCTAATAAATACAGTGAGATTAAGAAGTATCCAGTAAGTAAAGACAGAGACACTCACCTAAACTGAACAACTGTGATGCAGTGGTACCTTGTGGTAATAGATCATATGTTCCAAATGATGTGTTGTGCACTGCTGAGCTCAAGTCCTAAACCAAAGGATAGTGTAATGTTAATGCGATAATCAAGCAAGTGCCAGGAAAATAATCCTGTACGGTGGATATTCACTCACCAATGGATAATGTCGCTAGCTCGAGCAATAAAAGTATAGATTTCCTCCCTCGGTAATTTTGGAAGCCAGATGAAACTGTCTCTGCAGTGCGCTGCATCTTTATAGTAAGTTGCAAGAAGGGGGCACGACCATGATAAGTCAGCAACCTGCTAATAAAGTAATAACCCAATGACTATGGGTTTAAGATGCATGCACAGGGTGGGGGGTGCAGAATCCAGTCCATCAAGGAGGGGGTCCGTTGAAGAGCCAGGTCTTGCGGTCTCTTACGAAGATGGGGATCGATGTTGTCTGTCTGAGGTGGAGCGGAAGGGAGTACCAGGCTTTGGCCGTGAGGAAGGAGTAGGAGCGTCCTCCCGATCTGTTTTTTCTCGTGCGTGGAACCACGGTGTAGGAGAGCTGGGCTGATCGCAGGGTCCTTAGGGGTGCTTGGAATTTGAGTCAGATGTTCATGTATGCTGGTCCGGTGTCGTGGAGGGCCTTGTGTGCGTGGGTGAGCATTGTGAAGGTGACTCTTGCCTCGCTGGGGAGCCAGTGGAGTGTGCGCAGGTGCTGGGAGATGTGGCAGTGTTTTGGCAGGCTGAGTACCAGTCTTGCAGCGGTGTTCTGAATGTTCTGTAGCTTGCGGGTTAGGTTTTTGTGTATACCGGCGTAGAGTGCGATGCCGTAGTCGAGTCTGCTGATGATCAGGGCGTGAGTGACTATCTGTGTTCAAGGGGGATCCATTTGAAGGTCTTACGTAGGAGGCAGAGGGTGTGGTAGCAGGAGGACGAGACTGAGTTGATCTGGCGGTCCATTTTGAGCTCGGAGTCCAGGATGATTCCAAGGTTGCGTGCGTGGTCCGTGGGGGTGGGCGGGTTTCCGAGGGCGGGTTCCACCAGGTGGTGTTCCAGGCATAGGGGTTTGGGCCCATGATGAGAACTTCCGTCTTGTTGATGTTTAGTTGTAAGCAGCTGTTTTTCATCCATTCTCGACGGCTTCCATACCTTCTTGAAAGTTTTGTCTGGCGGTTTTGGGTTCGCTGGATAGGGAGAGGATGAGTTGGGTGTCGTCTGCGTATGATACAATATTGAGTCCATAGTTTTTGACGATGGGGGCAAGCAGAGCCATGTAGACGTTGAAGAGTGTCGGGCTGAGGGAGGACCCCTGAGGGACTCCGCAGGTGGTTGGTGTAGGGTCCAAGAGGAACGGGGGGAGTCTGACCCACTGCGTTCTGCTGGAGAGGAAGGAGCTGATCCAGTCGAGGGCCTTGTGCTGGATCCCTGCGTCGGGAAGTCTGCCTCTTAGGGTGCGGTGGGAGACTGTGTTGATGCCGCTGAGAGGTCGAGGAGGATGAGGGCTACTGTTTCCCCTTTGTCCAGTAGGGTGCGGATGTCGTCTGTTGCAGCGAGGAGGGCGGTTTCCGTACTGTGGTTTTTCCTGAAGCCGGATTGGGAGGAGTCAAGGATGTTGTGCTCTTCGATTAATGTGGTGAGTTGGCTGTTGATGGCTTTCTCGATGACTTTCGCAGGGAATAGGAGTTGGCGAGATGGGTCTGTCGTTTTTGAGGTCGGTGGGGTCCGCCGAGGGTTTCTTCAGAAGGGGGTTGACTTCGGTTGATGGTGTGGCGGAGCATGGGTGCGATGGTGTCCGCGGCTCTCTTGAAGATGTGGTGGGGTCAGGGGTCTGTGGGGGGCCCAGAGTGGATTGACTTCATCGTCTTCAGTGTGTCTTCGGTGGATAGGGCTGTCCATCTGTCAAGCGTTGACTTAGAGGTGTCGTGGGTGGTTGTGGGGGTTCTGTGTGTTGGTTGTCTATGTTGAAGTTGTCATAGATGTTCTTGATTTTGTGGCAAAAGAAGGTGCTGAGTTTGTCGCAGAGTTCTTGTGAGGGAGTGGTGTCAGTCAACTTACTGGTGGGTTGGGCGAACTCCTTGATGATGTTGAAGAGTTCTTTGCTGTTGTGTGCGTGTGCGGGCATTCTGTCTTCATTCGCTTGTTTTCTCGTTTTTCTGATGAGTTGGTGGTGGGCAATGGTAGCGGCTCTGAAGTTGTGAGATTCTGTGGATTTGGTGTTCCTCCAGGTCTTTTCGAGGCAGTGGCTGGTGCGTTTCGGGTCTATTTTCCCGAGCAGCGAGTCCGGGATATTCAGGCTATGATTCCTATCTTTCGGCCTCTATCCCGGGTTTCAGTCAGGATGACCCTCCGGTTCCTGGGCCTCATGACCTCCTGCATCCTGCTAGTGCAACATGCCAGATGGCATATGCGGGCTCTGCAGTGGGACCTGAAGTTCCGTGGGCACAGCATCAGGGCAACCTGTCCGAACATGTCCAGATCTCGGAGGGAACTGCTCAACAATTGCATTGGTGGCTCACGAATCACGATTGGGTCAGTGGCAGATACCTCCACCTTCCCCACCCGGAGCACACAGTGGTGATGGATGCATCTCTCCTTGGATGGGGAGGCCAATTGGAAGAGGCGGAGATCAGAGACCTCTGTTCTCCGGCGGAGTCCCGGCTCCATATCAACTTTTCTGACCCGGGGTTTGCCTCTCCCCCGCCTAAGATGGAGGAGGGCGCTTCCTACACGATGGTGCTTCGTCGGGCTGCTGAGGCCCTCAACCTCGACCTCCCCACGGTGGCCCTCAAAACTAACCTAACCGAGGTGCTCCAATCGGCGTCTACTTCGTCGGAGCCGTTGCTTCCTTTCAATGACGTCCTTTCCGAAGTCCTATTGGGCACTTGGTTGCGGGCGGCCAAGGGGGCCCCGGTGGATAAAAACATCACCAGACGCCACTGCCCGGCACCTGGTGACCTGGCCTTTCTGACCACCCATCCCACGCCTGAGAGTCTGGTCATCAAGGCCTCGACGTCGCAGAGTGCCAACCTACGGCTCCCCGGACAAGGACTCTAAGAAACTGGAACAGTTTGGTAAGCGGTTGTTCTCTTCGGCCAGCTTGGGGCTGCGGTCGGTGAACACCGCCTGCTTGTTGGGCCGCTACTCTCACGCAGTGTGGGATTCCGTTGCTCAAGTGTTGTCTCAGTGCCCTGAGGAGGTCCAGGCTGTCCTTTCTCAAGCGATTGCTTAAGGTAAGGATGCGGCTAAGTTCGCCATTCGGTGTGGTTTGGACAGCGCAGATTCGTTGGGCAGGGCGTTTTCTACGACGGTGGCGTTGCGACTCCACGCCTGGTTGCGTTCCACTGGGTTCTTGCCCGATGTCCAGAGATCCCTCATGGATATGCCCTTTGATTGCACCCGCCTGTTTGGCGATAAGGCTGACAGTGCGTTCGAGCGTTTTAAGGACTCGCGGGCCCTGGCCAAGTCCTTGGGTCTTTCTGCAAAGAGTCTGGCCACTCCTGGTTTTCGTTCCTTTCGTGGCCAGGGCAGAGGCACCCAGGCACGTTCCTTTAACAAGCCTGTGCAGAACAGTCGCGGCTTCTGAATCAGCGTGCGTGTCAGTCCACCTCGACCCCCACTCCTCCTACCTCCAAACCTTCCTAGTCAGAGCTTCGTGGACTACTCCACGCCGGTGGGTGGCAATTGCAGTGATGGCTCACGAATCACGATTGGGTCAGTGGCAGATCCCTCCCTCCCCCTCCTCCTTCCCCAACCGGAGCACACGGTGGTGACGGGTGCATCCCTCCTAGGATGGGGTGGCCACTTGGGAGAGGCAGAAATCAGAGGCCTCTGTTCTCCGGCGGAATCCCGGGTCCATATCAACTATTTGGAGCTGCGGGCGATCCGACTTGCACTGAAGGCATTCCTTCCTTCTGTCCGGGGAAGTGTGGTGCAGATGTTCACGGACAACACCACCGCCATGTGGTATTGCAATAAACAGGGTGGAGTGGGGTCCTGGACCCTTTGTCAAGAGGCTCTGCGCCTCTGGACATGGCTGGAACATCAAGGCATTGCCTTGGTGCCTCAACACCTGCCAGGTTCTCTGAACGCCAGGGCAGACGAACTCAGCCGCCGGTGCTTGATGGATCACGAATGGCGTCTGAACTCAGACGTGGCACAAGGTCTCTTTCTGCAGTGGGGAGAGCCTTGGTTAGATCTATTCGCCACCGAGGAGAACGCACAATGTCATCAGTTCGGCGTGTTGAAATTTCCAAGGCGGCACTCACTCGGCGATGCTTTTAATCGCGAGGGGAGCTGCAGTCCGTTGTACGCCTTTCCGCCTATACCACTTCTGCCACAGAGTGCTGAAGAAGATCAGGCATGACCGGGCACAAGTCATCCTTGTGGCTCAGGATTGGGCACCAAGATACTGGTTTCCCGAGCTACTCAGCATGGGGATCGATCCCCCGATCCGACTGCCTCTTCGGGAGAATCTTCTGTCGCAGCAGCAGTGCACGGTCTTCCACCCGAACCTGTCCAGCCTCCACCTCCATGCGTGAAGATTGAGCGGCGACAGTTGACAGCTTTTAATCTTCCTCCCAAAGTCTGTGATATCATGCTGGTAGCCAAGCGTCCCCCCATGAAAACAGTATAAGCCTGCCGATGTAACAAGTTTGTAGCATGGTGCACAGCTAAGTCTGTGGATCCCCTTTCTGCCCCTCTTTCCGAGGGCTTCTGTTCCTTCTTTCCTTGGCCCAGCAGGACTCCGCTCTGGGCACTGTCAAGGGTTATCTTTCTGCCATCTCCACCTTCCTACGGCTTCCTGATCAGCCTTCTCTTTTTAAGTCTCCGGTTGTTAACCGTTTCCTGAAAGGCATTATACACACGTTCCCCCGGTCCTGTTTATAATGCCTCAGTGGAATTTGAATCTTGTGTTGACTTATTTGATGTACGCTCCCTTTGAGCCACTGCCCTTTACGTCTTCTCACCTTAAAGACTGCTTTCCTGGTTGCTCTCACCTCTGCCAGAAGAGTGAGTGAGCTCCAGGCTCTGTCTTCTAAACCTCCTTTCCTCTCTGTTCACCTGGACAAGGTGGTTTTAAGAACCCGTCCTTCTTTCTTGCTAAAGGTTGTTACACCCTTCCACATCGGGCAGACCATCACTTTGCCCACCTTCTTTCTGCCTCCGCATTCTTCTAAAGGGGAGGAGAGGCTACACCGTCTGGACCCAAGCATGCGCTCTCATTCTATCTGACGCACACACAGCAGTTCCGGGTAAATAACCAGCTCTTTGTTGGCTAAGTGGGCGCCAAAAAAGGCCGGGCCTTGCACAAACGGACCATCTCTCAGTGGGTCGTTCTCTGCGTCAGTACCTGTTACTAGTTGGCTAAGAAGGAGCCTCCTGTGGGGCTGCGTGCCCTTTCCACCAGGGCAATGGCAGCCCCTACTGCCTTGGGACGCGGCGTTCCCTTGCAGGACATTTGTCAGGCAGCTACGTGGGCCTCGCTGCACACGTTTACCGAGCATTCCTGCATTGATAGTCAAGCCCGGAGAGACGGTTACTTTGGCCGTTCTCCGTGATTTTCTGGTGTAATTTTGTTCGCAGACCCACCACCGGGATTGGTATTGCTGGGGTATCTATTCTAAGGTAAGGAATCTATTACTAATGTTTCTCTTTCAGATGCGCAAGTTACTACTTGTGTAACGATATATCTTAAGAGACATTAGTTTGTGATAAATTCCTTACCGCCACACCCATCCTCCCTGTTCCGCGAACTGATTACTAGGGTTAAGGTCATCCCGTTTGGGGCCCTAGTTTTATGCACCAATGGTCAGTATCTTGCATGGCTCTGCGTTCCTGGCGCGGAAAGTCGTGTCTCTGTGATGTCATCTCGGTGCATACGACGCCAGTGACGTATGCGGAGCTGCAGGACTCCGCCTACTGACGCACAGGGGTACTGCTAGGCAAAACTTTCCGGATCCAGTCTGACGCCTGGGGATATTCTAAGGTAAGGAATCTATAACTACCTAATGTCTCTTACAGATATATCGTTACACAAGTAGTAACTTGTGCGTTTATATAACTGCAGTAGTATTAATGACTCCCTCAACTACTCTGGGCAAGCGCCAACTATTACAGCTATTGAACATGGGACACCAGAGTGGCAGAATTACTTCCATTATATCAGTGAATCGCTGTAAAGAGGTATCCGTCTGATCAATATTGTTCGTATTGACTAGTCTCTTAAATTGGGGAGCTAGGGCTCTCCTGTGCTATAGGCAGTGAGTCTTATGGTAGTTGGGAGGGGCTATATAGACTAGGAGAAGGAGGTAGGAAAGGTAGCACCTCCCAGACCAGCCCTAAGGGAGCCACACATAACCACGAGCACCAAAAACAAAATAAACATTATTTGGTGGACTTTTAGGCATTCTCAATATGGAAGTGGTGTTGCATCTGCATCTACTGTCCCCCACCGCTGTTTCCCGCCCCTTAAAAACAGAAAGGAGCCAGTACATCTACTACTGCCAGGGGTATGGGCTTATCTTCAGTAACATTGCGTGCTTGGAAGGTTTGGTAACATTCTGATACATTGAATTGCGAAAACCTATCCCAATCCTTCTCTGTTCTGTTTGCCTTTCTACCTTGATCTGCTGCACTGAGGCAGGAATTGCGATTCTCCTATTAACATGACCAGAGAATCTGGATTTCATTAAAGACACGGAGGCTGACATTATGCATTATCCTTTAATAGCAACTCACAGCAGCTGCACTACATCATAAAGGATAAAGCTCTAGAGTTTAAACAACAGTGGACAAAGGATGTATCCAGGAGATGATCTGCCTCTTTTAAAAGAATCGCAGCAGGAAAGAACTTCATAAACGGAGAAATCCAAGTAGAGCTTGAAAACATCATGTGATAAACTTCAGTATCTCAAATTGAAAGGATCAGATGGTTAAACGGAGTTACCTGAAAGGAGAAAGAAGGATTAAGAACCAAATCCATAGTGAAGAGCCTAGAGAGCCAAAAGACTTCATTGCATTCAATAAAGATAACAGAAGCATAGGCATAAATCATAGAATAACAACAATTGAAGTAATCAATAAATTCATAAAGACATATCAAAAGTTGTAAAAGGGAGGAGGGAGGGATAATGTCAGCCTCCGTGTCTTTAATGAAATCCAGATTCTCTGGTCATGTTAATAGGAGAATCGCAATTTCATTACAAGACCGGAGGCTACATTATGCATGTTCGTAGCCCCGAAGGACAACATCAGACATATGCTCGATAGGCTTACAATAATGACAAGCAAAGGTGTTAGCATTTGACCAGTCAGCGGCTTTCAGGATATCATCCAACTTACCACCTGACCAGAAGGATTTACTGGCCATAGCTCCTCTGATAGAGTGTGCTTGAAACTTAGAGAGGTCAATACCAGCAAGACTCATGGTAGACTTAACCCATCTAGCTATGGAGGTGGATGAAACAGGTTTAAAAGGTTTCACAAAAGAAACTAAAAGTTGATTTGCATAGTTAGGACGTAGGAGAGACATCCTTGCGTCATACTCTTTCATACAAGCAACCACACAAAGTTTAGGGAAACTGTCAAAACGAGGATAAAAGATAAAATCTGACATGGATTTAGTTCTTCTTAGTAGTTCAAACTTAACACCAAACATATCGTAACATCTATTTGAAATATCTAAGCTTCTGATGTCGGATACTCTCCTACAGGAGATTAAACACAAGAGAGTGGCGAGTTTGAAGGAGAGAAATTTTCTATTAAGGGAAGAGTTATTTGGCCAGGAACAATAGGATAGGCCTCTGTCAAATTGTTCGACCAGAAAATTTACAATACTGACGACAGGAGCCTCCACGGGATCCAGACTCCTTTCCAGGCACCAACGAAACCATTTTTTCCAAATGTTGTTATACCTAAGGTGTGTTCCAGGAGCCCAAGATTCTCCGAGGAGAGAGAGAGCTGTCGACGAAAGTCCAGACAACTCGTTAGATTGCCTGACACTTTCCAGGCAAGAAGGTTCAAATTCCCCTCGAGAATAAGGTGATGATCTTCTCCGTCTGCGTTTGAGACCAGGCCTGGAGACGCTTGGATCAGAAAGGGAATGTCGCATGCTAGTTCCAGGGCTGTCGGGAACCAAACTTGGGACGGCCAAAAAGGAGTTATTAGGATCAGAAGGCAATGTTCCGATCTGACTTTCTGAAGGACCCTCTGAATCATGGCAAAAGGAGGGAAGGCATAACCCAGGAAGTTAGACCATGGTTGGAGAAAGGCGTTCACAGCAAGTGCGCCCGGGTCTGGCATCCAACTGAAATAGTTGGGTAGCTGGAAGGTAAGTCTGCTGGCAAATAAGTCCATGGGACCCCAAAAGTGGAAGGTGACCGCCCTGTCCTCGGCAGAAGCGGCCGCTCCCCTCACCTCCTCCTCGATTGGTATCGTAGCGCTTTAATCCTCACAAGTGCGCTTCAATCCGCTAGCCACTGCTTTGTATTCTCGCACTGCTTGGGCATTGTATCAGTGTTAGATTTCCATTACGAGGTGCATACTGCTGTTAAGTCGCGCACTGCTTGGGCATTATACCTATTGTAAAGTAATTACTGCCGAGTGCACTTTGTCTCGACTACTTGCTTATATATTTGTTGCTGCTGTGTGCATTTATTGTCGTCGGCAGCCAAACATCATAGCGCTTTAACTTTCCCACAGCGCTTCCTACCGCTAGCCACTGCTGCCTAAAGTCACCCCCATAGCGCTCCATTACAGAAAGTGCTTTGTGCCCCAATCGCCCCCGGCCTTGCAACATTTGTTATTATTGCTGCCATTTTGTTTGTTGTCCCAGACCCTCCCTCCACCTCGATCCCGCCTCCCAGCTGACCCTCCCACGCTCCGCCCCCCTCCACTCCCCACATAAGACAGATGAACCAACGCGCAGCGTCCACGCACTACGTCCACGCCGAAGGTGCGCCAAAGGTAAGCCCGTCTGCGCCCGTCCGCGCCTGGACCGCGCCCAGCGCCCAGCGCCCGTCCCCCTGCTCTATGCCGCTCCCAACCCCCCAGAGTAACTTATGATGCCGCTACACTCCTCGCCCTCAACGCCGGACGCACTCCACTTTGCTGTGAAGCCACCCCAGGACGTACCCACGGCCCATTCTCCTGCCTCTCCTGTAAGTTCAACTGCGTCAGGACCCTCACCAAACACACTTCCTCCACACACAGCTCCGAACCCAACGACTTGAAATGCATCCTACTGAACACCCGCTCGGTCCACTGACATGCAACCGAACTCTGGGACCTAATCGACACTGCGTCACCTGACATCGCCTTCCTTACTGAAACATGGATGAATGCATCTTCTGCCCCCGACATCGCCATAGCCATACCAGACAATTACAAGATCATTCGAAAAGACCGCACCAATAAAAAAACTGGAGGAGGCATCGCCATCGTCCATAGAAACACCATCAAAATTACAACCAGCTCTGACGTCAATCTTGCAACCGCCGAACACCTCCACTTTCAGATCCACACCGACCCCAGGACCACACTTAGAGGAACTCTCATTTACAGGCCCCCAGGCACCCGATCTCAATTCAGCGACGACATCACTGACTTCGTCAGCCCGCATGCCCTCGCCTCCGAGAACTACATTCTTCTAGGAGACCTCAACTACCACCTTGACAACATTCTCGACAACAACACCACCACCCTTCTGGACAACCTGTCCAATCTCGGACTCAAACAACTTGTTGACACCCCCACTCACATAGCCGGACACACGCTCGACCCTATCTTCACCTCCAGCAAGCACATCTCCTTCGATCATACTACAGCCCTCCACTGGACGGATCATAGCTGTGTTCACTTCAGCTACAAAACAACCCTGACCCACAACCGTCTACAACCCATTCCCCGAAGAAAATGGAACAAAATCACCACCGAACAACTCCTCACATCACTCAGCCAAAACACTCCCACCCTGACATCGGACCCAGACCAAGCGGCCACCAACCTCAGGCAATGGATTACCCACAGTGCGGACGAACTAGCACCCCTGAAAAAACACCAGTCGAAACCATCCAGCAAAAAAGCTCCCTGGTTCAATGATGACCTTAAAAAATCCAAGAAGACATGCCGCACCCTGGAGAAGAATTGGAGAAAAGAACCAACTTCAGACAACATGGCCTCCCTCAAGACAGCCACCCGCAAACACCACCAACTGATCCGATCCGCCAAGAAATCAGCACTTAAGGACCGTCTCGACAACAATTCTCATAACAGCAAGGAACTCTTCAATATCGTCAAAGAATTCACCAACCCTCCCGCAGCATCCAACGACATCACTAACTCCCAAGACCTCTGCGATGCGCTATCCTCCTTCTTCTACAACAAAATTGCCGACATCCACAACAGCTTCAAGAATACTCCCAATGACCAACTCACCCCACCCACTTCAGATCCCACCCCTCCAACTAACTACCTCAACTCCTGGAACCCAATAACCATTGAAGACACCATTCGCCTCATGAACTCAATCCACTCTGGCTCACCTTCTGACCCCTGCCCCCACTTCATCTTCAACAAAGCTGACTCCATCATCGCTCCCCAACTCCGCGATGTCATCAACTGCTCCTTCGACTCCGCCACCTTTCCAGAAATATGGAAACACGCCGAACTCAGCGCCCTTCTGAAAAAACCAACAGCAGACCCCTCAGATCTGAAAAACTACCGACCCATTTCCCTCCTCCCTTTCCCGGCCAAAATCATCGAGAAAGCCGTCAATAGCCAACTAGCAGCCTTCCTTGAATCCAACAACTCCCTGGATCCCTCACAGAACGGCTTTCGAGCCAAACACAGCACCGAAACCGCCCTCATTGCGGCGACCGACGACATCCGAGCACTCCTGGACAACGGTGAAACAGTGGCCCTCATTCTACTCGACCTCTCCGCCGCCTTCGACACTGTCTGTCACAACTCCCTCATACAACGCCTCAACAACATCGGCATACAAGGAAAAACCTTGGACTGGATCATCTCATTCCTAGCCGGGAGAACACAGAGAGTCCGACTCCCCCCATTCTACTCAGAGCCCACCGAAGTCATCTGCGGCGTACCTCAAGGTTCCTCACTCAGTCCCACCCTCTTCAACGTCTACATGAGTCCCCTCGCCTCCATCGCACGTCAACACAACCTCAACATCATCTCCTACGCCGACGACACCCAGCTAATCCTTTCCCTCACCAAAGACCCCAACACCGCCAAAAACAACCTTCATGAAGGTATGAAAGAAGTAGCCGAATGGATGAAACAGAGCCGCTTAAAACTCAACTCAGACAAGACGGAGGTGCTCATCCTAGGATCCTCCCCCTCAGCTTGGGACGACTCCTGGTGGCCTGCCGCCTTGGGATCCGCGCCCACACCCACAGACCATGCACGTAACCTTGGCTTCATTCTAGACTCCTCCCTCTCAATGTCCTCCCTCTCAATGTCCAGACAAGTCAACGCCGTATCGTCCTCCTGCTTCAACGTCCTTCGCATTGTCAAAAAGATCTTCCGCTGGATCCCCCTCGAAACAAGAAAGACTGTCACCCATGCACTGGTCACGAGTCGACTGGACTATGGCAACACACTCTACGCCGGAATTACAACAAAATTGCAGAAAAAACTCCAGCGCATCCAAAACGCATCAGCGAGACTCATATTAGACACTCCGCGCCAAGAGCACATCACCGGTCACTTAAAAAACCTCCACTGGCTTCCCGTCAACAAAAGAATCACTTTCCGCCTTCTTACCCACGCACACAAGGCCCTTTATAATCTAGGACCCGAATGCCTCAACAACCGACTGTCCTTCTACTATCCCACCCGCCAACTAAGATCATCCAATCAAGCCCTCGCCGCAGTCCAGCGCATCCGAAAAACCACCATCGGTGGCAGATCCTTCTCCTTACTGGCTGCCAAGACCTGGAACTCACTCCCCACCCACCTCCGCCTTACTCAGAATCACATCTCCTTCAGAAAAGAACTGAAAACATGGCTATTCGATAAAAAGTAAACCCCTCCCTCCAGCGCCTTGAGACCCTCTGGGTGAGTAGTGCGCTCTATAAATTCATGAACTTGAACTTGAACTTGAACTTGAAGACGTTCACATTGAGTTTCCAGTCTGAGAAGTCTAGAAGGAATCTTGAATTCCAATCTGCAGACATGTTCGATTTCCCGGGAAGATATTCCGCCCTGAGGGAAATTTTGTGTTCCAGACAGAACATCCAAAGTTTCCTGGCAAGATTGGAGAGATCTGCAGATCTCGTTCCTCCAAGACGATTGATATAGGCCACAGCGGAAATGTTGTCCATTTTCAGAACAAACACAGACCTACCTTGAATGGAGTGTTTGAAGCTCGTAAGAGCGTATAAACCAGCTGTCAATTCCAGAAAATTTATGTGTTGGGAAGATTCCGTCAGGGTCCAAACCCCTCCGGTGTTCTGGTCTTCCAAACGTGCACCCCAGCCATGAAGACTGGCATCTGATTCTAGGACGAAATCCGGGGATGAGCCGAAGATAGCTTTGCCGTTCCAAGCGTCTAAGTTCTCCAGCCACCAAAAGAGCTCTGCTCTGGCATCTGGGTCCAGAGAGACAAGATCCCCATACCATAGACCTGAATTGAGCGCCCTTCTCTTTATTCTCTGAAGCGCGCGGTGATTCAGGGGACCGGGGAAAATGGCCTGGATGGAGGAAGAAAGAAGCCCAAGAAGTCTGGCTAGTTCGCGGAGTGTTAAAGACTCTTGTTTTAAGACGGACCTGATCTCCTTCCGGATCTTGGCAATCTTCTTGGAAGGAAGGAGGAGAAGACATTTCACGGTGTCTTGAGTGAAACCAAGGAAATCTATGGTCTTGCAGGGAGAGAGAATGGACTTCTCTCTGTTGATGATGAATCCTAGACTCTCTATTAAATTCATGGAAGTTTTTAGATCTCTTAAGAGGTCTGAATGGGATTGGGACATGATAAGAATATCGTCCAGGTAGATGATGAGACGGATACCCCTTTCTCTTAAAATTGTGACGATACACTTCATGATCTTGGTAAAACACCAAGGGGCAGAAGAGAGACCAAAGGGAAGAGCTTGAAACTGGAATAGGCGTTCCTTCCAAGCAAATTGAAGGAAAGCCTGATGTTCTTTGTACATAGGGATGGTGAAGTAGGCATCCTTCAGGTCCAACTTGACTAACCAATCTCCTTCGAGAAGGAGATCCCTTAGAAGGTGGATACCCTCCATTTTGAAATGACGATAAACCAGAAATGTGTTCACTTCTCGAAGGTTTATTACGGGTCTCCACCCCTTGTCCTTTTTCTTAACAAGAAACAGTGTGCTTATGAATCTTGCATCGGACCAGGGAACCTCCACTATTTTTTGAGCATAGAAATAATTTCTTCCTCCACGATCTTTTCCTGATCCTCTGAAAGGACGAAGGGTTGGGTTAAGCGCGATTGGAAGGGGATCTGTAAAAAGTCTATTTTGAAGCCCATAACGGTTTCTAGAACCCATGGATCTTGGGTGATTGAATCCCAAACATGATAAAACTGTTTTAGTCTGCCCCCTACTATGGGAGGGAAAGAAGAAGAAGGAGTAGTACTTACTTGAAGAATTGGAGGTGTTGTGAGTACCACGACCTCTCGAACCACGGTTTCTTGGACCCCTTCCTCTTTGGGGTAGAAGCCCCTTCCAGTTCCTCTGAATGACGAATAGGGTCGTTGGTTGCCTTGGCCGGAAGAGTGACCCCTTCTGCCGGCCTGACCAAAAAGGTTGGTGTTAAATACCCGTCTTAGGTTATTTTGAGCCCTATCGCGAGCAGTGAAGGTAGACACATATTTACCAATCTCCTTGATTATATCCTTCCCGAAAAGGAGGCCCTTAGGGTTTTGGGATGGTTCCCTCTCTGCAATGTCTCCTAATTTTGGGTTAATTTTATTTAAAATGGATGTCCTCCTTTCAACGTTTAAACTGGAATTAGCGTTGGCAAGGAGAACAACGGCTCTTTGGCTCCACCCTCGAATGAGATCAACATTTAAAGGGGTAGAGGAGAGGTGGGATTGTTCTGCCATGTCTAGGATTCTAACAAGTGGTCCTAAGACATCTAAAAGACGGTCTTGACAGCCTTTAAGAGCTCTCTCCAGTCCTTTTCTACGGTCTCGCCCTAACTTAAATAGGAATTTGATAAAGTCTGGATTCAGGTTTGGAGTCTGACAGACCCTCCCCTCAATAGTAGATCTGGGAGATTCAGATCTCATGGTGTTTCTAGTATTTCTATCTAAAAGGTTTCTTAACCAACGTGTGACAAACTGGGAAACATGTTCCTGTGGGAACCACTTCGAACTATTAGGGTGAGAGATATTTAGGGGAGAGAACATCTCTTCTCCGATAGAGTTCAGAATAGTATTTTTAGTGGCCGGCTCCGGATCAGGTTGGGAATTAAAGTCATGTTGGACCTCATCCAGGTCAAAGACAAATTCATCGGAGGGATCTTTGGAGGAGTCGTCATCATAGGAGGAGGAAGAGGAGTCAAAACCAATATTCTTTTTTTGGTTAGCACTATTCCAAAGCGTGCCGCGAGGGACACCGTTCATATTTGTGCCGCCATGGGCACCGATCAAGGGAGTGTCCCGAGGGACATCAGGTTCAAGTGAGGCGCAGTGGCCTCCCATCCAAACTGAGGTGCTAAGACCTCCCGTACTATGAGAGGCGCTAGGGCCTGTAGTGCTTTCACAATGTTTCGTTTTTTTGGGTCTCTTACCGTGTATAGGGGGGAGATCATGGGAATCACACGGTCTTTTAGAGAACATGACTTCTTTGAGGGACGACATCATACAGGATTTAATCTCCTGTTGAAGGAATTTCTTAAGTGAATTGCCAATAGGGGCAGGTGAGCTTGCAGTAGCGTCATCTGAATCATGTCAGACATGGTGTAGGTCTCAGAGGGTATTTAAGTGATTTGAAACAGTAAATGAAAGAATGTTAATAAAGATAAAGTAATAAAAACTTCTCCTCTCTTTCACTCCTCTCTTTCTCTTTTTTTTTTTTAAATTTAAACTCAAAATCTAAAAACCTCTTTTTAAAAAAAAATATATTACATATGTAAGGTAAGGGTGGGAGAGGTAAGGTAAGTTCGAATTAATAATCTAATTAATAATTCTGGGGAATTAATATCCTTGTTTAAATATTGTCATTAATATTATTGATAGAGATGATAATAAATGGGTATTGATGATAGAAATGGGTATTTGTTAATAAAATATTGGTATTAGGCAAAGCGCAAATAGACAGGATATCTCCGGCGGCTGAAGCAGAGCAACTGACAAGATATCGAGGAACGCTCGAGCTCAGCCGCCGGAGAAGAGGAAAGTAGCTTTGGAAAGGAGGCACGCAACGCGGGTGTTGCTAATGCCCCTTTCTTTAATACTGTCCGTAACTCAGAGGCAAAGCGAGGTGGAGGAAACGAAATGGGAGCGGGGACAGCGTTAAAAATGCGGCGAATGTCGGTAAGATAGCTGCGCGATGGCGCGCTGAGAGGAATAAAGGAGGATCGTATTTAAGGAGAGGGACGACCATAAATAAAGTCCATGAGGCGGGGGGTGGTGGGGTGCGGTGGGGAAACCAGCGCCACCCACCGGGAAAGGAATAGCATAGACAAAGCGCAGTGTTAGAGGCTGGAGAGAAATCAAAAACGGCAAAAGCCACAAGTTAACGATTTAAATTGGCATAAGAACAAATAAAATCAGTACAAAATTGGCACGAAAGCCATTCAAATTAATAAAACTATTCAATTATTAATATAGGCTACATAATATACCAAAAATACAAGCCTAAAGGCTAAAATGAAGGAGAAGCAAGTCGTAGTGACTTATCTGCTGGCGAGCCGCTTTTAAAAGAGGCAGATCATCTCCTGGATACATCCTTTGTCCACTGTTGTGTAAACTCTAGAGCTTTATCCTTTATGATGTAGTGCGGCTGCTGTGAGTTGCAATTAAAGGATAATGCATAATGTAGCCTCCGGTCTTGTAATGAAATTTAAGAACACTTGATGAAAACATCCGATCTCCAGGGGAAACACCAGTTGGGGACCTATGATGGTAATACATATTCATCGTCAAAGAACAGGAACCAGTACTTCTTTTGTCCAAGGAGTTAACCTGAGAGAATGAGCGGATCAAACTAAGTAAGATGAACCATCCCTCACAACTATGAACATAGGATAAGGGCATATGCAGCAAGTTCTCACTTTGATGCATGATAGAACAACCCACTCACCCAACATTTCGTTGTGTTTATAATTCATGCGTTTGGTGCAACGTTTGAATAAAAACATCCTTATAGGACTTCTGGTGTTCTTCTTTGTGAGGCGCTAAGGTACCAAAAATATACCAAACATATGCTCAGGAGGTGTTGGCGTAGTACTTATCCAAGCATGGACAGGATATTCCTCTTCTAAGAAGAACAGCACCCCAAATACAACCAGCAGGAAAAGCAACGAACACTATCCTACTCTTAGTGGATCAAGAGGACCAAACAGGCCCATCTGAAGTGGGAGGCTGAGCCGCAAAGGGCTGCTCCTCATCAGTGATAGGACGACCAAAGGGATACATTTGGAAAACTTCAAGGGCAATATATGTGTGTCACAAGTAAAAATAAATATTCACAGGCTAGGGCCACTATTGCAACAACAGTACCACGGGGGCAAATGTCACCCAGTGTCCTTTTAGAGCCTCACTGGCAGGCTCCTATTGTTCCTCAATGACGGTGCTATGAAGCACTCCCACAGGGGAGCTGCACGACTGCAGCCCTTGCTGAAAAACAAATCCTCTCTTTCAGGATAGGGCACCCTCCCTCCTGGGCATGCACCCTCAATTATCCTGTCCAATGTCCAGGGCAGTGCACCAGTGTAGCTCACTGTAGCCTAATACAGGCACTTTAGGCACACCACCTGCCCCCTAAGCTCAAGTCCTTCCCTAGCTCCTAGACTGTTCAGCTGGTGCACTGTCCTTCTTTCACGGCCTCAAGTTATATTTTGTTACTCCAGGATCTGTTTCATCAACAAAAAGGCGCAGAAACTTAGGGTCAGGCGGGCATCGAGACTCAGAGTTGGGTGTATTGGAAACAGAGTTGTCCGAGGCAGCCCTTATCTCCGGGGGAGTCGCCTCAACCAGGGCGGCGTCACTCTCCTCGTCCGTCTACGCCCACCTCAGTCGGGCACCAGAGAAAGGAACAAAGCGTGGCGCCCTCTCACATTCCTGATAAGCGGTGGCGTAGATCTGAAAGAAACAGGTTAGTATTAGATTCCTTACCTTAGAATATCCCCAGGCGTCAGTCTGGATCCGGAAACTTTTGCGTAGCAGTACCCCTGCGCGTCGGTAGGCGTCGTCTGCAGGCGTCCCCTGCGGCTCCGCGTCCGTCGTCGGCGTCGTGCGCCGTGATGACGTCGCTGGAGTATATAGACGCCGCCTCCGCGCGCTGACGTCAGTTCTTCTTTTTTCCGCGCCAGTTAGCGCAGATCCGAAGAGCAGTACTCCGGTCTTTTGACCAAAGTTTTTTGATTATATCTAACTCTTAAGGTGCCGGTAGGATGCCCGGTTTTAAGAATTGTGACGGGTGTGACCGCACGATGTCGGTCACGGACCACCACCGACTCTGCCTCCGGTGCCTGGGCGCGGACCACGACGTGGACTCCTGCGTCGACTGCCGGGCCTTGACGAGTAAGGCTAGGCGGGAGCGGTCCCGCAAGCTACTCGAGCTCCGGGTGTCGGACCCGCGTCGAGAGCGGTCCCGGTCCGGCCTGAGGTTCCGTAAAAATCGTTACGACGTTTTGGGCACTGCCGAATATGGACGAATGTGGTATCAATGAACCGTAAATGACGAGTTGTGTAAGTGTACGCGTTTTCGCCATACTACTCAGAAGAGTTCCTCACATTTACAGGTTTCTTCTCTGGACGCTCGGGTTCCATTTTAGATACGGCATCCATTTTGTTTCTTGCCCTCACGTAGTCAGCGAACAGGCAACTGTCCGCATCGTGACCCTTTGGTTCCCAAGCTTCACGGAAGAAGCATATGCCTTTTCATGCGTCTTTTATGAGTAGGGGGAGGACACTGCTAAAGCAGTTTCCCCGCTCGGAGGTGATCCTGCCGTGCCGGTCTATTGTTTCAGGCTCGCACATGCTGGGATCAAGTCCTTTTAGGCTACGATTACGCATCCAATATTATCCTCACACTCCCTCTTCCCTGTTGTCTGACTTCCTTGCAGCTGTTCTTGTCTCTTTCTCTTGTTTATTTACAACTCAAGTGGAATGTACCTAATGGTGGGAAGATGTGCTTTTACAGTTGGAACTGGTGATGTTAATGTAATTATGTTCCGGTGCTCTGAATACATGAAAGCGATCCTTTGAGTTTTACTGTGTGAAATGAGTTGTAACCTTTTGCTTACATACTGTGCAAATGACAAAATCCTGTATAAAAGAGAGCGACTCACATATGCAAAGAGAGCAGAATCTCAGAACCTACACTCTGTTGTACTTCTTGTGACTTTTGCCTCCCTGCAGTAATAAACGCTGATCTTTGACGCCGAAGGAAGTGTCCCGTGTCTCTGTCTTTAGTGCGCCAGAACAGGTATCCCACGAAGGTTCTAGGTGTTGTCCCCTGGCACCGCTGGGCCTTAAATAGCCCAGTCCTTCAGTTGGCGCCCAACATGGGGCGACATCGGCGGTACCGGTCCAAAGCCTGACGATTGTGAGGAACTTCGTGTGAAATCTCCGAGGAAAAGGTGCACCCCGCTTCATCGATCCTGTTGTCGAAATAAGTGGTCCGAAGATTTTTCCCGCGAAGATTCCCGCCTCCTGACGGCTGCGACGGACCGATGCCCTGACTGTCGACCTGTTTTTCGACACCTGGCGTAGACCTTTTGTATAGCGAGACGATAGACGGGCCTTCCTGGTGACGCCATTGAAGCCCTCAGTTAAGTATTTGTGGGTCGCTCCCAGTCCTTAGTGGTTGTTGCAGCTTATTGAAGCTTTGTTGTATTGCATGGTTCCATTGCATTTGTGGTTCTTAGTTGTTGGTTCTTAGTTGTTATTTGACAATTGCAATTGCCAAAAACCGAGGGTTTTGTCTTTCACGAAGAATTAGCACTTCGGTAACCCTTGAAGTTTGATACTAGGTTAGTGTGCACGATGCCTAGCCATAGTGGTTTCCTTGGTTTCCTTAAATGTTGCAACAAGGATTCCCGGTTGGAGGACTCGTGTCCGATACCTCCAGTTGGAACTCCGATATATGAGCTCTATAGTCGACATGGTGTGGGCCCTATTATATATAATAAATATTGGGTCCGTTACACGAAAAAAGATGGTGTCCTTAGTTGGCCACCGCATGGAAGTTTCGACCTCATGATCTTAGATAATCTAGAAGCTAAGTTGTTTAAAAAGAAAGCTAGGCCAGCTATGTTTGATTCCTTTCGGTTGTGGCGTAAAGAGGCCAAGCAGAAAGAAATCAAACCGCTTAAAAGGGATCGAAGAGAAGGTATCGTTCCGATAATGCAAGTTGTACAACAATGTCAGCGAGATAAAGAAGAAAAAGAAATAGAAGTTTCCACTAGACTGCATCACATGAGGGTAGACAAATGTTACCCGGTTTTACCAACTAGTCTAGATAAGAAGGAAGAGGATTCAAAGGAGGATCCCCTGTTAGCATATTTGATGAAATCGCCACCTCCTTATGCACAGGGTGCTACAGCCCCTGTAGTTCCTCCTGTGGTTCCGCCTGTAATTCCTCCTGTTGTCCCTCCTGTTGCTCCAGCGGCTGCGGGTCAGCCCGTTGTTGGTCCTACGTTTGTCCCACCACCCGTCTCTATTCCTACTGCTCCTTTGCCTGTACCCTCTCAGCTTCTTCTCCCTGCCACCCCGACTATCTTGCCTGCCTCTGCTGTGTCTGCCTTCACTTCAAACGTTGTAGCTCCTGTTCTCCTTTCTCCTTCTGTTCGTAATCGTATCCCTAACACTGTTGCTACCCTTTATTCACCGCTTTCTGGTCAGCTATTTCCATCCGATACTTCTGAAACTCCCCAAAGACGGAGTCAGATCCCTAGTGGAAGGGAGAAAGAGACGTTAGTGACAATGGCACTTAGGTGGATAAGACATCCTGCCAACTACCCTCCACGCATGGTTTTCGAGACGTTTTCTCAGTTTAATGAGCCTACGCAGAGATTCGTGTTCGAAGAAATGTGTAACTTTTTGAGGGAACAATGGTATAATGACGATCTAGATAACGTACCGCCCGATATGATTGAACTTCAGGGTCAATTTTCGAATGGTATGATTGTAGGTGGAGATGTACGACGTGCCTTAGAGCGATTGTTATCCTTTAGATCCACAGTGCCTTCTCGTGTGTCATTTAATGATGACGACTTAGAAACTTGGAAAACGGCTCCTGGTCAGTATCCTATGAGGGAGGTTCCGCCAGTATCGATGCCAGGTAATGCTAATGCTGCTCCTCCGGTCCTTCCACATTTCCAAAGAGTTTGGATACACCTCCCATGGAAGCGATCAGAAGTCTTACAGGTCAAACAGTCCTTGCCTGATCCACGCAAGATTCCGGCGGGTTACTATAAGGAGTTGTCTCAATTGGTAGATGCTACTATTATGAACCTTGCCGACATCGACATGCTGTTCGGAAATGTTGTACCACAGCCGGTTTGGGCGAAAATTCGTCAGGAAAATCATGCGAATGAGTTAGGCCGTGATTGGGCTGCACTAATAGCGGCTGATGGCCGACAAGTTGGTGGGGCTAAGCCTGAGCAGTTAATTACGGATCTGCCCCAGAGAATAATTACGTTCATGAAAACGCTTATGCCGGCGATGAGGGTAAACTGGGATAAATTAGCAGCTTGTAAGCAAAAGAAGGATGAGAGTGTCTCCGATTTCTTTACTAGATTCGAAGAGGCATTTGTCGATCATAGTGGTCAGGATATGGGCACTGAGGGAGGTCAACGGTTGTTTGTTGATAAATTTGTGTTGAATTTGTTGCCAGAACTATGCAATAAATTGAAAAATTCAGAAAGTGCATGGGCTGTTTCAACCACTGCACAGATATTAGCAACGGCTCAATATTATGAGAATAGGGAAAAAGAAGAAAGTGATCGTGTAGATAAGAAAACGAAGGAGCTCAAAACAAAGGTTTTGTTGCAGCAAGCGTATCCTCCGCGTTCAAATCACACTGATTTGCAACAGCAATATAGACCACAATCGCAATCCTCCAGAATACAGTCACGTCCTGACTCCTCTGACTTTAGATCTATGCTTGGGTATAACCAGTGTGCATATTGTAGAAGAGAGGGACACATAAAATATGATTGTCCCGCTTTGCGTGACCGCCTTAATGGTGTATCGGCACGAGGGGGTCGTGGTGGTCCTCAACAAGCATCTCGAGGTAGAGGTCGCGGTGCCCTTCAAAATCAGACTGAGCGCCCTAATATGTCCTCGGACGCGAATAATTGTTTTGACCAGAGAAATGTAAGGTCCGATAAATCAGCGCAGTATTACGCGGACGACTATTACGTTGAACATGAGACTGTTGTAAACGATCGTTACTAGGACAGCCACCGACAGAGAGAGGGAGTAGTATCAGTTCCGGTTGATCAGAGTGGGCCTTACGTCACAGTTGCTACATCTGGCGTAGTTGAGCCTTTTCTGTTAGACACTGGTGCGACGAAAAGTTCCATCATGCATTCGAAACTCCCTGGCGCACCTTTGTCCGGCTTGACAAATGTTTCCGTTGGATTCTCTGGCGCCCCGGTTAGCAATCCTGTCTCTAGCCCTTTGCCCCTTACTATTGGTCCTCGTGAGCTGGAGGCTCCATTGATTCTATCTACTGGTTGTGGTGAGAATCTTTTGGGTCTGGATTTGTTAAAACTGTTATATGCGACTTTGTATTGCTCTCCTGAAGGAGTGGAGCTTACATTAGGTCGGAGAGTAATCTCTCCCATGTACTTGTCGATCGATAAATTTCCGCCGGAATTGAGCTCCCTTCCTGCGTCTCTATGGGCCACAGGTCCCAATGACGTGGGTCTCTTGGACACCCCACCTTATGTAATCAAGCTGAAACCAAATGTGCGATTGCCACGTATACCACAGTATCGTATCTCCATTGAGGGAGAACGGGCGCTACTAACGATTGTACACGACCTGATCAAAAAGGATGTCGTTGAAGAAACTCGAGGAAATGTGTGTAATAGTCCTGTACTACCAATTTTAAAACGCACTGATCCATCTAAACCTCCTGTGTATCGTTTCATAATTGATTTGAGAGAAGTGAATAAAATCGTGATCCCACAGTTTCCCGTGGTCCCTGATATAACGGCTTTGTTGACCCTGATTCCAGCTTCTGCCTCCTGGTTCACGGTGATCGATCTAAAGAATGCTTTCTTTAGTATCCCGATTGCTGAGGAAAGCAGAGATCTATTCGGATTCTCATTAGGTGGTCGCAGTTTTAGACTGAAACGCGCACCACAGGGCTATTGTGAGAGTCCGTCGATCTACAGTCAAGCCCTTAAAAGTCAACTTGATTCATTTATATTACCGGCAGGCGCAGCCTTGATTCAGTACGTTGACGACCTGTTGGTCGCCGCTGATACCGAAGATATTTGTAGAACTGCTACAGTATCATTGTTGCGGCATTTATGTGACTTACATCACAAGGTGTCACCTTCCAAGCTGCAATATTGTTGCCAAGAAGTAACCTACTTAGGTCACTTATTATCAAAAGAAGGGAGAAGGTTGACCCCGGAGAGAATTGCAGCGATTACCCGAATGACTGTGCCAAAAACTCAGAGAGATGTACGTGCCTTTCTAGGTATCACGTCATACTGCAGACAATGGATCCCAAATTTTTCACTATTGGCGAAACCATTGTTAGCTCTCACGTGCAAGGATGTTCCGACATGGATAATATGCTTACGGTGATGGTTCCGCATGCAGTTGACACTCTCTTGTACCGAACGAAAACTCAACATTTGACGAGCGCAAGGTTGTCTGGGTATGAGCTGACGTTACTGGCTAGTCACATACGGATAAAACGGTGTAATGTGTTGAACCCAGCAACATTATTGCCGATCAATACGGAGTCAAGTGATGTAGCACCACATGACTGTTATCTAAGAACCGAAAAAGAGACGAAGGGTCGTATTGACCTAAAGGATAGTCCATTGGTAGATCCCGATGGTACTTTGTATGTTGATGGTTCCTGTTTTAAGTTACCGAATGGTGATGTGACGACTGCGTATGCTGTGGTGACGTTGAGAACGGTTGTGGAATCTACGAGATTAAATCAGAACTCGGCTCAGGCAGCTGAGTTGATCGCCTTGATGAGAGCGTGTGTGTTGTCCAGAGGAAAGCGGGTGAATGTGTTCACAGACAGCCAGTATGCTTTTGGTGTGGCACATAGTTTTGGGCGATTGTGGAAAGAAAGGATTCTTAACGTCGCATGGCACAAAGATTCAGCATGGACAGCTTGTGAATGACCTTTTAGATGCACTCACATTGCCTAAACAGGTGGCCATAATTAAATGTAGTGCGCATCGAAAAGTGACAGATGATGTTGGTCGTGGTAATGCGTTTGCAGATGAGACTGCTAAGGAGACAGCGAAAGATCTGACAAATCGAATGTATGTTACAAGTTCAGTGAGATGGCCTGCGGAAACTAGTATGTGTGAGGACACAGTGGAGAGTGTGAAGGAAATACAGAATGAGGCCACTGAAATGGAGAAGACTAAGTGGAAAGAAAGCACGGGAAAATTAGATGAGGATGGATGTTGGGTTGATTTGTCAGAGAAACAGAGATGGATGTTACCGGATGCATATGTGCTTGCTGTTGTTACAATGGCCCATGGCACAGCACATATTAGCTCGAAGGGCATATGCAAGTTGTTGTCTCCTGTATGGAAGAATGATGGGATTACTAAATGTGCAGAGAGAGTGGTTAAGAATTGCATGGTATGCTTGATGCATAATCCCGGTAAGGGCACCCACACTCCACCTGGTCATTTTGCCCCTCCTACATGTCCTTTCGAAGTTATCCAATTGGACTTCATCCACATGGAGAGATGCAATAATTTAAAGTATGTGCTGGTTGTGGTTTGTGCGTTCTCCAGATGGATTGAGGCTTACCCTCTTAAGGATAATACTGCCCTATTGTGAGAAGTTGGCCTGATGTGCAGTGCTCACTATTCTAGTGATCACTATATATCAGTCCAAACAACCCTTATTGATGATTGGTTGTAAGTCAACCTTATAGACCAGCTATCCTAGTAGCATGGATACGAGCAGTCTAAGGCTAAGACTCTAGAGGGCGTGTTAAGCCAGCTGTTTTACCATCACATTACCCCTTGAACACCCAGTGAAAGGACACCACACAAGTGTTATGAAAATAAACAGTGTATTTATTAGAATCACAACAACCCTGTACTCTTTATGAGGACAGGGTGCTAGGCACACAACAAAACTCTTATGAAAATACTTAAGTTAGCACGTTATACACAAATGCCCGAGGGGCACGAAAAACCATATACTTAAAAAGTGGAATGCGAATTACTAGCAGGTAAGTAACAGTTCTAATAGGCTTTGGAATCGCTAGGACTTGACTAGGGAATCGTTAGATTACTACTAGGAGACCTAGGGGACTCGGGTGCAGAGTGTGCACTCTCACGCGGGATGCGGGACAAAGTCTATGGAGGCTAGTAAAGGCAAAGTTAGTGTTCACGGGCGAACCCGACCTGGTAGGAAGAAAACGACAGTGGATCCTGACCCTAGGATAGTGAGGCTATGCTGGGACACCGAAGTGCCGAAGTTACCTAGCCCAGGGGCTGCAGCTGCATAGGTCTGAAAAGACGTCGGGGATCTCGTTGCCGGACCAGGAGCCTGGAAGGAAGAAGTTGCTGGCAGGCGACCAGTGAAGAAAAGTTCGATGGATCCAAGCCTGGATCAAGGAAGAAGAAAACCTGAAAGCAGAGGGGACCAAGTTCTTGAATCACTAGCCAGTGATTAAGTGGGCACCAGGATGGCACCGGGCGAAGTCACCGCAGTCAGGTGAGTGGGCGCTGCTGGGCTCTGCAGTCTCTCGGACCAGGAGGCGTTGTCGGCGACCAGGATGGAGGTGCGAGCTGTCCCACGAAGGTTCTTGCTGTCGACGTCGCTGGACCCAGGATTGGGCAACAAGTCTTGGCAAATGCAAGGCCCACGCGGTGGACCTAAAATGGCGTCTTGGGTGGACCAGGAGGGTCCAGGGTACTTCTCCGATGGAGGGAAGCAAGGGCCAGTCTGGAGCAACCAGACCAGCAGCAGAAATGTCGTCGGGCGTCGTCAGGAAGGCCACAAGCCAGCGGGCTAGTAGCCAAACAACGCGGTGAGCAGCAAAAAGCAGAAGGGCCCCACGCAGATCGTGGAGATGCTGGGGGGCTGCTCTTCGGTGCTGGAGCTGCTCAGGGTGGGGGCTTCTCGGACCCCAAAGCACTCACCAGGAATTCACTCGGCGGGCTTGCTGGAAAGAAGTCGTGCAGTCTTGCAGATGGCCGGTCCCTTAAGGTCTCGTCGCACCCACGGTTCTCAGCTGGGCTGTAGAGGTGGGTAGAGGTCAGAGGTGCCAGGGAAGCCGGTTCTCGTCGAGCTGGGCAGTCGGATTCCGGAGGAAGGACTTGCAGCAGACCGCAGTGTTCTTAGATGGTGCCTGCGGATGCAGGGTGACTACTCCTTAGTCACAAGGGAGAAATCTTAGGAAGAAGTCTTGAGTTCCTTTCGTGGAAAGTAGTTTCAGGATTCAAAGATGATCTGATTTGGAAGGGGGCCAGTTCCTACCTTTATCCTGTAAAAAGGGGCTGGCACGCGACTAAGTCCTGCCCTATGGGTGGGACTAGGAGGGGGGTGGTTACACCCACTTCCTTGGCGGGCTTTTCCCCAGCACAGGGTCTGGAGTGACCCTGGAACTGGTTCCAGCCAGCCTATGCACAGTGAGCACCGGGGTGCCACTTGCAGTCACCTTCCTCTGTAGCCCTGCCTACCTGGAATACACAAAACCCTGTCTGGGACGGTGCTGGCACCGCCCCTGGCAGGAAACCCTTTGTCCTTGCCTCCTGCTCTGGGAGGACTCCCAGCAGCAGGAGGGCAGACTTGTGTCTCGGTGGCAGCATCCATTTTGTGGAGCTGAGGCTATGTCTGACTTTAACCGGGGTTAGGGGTTACATACATGTCGTGTCCCTCTAGAAGGGTGGAATGCTAACCCCGTCGCCAGAATTGGCGAGGGGTTAGTATTCCAATTCGTATGACACCTTACTCGACATGTTTTGATAAAGCGATACCAGAGTTTGCATTTAACCGCGAGGATTATAATGCACTTAAGAGTATATGGTATGCGATATCATGGAAACGGCTAAGGGATAGATCCCGAAAGCCGCAGACAGGCTCAGCTCATGCCAGAGCACCATCTCACACGATTCCAAGCACTCTGCCTTCAGGATTGTTAAGGCCTGCCATAGGAGTGACTGATAGGAGATCTGTGTGTCCATTTTAGGGTTAGATATAGGTATACTATATCTAAAGCAAAGGGTGATTACACCACCTTGCCCCAGCTGTCAAGCAGCCAGTTGTGTCAGATTTGGATGGCCAGCCAGGGGTGGCATAATACATGCTGCAGCCCCTGGTAGGCCCTGGGTACACCTATGCCCTGGGTACCTAAGGTACACTGTACAGGGACTGATAAGGTGACTCAGTATCTAATTTAGATATGTACCTAAGGTACATGGAATCCATGTTACAGAGAGAGCAGTAGGCCTGGGGCCCTGAATAGCAGGGTCCCAGGTCAACTAAGTCAGAAAACCAGCAAAACACCAGGCAAAAAGTTGGGGGCAACCATAGTCAGGGATCTACCTTCCTACATAACCCCCCCCAAACGAAAGGAGATAAGGCTAGCCTTGCCAGGTAAGCCTATATTGCCTGAGTGGCCATATAAGGAAGTACCAGCACTGGCATGGTTACCCCCTATCTCATGGTCCACTAAGCAATCCCTCACCCTAAGGGTGTCTGAGGGTCTCCACCATAGGGAATCTCTACCTGTGGTGTGTTTTGGCAAAGTAAAAGGCTGGTGCTGAAATGGAGTACTGAAGTGAGGCTCCACTAATTTTGGGCTCAGCTTCCTCCAATCATTTTCCACCATAGAGGCCTTTCTTTCCAAGACTGAGTTGTTTTGGGCTCTCAGGGTCAACCTCTGGCTACCTACAGCTGGAGGTTGGGTCCCTCTGTTTGGCTTACTGGAGGGACAGGTCAGGTTTGGGGCCCTCAGGTCCCAGGTTTGGCTGTGCCCAACAGTGTCCATCTGTGGGAGGTCCCTAACTAAATTTAAGGGGGATCCCTCAGGAGTTGGTTTTATTTTCACTTGGCTAGGACTACTAGCTTCAGTGCCCTTAATCTGCTGATTGGGGAATTCTTTTGGACAGGGGGCCCTTTGGGGTCCACCACTGGCCTCCCTGACCTCTACAGCCCTGGGCTGACTGAGGCAGGGTAGAGAGGGGCAGGTTACCTGCTCCAGACTGGGTCCCACCTTGGAAGGGTCCACTGACATCAGGGGTTCTGCCAGGCTAGGCCTGGCTACCTCTGTGGCAGTTTCTTCACAAGGGGTCAGATCAGTTCCCTGAGGAGGCTGATCCTTTCCTAAAGTCTGGTGGGAGGGAGATTTCTCTTCCTCCTCAATACTCTCTGTCTGAGTGGAGTGATCCATAGTTTCAGGCTTCACAACACTATCATCTGTCTGAGTTTGAGCTGTGGCCATCACAACTCTCCCAACCTTTTCAGGAGGGGGCTCAGTTTGGGTGTGGGCTGTTACCATGACAGCCTTGACAACCTGTTCTGGGAAGGAAGTTGTCTGAGATTGGGTTGTGACTGGCACAACCCTCCTGACCTGTTCAGGGAGGACATCTTGGACTGGGGCTGTGGCTAACACTGCCCCACTAACCTTACCATGGGGGTTTACCATTCTAGAATGGGTTTCTTGCTCTACCTCAGCCCAGGCTGAGGTCTCTAAATCATTCCCCAGTAGGCAATCTACAGGCAAGTTGGATGTCACTGCCACTCTCTTGGGGCCAGTGACACTTCCCCAGCTGAGATTTACTACTGCCATGGGATAAGTTTTCTTCACTCCATCAATGTTTACCACCTGGTATGTGGCACCAGGTAAAAGTTGCCTTGAGGGGACTAGACTCTCAGTCACCATAGTGATGCTAGCCCCTGTATCTCTATAGGCCTCAACTTTTATACCATTGATGAGGGGCTCCTGTCTGTACTTGCCCAAAGTGTTGGGACAAGTTGTGAAGTTGGCAAACCCCATGCCAGTCTCACAGACCAGAGTATCTAAGTTTGGGGACCTGGTTAGGCCAGAGTCCCCAGGAACTCCCAAAGTAAATGCACCCAAATTCTTGGGGGCACTCCCACCACCTGGGGGATTACTACTAGTAGTAACAGGAGGTTTGGGAATGTTACTTGGGGGTATGTTTTCCTTATTGTTATTCTTTGGGCAACTGCTGTCAGTTTTTAAATGACCCACCTGTTTACAGGGATAACAATAAGGTTTCTTCTGGTTGTTGGAAGGATTCTGGGACCCACCCCCCTCAGAGGATTTTTGGGGCCCTGATGTGGTTTGATCTGTAGATTTATTCCCACCCTTCTCTTGAGGCTTGGTTGATTCCTTTTTCTGGTCACCACCTTGGTTCTTGGGCCTAATCCTGGTTCTGACCCATTTGTCTGCCCTCTTACCCAATTCTTGTGGAGAGGTCAGATCAGAGTCTACCAGGTGCTGGTGTAATAACTGGTTCTGACAATTATTTAAGACTTGCTCTCTCATAATAAGATTATACAATCCTGTGAAGTCAGTAACCTTGCTACCCAGTAGCCAGCCTTCCAAAGCCTTAGTGGCACAATCAACAAAGTCAGACCAGTCCTGAGACTGAGTTTTCTGGGTGTCTCTGAACAGCAACCTGTACTGCTCAGTTGTTAAGCCAAACCCATCAACCAGTGCATTTTTCAGGACCTGGTAATTATTAGCATCCTCCACTCTTGTAGTGAGGAGCTTATCTCTACCTTTACCATCAAAGGAGAGCCACAGTATAGCTGCCCACTGACTCTGGGGAATGCACTGCACAGTGCAGGCCCTCTCCAAAGCAGCCATCCATTTCTGGATGTCATCCCCTTGCTTAAAGGGGGGCACTATTTTAGTCAGGTGTTTAGTATCTAAACCCTTCTCTCTATCTCTTGGGAGATTGCTGCCACCAGTGGGAGCTAACCCACTCATCTGCTGCTCTCTTGCCAGGGCAAGCTTCTCTTTGGCCAGGGCAATTTCTTCCCTTTCAATCCTCAGTTCAGCTTGTCTCATCCTAGCTTCATGCTCCCTTCTCTGAGGGGAAGTAAATCTCCTCTGTGGAGGATTCCTTCTCCCCTGAGAAGAGGCATTAGAGTGCGGAGATCTATTGGAGTCCCTAGAAAGAGATCTATCTCTCCTAACTCCAAGGTTAGGCCCACTTCGGGTTAGTACTGGGGGTCCCCCAGATCCTAGCCCAAGTAAGTCTAAGTTGGCCCTGGTTAGCCTTCTGACTACCTCAAGACCTTTGTCTACCTCATCCCCAGAGAGTTCCTCTTGATCCTCCTCCTCAACTGCAGTAGCAATGTTGGGGAGATCTGGATCCCCAGAGGTTCCCTCTAAGGCTGGCATGTTCTCATGTAACTGAGAAAGCTTTCTGGCATCATATGTCTCTAAGAGACCTATCAGAAAGGGAATGGTGGGGTTAGACCCCTGCTTCAGTTTTCTGGAGACACAGATCTGTCTCATCTCCTGGAAACTGAGAGCTGCATATCTTGAAGTGACCTGTGGAGGGTCAACACTGACCAGGGGAGTCTCAGTAGAATCTCCCTGGGTAGACATGCTTTTCTAGTGAGGTGTAAGTGGTGCACTTACCTACACTATATGTTTGCCTACTGATCCCTTGCTAGAGTTGTAGTTTAGGGTGTGCTAGGCCCTAGGAGCTACAACAGCTGGTTCAGTAGAACTCAGAATATTCTAAGCTAAGTTATATGTACCTTTAGTACTTATGTGATCTTTCACAAGATATTCTTAGGGCATGTGTGGTAAAACAACAGCAAGCTCAAATCCCAACCGCTGCTCACCAATGTGAGAAGTTGGCCTGATGTGCAGTGCACACTATTCTAGTGATCACTATATATCAGTCCAAACAACCCTTATTGATGATTGGTTGTAAGTCAACCTTATAGACCAGCTATCCTAGTAGCATGGATACGAGCAGTCTAAGGCTAAGACTCTGGAGGGCGTGTTAAGCCAGCTGTTTTACCATCACATTACCCCTTGAACACCCAGTGAAAGGACACCACACAAGTGTTATGAAAATAAACAGTGTATTTATTAGAATCACAACAACCCTGTACTCTTTATGAGGACAGGGTGCTAGGCACACAACAAAACTCTTATGAAAATACTTAAGTTAGCACGTTATACACAAATGCCCGAGGGGCACGAAAAACCATATACTTAAAGTGGAATGCGAATTACTAGCAGGTAAGTAACAGTTCTAATAGGCTTTGGAATCGCTAGGACTTGACTAGGGAATCGTTAGATTACTACTAGGAGACCTAGGGGACTCGGGTGCAGAGTGTGCACTCTCACGCGCGATGCGGATCAAAGTCTATGGAGGCTAGTAAAGGCAAAGTTAGTGTTCACGGGCGAACCCGACCTGGTAGGAAGAAAACGACAGTGGATCCTGACCCTAGGATAGTGAGGCTATGCTGGGACACCGAAGTGCCGAAGTTACCTAGCCCAGGGGCTGCAGCTGCATAGGTCTGAAAAGACGTCGGGGATCTCGTTGCCGGACCAGGAGCCTGGAAGGAAGAAGTTGCTGGCAGGCGACCAGTGAAGAAAAGTTCGATGGATCCAAGCCTGGATCAAGGAAGAAGAAAACCTGAAAGCAGAGGGGACCAAGTTCTTGAATCACTAGCCAGTGATTAAGTGGGCACCAGGATGGCACCGGGCGAAGTCACCGCAGTCAGGTGAGTGGGCGCTGCTGGGCTCTGCAGTCTCTCGGACCAGGAGGCGTTGTCGGCGACCAGGATGGAGGTGCGAGCTGTCCCACGAAGGTTCTTGCTGTCGACGTCGCTGGACCCAGGATTGGGCAATAAGTCTTGGCAAATGCAAGGCCCACGCGGTGGACCTAAAATGGCGTCTTGGGTGGACCAGGAGGGTCCAGGGTACTTCTCCGATGGAGGGAAGCAAGGGCCAGTCTGGAGCAACCAGACCAGCAGCAGAAATGTCGTCGGGCGTCGTCAGGAAGGCCACAAGCCAGCGGGCTAGTAGCCAAACAACGCGGTGAGCAGCAAAAAGCAGAAGGGCCCCACGCAGATCGTGGAGATGCTGGGGGGCTGCTCTTCGGTGCTGGAGCTGCTCAGGGTGGGGGCTTCTCGGACCCCAAAGCACTCACCAGGAATTCACTCGGCGGGCTTGCTGGAAAGAAGTCGTGCAGTCTTGCAGATGGCCGGTCCCTTAAGGTCTCGTCGCACCCACGGTTCTCAGCTGGGCTGTAGAGGTGGGTAGAGGTCAGAGGTGCCAGGGAAGCCGGTTCTCGTCGAGCTGGGCAGTCGGATTCCGGAGGAAGGACTTGCAGCAGACCGCAGTGTTCTTAGATGGTGCCTGCGGATGCAGGGTGACTACTCCTTAGTCACAAGGGAGAAATCTTAGGAAGAAGTCTTGAGTTCCTTTCGTGGAAAGTAGTTTCAGGATTCAAAGATGATCTGATTTGGAAGGGGGCCAGTTCCTACCTTTATCCTGTAAAAAGGGGCTGGCACGCGACTAAGTCCTGCCCTATGGGTGGGACTAGGAGGGGGGTGGTTACACCCACTTCCTTGGCGGGCTTTTCCCCAGCACAGGGTCTGGAGTGACCCTGGAACTGGTTCCAGCCAGCCTATGCACAGTGAGCACCGGGGTGCCACTTGCAGTCACCTTCCTCTGTAGCCCTGCCTACCTGGAATACACAAAACCCTGTCTGGGACGGTGCTGGCACCGCCCCTGGCAGGAAACCCTTTGTCCTTGCCTCCTGCTCTGGGAGGACTCCCAGCAGCAGGAGGGCAGACTTGTGTCTCGGTGGCAGCATCCATTTTGTGGAGCTGAGGCTATGTCTGACTTTAACCGGGGTTAGGGGTTACATACATGTCGTGTCCCTCTAGAAGGGTGGAATGCTAACCCCGTCGCCAGAATTGGCGAGGGGTTAGTATTCCAATTCGTATGACACCTTACTCGACATGTTTTGATAAAGCGATACCAGAGTTGGCATTTAACCGCGAGGATTATAATGCACTTAAGAGTATATGGTATGCGATATCATGGAAACGGCTAAGGGATAGATCCCGAAAGCCGCAGACAGGCTCAGCTCATGCCAGAGCACCATCTCACACGATTCCAAGCACTCTGCCTTCAGGATTGTTAAGGCCTGCCATAGGAGTGACTGATAGGAGATCTGTGTGTCCATTTTAGGGTTAGATATAGGTATACTATATCTAAAGCAAAGGGTGATTACACCACCTTGCCCCAGCTGTCAAGCAGCCAGTTGTGTCAGATTTGGATGGCCAGCCAGGGGTGGCATAATACATGCTGCAGCCCCTGGTAGGCCCTGGGTACACCTATGCCCTGGGTACCTAAGGTACACTGTACAGGGACTGATAAGGTGACTCAGTATCTAATTTAGATATGTACCTAAGGTACATGGAATCCATGTTACAGAGAGAGCAGTAGGCCTGGGGCCCTGAATAGCAGGGTCCCAGGTCAACTAAGTCAGAAAACCAGCAAAACACCAGGCAAAAAGTTGGGGGCAACCATAGTCAGGGATCTACCTTCCTACACCTATCCACAGCTAAAATTCTGCTCAAAGAGTATTTCCCCAGGTACGGCATGCCTCGGATTGTATGGTCGGACAACGGAAGTGAGTTTGTGGGAAGCGTGATGAAGAGTGTGTGTCGTGGTTTAGGAATATCCCAGAAATTTCATAGTGCTAATCATCCTCAGTCAGCGGGTTTGGTGGAAGGATACAATGGCACCCTGAAACTAAAACTTGCTAAAATTCAGGCAACAACTGGTTTATCATGGCCTGACGCTTTGCCTCTAGCCCTCTTATCGACCATGGCTACTGTACACTCTCGAGTAGGGCTTAGCCCATATGAGATTGTGTTCGGCCGCCCTGCGAACATTTGGGGGGTTCCGAGACCTAAAGAATTGAACAGACTTGAATATCCAATGTTAATTGATTATCTATATGATCTGACTGCTAAATTGAGTTTGATTCATCAACAGGTCTTTGAGGCTCTGCCATCACAAACAGAGGGTCCTGGTCATCGGCTCCAACCAGGGGACTGGGTCCTCACCAGAAATTTCGGACGAAAACGCCATCTTGAGCCGAGATTTGTGGGACCTTTCCAGGTGCTACTAGCAACGAGGACGGCGGTTCGACTGGAGGGACGGAAGCACTGGGTGCATGCCACCCACACCAAGAAGGTTCCGCTTCCTCTGCCGGCAGACACATGGATACGTAAAGGTTTTTCCTCGTCTGAAACTGACGTTCCCCAGCGCTTTGTCCCATTTAGCGAAGCTCAGACCATAGGGAACACTTCAGTGTTATCTGACACCCCTGTTGATTCCTCTCAAACAATTTCCCTTCCTTCAACGTTGGGGAATACAAGTACTGAACAATTGCCTGGACAATCGAACACTCTTTCGCCATCCAATCCACTGTTTGAAGATCAGACTCGACCCGGAAGAAACCGATACTTTCTTCGTACACGCAATAAGGATGAATAAATTGTTATCATTTTGATTTCAAAATACCCCCTCACATTCTGCCTTGACCATTGTGGACATTTTATTATGTATGTATTTCTTTTCCAGAACAGCTAGGAGACGTATATGAAATTGATTATTTAACTGATTAAAACCTGCCATCTGGGTTGGCCGTAGGGCCGCGCGGGTACTTCTTTCTGTTTAGCAGTTATTGACATTAGGTTAATTTCTTTTGTCGATTTCTGGGAACTCCTGGGAATTGATAATCGCTACTCAGAACGAAGTGCGTCAAGAACGTTGCGGACGGTTGTTAGAGGATGGAGTTCTCCAAGCTGACGAAGATAGAGGAAAAGACGGTGCAAAGATCTAAATTGTACAGCACATTTCTAACAAAGTGTTTTTTATTACAGGTTTTCATGTTATTCCTAACTGTTTCTATGCTGCTGGTGGGTGGAGTATATTTTGGTTTTCTATCATTGCTGCCTTCTGCCTTACCCACCTCTCCTTCTCATGATCTAAATTTCGTCTCTACTGTTTCTCCACATTCTTTTCACCTACTGCCCCAACATGAACAAGTCAGACGTGCGGAATTTAGAAACAATTCCTTTGTGAAACTTTTGCATCAGCATCAGTTGGTGGTAAATACTACGAATTGTTGGGTGTGTGGGCTAATGCCACATACCATGGACAGGGGTATCCCATATTTGGTCCTTCCGTACAGCCCCCAAGGGTCGGTTCGGGCAATCCAAACCATTTTCCGTAGTGCACTAGATTCCTACCCCCATCGAGAGCCACGCTCAGCAAACTTTGGTCCTGGCCCGTATCACAAGTCTCTGATGATAGCTATTGCCGATCTAGATAGAGATATCTTCGATACGTCACTTATCCCAGAAGAGGAGGTGCAAACCTATAAGTACCTTAGTGAGGCTGAGTATAGTATATCAGTGGGTGATAGGCAGCTTAAAAGCTCATCTCCAATCTGGATTGTACCTCACCTAGGCCACTTTTGTCTGCAAGGTCGTGGCCGAAATCCAAGAGCCCAGCTTGGGAAGAGTGCTTGTGTGGATACTTACGTTCTACCGATGCTCTCTTCCCCTGTCTTTCTGACTGCCAAGGGTACCTATTTTGTATGTTATGACCGAGCATATACGTGGTTACCACATGACTTCTCAGGTACCTGCTATATTGCAAATCTCTTGCCCCCGACTTTCACTGTTGCTGCCGACTATCACAAAAACAGAGTTGTGAGAGGTGTCATTAGTAAAGAGGATACTCCCGGTCAAGAAGCAGGAGACTTCTTCAAGGCTTTTCTACCGTTTTGGGGCCCCATGGTCAATAGCAGAAATCTGAGACAGTTAACTCGTGTAGTAGAGTCAACTGCTAACATAACTGCAAGCGCCCTTGGTAATCTGACAGCAGAGCTTCAATCGGATAGGCTTATGACGTTACAGAACCGTATGGTTCTAGACATTGTTCTAGCGGATAGAGGTGGTGTGTGCAAGGTCATCCATTCGAGCTGCTGCATATTCATACCTGATAACGCTCCAACGGTTTATCAAGCCATCTCCAAGTTGCACAAAATCTCGGAGTCCATACACGAGGACGAGGGAGATTGGACGCTTCTAGGATGGTTTTGGGGTCTAGTGTCGACTTGGGGTTGGAAGATTCTGATGATCATAGGGGTTGTCGTGACATTTCTGTTCACGTGTTGTCTTTGTGTACAGTGTGGTCCTGCCTTATGTGGCCTTTGTGCTACAACGTGTATAAGAAGGCCACCTGTTTCCAAGGAGACATTGATGGATAGAATTATGTTCCAACAACATCTGAATGATCTAATGAATATCGAGATCGACTCCGACTTCGACTAGTTCTTGCCTACATGAGGGCAAAAGGAGCGTCTGAGGTTCCGTAAAAATCGTTACGACGTTTTGGGCACTGCCGAATATGGACGAATGTGGTATCAATGAACCGTAAATGACGAGTTGTGTAAGTGTACGCGTTTTCGCCATACTACTAAAGAGTTCCTCTCATTTACAGGTTTCTTCTCTGGACGCTCGGGTTCCATTTTAGATACGGCATCCATTTTGTTTCTTGCCCTCACGTAGTCAGCGAACAGGCAACTGTCCGCATCGTGACCCTTTGGTTCCCAAGCTTCACGGAAGAAGCATATGCCTTTTCATGCGTCTTTTATGAGTAGGGGGAGGACACTGCTAAAGCAGTTTCCTCCGCTCGGAGGTGATCCTGCCGTGCCGGTCTATTGTTTCAGGCTCGCACGTGCTGGGATCAAGTCCTTTTAGGCTACGATTACGCATCCAATATTATCCTCACACTCCCTCTTCCCTGTTGTCTGACTTCCTTGCAGCTGTTCTTGTCTCTTTCTCTTGTTTATTTACAACTCAAGTGGAATGTACCTAATGGTGGGAAGATGTGCTTTTACAGTTGGAACTGGTGATGTTAATGTAATTATGTTCCGGTGCTCTGAATACATGAAAGCGATCCTTTGAGTTTTACTGTGTGAAATGAGTTGTCACCTTTTGCTTACATACTGTGCAAATGACAAAATCCTGTATAAAAGAGAGCGACTCACATATGCAAAGAGAGCAGAATCTCAGAACCTACACTCTGTTGTACTTCTTGTGACTTTTGCCTCCCTGCAGTAATAAACGCTGATCTTTGACGCCGAAGGAAGTGTCCCGTGTCTCTGTCTTTAGTGCGCCAGAACAGGTATCCCACGAAGGTTCTAGGTGTTGTCCCCTGGCACCGCTGGGCCTTAAATAGCCCAGTCCTTCAGGCCGGAGGTCGAGGGAGCGGTCGAGGGAACGGTCGCGGAGCCACCACGAGCGCTCCGGAAGTCGTCACCATTCCTCTGGTTCCTCAGGAAAGAGACACAAGAAGTCGGGGCGTCGTCATCGTACCCCCGACTCCCCCCACCGACGCTCGCGCGATGCGGCCGGGGGTTCGGGTGGCCCCACCCCCGCGGCTCCGCGTGGGTCGCCGGCGCTGCCTGCGCCATACCCGACGGTCCCTGGGCAAGGCGCGTCGCGCGAGGAGATAGAGGAGTTCCTCATGGCCATGAGGGCACTATCTCCTCCGACGGGGTCTACGGCGCCTGCGGGCCCGGTGGTCCCGTCCGGGGACCCGAGCGGTTCGGAGCTCCTGCCCCGACGCCGTCGGGTGCTCCGGCCCCGACGCCGCCGGCGGCTCCGGCCCCGGCGCCGCTGGGCCCTTCAGGGTCGACGCCGGCTGGTACACCGGCCTCTCCGGCGCCGATTCCATCGGGGCAACCCATGGTGCCGCCTCCGCGTTGCGCCGGGACTCCGGCTCCGGCCGGCGTCGGGGCTCCGGCGCTGGCTCCGGGCGGCACCGTCCCCATTCCCTCTCCTACTCCGGACGCGGAGTCGGACCGGCGTCGTCCGACGCCGTGTTCGGCGCCGATGGGGCCCATTGACCCCGAGGAGCCGGTCTACATCGTTGACTCTGAATATGGTGAGGATGCAGATTATGGAGAGGGTTGGGAGGGGTCTGAGGACCCTCTGTCACGCGAGTGTCAGTACGACGTGGACTGGACGGGTGACTTGGGTGACGCCAGTGGTCTGGACGACTCTCCTAACCCTGGCTTTGTCTCGCCTCCTACTGTGGCTTCGGAGGCTGGGGCTGCTTATTCAGTGGTGTTGATGAGGGCTGCCAAGGCTTTACACCTTGAGCTCCCCGTCGCGGTCGTGAGGCCTAACATCCTCACTGAGGTCTTCAAACCGCAGTCATGCCCACAGGAGCCACTGCTGCCGTTCAATGAAGCCTTGACAGACGTTCTTTTGGGCACGTGGTCCAGGCCCGCTTCAGGTTCGCCTGTTGATAGGAACGTGGCCAGACGCCACCGTCCGTGTCCGGACGACCCCAAGTTCCTGTCCACCCATCCCACCCCTGAGAGTCTGGTGATCCAGGCCTCTACTTCCCAGACCGCATTTCCGTCGGCTCCTCCCGACCGGGAATCAAAGAGGTACGACCAGTATGGGAAGAAGGTCTTCTCGTCCCTGAGTTTGGGGCTGCGGTCTTGCAACACCTCGTGCCTCTTGGGCCGCTACACCCACTCTCTGTGGGATACGGTCGCGGAGTGTCTGCCAGAATGCCCGCCGGAGGTACGGCCGAAGCTCGGCAAGGCTATGATTGAAGGCCGAGACGCAGCACGATATTCAATCAGGTGTGGTCTTGACACGACCGACTCGCTGGGCAGAGCGATGTCCACGACGGTGGCGATTCGTCGCCACGCCTGGCTGAGATCCGCCAACTTTTCGGCGGATGTCCAAAATACTTTGATGGACATGCCGTTCGATGGCAGTCGCTTGTTTGGCGACAAAGCGGACCACGCGCTGGAGCGCTTCAAGGACTCCAGGGTCACAGCCAAGTCCTTGGGTCTCTCGACCCAGCGCCAGCAAACGGGTTTGTTTCGCTCCTTTCGTGACCACGGAAGGGGCGGTCCCACACGTGCTGCCAGCCACGCACCGCAGAATACTTCTCAACGCGGTGGCGGCCGTGGATTCCGCCGTGGAGGCGGTCGGGGACAACGGCGGGGTCAGGCCACACCTCCCCCCGCAGCATCAGCCTCCAAATCCTCCTAGTCCGAGCTTTCAGGCCCATGTGACGCCAGTGGGTGGCAGGGTTCGCCATCACCACTCCCGCTGGCGCACCATCACATCGGACAGGTGGGTGCTGCAGCTCGTCCGAAGGGGCTACTCCCTCCCCTTCGAGACCACTCCTCCAGCCATGCCACCGCAGAACCACCGTGTGTCGGGGGACCACTTGACACTTCTGCAGGAGGAAGTTACGGCCCTCTTGGCCAAGGGGGCCATCGAGCGCGTTCCTGGGCCAGAAGTAGGGTGTGGTTGCTACTCCCACTACTTTCTGGTACCCAAGAAGGACAAGGGGGGCCTGCGTCCTATCTTGGATCTACGGAACGTCAACGGCTTCCTCCGGAAGGAGAAGTTCAAGATGTTGACTTTGGCTCAGGTCTTGGCTGCTCTAGACCCACAAGACTGGATGGTGGCGTTGGACTTGCAGGATGCGTATTTTCACCCCCCCGTCCTGCCGGCCCACCGACGTTACCTGCGGTTCACGGTAGGCCACGAGCACTTTCAGTTTATCGTGCTTCCATTCGGCCTTACCAGCGCCCCACGGGTGTTCACGAAAGTGATGGCGGTGGTCGCAGCTCATCTGCGCCGGTTAGGGGTTTCAGTCTTCCCCTACCTCGACGACTGGTTGTTGAAGGCGGGCTCACCCCAGACAGTCGTCCACCACCTTCAGATGACGGCAGACCTCCTGCACGAGCTGGGGTTTTCCATCAATGTGCCGAAATCACACCTGTGTCCCTCTCAAAAGCTCCTTTTCATTGGCGCAGTTTCGGGTTTATCCTCCGGAACGGCGGGTCCGGGATATACAGGCTTTGATTCCCATCTTTCAGCCGTTATCCTGGGTTTCGGTCAGGTTGACGCTGCGGCTGCTGGGGCTGATGGCTTCCTGCATCCTTCTGGTGCATCACGCCCGGTGGCGGATGCGGGCTCTGCAGTGGGACCTGAAGTTTCAGTGGGCCCAGCATCAAGGCAACCTATCCGACCATGTTCTGATCTCGGAGGGCACTGCGAGACAGTTGCAGTGGTGGCTTACGGACCGCGATTGGGTCAGAGGCAGATCCCTCTCCCTTCCCCAACCGGAGCACGTAGTTGTGACGGACGCGTCCCTCCAGGGCTGGGGAGGCCACTTGGGAGAGGCGGAGATCAGAGGCATCTGGTCTCCGGCGGAGTCCCGGCTCCACATCAACATGTTGGAGCTGCGGGCGATTCGCCTAGCACTGAAGGCATTCCTCCCCTTTGTCACCGGGAGTGTAGTGCAGGTGTTCACGGACAACACCACCGCCATGTGGTACTGCAACAAGCAGGGCGGAGTGGGGTCGTGGACCCTTTGCCAGGAGGCTCTGCGTCTCTGGCAATGGCTGGAACGTCAGGGCGTGACTCTGACGGTTCAACACCTGGCAGGTTCTCTGAACGCCAGGGCGGACGAACTCAGCCGTCGGTGCTCGGTGGATCACGAATGGCGTCTGAACTCGGACGTGGCGAAAGGTCTCTTTCGGCAATGGGGAGAGCCTTGGTTAGATCTATTCGCCACAGAAGAGAACGCGCAATGTCATCAGTTCTGCGCGTTGGAGTTTCCAAGACGGCACTCGCGCGGTGACGCCTTTCGGCGCGAGTGGAGCTGCGGTCTGTTGTACGCCTTTCCGCCTACACCACTTCTGCCCAGAGTGCTGAAGAAGATCAGGCGCGACCGGGCCCAAGTTATCCTTGTGGCTCCGGACTGGGCTCGAAGGTACTGGTATCCCGAGCTACTCAGCATGTCAGTCGGTCCCTCGATCCGCCTGCCCCTTCGGGAGGACCTTCTGTCGCAGCAGCAGGGGACGGTCCTCCACCCGAACCTGTCCAGTCTCCACCTCCATGCGTGGAGATTGAGCGGCGACAGTTGAGGCCATTTGACTTGCCTCCTGAAGTCTGTGATGTGATTCTGGCAGCCAGGCGTCCCTCCACAAAGTCGGTATACGCCTGCCGGTGGAACAGATTTGTGGCATGGTGCACAGCAAAGGCTGTGGATCCTCTCTCTGCCCCTCTTTCCGAGGTTCTCCTCTTTCTTCTCTCTCTTGCCCAGCAGGGCTCTGCTCTGGGCACTATCAAGGGCTACCTTTCTGCCCTTTCGGCCTTTCTAAGGCTGCCTGATCAACCTTCTTTGTTCAAGTCCCCTATTGTAACTAGATTCTTGAAGGGCATCACGCACATGTATCCACCTGTTCCGTTCGTGATGCCGCAGTGGGACTTGAACCTGGTTCTGACCTTCTTGATGTGCGCTCCCTTTGAGCCACTTCATTCCTGTCCTCTCCGTCTCCTGACTTTGAAGACGGCCTTCCTGGTTGCCATCACCTCTGCCAGGAGAGTGAGTGAGCTCCAGGCTCTTTCTGTCAAACCTCCTTTCCTGTCCATTCATCCAGACAAGGTGGTTCTACGAACTAGACCTTCTTTCCTGCCCAAAGTAGTCTCTGCTTTTCACATCGGGCAGTCCATCACCCTCCCCTCCTTCTTCCCGCCTCCACATCCTTCAAAGGATGAAGAGCGGCTCCATCGTCTGGACCCAAAACGTGCGCTTTCATTTTATATGGATCGCACACGCCAGTTCCGGGTGGATGACCAACTGTTTGTTGGCTACGTGGGTGCGAAGAAGGGACGGGCGGTACATAAACGGACCATCTCTCGGTGGGTCGTTCTGTGCATCAAAGCGTGCTACTCTTTGGCTCGGAAGGAGCCTCCTGTTGGGCTGAGAGCCCATTCCACTCGGGCCACGGCGGCTACTACTGCCCTGGGCCGGGGAGTCCCTTTGCAGGACATTTGCCGGGCGGCTACGTGGGCCTCGCTGCACACCTTTGCGAGGCACTACTGCCTGGACAGTCAAGTCCGGAGGGATGGCTTCTTTGGCCGTTCGGTCCTCCAGGACTTTCTGGTGTAGGATTGTATTGGTTCGCAGACCCACCACCGGGGTTGGTATTGCTGGGGTATCTATTCTAAGGTAAGGAATCTAATACTAACCTGTTTCTTTCAGATGAACAAGTTACTTACCTTTGGTAACGATATATCTGTAAGAAACAGTAGTTAGTATTAGATTCCTTACCGCCCCGCCCATCCTCCCCGTTCTGCGAACCCATGGTGCCGCCTCCGCGTGGCGCCGGGACTCCGGCTCCGGCCGGCGTCGGGGCTCCGGCGCCGGCTCGGGGCGGCGCCGTCCCCATTCCCTCTCCTACTCCGGACGCGGAGTCGGACCGGCGTCGTCCGACGCCGAGTCCGGCGCCGATGGGGCCCATTGACCCCGAGGAGCCGGTCTACATCGTTGACTCTGAATATGGTGAGGATGCAGATTATGGAGAGGGTTGGGAGGGGTCTGAGGACCCTCTGTCACGCGAGTGTCAGTACGACGTGGACTGGACGGGTGACTTGGGTGACGCCAGTGGTCTGGACGACTCTCCTAACCCTGGCTTTGTCTCGCCTCCTACTGTGGCTTCGGAGGCTGGGGCTGCTTATTCAGTGGTGTTGATGAGGGCTGCCAAGGCTTTACACCTTGAGCTCCCCGTCGCGGTCGTGAGGCCTAACATCCTCACTGAGGTCTTCAAACCGCAGTCATGCCCACAGGAGCCACTGCTGCCGTTCAATGAAGCCTTGACAGACGTTCTTTTGGGCACGTGGTCCAGGCCCGCTTCAGGTTCGCCTGTTGATAGGAACGTGGCCAGACGCCACCGTCCGTGTCCCGACGACCCCAAGTTCCTGTCCACCCATCCCACCCCTGAGAGTCTGGTGATCCAGGCCTCTACTTCCCAGACCGCATTTCCGTCGGCTCCGCCCGACCGGGAATCAAAGAGGTACGACCAGTATGGGAAGAAGGTCTTCTCGTCCCTGAGTTTGGGGCTGCGGTCTTGCAACACCTCGTGCCTCTTGGGCCGCTACACCCACTCTCTGTGGGATACGGTCGCGGAGTGTCTGCCAGAATGCCCGCCGGAGGTACGGGCGAAGCTCGGCAAGGCTATGATTGAAGGCCGAGACGCAGCACGATATTCAATCAGGTGTGGTCTTGACACGACCGACTCGCTGGGCAGAGCGATGTCCACGACGGTGGCGATTCGTCGCCACGCCTGGCTGAGATCCGCCAACTTTTCGGCGGATGTCCAAAATACTTTGATGGACATGCCGTTCGATGGCAGTCGCTTGTTTGGCGACAAAGCGGACCACGCGCTGGAGCGCTTCAAGGACTCCAGGGTCACAGCCAAGTCCTTGGGTCTCTCGACCCAGCGCCAGCAAACGGGTTCGTTTTGCTCCTTTCGTGACCACGGAAGGGGCGGTCCCACACGTGCTGCCAGCCACGCACCGCAGAATACTTCTCAACACGGTGGCGGCCGTGGATTCCGCCGTGGAGGCGGTCGGGGACAACGGCGGGGTCAGGCCACACCTCCCCCCCGCAGCATCAGCCTCCAAATCCTCCTAGTCCGAGCTTTCAGGCCCATGTGAGGCCAGTGGGTGGCAGGGTTCGCCATCACCACTCCCGCTGGCGCACCATCACATCGGACAGGTGGGTGCTGCAGCTCGTCCGAAGGGGCTACTCCCTCCCCTTCGAGACCACTCCTCCAGCCATGCCACCGCAGAACCACCGTGTGTCGGGGGACCACTTGACACTTCTGCAGGAGGAAGTTACGGCCCTCTTGGCCAAGGGGGCCATCGAGCGCGTTCCTGGGCCAGAAGTAGGGTGTGGTTGCTACTCCCACTACTTTCTGGTACCCAAGAAGGACAAGGGGGGCCTGCGTCCTATCTTGGATCTACGGAACGTCAACGGCTTCCTCCGGAAGGAGAAGTTCAAGATGTTGACTTTGGCTCAGGTCTTGGCTGCTCTAGACCCACAAGACTGGATGGTGGCGTTGGACTTGCAGGATGCGTATTTTCACACCCCCGTCCTGCCGGCCCACCGACGTTACCTGCGGTTCACGGTAGGCCACGAGCACTTTCAGTTTATCGTGCTTCCATTCGGCCTTACCATCGCCCCACGGGTGTTCACGAAAGTGATGGCGGTGGTCGCAGCTCATCTGCGCCGGTTAGGGGTTTCAGTCTTCCCCTACCTCGACGACTGGTTGTTGAAGGCGGGCTCGCCCCAGACAGTCGTCCACCACCTTCAGATGACGGCAGACCTCCTGCACGAGCTGGGGTTTTCCATCAATGTGCCGAAATCACACCTGTGTCCCTCTCAAAAGCTCCTTTTCATTGGCGCAGTTTCGGGTCTATCCTCCGGAACGGCGGGTCCGGGATATACAGGCTTTGATTCCCATCTTTCAGCCGTTATCCTGGGTTTCGGTCAGGTTGACGCTGCGGCTGCTGGGGCTGATGGCTTCCTGCATCCTTCTGGTGCATCACGCCCGGTGACGGATGCGGGCTCTGCAGTGGGACCTGAAGTTTCAGTGGGCCCAGCATCAAGGCAACCTATCCGACCATGTTCTGATCTCGGAGGGCACTGCGAGACAGTTGCAGTGGTGGCTTACGGACCGCGATTGGGTCAGAGGCAGATCCCTCTCCCTTCCCCAACCGGAGCACGTAGTTGTGACGGACGCGTCCCTCCAGGGCTGGGGAGGCCACTTGGGAGAGGCGGAGATCAGAGGCATCTGGTCTCCGGCGGAGTCCCGGCTCCACATCAACATGTTGGAGCTGCGGGCGATTCGCCTAGCACTGAAGGCATTCCTCCCCTTTGTCACCGGGAGTGTAGTGCAGGTGTTCACGGACAACACCACCGCCATGTGGTACTGCAACAAGCAGGGCGGAGTGGGGTCGTGGACCCTTTGCCAGGAGGCTCTGCGTCTCTGGCAATGGCTGGAACGTCGGGGCGTGACTCTGACGGTTCAACACCTGGCAGGTTCTCTGAACGCCAGGGCAGACGAACTCAGCCGTCGGGGCTCAGTGGATCACGAATGGCGTCTGAACTCGGACGTGGCGAAAGGCCTCTTTCGGCAATGGGGAGAGCCTTGGTTAGATCTATTCGCCACAGAAGAGAACGCGCAATGTCATCAGTTCTGCACGTTGGAGTTTCCAAGACGGCACTCGCACGGTGACGCCTTTCGGCGCGAGTGGAGCTGCGGTCTGTTGTACGCCTTTCCGCCTATACCACTTCTGCCCAGAGTGCTGAAGAAGATCAGGCGCGACCGGGCCCAAGTTATCCTTGTGGCTCCGGACTGGGCTCGAAGGTACTGGTATCCCGAGCTACTCAGCATGTCAGTCGGTCCCTCGATCCGCCTGCCCCTTCGGGAGGACCTTCTGTCGCAGCAGCAGGGGACGGTCCTCCACCCGAACCTGTCCAGTCTCCACCTCCATGCGTGGAGATTGAGCGGCGACAGTTGAGGCCATTTGACTTGCCTCCTGAAGTCTGTGATGTGATTCTGGCAGCCAGGCGTCCCTCCACAAAGTCGGTATACGCCTGCCGGTGGAACAGATTTGTGGCATGGTGCACAGCAAAGGCTGTGGATCCTCTCTCTGCCCCTCTTTCCGAGGTTCTCCTCTTTCTTCTCTCTCTTGCCCAGCAGGGCTCTGCTCTGGGCACTATCAAGGGCTACCTTTCTGCCCTTTCGGCCTTTCTAAGGCTGCCTGATCAACCTTCTTTGTTCAAGTCCCCTATTGTAACTAGATTCTTGAAGGGCATCACGCACATGTATCCACCTGTTCCGTTCGTGATGCCGCAGTGGGACTTGAACCTGGTTCTGACCTTCTTGATGTGCGCTCCCTTTGAGCCACTTCATTCCTGTCCTCTCCGTCTCCTGACTTTGAAGACGGCCTTCCTGGTTGCCATCACCTCTGCCAGGAGAGTGAGTGAGCTCCAGGCTCTTTCTGTCAAACCTCCTTTCCTGTCCATTCATCCAGACAAGGTGGTTCTACGAACTAGACCTTCTTTCCTGCCCAAAGTAGTCTCTGCTTTTCACATCGGGCAGTCCATCACCCTCCCCTCCTTCTTCCCGCCTCCACATCCTTCAAAGGATGAAGAGCGGCTCCATCGTCTGGACCCAAAACGTGCGCTTTCATTTTATATGGATCGCACACGCCAGTTCCGGGTGGATGACCAACTGTTTGTTGGCTACGTGGGTGCGAAGAAGGGACGGGCGGTACATAAACGGACCATCTCTCGGTGGGTCGTTCTGTGCATCAAAGCGTGCTACTCTTTGGCTCGGAAGGAGCCTCCTGTTGGGCTGAGAGCCCATTCCACTCGGGCCACGGCGGCTACTACTGCCCTGGGCCGGGGAGTCCCTTTGCAGGACATTTGCCGGGCGGCTACATGGGCCTCGCTGCACACCTTTGCGAGGCACTACTGCCTGGACAGTCAAGTCCGGAGGGATGGCTTCTTTGGCCGTTCGGTCCTCCAGGACTTTCTGGTGTAGGATTGTATTGGTTCGCAGACCCACCACCGGGGTTGGTATTGCTGGGGTATCTATTCTAAGGTAAGGAATCTAATACTAACCTGTTTCTTTCAGATGAACAAGTTACTTACCTTTGGTAACGATATATCTGTAAGAAACAGTAGTTAGTATTAGATTCCTTACCGCCCCGCCCATCCTCCCCGTTCTGCGAACTGATACCTAGGGTTAAGGACATCCCTTTCAGGGCCCTAGTTTCAAATGGCACCAGTGTTGGTTCTCACATGGCTCTGCGTGTTCTGGCGCGGAAAAGCTGTGTACAAAGAACTGACGTCAGCGCGCGGAGGCGGCGTCTATATACTCCAGCGACGTCATCGCCTCGCACGACGCCGACGACGGACGCGGAGCCGCAGGGGACGCCTGCAGACGACGCCTACCGACGCGCAGGGGTACTGCTACGCAAAAGTTTCCGGATCCAGACTGACGCCTGGGGATATTCTAAGGTAAGGAATCTAATACTAACTACTGTTTCTTACTGATATATCGTTACCGAAGGTAAGTAACTTGTTCTTCACCCACTTCTTATACAGGAGCGGGAGGGGCACCAGTTTCACATGCGGTTAATGAATCCAGTGCTTTCTGCCGTCTACCTTAACTGTGGTGCGAGTGATGAGTAGAACGATGAGAGGACCCTTCCACCTCCGCTCCAAACAGTTTCTCTGCTAGAAGTTCTTAATCATCACATAGTCGCCGGGCTGTATGCAATGCCCAGGCCCCTCTGGTACTGGCTGACATGTGGCGTGTAGCTGTTGGTGAAGAGAACGAAGATCTTTAGACAATTCGTACAGATAGTCTACAAGCTGGGATACTCTATCTCGGAAAAGCGCTTGGGTCTTGGGACGCCCCAGACATTAGCCGAATACCAATTCGTACGGGCACAACCCTGTTCTAGAGTGCGCTGTCAGTCTGGTAGGTAACAAGGCCAACGGTAACGCATCTGGCCATCGCAATCCTCTGATTTCTTGAATCTTTGCTATTTTCACCTTGAGAGTAGCATCGTACTTCTCAACCACGCCTGCTGACTGGAAGTGGTACGCTGCATGAAACTTCTGCTTAATATGCAAGCCGTTGCACACCAATTCAATGACTTTTGAATTGAAGTGACTTCCGTTGTCACTCCAAATCACACGTGCAATCCATAGCGCAGGAAGAACTCCTTTAAAAGTGACTTCGCCGTCGCCATAGCTGTATTCTCTTTAGTGGGGAGCCTCAATCCATTTACTGAATGCACAAATCACTACTAGCACATATTTTACATTTTTAACTCGTTCCATTTTGATGAAATCCATCTGGAGGACCTTGAAAGGGAAGGAAAGCGGTGCAAAGTTACCAGCAGGTGTAAGAGTGCCTTTCCCAGTGTTATGCCTCAAACAAATGATACAATGCTTCACTAGGTGTGTGGCTACCTTAGGGATATTATCATTCTGCCATACTGGGTCTAGTAGCTTGCATATTCCTTTGGCACTAATATACACTGGACCATGGGCCATGGTAACAACAGGGTGCACGTAGGAATTAGGCAGTAACCATCGCTGTTTCACAGACAAGTCAGTCCAACACCCATCCTCGTCCAAACGACCCGTTCTCTCCTACATTGCCAATTCATCTAGAGTCGCCTCAGCCTGAATATCCCTGACATTTTCTAATGTGTCCTCGAACATTCCGCTGTCTGGGACCCACCTAGCGGGACCTGCCACAAACCTCTTTGATCGAGCTGTCTCCTTAGCTGTCTGGTCCGCGAACGCATTTTTCCTCCCAACAGTTATGAGCGCTACATTTTACTATTGCTAACTTATCAGGAAGTGTCAATGCGGACAATGCGGACAGCAATCTGTGTATCAATGGGCCGTTCTGTATTCACAGTCCGTGTGAAGTTAGGAACCCTCTCTCCGCCCAGACCCTCCCAAAATTATGGGCCACCCCAAAGGCGTACTGGCTGTCAGTGTAGATATTAACAGCCAGTCCCTCACTCAACTCACAAGCCCTGAGAAGGGCAACCAACTCTGCAGCTTGGGCTGATTGGTGTGGGATACGAGATGCCTCAACTACAGTGCGTAACGTTGTGATTGGATAGGCTACAGTGGTGGTGCCATCTGGTAGTTTGAAACAAGAGCCATCAACGTATAGTTCCCCTTGGGGGTCAGATAAGGGGACATCAGTCAGGTCTTACTATCCTTTTGTTTCTTCCTCAGTCCAAAACAAACAATCATGGACATCATTGTCATTTTCTTCTGAAGGGAGGAGTAGTAACATGGCTAGTTTCGGAGTGGCACATCTTTTATTGGTAATGTACGGAGGAAACAAGGTCAACTCATATCCATTCAGACTTGCACTAGTAAGGTGCTGTGTCTTTGTCTTATTCAAAAGCGTATCTACAGAGGAGGAGTTTCGCGCGCATCCGAGATGGCCGCGTGAGCACAGGGCTCCCGAGTCCCTTGCCGCCCTCCGCATATGTCCTGAAAGATATCCTGAATTTGACGACGGGTTCTTGAACATGAACCTCAGCTGACACCTTAGCTGTTTTCAAAATTTCATTTGGAAACTGCAGATAAGCCGATCGGAGTTTTGAGGCCCGCCCTACGGCGACACCGGGGGATGGCACACCAAGACGCCGGGAAGTAGGTGAACAACAACGGCCTGAGGGGCTGCCCCTGTTGCCCTGAGTTGACTTTCGGTTTCGTTTATGTGCCTCTGGCCTCATCTGATTGCCTGATTGCTTCGCGCCCCCACAGGGGTCTAGCCTAACTCTGCTTCTCTATTGTGTGCCAATGGGCGCGAGTGCTTGGGTGATGGTCTGAGCTGCTGCTCTTGCCCCTGTGGCCCACTTTCGTGGTCTTCGGTGGTCGGGTGGTAAGCGCCATTTTCACCAGGTCTCACGGGCCCCTTCGGGGCTCACCATTCACAATGACTGCCAGGCTCGACAACGAGAAGCGGAAGACCAAAACTCCTCTACGTGGGGGACCGATCCAAACCAACGTCATGAATCGCTATACCCAACCCAAGGGCTCCCCCAGTGGCACCGGTCGAGTTTTGGAGGACCCCAAGGACGACCCGACCTAATTGACTCTGCAGGATGTCATGGGCGCCATTGCCAACATGAAGGCTTCCATTGGTCAGCAATACGAGGCTCTCGCTCTCAAAATTGACACTGTAGCCGTTGATGTTACTTTGATCAGAGCTGATTTGTCAAAGACCAATGAAAGGGTCAAGTCTCTAGATCTGAAGACTTCTAGCCTCACGACCGATGTGTCTGATCTGCAGACGGAAGTTGGTAACTTGCGATCCTCCAACGATCTCATGGCCCATCGACTGGAGGATTTTGAAAACAGGGCCCGACGCAACAACATACGCCTTATTGGGGTCCCCGAGAATTCTGGTGATCTGGCAACAGATCTCCTTGTGGAGGACCTCGTCTTGAATCACCTCGCCCCTACAGGCCTGAGTAAATTCTTCGCCGTGGAGCGTGCCCATCGAGTGCCGGGCGGAAAACCGAAGTCTGGTGCCTCTCCGAGACCTATCATCGCCAGGATCTTCAATTTCAGGGACAGAGACATTATCCTGCAGGCCTCGAGAGTGAGTGGCCCTGTAAAATTCGAGAACACGACGGTGAGTTTCTACCCGGACTTCACCCAGCTTGTTCAGAGGCAGAGGATGGGGTTTCAGGGAGTGAAGCGACGGTTGAGAGACTTGGCCTTGAAATATGCAATGCTATTTCCAACCAGGCTGCGAGTCGAGTATGAAGACCGGACTTTCTTCTTTGATCGTCCCGACGGAGTTAGTGACTGGCTGGATACCCTTCCCAAACAGAATGACTCAACCGGGCATCCGGGTGGAGCCGAGGGCGGTGTGTCGGAACAAGAGTGACATTATGATTCCTGATTTCTGAACACTTCACATGTCATTCGGCTGGGTTCGATACTTCTTCTACTACTGTGTTCTATTGCATTATACCCGAGGGTGGCGGGGGGAGTGGGACTCTTTCCTCCTCAGGGGTTTCTTCTTGTAGACTAGTTTAATGATAGGGCGACAGGCACACTGCAAGTTGGGGTGGCTTTTGAGTCTAACGCAGGGATGCAGGATGGGGGGTGTTGTAACGGTCTCTAGTTGGGGGGTGGAGGGGGGATTCTGGGTGTTTGTGAGTTTCTTTCAAGGCAACGTATCGTTTCTCTTATTGATTCGGTCATTGAGTTCTTCATGGAGTGGATTCAGCACTTCTTTCCGGGATGGGGGGTAGTGGGTTGAAACTGATGTGTTGGAATGTCAATGGGTTGGGTGATAGGATAAAATGTGGTGTGGTGTTACAGTTGCTGCGGCGCCCCTCCCCTGACATTGTATTATTGCAGGAAACGCATCTGGTTGGGAACATGTGCCACGCCATGAATCGGCGTGGGTATCGCCTTGTGGCACACTCTGGATTTACCTCTGGTTCTAGGGGTGTGGGTATCCTCGTCAGGTCCTCCCTCCCATTGGCAATAGATGATGTGATTCTTTTTTTTGTTTTTGTTTTTTGTAAACCTTTATTGGCATAGACAGGATATACAAATCTGGGCCTACAACCAAACTGGCCGGCCACAACATGTGAAAGCAGTCAAGAAGTCCAGAATGAAGTTACAGAATCAATCATAGAGGAGCGTAAGCAATACAATCTTAAAAAAGGGGGGGAAGGAAAGAGGATCCAAACGGCCAACAAACAGGAGCAATGGAGGTTATTTTTTATAATAGGGCAAGAAGGAGCATGACAGGGAGGGCGACAATATAAAAGAATCCGGATTCCCAAATCAAACTATTGGTAACAGAAGGGCTAAAGGGCAGCCATACAGGAATATCAGCACTGTATATATCAGAATAATAAAAAATAAAAAAAACAGGGCCGTGAACACAAGTCAATATATAAGTAAGAACGACTTTGTATCCCCACCACCCAATAGCACATCGGAAACAGAACAAAGGGGGCCGGAATAGCGACGACACCCAGACTAACCCGTCATACTAACCTTGGGAGAGAAGGAAAAAGGGAGGGAGGGGGGGGGGGGGAAAGAGGAAAGAAGAGAGGAAAAGGAAAACACAGACTGAAAGAAAAGAATGCCGCGCCTAAACAAGCGTCCCGTAGTAAAGAACACATAAAAGAGCGATAATATCAACAAGGAGGAGGGCATGGGAGTCGCAATGGAAAGCAGCAGAACTACAAAAAGAAGAACAGCGACATTACAGACCCCACCCCAAACATACCACGGAAGGCAAGGACAGACGCGGCACTCCAATAAAGAGATACAAAAGGGCCATAGAACTGAGGAAAATAAAACATCAAATAAGACCCAACCCACCCATCCCACCCAGCACCCCTGCAGAAGGCTATGGCCTACCCTCCAAACAGCGCGCCTGTCGCCCTAAACCAGAACCCGAAATGTAGTAGAGACAAGAGAAAAGAAGAATATAAAGACAAAAAAAAGGACATCAAGACAAAAGAAATAAATGGGAGGGAGGAGCAAAAGAGCAGAAACAAATACGGTCGGCCACCGCCCTCCACCCAACCATACGAACATATTATATGTGAACCAGAACGACACAATCTCGAGCGCCAAAAAACTTACAGGGGGGTCTCCCACAGCACTAGAAATATGAGCAACTTCGCCACAGATCTGTACGTCAATAAACCACCGGGAGCCGTGCATCTCACCCCATCCCTTTTCTAACCACAGTTACCACCCACCACAGGACAGTGTGAAATAAGCAACACGATGCGAGGCTAACACACAATTGAAAGAGAATACGAGCAAAACGTAGGCCAGGGAGGGCTATCAATAAGCAAGCGGGCAAAAGTTCAAATAGGCAGTTCAAATGTCTCAGCAATAACAACAAGGGCAATAATAGACAGGAGTTCAGTCTTGCCGCCAGGAAAAGCGGGGGTGTCCCTGCAAAATAGAAACACGACCTCATCAAGGCAAAAACAGGCAGCGGTCCACCATTGTTCTCAGGCACCCGGGGAGGATCGGATCCCCGCACGACATCCAAGTCCCCAAACTCCAAACATCGAAGAGCAGGAGGTTCCAAATCCACCGGCCAGCAAATCCGTCGATGGATAGCGACAGTAACTCTCGTAGCGACCGGGGGAGGCGAGGCGGTGGCATCACTGAGACAAGAGGGGACCATGAAGGAGCGTTCATCCAAGATGGCGGTAGAACGAATCGAGTCTCCCGGAGCACCGGGGGCCAGGGCCCGCGCGTAAGGATCGTAAGGCATCAAGAACGTCTCCAATCGTAGGCTCACGCACACACGTCCAGGCCCCCGTGCCGTCCAGCAACTCAAGCCCGTCAGCACAAGGAGACCCACAGCACAGGTCGTCGGTAGCCATTTTGTGAATTCAGCCTCCTCACCACCCTCCGCGATGTTCGAAACAGTTCACAAATGCGGGCCTTTACAGATTTCCGGGGGGTCCCAGCAATGGCAGCTTCGGTGAAAAAAGGAGATTCGCCCAAGGCGAGGGGCCGTCTGCAATATCGCTGGCGCTCCACTCGAACAGAGTCCGAGGACGAGGGTCCAGGGTCGATGGACGGAGCAGCGGCGGGGGGACCCCTTCACACGATCAGTCCACGGAGCACCGCGCTCCGCACCAGCCTCACGGCCATCAAGGCGGGCCCGGATCAGGGTCACCGGGATGTTCCCACAACGGCTCTCACCAGTGGCGCAGTCTCTCGGCCGGGGCCGACGGTCACCACAGCGCCAAGCCGGATCCGATAGGCGAGGTCCCGGTCTCAACACCACGAAGGCCCAGGTCCCTTCGGGGGGCACAACTTCAGAACCGCAGCACGCCGGAGTCTCCAGGCCAAACGGTGAGTTAGAGCGAAACGTTGCGTAGCTATTTCTTCGAAATTGTGTCGTCTCTGGGCAGGATATACAACAGGATATGCGAGTTAGGCCAGAGGGCTGACGGAGCCGAGCTACAAGGCGACCATTACGCTCGCGAGCTTGGCTCCTCCCTCGATGTGATTCTTGATGATAGGGGGCGCTACGCTGCTCTCACTGGTAGATGGGAGGGGAGGACTGTCTCATTTGTTACTGTATATGTCCAGCCAGGTCTACAGACCTCGACTTTTGCGGATCTTGGGCGGTGTAGTACTCGGGCTCCCAGAGGGCATCTTGGTGGTGGGCGGAGACTTCAACTCGGTTGTCTCCGGTAACTTGGATCGCTACCCCCCCAGAGATCTTATCAAGTCTCAATCCTGGCTGAGTGGGTTCTTGGAGACCCTGGGTCTGGTAGACTGTTGGAGGTTGCTACACCTTGATCAGGTCCAATACACCTTCCACTCTGGAGCCCATGGCAGTCTGTCCAGACTCGACTATGTTCTGGTGCCGGCGGCCCTGGCCTCCTCTATCAGGGAGGTGCGGCACCTCGCCCGGGGCATATCCGATCACTCCCCATTGTGGCTTAGCATGGATACTACTATGAGTAATGAGGGACGGGTCGCCCCAATAAACCCCTGGTATCTTCGCAATCCGAAGACCCGTGCTGAGTTGATGAAATCCCTCGATCATTACTTTGTTGAAAATGTGGGGTCTGTGTCCTCTGCTGTATCATTGTGGGAAGCCTTCAAAACTGTGATATGTGGGCAGGCTTTATCTCTAATCGCTAACATCAAGAAAAGTAAGCACGAAGAGGTGGTCCGTTTGGAGACAGAGATAGCCGAGCTGGAGGGTGACTTGGAGCTCGGAGTGTCCCGTGCCAAGCTTCATTCTCTCAGCCTCAAACAATTAGATTACAGGACACTGGTTACTGACGCTGCAAAAGTCATGAGCAGAGAACAGCAGGGCAGACTGTATGATGTTGGGGATAAGGCGGGTAAATTGATTGCGTGGCTGGACAAGAAAGAAAGGGCGAGTCGTGTAGTGCCTGTGATTGAGAACCTTGACGGAGCGTGTGTGACTGACCCGACTGAAATTGTTGAGTGCTTCGCGGAGCACTTCCGAACTGTGTATTCTCCGGTCTCTGATAGGCCTAAGGAAGACTCCCATTTGTTGCTCCGCGATATTACATTGCCCTGCCTGTCTGAGGCTGACAGAGACCTAATGGACGCGGAGCTTTCGGCGGATAAGGTGGCTACTGCCATTCTTTCAGTGCGTTCTGGCAAAGCCATGGGTCCCAATGGTCTGCCCATTGAATTGTACAAATTGTGTCCTGACAAAATGGCTCCGTATCTTCGCGATATGTTTCTAGAGTCGCGAGACACCGGCTCCCTTCCTCGTGACCAGCGTCTTGCTACTATCGTGGTGATTCACAAGGAGGGGAAGCCACGGGATTGCTGTTCTTCCTATAGACCAATCTGGCTTCTAAATGCTGAACCGAAAATTCTTGCCAAATTATTAGCTAACCACCTGACAACCGTTATCAGTGACTTGATCCACCCGGATCAGTCCGGTTTCATCCCACACCGTAACACGGCGCTCAACCTGCGGCGCTTGCACGGTGTTCTCGCGAGGGCAGCGTCTTTACGTGAGCCGGCCATCTTGGCTTCCTTGGATGCTACGATGGCCTTCGACACGCTAGAGTGGCCTTATCTCTGGGCCGCTCTTGTGAAATTTGGTTTCGGCCCCGGGTTCATCGGCTGGGTGAAACTTTTGTATGAGGAGCCATTGGCGCAGGTGGTAGTGAATGGTCGAGTGTCTGCGTCTTTTGTCCTCGGGCGGGGCACACGGCAGGGCTGCCCGTTGTCACCACTGCTTTTCGCTCTTGCCCTTGAGCCGCTGGCTGCCTGGTTGCGCTGGGAGCCCTCGATTAAGGGGATCCAGTTGTCCCCGAACTTCGAGGATCGCGTCTCGCTCTACGCGGATGATATCTTGTTGTACCTTACGTCCCCTCGAAAATCTCTGAATGTTTTGTTCGACATGCTTACCTTGTTTGGGAGGAACTCGGGCCTTGTGATCAACTGGGCTAAATCCTGTGTATACGTGCTCTCGGGCGGTCCCCCTCCCTTTCCTCGCAGGTGCCCCATTCAGGTCTCTCAGACGGGCTTTAAGTACTTGGTGATTTTTATATCTTTGGACCCCGTGGCTCGATATGAACGTAATCTGCTCCCTCCTCTTCAGAGATTGAAACTTGATGTTGTGCGATGGCGCGGGTTGCCTTTATCACCGCTCGGGCGCGCTGCCCTTTTTAAAATGATGTCTCTGCCGTGGTTTTTGTACGCTCTTCAGAATACGTTCGATATTATTCCGGCGAGCTACTTTCGGGAGGTTGAAAGCCTGGAGAGACGGTTAATCTGGGATGGACGTTCACGTATCGCCCTCGCTAAACTCACACTTCCCTGGTATGACGGGGGTATAGCGCTGCCGGATATTAGGTGTTATTATTGGGCCTCGCAGTTGAGTGCGATCAATCATGCAACGTACACTCCAGCTCCTAACCCGGCATTCGAGATGGATAAATATTTGCTTTCGGGCGGGGACTACAGAAGGGCGCTCTATTCCAAGGTGGGGGGGAAGAATTTATCTGGGCCCACCAGGATTGCTGTACGAGTGTGGCATGATGCGATTGCGTCTATGGGATGGAGAGATCGCTTGACTCGTGCAACCCCGTTGTATGCGTCTGAAAGGTTGGGATGTCTCTGGGAAACGAAAGGGTTTGAAAAATGAGACATGATTGGTATCAGCACCGTGGGCGATCTTTGGGTCAAGGGCAAAATCAAGACCTTTGCCGTATTAGAGACGGAATATGCCGAAAGCGACAGGGAATTTTTCCAGTATGCACAGATTCACCATGCTTTAAATTCGGCTTTCCCTGCGGGTTCTGTCATCCCCGAGTCCTCCCCTCTCGAAGATAGGGTTCTTGACGGCCACGTGCCCGACAGTACCATTTCTTTGATATATAAGAAGTTGATTAATACCCGGGTGGATCTGCTAGTGCGTCTCAGGGAGGTTTGGACCGGCGATGGTTTGGAGCTGGACGATGAGGATAGGCAGGCTGCATTATCCTCACCTAAAGAAGTTGCGATTCCTGCCCGTCTCCGACTCGTTCAGCTCAAAATCTTACATCGTGTATATGTTACTGGTCCGCACTTGATTCGTATGGGTTATTCCTCTGATGGGTTATGTAAGCGTGGTTGTGGGATGCTTGGAACTTTTCTTCATATAATTTCGGAGTGTCCGGAGGTGGCTACGTTCTGGAATCGTGTGCATGCCGTGATGGGAAGGGTCACTGGAGTGGTGCAGTTGCCCGAGGCCAGACGCTGTCTGTTTAATGTGTGGGAGCCGAATGATTATGGTGTGGCACAGACGTCGTGGGCGACCCTCGGGAATATGATTGCCAAGAGAGATATTGCGCAGTTGTGGGGCTCCCGGCGGCCGCCCACGGTATCGGTATGGAAGGAGAATATGGATTGGTGTATGTTCAGAGAAAAGACTGTGTATGTGGCGCGGGGCAAACCTAGGAAATGGAACAACATCTGGGGCCAATGGAACGCATACCGTGGAAATATATGTACGCCTCCATTCGCGGAGCACCCCGAAGTCCCCCTGTCCCCCTGATCCGACATTCCATATATTGTGTTCTTTATGTTATTTCAAATTTGTTTCCCCGCTGACCCCCTCCCCACTCCATGTGCTATTGTCCTACTGTGTAACTTCGTGCTCAGGTGTCCCCCTCTGTGAACACATGTCCATGTACATTGTATTTTGCCTTGTATGTTGTTGTTTTTTCTTCTTTTTAATACATTTTTTTTTTTAAAACCGTATCTACAGCATGGGGTACCATTACTGTGAGATCAGTATCTAGGACGAGCCTTGCCGATTGTCTGATAGAAACTGCCACCGCCGCAGTAGCTCTGACAGCTCGGGAGAGCTCTGGCGACATTATCGAGCATGGCGGAGAAATAGGCGCAGGGTCTCTGCTTACCACTGAATCAGAAGAACAGAAAGCGCGCAACCATCCGCCTAATGCACGTAGAGCACAAAAGGCTTCTGGTAATCAGGAGTACCAAGCACAGGAGCAGAGCAAAGCACAACCTTTAATTACATCCTCAGTGTCCGAAGCCACAAGGAGGTTGTCAGCATACTGTAATAGCACATTCCAGGGTGAAGCTCCAAGGAATCCAATTGAGCTTTCAAAGCTTAGCTGTAAATAGTAGGGCTTTCTTTATAGCCTTGTGGAGCACTACAGAATTTAAAGCTCCGACCGGCTATTGCACACCAAAACAGATATCTGCTATCTGTATGGATGGGTATGCTGAAGAAAGCATTCTTTAAGTCAATGACAGAAAATAATTTTGCAGATGGGGAATCATTTTCAGGATCATGGTGATGTCTGTGACCACAGGGTACTGGGGAACCACTATTTTATTGACCTCTCTGAGGTAGATCATAAAACGGTAAACGTCAGGATGGGCAAAGAAGAATCCAAAGTTGTCTTTTCAAGAATAGGAGTGATAGGGCTATTACACACATTCACCACTGACTCTTCAACCACACCAGACTGAATCAAATCCTGTATTATTTGTAATAAGGCCTTTTCTCCTACCTGAGAGATCTTGTACTGGGGAATGCGTGGCAATTTGGCATTGTCCTTTATCTGAATGGAGATCGGTGGGATCGGAAGCAACCCCACATCCGTGTCCCTTGTAGCTCAAAATATGCGGGGCACGTCTTTGAACTCTGCGGGAAGGGGTGCATCTTTTGCAAAGTATTGCTTTGCACGGGCCACCTGTGGCCCAATAGTCATTTATACACGTACAGGAGAACGAAGTATTGTCGCATGTAATCGTTTAACAAATCCAGTGCCAACAAATTATCCCCACAATTGGATGTCAATTAAAATGGTGAATCAACCGTGAAGGGACCGATAGTCAAGACAAGAGGTTTGGAAATGGGGCTAACAACCGGCACACCTGAGAAACCCACCGAAACATTATTTTGGCCAGACAGAGCTGCCGCCGGGACCAGTGAACGGGAAACAAAGCTATTCATAGCCCCTGTATCAACTAGAAATTTCTCTGCGGTGCCCTGTAAATCAGCAGCGACATAGGGTCCGCACTGATCTATAGGCACCAGAACTGGCTCCTCGCCTTGTCCCTGGCTGTCCTTGCTGTGAGACAACCTAGTCACCTGGTCCATATCATAGTCATCGTGATAGTACTGTCGGCTCCGGGGGGTCATCAAAATAGTTCTCGGTCTCCCTATTGTACGATGTATCCTCTGACTGCATCCCCCCTCTGCCTCTTCCTCCTCTTCCACGTCCTCTAAACCCTCGACCTCTCGGGCCCTCACTTTTCTGCAACAACTCCGGACACTCATTCCGCCAATGTCCCTTCTTTTTACAATATGCACATTGGCTAAGCCCAAGGGGCACAATTGAAGCACCACCCATATTGGACCTGGGCAACCCCTGAGCCAAACCCGAACCTCTGCCTCCTCCCCTCGCAACCTGCTGCATCAACACCCTCATCTTCAAATCCTTTGACTTTTTCTCCATCTTCTCTTTGTCCTCATTCTCTCTATGCTCGTAGTACTGTGCCATACTCAAAATCCCAGACGGGGATGATGATGTTGTCCAAGTACTTTCCGAAGCCTGCAACCTGGTTGCGATCTCTGGTAGCAAATTAGTGACAAATCTGTTAACAAACAAACGAACACCACCCTCCTGTGACCGGTCCTGACCACTAAAATCTAGAAACACTCCTTCAAATCTAGTAAAGCAATCCAACACACTTTCATCCTCCTTCTGACGACAAGCAGTCAACTTATCCCAATACCATCTTTTTGGCTGGATATGGGAGTGCATGTAAGTGATAATACGCCCCGGTAAAGCTAGGAGCACCGCTTTCGGCTTATCGCTGGGCTTACGCTCCTTATCCCATGCCTTTATTTCATCCCATGTGCCACCTAACTCTAATGCATGAGCCTGTGTATGTACCTGCCTCCATACCTCCACCGGTACCAGCAGACCAAAGAACAATTCAATTTCAGCTAACGTCTTCACTGTGGAGGAGGCCACCTCCGTCAATTCCTTATAATATGCAGTAGGATTTTTCCGGGGGTCTGTCAGTTGACTATTCAGGGATAGGACCTCACTCCTCTTCCAAGGAGTATAGATCAACCTGTGGTCTAATTACCGTGTCTGTGAAGTCACGCAGTTCTGGAATTTCAGGATGGTAAATGGGATGGACCTCCCTCATAGCATAGGAGGGTGCTGTGACCCTATTGTCGGAACCTTTTGGAGCAGTCTGCCACTGTACCCCAGCAGTGTCGATACATTGGCAAAAACCTCATTAGGAGCCATACCTGTAGCATATACCCAGTTCCGTATGTCGTAGATGATCTGCGGTTCAACACCCTGAAAACACTGTTCCCTTCAGTCCTATTAGTGTGGCCGACGTGTGCTTAAGAGCATGTTGCTGTACAAAGGGCTCATAATCTTTCATCACACTCCACACATCTACCACACTATAGATTCGGGCTCTGAGCCCACTGAGCGGCACCAACACTTTCTCCATGAGGTCTCACGCTGCCACGTCATGCATCCCACGCACAGGCGTCTCAGCATTTGATAATATTTGAGGGTCACACCCAAGGGAGAAAGAGTGGATGCAGAGACAGGTACCATCATGTATGGAGACAGGGTTGTAGGAGTGAATGGGGGCGTAGCAGTTGAAAAGGAACTAGTAGACAGGACAGGAGAGCTAACAGCTCCCGCCCCTGTGGCTGGCATGGGTGGGGGAGAAGGGAGTGCGGACAGGGCTGAAGCAGTAGTGCCAGAAAAGTAAGCACTAGAAAGAGCGGGACTAGGGACCGGAGACTGGGACATCAGTACTGTCAGGTATATCCGTTCGGGGGCATAAGGAGGCGGGGCGAGAATCCAATAGCTCTTCTACAAAATCATCACCTTCCTCTCTAGAACATAACATTAATCAGTCTGCAATCGGAACTTTCTATTTGCACATTCTATACATTTCTCTACCCTTTCCCTCTCGTAGGCCACTGCTTTCTGTGTTACAGTTTGCGTCTGTCTCGTTCGGGCCTCTTTCTCTGCTCTCATACGGCGCTGCTTTGCTTCTTTCTGCCAGACTCTTAGAGAATCAAACATCGACTGCATGCTCTTTTTAGCTGACAATTTATCCTGCAAGAAACTCAATTTCTGTTCATCAAACAAGTCAGTAAGCGGCCACTGTAACTCAGCATTGTCCCTCATATATTTATGCCACAATGTGCTAAACATAATAGGGCCGATACTGTGTTTGACGTATACGTCAATATTTGGATAGCCCTTCAGAGGTGCAGGCTGGCTCTCTTCCAATCCAGCATCAGTAGAACAACATCGACATCCAAAACATCCGAACTTACTTAAACAAGGCATCTTAATATAAGACACATACGCTGTCCCCAAAGGACAAATACACCACCAATGAAAATAAATACATAAAATAAACAAGAGAACAATTGTTCAAGAACCAAAACAAAACGGTCCGTAAATCGCCCACTGCAGTCCGGAGACTGTACCAAGTTCAATAAGACAGGCTCTCGCCCCAGACCTTTTGTGAGGAAAAAGAAACCAAAATTATCAGTTGGTCAGGCAGACTGTTCGCAAACACAATGCATCTTTGTGCCATTCAAGCAAGGCAGTCTAGAAACTGCACTCAGGCAGCCAAAAGACCGTACCAGGACACAGCCCGCATGCTCGTGCCATTCAAGAATGGTGCCATTTTACCAAGAATCAAACCACTCACCTGGTGCACTCAGGTCGAGTTAAATTATTCTCCACTGCCGACTCTTCAGACCAAATGGTCAACTCCAAGGTTTCGCTTTCTCAGGACCCCAGCCGGTGACCACCAGATGAGGACTTGCCCGATCAGACAGGTGGGGCCGCTGCAAGAACTAAGCTTGGTCATTGTGGGGTACCCCGATCCGCCTGACCGACCAGACACACTCCTGACCCTGCACATCACCTTGTGGGGTTCCTGTTCGGGTGCCCTCTGAAGGACATGGCTCTTAGGGGGCGACGCGGGTTTCTTACAACCACCTTCTATGCCTTCCCAAGAATGAACAGTCGGTCAGACAGTAGAGAATGCAAACAGTTAGTTTATTAGCAATACTCTGCAGAGGAGTCCATCACCCTAAGATGTGTGCCCAGGGACTGGACCCCAAACAGTCTACAGTGGATAATCATTCTTCTCGTGAAGCCTCCAACCACGCCCACCATGGAAAACTACCAGCCTAGGCCGAACATGATCAAAGAGGCAGAGTAGGATGAGCTAACACCTGCCAGATGGGAACCTTTTATCGTGGGGTCAGAAACTACACATTCAGATAGGCATGCAAGGGCAGAATGGCCTATTCATTAGGAAGTCAGAAAACAGCCTTGAACAGCAGAGAAAATAACGAAATGCAGTGTTCTGCTGAGGCAAGCAACATGAGCAATGAGGCCTAACTCGGGCCCAGTCTAAGCAGCCTAATAGAAATTACGAAATGCAAAATGGAGTCACACTTGCTAACTGAAGCCTGCACATTACGGGGATAACTCAGTGAATTGCATAACATAAACACAAATGGTGTCTATTTAGCCACGCACTGCGAACCTAATATTTTGTATCAATTCCGAACCCTCCTTAAAACTCTCCTGTTCTTACAAGCCTATGAATAAAGTTTTTGTTCATCCCTCTGCCGCTGTCCCTCCGCTCCTAGCGCCATGAAACCGCCTGGTGTAAGTGCGCTCTATAAATATTTTTTAACACAACATATATTATTTTACAGAGTTTTATATAGTGCGACTTGACCCGAATCGGGTATCAGAGTGCTTTAAATAGCACCAGTTGCATTACATGAGGACACATTCTTTTTTTCGTTTGTTAGGCACAGGTAGATTAAGTGATTTGTCCACAATCACTGGATGTTCAGCGTCATTGCTGAGACTCGAACCCAGTTCCCCAGAATCGAGGTTGACCGCCCTAGCCGGTAGGCCAACTCCTCAATATAGCATGAGACGAGTGCGTTGCAGGGATGGGAATTTCAAACCTAACAGATTGAAGGGGGCATGATGTCACAACGTTGTAATATCTCACATGATAATTTTGCAGTTATATCTTTGATATCAGTGATGGCTAACATATACAGAAATTGGGTAAAGATCTGTAGTTAGTTAGTTAGTTAGTGTCTTGAGCGTACCTACACTACTATCATGCCAATAAAGCAGCGGGTGCTGTAAGGAGTCCACCAGTCAGGTGGACGAGGATGGCTACTGTAAATGCACTTCGAGTGAAGCCGCATAACCGATGTATTGATGACAGGGCTGCTTAGAAAATTGTCATCAGTCTATCATTAAAAAACGTCGCTGAGAAAATTCTTACGTGTGAATGCCCTCTGCATGTTGGTAATTTTATTCGGGAACGTTTGGACACCAGTGATTTCCCATTGATTTGGCAGAATGTCCTTATGTGAGGTGAATTACTGAGGAGACTCAATGTGGACATATTTTGAGAAATTTTATACAATAACCACGATACTAGTCCAAGATGGCGCTGATGAAATTACTATGCAATGCATTGGGTCGTCAAAGAGGCCACTGGGCGGAACTTTGATTGTGCGTCCGGTTTGCGCTCTTGAATTAGAGTGTGATTGCTATGGACGCTGGTTTGGAGTGAAGGTGGACTCAGGTTCAAACGCGGTAAGAGTATGCCTGCTTGTTTGAAGGGAGGCGAGATGAAGGGGTATGCATTGAGGAAAAGTGTGTCTTGAGCCACCTACGGGTCGGAGCGACAAGGCTTTCCTCATAAAGTCGGAGCATAGTGGACTGGGGAACACCCGAGTGCCCGAGTGCCTGGCGGCAATCACCGCATTACCCATGATTAAGCTCATAACAACAGGCATACTTGAGTGCTAGTGGTTTGGCATATGGTTTGACATGCAAAAACTTTACGTAGTATATACACATAGTGATTCACATGTGTGCACGTACCCACAGGTTGACGGGCGGCAGCTGCATGTGTCCACAGGGGATGGGTGGCTAACGAATGGAGGATAATCCCTAGGAGGTAGGGTGCCGGTATGAACTTTGATGGCAGCTGCCTGGTAAATATACCATTACTACTGTGTTGTATGTGTTACCTTCTGGGCAAAGATGCCTGGTGACATTTTAATGTTTTTAAGATGTCCTTATACTGGTTGGCACTATCTTTCTGTTCTTTTCTTGTTTGTCAGTCACCCTTGGCTCAGATTGAAATACCAGTGAGGTGAAGACTGGCCCGAGCCATGAAGAAAATTGCCGCAAGGTATGTGGCAATGAAACATGTTGGCCTTTCCTAGTTGAAGTGGTCCGAAACATGCTGTTCTCTTTTTTTTAACCTTGAGTGGGCTCACAGAATCCAATAAAGTAGGCTTATTTGCAAGTGTCACAACTCATTTTTAGCTTGGAGAAGCAAGTTTACCCTTTTTCTCACCACGGGGTCTAGTTGGGATAGAGCGACACAAGCACTCTTTGTGCATTCTTCCACATATTTTTTTTAATCTTTTCCTTTTCTTCACCTCCTAAAATAAGCTTGACACTTTATTCATTTTTTCACCAATGATGAAGAAACATGAGCAAACTGGTAAGTACCTACCAACAGCTCCCTTGGTGATGCTTACTTGAGGTACTTTCTGACCTTTCACTTATTTTTAGGTCTCGCATAGAGCAGCGCATGCGCTGCCTCTAATAGGCATCAAGTAATTAGTATTACTAGTGAAACTCCACCCCTTTTTTCTCTTTGTTTTGTTGGTTGCCATAGGTGTAATCCTGGATAGCTGTTGTTATATCACTCATTGTTGGCTGGTGGTCAGATACATCACTTCCCTTTTCTTCAGTTTCTGGAGGAAGCAGCATTGACCAACTACAGTTAACTTACGCTGCTGGCTGTTATCTTTTAATTTAGGGACTACTTTTGTTCTTTGCTGCCTGCATTTCCACATCTGGCAGCTTCCTGCCCACATCATATTTCTATGTTGAGCCACCTCCTCGCACCGTTAGTTATTTACGTTTAAAATACACAATATATTTATAATTAAATGATGTTGCCCACGGCCAGGCTCAAGCTCTGTTCTCCTTCTCCAAAGTCGGCAGTGTTAAATGTTGAGCCACCTCCTTGCACCGTTTGTTTTACGTGGCTTTAGATGCTAAATGTTTTTATTTTACCGACGTCATCTCTCTGGGCCCAGAGTGAAGGAGGGTGATTTTACTACAAACGCCATGATGTCAGGGCAAATGAGTTATGCTGGCTCTCTCGTGGTTACTTGCACTGGAATTGCAAAGCAATGGCTTGTTTTTCTCCTCTTTGCCTTCCCCCCTCTGCTGCCTGTCAGCAGCTGCCCCAGCCTCTGCTTGAGTTCTTCGGCAAGGCGGTCCCTGAAGCCATTAATGACCGCGCCGGGGCCTCTTGGGGACGGGAGGGGGAGGGGAGAGGACTGGAAGTTCCGAGCACTCGAAGCTCCAGGCACCGGTTCTTTATTGATTGATATCTACTACACATGTTCGAATGTGGCCCTTGCATGTATTGTTTAAAATATTCAAGTGACCTCTGACCCAGCTGAGGATCGAGTAAGGTGTCACTAGGCACTGCGCGTACATATGTTAAGGTGACTGAAATCAGTGGTGTGATTAATGTTAGTGCAGCAGGCGCAGTGGGATAGGGGTCAGGTGTGTGTGAATGTGTGGGCACTGCACCCCAATATATCTACATGTCGTTACTCAGGCAGAGGGTCACTGCCTTGCTTGCATAAAGTCCCAGGTTACCCTGGCTACTCCAGCGCCGTCTTGTGTTTAGGAAAGGTCTGCTGCACCTGTGTTCCTTCCAACCACATCTAGTTTCACTATATGCACTTTGCACAACTGAGGCAGGCCTGGGGCTTTCTTCCTGCTCCTGCTTCATGGCTGCCACACTGTGATTCAGACTCTGTCTAATTGTTTAGCACCTCTACTCTGGGGGGAAAGTGTTGCACCTTGCCTACTTGTATACGCTGGACCTGGCTGCACGGAGAGGGAGGCACTACAATATAAATTACAAGGACACCAACAACTCAACCCCGGTCGTGAGAAGGTCACCCTGCACTCCCCAATCACTGACCTTTTACCATTCTATATGGTGCAGTGTCCACTGGTGATGGGAGCAGAAAGTGGCGGTGATGGTGGTTGCAGGAAGAAAGCCCGAGGCCTGCCTCAGTCGTGCAAAGTGCATGAGCGAAAATAGATGTGGTTGGAAGGAACACATGTGTGCCCGGTGGCATACATACTACAGACACGAACAGTAATAGCAAACGCCATAGACACGGAATGGATTATACGATTTCATAACAGTGCACCATAACTCAGTCACACTCCTTTTTCTTGTTTATTCATAAATCTGCTAATAGGAATATATAAGGGTTCGCTTTGCAAAATGTACCTTTCTGTGTTGTAATAAGAAAAGTAGGTATGTGGCAAAACCTTATGAACCAATCATTGTAAGGAAATGGGCAGATCTGTTGTCATTGAAACCAGACAGGTTTCAAATTGGATATAAAGGACGCCGCTGCCATCCCTGTCATCTTATCACATAAAGTAGGGTCCTTGTAATGTAGAACTTGAGAGCTAACTTTCTGTGTGCGGGCATTCAAACAAAAGTAAAGCAGCTGCAGAGTTATGCTACTGGAATAGAAACTGTGGAATTCCTAGCATTTCAAATGGAAAAGTTTTCAGTAAATGTGCATAATATGTATTATCGTACTGTTTTTTTAAAATACATACTTAACTTAGCTGCTAAACCCGTTTATGACGCCGCTGTCTATCTGGTGAACAGAGCTCTTGCATAAATAGGACTGTGGGCTTGGTCGACCTCTAAAATACCTCACGGACACACAATCTTTTTATTTAAAAATTCAATCTGGGGGCAAATCTTGCCGAGTCTGGTTCTCAAATCTGATCGTGTCATTTCTAATAATAAATGCAATTAGGAGCTTCACCAGCGTTTTAAATAATACATTAGACTAATTTCCAAAGCTGGATTCTCAATTTGGTGGATATCAGCATCACAAGTTTTGCAGTAAATTTATACTATGTGTATTGTGTGTAATTACCTTAAGACCTGTTTTCACCGAAGAAACACACTGATTCACTTTTTCTTATTTTTAAAAACACCCACAAACACACATCTGGATCTTGGCTCCTATCTATTTGGTTTTTTTTTCGCCACCAAAAACACAAACCTGTCCACACCGTTCCAAACCACACATTTCCAATCCACACCATATAATTCGACTCCAAACCACATAATTCAAGTCAATAACCCTATTACACAGCACACCATATACATCCAATCCACCCCACACAATTTCACACATTTCAACTCCACACCATATTATTAAGCTCCACTTCATACCACTACACAACACAAAATATCATTCCACATAATTACACTCCATAACACACAATCCCACTCCACATACTTCCAGTGCATTCAATACCACATAATTACAATCCACATAATTCCACAGCACACCATGTTACACAAATTCATTCCACACCACACAATTCTACGCCACACAAGTCCACAGCTAACTAATACAATCAAACTCACATAATTCAACTAAACACCACATACATACACTCTATAACACATAGGTAAAAGACTGCCATTTACTATGACAAAACCTCTAACTCAAATGCGAGACCGTTTGCATTTCCAATGCTTGTTCTTGCATACACTGCCAAGCGGGGGCACACGTGAGATGGACTGACAAACAATAAAAATTGGACACCCAAGTCTGGTCGCTATTGGCATTTTTTAGAAGCCTGCGTTTGGGCAGAGATATCAATATCCTGTCCCCAAGATCCTTGAAAAGTTTTTAGTGTCTGAGCACCATCAGGTCTATTAGTTATATTGTTCGTTTTGAGTGGAGGGCGACCTAATTGGTAATTCCCTTATATGCTCCTTATTGTGGCTGATGTCTGTCCTAGACCAAGAAGACTGTATGGTGGTGTTGAACCTGCAGGATGCGCATTTCCACATCCCCATCCTGCTGGGCTATAGGCGTTTCCTGTGATTCAAGGTGGGCCACGAGCACTTTCAGTTTACTGTGTTCCCCTTTGGCCTTTCCAGTGCCCCTCGGGTGTTCATCAAGGTGATGACAGTGGTCATAGCTCATCTGCGCAAGTTAGGAGTGCCAGTCTTTCACCTACTTCGACGGCTGGCTTTTGAAGGCATCCTTGCCCCAGGCTAGCGTCTCCACCTTCATACTACAGCAAACCTCCTGCATTCGCTGGGGTTCTCTATACACGTACCAAAGTCAGACCTGACTCCATCTCAGGTGATCCCTTACTTTGGCGCTGTTCTGGACACAGAGTAGTTTTGGGCCTATCCTCACACGCAGCGAGTCCAGGATATTCAGGTTATGATACTTCAGCCTCTATCCTGGATTTCAGTGAGAATGACTCTGAGGCTGTTGGACGTCATGGCCTCCTGCATCCTATTAGTAAAGCATGCCCGGTGGCATATGCGGGCTCTTTAGTGAGACCTGAAGTTCCAGTGGGCACAACATCATGGCAATCTCACCGACATGGTCCAAATCTTGGAATGAACTGCAAGAGATCTGCAGTGGTGGTTGATGAACTTTGATTGGGTGAAGGGCAGACCCCTCTCCCTCTCCCAACCAGATCACACAATGGTGACTGATGCGTCACTCCTGGAATGGGGTTGGCATCTGGAAGAGGTGGAGATCATGGGACACTGGTCTCCGGTTGAGTTGGGGCTCCACATCAATTTGATGGAGCTTTGAGCGATCTGTTTAGCATTAAAAGTGTTTCCTCTCTATGTCAAGGGGAAGCAAGTACAGGTGTTTACGGACTGCCATGTGGTAGTGCAACAAGCAGGGTGGGGTTGTGGACCCTTTGTCAAAAGGCCCTATGGCTCTGAACATGGCTGGAACAGCAGGTCATAACCATGGGGGTTCAAAACCTGGCAGGTTCTCTGAACGCCAGGGAAGATGAAGTCAGCCATTGATGCCTAGCGTATCACGAGTAGCGTCTCCAGTGGCGGTTACATCTGTTTGCCTTGGAAGGGAAGCACAATGTCAGGAGTTGCCAGGGCGACTATCACTTGGGGACACTTTTCGTCGCAAGTGGAGTGCAGGCCTGTTGTATGCCCTTCCGGCCATACCAGTTCTGCCCAGGGTTCTGAAGAAGGTCAGGAATGACCAGGAAGTCATTCTTGGGCTCCGCACTGGACAAGGAGAACCTGAAATACAGAGCTCCTGAGAATGAGCATTGATCCTCAGATCAGGCTGCCCTTTTGGGAGGATCTTCTGTTGCAGCAGCAGGGGAGGGTCCTGCACCCAAACCTGTCAACTCTCCACCTAGGTCTCTTTTCACCTTGTCACTTATACAAATGTATTCATTCAAAAAGTCACTGATTACATGACTATGAATGGTCAATGCCTAGCAATTATTTTTAATATTGTTTCTTCATTTTTTCCCCTTTTCCCCTAATTCTACCTTGCTATTCCGGTATATTTTTATGCATATCCTAGATGTAATTAAAACAGGCATTCTAATATGACTATCCTGATGATGGTCCCATGCATCTTAGTTAAGGGATCAAAATGTCGACATTATTGCACCATATGCCTCATGTAATTTTGAAATGGACTGCGCAATGATGTTTATATGCAATTAAGTCTGTCTACTGATTACTAGGAAACCGACCTTTTCTTTTTGCCTGAATTCCCCTGTCCTATTCTGTTACTGTGTTTCTTCCTGTTTGTTTGTGCCCACTTATTGTTAATAATTTTGTTATTTTCTACTTTGATCAAATAAACTCTGTCCGGCTGGACAAAGAACATACCGTCTATTTAGCGTATGTTAATCTGATCACTAAAAATACTCGTTTCTAGGGACCTCTGTCTTTAGTAACAACTCTCCGCCTCCAGGCATGGAGATTGAGCAGCGGCAATTGATGACTTTTGACCATCCTCTCGAAGTATGCAACTATATTTTGGCGGCCATGTAGCCCTCCACTAAGACAGTATTCGCCTGCCTTTGGCAAAAGTTTGCATCATATTGTACAGAAAGGTCTATTGACACTCTTTCTGCTTCTTTGTATACTGTTATTTTTATTCTTGCCCAGCAGGGCTCTTCTTTGGGTACTCTGAAGGGTTATCTTTCTGCTCCATCTGCTTATTTGCGGCTGCCAGAACAACCCTCTCTCTTTAAGTCTCTGATCGTAAATAGGTCCTTGAAAGGGCTGGGTTGCTTGTTTCCACCCACGCCCTTTGTCCTGCCCCAATGGGACCTTATTTTGGTTCTCTTTTCTTATGTGTGCTCCCTTAGAGCCTTTGCACAACTGTCCACTTCGGCTGCTTACCATCACAACAACCTTTATCATGGTGATCAGATTGGCCCAGAGTGTGAGTGAGTTGTGGGCGCTATCATGTAAGCCCCCCTAGATGCTGACTTTTACAGATAACGTGGTGCTTCATTTCTTCTGAAGGTGGTGACCCCATTCCATTTGGGTCAATCTATCACGCTGCCATTATCTTTTGCTTCCCTGCATCCCTTAAAAGAAGAGGAACATTTGCACTGTCAGGACCCAAAAAGAGCATTGTCATTCTACCTTGACTGCACAAGATTTCCGGGTGGATGATCAACTCTTTGTGGGACATGTGGAAGCTAAGAATAGTTGAACAGTGGAGAAAAGGACCATTTCTCACGGGGTTGTTCTCTGCATAAAGATTTTCTACGCTTTGGGTAAGAAGCAGCCCCCTGAGGGACTAAGGGCACATTCCACCAGGGGGAAGGCTGCGACTACCGCCTTCGCTCGTGGTGTCCCAGTTCTACGGTAGGTTTCACTCATTATGTAAAAGCCGCTAAAAGGAACATGGTGGGTAGACCTTCAGGGGGTTTGATGACGCTGATCTCTACAAGGATTGCCAAGGACATTGAACCCCTGGAACTACAGTGTAACTGGGCTCTGGGCAATAGAGTGCGAACAACAAACAACATGTTGGGGGGTGAAAGTCTATGCATTATAAATGTATATATTCAGAAAGGGAAAGTAAATGAATATAAGGCAGACTTGGAACACTTAAAAACTGACCTAGATGGGGTGTGTAACCGGTTTCCAAAGGATGTGCTCGTAATATTGGGAGACTTCAACCATAAATTGAATCCTAAATCAATGGATTCTTGGTTGAAGGACTTGTTGGATGCATATAAAATAGAGCAGGCACAATTCCCCAGCTGTGAAACCTCAAGTAAAGATGATAAGCTCGGGCAACTGTTGAGGGTTATGGGATTTGTATGTACCAACGGTAGAAAGGAAGCAGACAGGCCTGCGAAGCGTACCTTTAAGGTAGGGCAACAAATGTGCCCCATAGACTATGTATTTATACAGGCCTGGCATTTCCACCTTATCAAGCAGTTCGAAATTTTGGGGGTGGAGGGTAGTGATCACTATCCACTGCAGTTTGAACTTCAGGTAAATAGCCACCCGCAAAGACAAAAAGTGTTATCAGTAGATGTAGAATACCCCAAGCGGTTAACAACACGAATCACCGAGGAATATATACAGAAACTAAGTGCATATCAGTTAACTGTGAATTTGGGTAACCTTGTACCAGAAGGAAGTATAGCCTGGTACGAGGGCATAATAAGGCAATTGGTGGAATGCCTCCGGATTAAGTTAAAGTGCAATAACCAAAAACCAGTAAATAATGTGACATTATACCCTAATAATAACAAACACTGGTTTGATGCCGAATGCCGGAAATTAAAGGCCGGTATTAGGAAACAAGAAAGACGACTCAGAGGTAACTATAGTGAGGTAGTGGTATCAGATCTCAAAAAAATGAAGCTAAAATATAAGTCAGTTATTAGAGATAAAAAAAGGTGTTTTAAGGACAAATGTTGGGATAATCTACTCGTGACAATTGAAGACAAAAATGTGAAAGGCTTTTGGAGGCTAATACAGGACTGTATGGGGAAAGCACAAGGGACCATGCAGTGCGCAGTACCAGAGGATAAGTGGCTGGCCTATCTAGAGGAAATCTATGGGAAATGGCCAATGAGGGAGGGAATAATGGTAAATGCCTGGCCAGTAATAAGTGAAGAATTAAAAACCCATTTTCTCCCAGACCAAATTAGAACCATAATATCTAGACTAAACCTAACACGGGCAGCCGGCCCTGATAACCTGCCAGCTGTCATAATAAAAACAAACATAGAATGGTGGGCAGAGTTCCTTTCAAATATGTTTTTATGGATCCTAAATTCAGGTGAATTCCCTGCAAATTGGAAAGGGGCCATTGTTAGGCCAATCCATAAAAAAGGTGATGTAAACACCCCTAAAAATTACCGCTTAATAAACCTCTTGGATATAGGCGAAAAGGTTTTTTCTAAGGTAATCCTAGGGATCCGAAAGGAGTGGGTGGAAGACAAACAGATAATACCCCCAGAGCAGGGGGGGTTTAAAGAAGGTCACTCAACGATTGACCATTGTTTTGCTCTGTGGTCCATCGCACGGAAGTCAATTGATCAGAGGAGTAATCTATTCTGCTGTTTCGTTGACTTCCGTGCAGCCTTTGATCTTGTGGACAGGGATCAGCTGTGGTCAACACTAATAGGGTATGAACTACAGGATGACCTGCTGGCCCTTGTCCAAGCATTACATACAGAAAATTGGGCACAGATAATATTGGACACGGATGGAGGACTGACCAGGAGAATCCCTATTGGAAACGGCTTAAGACAGGGGTGCGTTCTAGCCCCCCTGCTGTTCGCCCTGTATTTAGCTGACCTTCCCCAAGTATTAAGAGATGTCAGAGGGGCGAACCCGAAGTTGGGAGGAAGGCACATATCGTGCCTCCTTTATGCCGATGACCTAGTAATAATGGATCAAACGGAGATCGGCCTTCAGAGAAAACTCAATAGGTTTAAAGATTACTGTACGAGTAAAAAACTAGTGGTAAATATGGATAAAACCAAAATAGTATGTTTTGGGAGAAGGAAAGTGAAGTTCTCGTGGTATCTCGGCACAACCTTGCTTGAGAGGGTGACCAACTATAGATATTTGGGAATGTGGTTCTCAGGTAACCTGAAATGGCATACACACCTGCAAGCATTAAAAATAAGGGCACTGGCATCGGTCAAAGGCCTAAAAAGCTTTAATAACACCTATGGTGAAAGGTCAGATAGACCGGTCTTAAAAGCCTATCAAGCAATGGTCCCCCCACAATTTCTGTATGTAGCAGAGGTTATTTATCTCAGTGGTAAGACCTCCTGGGATAGTGAAGAGGGAAATATATTAAAAAGCTTATTCGCTCTGCCAAAATCCTCTATGGTGCAGGCAGCACGACTGGAGCTGGGAATAACCTCCTGGGCTATTACAGTTTGTATGAGCCTTGTACGCTTCTGGCAGCGGTTGGGAGTAGGGGAAATTGCTAAAATCTCCCAATGGGCTAAGGAGGAAATTATCAATAGTGAGCTCCCCTGGGCAAAAGAGGTAAGAGCCTCAATAAGCAAGGCTTATGGGGTGCTAGATCTGAAGGTATGTCTGCCGCAAGACCCCATAATATTTGGGAAAAAAGAATTAAAGACTCAGGGGGTTAATATGTCCCGTAGTTATGACCGGGAATACCTTGCTCAAAAGTCCTCGGTAGCACATATGAAAGTGGCTTGGGAGAGCAGTCTAGATATTGTCTCTACCAGATAATGCATTACCGAAGGTAAGTAACCTGTTTAAGTCTGCTCCCTGACCTATGCATATGTTTCTGTTCCATTTCCAACAACTGCAGGGTTTATCTAACCCTGGGCGTAGGGGGCGTAGCACCTCTACGCATATTTCCACGGAGTTAAAAAAAACCTCTGTGGGAATACGCTACGCTCCCTCCCGTCTTTAAAAATGTTAAAGAAGCCACTTACCTGTTGTCTGCCGCCTCCCCTGCCTGCCCGCTCTCCGTCCTGCATCTCGGTCCTCGCGTCTCCTTCTGTAAATAAAAAACCACTACGCTGTACGTCAGATGTGCGTGCTTCTGGTTCAATGACAAGCTTACAGTGAAGAAGCAAATCACTAAGGTAGCCTCTTCCTGTTTGGCCATGTTATGAAAAATACTCTGGCCCCTTCCTGCTTCAGCCCATGGGACGGTGAAACAGGCACCGATCCTTTCTAGGCTTGATTATGGAAACATTCTTTATCTGACAGAGACTTCTAGCTGCATATTCTTTATCTTTGAATTCCCCAGGCGTTAGGCTGGATCCGGAAACATTTGTGTACATAGTACCTTTTGCGCATGCCGTCGGGTGGCTCCATTAGGCTCAGTGTGACTGCTTCGTTAGTGTTGGTTATGACATTGTGGTCACCTTTATAGGCGTCACCCAGGCACGTGGATGTCTTTTCTTTTCTTTCTGTGCCAGTCGAGCACAATCCCGTAGGAGCTACCCCTCTGTCTCTTTTTGGCAGTTTTAAAAAAGTTTTTGTCTACCAAAACTTTTTTGGTGTGTCGAGGGATGTGTTCTAGAAATACAGCGTGAAAATCATTTGGCGCCTGTCACCGCGCCATGTTGATGACCTACCCCCACCTCGTATGTCTTTGGTGTCTTGAGCGTGACCCTAACTCGTAGTCGGACTGTCAGGTCATGGCTCCGAAGGCCTTGTGGTAGGGGCTATGAAGCTCCTTGCGGCCCAGAAGTCAACTCCAGCCAGTGAGACTCCCCGGAGATCCCGGTCCCGATCAAAGAGGAGGAGGTTGCAGGACCGCTCCCCAACCCCCAAGTCCTCTTCCTCCCCCTCGAGGTCTTCAGGATACACTGGGAAAAGGCACAAGAAAAAAGAAGAAGTCTAAGCGGACTTCAATTTCATCTCAACCATCTTCCGTCGATGAACGATGTAAGGAACACCAACACTCTAGGCACGGTTCTGCAGAGCCGGAGCCAGGGCGACTCAGCTCCTCCGTCCATTTTCAACCCCTGCTCAAATAAAAGAATTTCACGTGGCCATGCAACACGAATTTGAGCGGGCCAGCCCCTCTGGTGAGCTCTTGGACCCTGTGGGGTCAGAAGGGGCCCCCATCGAATTCGACACAATCAGCTCCTGCCACTGTGGCGGTGGGGCATCATGGATCTGATCCGGGATGCCGCCGGTCGTGCCTACGCGAACTTCCCCGGCATTGGACCTGAAGTCCGTACCTTCGGTGCCACGGGCACGGCTAGCCCCATCCTTATCCCTGATGACTCTGAATCGGATCTCCGTTGCTTGACACAGACGCCGGTAGAACCCAGAGGTTCTGTGTTATCGCCTGGACATTTTGAGGACTTTTCAGGCACAGGAGAGGACTTTGAGGGGTCTATGGACCCTTTAGAATCTCAGGATGTGTCTGTGGAACAAATAGACTGGTATGAGGAACTTGGAGAGGCCAGTTGAATGGACACATCCCCATATACTCGCATGCTCTTTCTGCGGCTATGGAAGAGGGGGCTTCTTATGCCATGGTGGTAAGGAGGGCAGCTGAGCTCCTTGGACTGGATTTGCCCTCCGTGCAAGTCAGGACTAATCTTCTGACAAAAGTGCTTCAGCCTGGGACTTCCACCTCTGAACCCCTATTGTCTTTCAATGAAGCACTTAAAGATGTCCTTCTAGGCATATGGTCCAAACCGAGCTCAGGTGCTTCTGTGAATAGGACAATTGCAAACCGCCACCACCCTGTTCCGGGTGACCCAAAGTTCCGCAGCCAACACCCCACCCATGCGAGCATGCTGGTGCCGGCTTCGACTTCTCATGGCGCATTCCCTTCCACCCCTCTGCCTCCTAAATAGGGAATCCAAGAGGCTGGAAACACTTTGGAAGAAGATGTTTTTTTCCGCCATCCTGGCATTGCGGTTGGTGAATACTGCATGTTTATTGGGCCTTTTTTCCTATTACCCTGTGGGAGACAGTTGCTTAAGTGCTGCCACAGATCCCAGAGGTGGCCCAGACAGTACTTTCTCAGACAGTGAAGGACATGAGTTAGGCAGCAAAATTCACCATTAGTTGACACAACTGACTCGCTGGACAGAACGGTTTTGTTGATGGTGGCCTTACAGAGCCACACCTGGCTAAGAATATCTGTGTTCTCGGGTGATGTTCAGGCTAATTTGATGGACATGCCTGTAGGAAGCTTGCTCTGTATATACTATACCAAAGTAAGGTATAGTATGCACAGAGTCCAGGGGATGTGCAGAGGTATAGCAGGGGCTAAATTAGACAAACACAGCTCTTTTTGTGATAATGTGGTCAAGCAGTTACGCTTATCAGGAGGGTGTTTTAAGCATTTATTGTATTCACTCAATCAAGGACTGATTACACATACTCCGAGACTGAATCCAGACCATTTAGGTAAGTATAAAAAAGATATACTTATTTTTTATTTCTGGAACCAAGCAGGACTTGGCACAGGTAAGTAAAATGTACTTTCAAATGCAAAGCTTTACAAGGGAATGCAGTTGGGAATGAAATTGCAATCGTTACAGGATTGTATTTGCTTTTAAAACAGTTTGGAATACAAAGAAATTACTTTCGGTTAGTTTTGCGTTACTTTTGGATTACATCGACTACTGTAGGTTATATGCCTCGATATCACACTGTGGATCCTACAATATAATGGTAAGTAAGACACTTTGTGGTTTAAAGCACAATTACTTTTCACTAATACCAAAACAGTTCAACACTTAAAAAATTTTAGGAACAAAAACTCGTAAAATTGGTTCTTATGGCAAAAAGAAGGTTTTCGGTTTTCAAGTAAGTAAATGACCTGCAAGAATAGGTTTTGGGGGTTAGAACCAAACTCAAATTGCAGCACCAGCGGCACTGGGGCGGCCGGGTGCAGAGTGCTGGGGCCCAATGCTAGCCATAGGGGCTAAGAGGGTCTGCTTATGAACAGGCTTCTCGAACGTGTGGGAGCAGAGTTCCTGGGGTTAGGATCAGCACTGCAGGGGCCAACGATCAGCACAGGAACTGCACCACAAGTGGCACAGAGGCGGTCCGATGCAGGTGCCCTGTGGTTTGCAATGGAGTTCTTCGGTTTGAAGAAAAGGCTGCAGGCTCGAGCAAGGAGGATTCCTGAAGGTTACCACTGGCAGGAGAGTTAAGTTGGGTTCTCAGAGGATGCCGGGATACTGCAAGTCCGGGGGGGAGTCAGGTGCAGGGGTGTCTTTAGGTGTCTGATTTTCTTACCAGCTCCAGTTGCTGTCAAGGGGACCCTTCAGGTTGAGGCTGCAGGCATTGGTTTGGAGCTAAAGTAGATTAGGAATTGGTCAGGATCACTGGGGAGACCTCCTTGTAATGTTGGGCCACTCGAACTCTGGCTGTGGAAGTTTGGTGCAGAGTGGTGCAGAACCGCTTAGCCACCTGGATCTGGGTTCAGTGTTTGAGTCTTTGGGGAGCAAATCCCACGGGAAACAGGCTTTCAGATGAGTGCAGGGCAGGTCCTCTGGGTTCTGGGGGGGCTGCTGGAAACACTGGGGTTTCGCTGTAGGCAGGTCGGAGTTGGGACAGGCTGGTAGGGCTGGGGCCAAAGCAGTTGGTGTCCTCTTCTTCCTGGGTCAACATGGCTCTTCGGTTCTTCGTCTTTCTTCCTCAAATCTGAGGAGGCAAGGTTTACGGTCTCCCATGAATACTGAATGTAGGAGCCTTTACATGGGTCAGCAGTTAGGGACCAATAGGTCCCTTCCTTGGGGTGAGTACACACCCTATAATGCCACCTTCCAGTGGGATTGGGGCATGCGCCTCTCTAATTGACTGTGTCCCCAAATCTTCAAGATGGAGGAGACTGAGATGTGTGCTTCACCTCACCTCCCCCACCTGAGAGGTGGGGTTGGTAAAGTTGGGCACACGTCTCTTCCTCACTTGGTTTTCCTGTGAATTCTACCACCCAAAGTAGGTGTCAGAACCGGTGGGAGCCAGTTGCTGGGTGCCACAAAAAGGCAGGATCCATCCTTAGGGGGGGGGGGGGGGGGTCATGACACTTTTGCACAGGATGGGCTTTGCCTCTGCACCCAGAGAGCGGAGGCTCTCTATCCATGGGTCCAGAAACCTGTCTGGTGATGGGAAATGGCAGGCAACTATTCCAGAACCACACCAGAGCTGGTAGTTTTTCAGGGGGCAACTCTAAGATCCCCTGTGAGTGCATTATACATTCAATCCAATACTGGCTCCAGTGTGGGTTTAATGCGTCGAGAGGTTTGCTTCCAAACTTCTCAGATTTCATTAAAGCCCTTATGGAGCTGTGGAGTTCGTAATTACATACTCCCAGACCATACTCTTTAGGGCTTTACTGCACTTATTATGTCTAAGAATGGACTTAAACACTGTGGGGTAGAGTCCTCATGCAACTGTACCCTCACCTGTGGTCTAGTGCATCCTGCTAGCGGGGAGGTATACATAGGCCACAGGTAGTAGATTGCAGGCATGGCACATAGGAATGTGAGACACACAAAAAAAAGGCCTGTGGAGATTTAGAGACTAGCAGGGGGCCACTCCCCTTATATCAATAATGGCATCACAAAAAAGGACAAATTCCCTCGCCCACCCGTAGGGGGCATGCTTCATCATCGAACGTCCTCGCACTTAGAACCTAGTCGCAGTGCGGGCTACAATCCCCTCCCTGTGAAGTAGGAGCTCAGGTATGTTTTAGTGAGTTATTTGGGAGGTATACTAAAACCTTCTGATGAGCCAGGCCTGGGGAGAGTAAGTGAGAAAGTTGAGAGTTAAATTAAAACTAACTACCGGGTATGCTAAAGATAAGTTTTACCTCCAGGGGCCTGGGTTAAAACAAATGTAAGGAAAATTCAACTTGTCATGATCTCTGAGTGGTCAAATGGTCGACATGTTTCAGCCTTGGTGCCCTCCAAAGTGGTGACATGGCATTCTTCAGGACCAGGTAAAAAGTGGAAAATTGTGAAGTGATAAGTGTTACCACAATACCAAAACTGGTAGGTGGAGTAAAAGGATACAGCCAGTTAGTAGGTCAATGAACCAATTGTAGGAATCTGCTGGTAGACATCGTCCCTGTCAAGAGACAGGTGTTTAAAACAAAGGGTTTGTACATAGCACCACATGCCCTCATGAATTGGCATGCCACATACATATATTTGTTTTAATTTCAAATGTGGCCACAGAGATACTATAAAATACCAAATTATTGGTTCTTACCCGTATTGTTGGGGGATCTAGTGGCAACTCATCCTTGGTGCACACACTCAAGGTGGCTTCCAAATCCTAGATTAGGGAAAGGGGGCAAAAAAGGGGGTTGACTGTAGTGTACAGTCATACATGTACATAGAATAAAGTTGAATTTATATGATTGGAGGGATAGAAGGTGACTATTTAGTGCTCCATTGGTAAACCACACCCACACCTTGATAACCGGAGAAATGATAAAGTAATGGGCAATTGTATGCTTAAAAGTCCCATAGGTCAATGTAGGTAATGCCTTAATGTGGAATGCAAATATTTTTTGATAAATCTTTTTATTAACACAAACAAAAGAAAAAGCATCAGATGACATGCAATACTTTCACAATGATCAGTTATACATTACCATGTAGCAAAAATATTTTTAGGATAACATTAGGGATCACAGGGACTCCAAGGCTACAGTTTCGTCGCCAACATTCGGTGGAGTACATATATCCCACCTGTAGACATTCCAAGCTCCGCAGATCTTACCCCACTTTACAGGACGACCTCTGCCACATTCACTGACCATTCCCTGAACAAGCACCAATCTAGATCTTCCATCCACTTCCCAACCTGCGGCACCTGACTGGCGCCCCACAACTGGGCTATGTTACGCTTGGCTATCATGCACGCCGGGGTCACCCACTGTTTCCAATGTGAATTCAGATCAGTTGGCTCCCAGACATTCAATAAACATCGACGGGTCTCTACCACCAATTCCCCCCCAATACATCATGGATTTTCTTTTGAATCTTGACCCAATATGCCTGTATTGCCGCACAGTGCCACAGGATATGCATGAAGGTTCCAGTCGCCCCACATCCCCTACTTTCCACAAAACCCATATGTACTAACCGTGGACCTGCAATATAGGTTCTGTGTAAAATCTTTAATTGGACCAATCTAAGCCACATTTGGATGGATACCACTTTTGGGGAGGAAACTGCGTCCCTCCAGTCATAGTCGTCTAGAACTAGACCGTCTGCACCCCACTGCTCCCTAATAGTCACTAGGAGATCTGCCATATGGTTGATCAATTTCTTGTATATCAACGAGATAGTTTTTGTTGGAAGAAGACCGTCCAATACCCGGTCGTCTAAAGGAGAGGCTTCTGGAAGTTCAGTGTCTCTGGGGACACTTGCGAGTAGGGCATGACTGACCTGGAGGTACCGGAAACGCTCACACTCCTGCATCTGGTATCTGTCCTGTAAGGCGGCAAACGTAAGTACCCCATCCTTCCCCCATATGTCCTTGATTTGGGAGATCCCGATGAGGTCCCACCTATCAAAGCCCTTTGACCACAAGCTACCCAATCTCTCCGAGTTCCACAGTGGGGTAGCCATAGTAAGCCTCCCCTCCAACCGAAGACATCGATTAGCAGAGTGCCACACATGGATTGCGTGCGCTGTCAGCTCAACGAGTGGAAATCAACCATTTCTAGCGTACAATGCCCTAATAAAATCTCCCCCTGGCATCTGACTACGGTCCATTGCATATCAGGGGTCCTCGGGAGACCCATACATGGCGTGGTTTATTGCCGCCAACTGGGAAGCCCAGTAGTATTTCTGGAGGTCCGGCAAGCCGATCCCTCCATCGTACCAGGGGAGAGTAAGCTTGGAAAAATCGATACGGGGTCTACCCTCCCAGAGAAGCTGTCTCTGGAGGGACTCTATATTTTTAAAGTACGAGGGGGACACAGGATCCATAGTGTTTTGAAGTGCATATAAGAATCGGGGAAGAGCCATCATTTTAAATAACACTGCGCGACCCAGCAGGGATAGCGACAACGACTTTCATCTCGTCACGTCCCTTCGGAACCTGGCCAATGGGGGCTCCAGGTTTTTATCGCATCTTAGTTTCGGATCTTTGGTCACAAATATGCCCAGGTACCGAAAACCCACCAGCTCCACTCGTAATGGGCAAAAATTGGGGACAGCCGGAGGGTCACCGTTAAGAAAAAACAACACTGATTTCGTCCAATTAATGGCGAAACCAGTATATCTCCTAAATATGGGCAGGACATCCATAAAGTTTATCAGAGAGTCCCGGGGATTGGTAAGATAGTGCAGGATGTCATCCGCATAGAGCGAAATCTAATCTTCCCACTCGGGCGTCCAGCGTAATCCACTTATCGATCGGTCCCAGCGAACCCAGGCCGTCAGCGGCTCAAGTGCCAGTGTAAATAGCAGTGGGGAAAGGGGACATCCCTGTCTGGTGCCCTTTTCCAAGGGAAAGTCTGCGGGCTTGTCATTATTTACCACTACCCTGGCAAGGGGACCAGCATACAAGTCGATAAACTCCTTACCAATACCCATCTTCCCCAGGACTGCGAACAAGTAGGGCCATTCGACCCTATCAAAAGCCATGGTCGCATCTAATGACAATAGAACTGCTGGTTCATGTATGCTCGACGCGCCGCCTAGAATCCCATGCAGCCTCCTCCGATTAAGGGCTGTATTCCAGCGTGGCATAAAACCTGACTGATCCGGGTGGACCAGAGTCGTAATGACCTTGGCCAGTCTGGTCACCAGGAGTTTAGCCAACACCTTAGGTTCAGCGTTGAGTAGTGAGATCGGCTGGGTAAGAGGAACACAATGTTTTGGGCTTGCCATCTTTATGGAGAACGATGATTGTGGCTATGCGCTGGTCATATGGGAGCTGGCCCATTTCTTTACTTTCGACGAGCATGGCCCAAAGGAACGGAGCCAGTTTATTCGCACTCAGCTTATATAGCTCGATGGGGATTACGTTCGGGCCGGAGGCCTTCCCAGAATGAACCCCCTAATAGCCTGCGCCACCTCGTCATCCATTAGGGGTGAGTCTAGATACTAAATGTCCTCTTACGAGAGTCTGGGCATCGGGACATCGTGTATCATGTCCGCGTTTTCGGCCTCCGTGTATGTGCCAGCTGACTGATACACTTGTTTATAGTAAGCCGCAAAGTCATCTGCGATCAGCTGCGGGTCTGTCACACTTCCCGAGTCTTCCGTCTGCAATTCTGACACTAACCATGTAGCCCACTCCCCTTTCTCCAACCACGCAATCACTTTCCCAGCCTTATCGCCATGTTCATAGACCCTGCTCTGAGTGTCAGCGATCTGAACTTTGGCTCTATCCCGAGCCAGACTCCTATATTCATATCGGAGGAGTTTCAGTCAGTGCAGCCCCCCAGGGTCGGCGTCTTTCGAGACCTCCCCCTCCAATGCCATCAGTTCTGCCTCCACTCTATCCACCTCTGCTCGACCCTTTTTCCTCTTGCCCGCGACCAGCGACAAGACCTCCCCTCTGACAACCGCCTTGTATGCCTCCCACAGGGACCGTCCCGACACAACCGTCCCCACATTTTCCTGGAAGTATCTTTCAGTAATTTGAGTCACCTCTTTCTTGGTGGCAGGGTCTTTCAAGTGCCATGCATTTATGGGGGCAATCCTACGTACATCTCTCTGCCCCACTTCCACACTGAGCCAGACCACGGAGTGGTTGGAAATCCCTCTACCCAAATGTCGCACCTCTCGAAGCCATGTCGCCTGTGATGCCGGTACTAAAACATAATCTATTCCTGAAAAGGAGAGATGTGCAGCAGAGGCGTGAGTGTAGTGCGTTCCAATTGGGTTCTTCAGTCTCCACCCATCAACAAGTCCAGTGGTTTCTACAAAATCCGATAACCACCTCCGGGATGGTGTCAAAATTCGGGCTGGGTGTCTGTCTATTTACCCATCCATCACCGCGTTGAAATCTCCCCCCACTACCAACAGCCCCAGAGGCAGAGATAAAAAGATTTTACACAAGTCCCAGATGGTGTCAGTCTGTAGACCTGGCGGAACATACACCAACAGGAACGTCACAGTTTTACCTTCCCACAACCCTGAAATGAAAATATATCTGCCTCGCTTGTCCTCCCAAGTGGCCTGAACAGTCAGTGGGAAGGAATTCCTGACCTGGATACCCACCCCCCTAGATCCAGTGGTGTAGCCAGCATGCACCACCAACTTGTAGCCTCCCCTGCGTATCTCCATACAACGGTTTCCAATCAGATGCATCTCCTGCAGCAGCACCACATCCGGCAAATGCCTCCTGATCATCTGACTAACCATCCCCCGTTTAATCTTGTCTCCTAGACCATTCATGTTCCAACTGAGCGCAGTAATCCCCAAACCTTGTATACCAGTAGACATAGTAATGGTAAATCATATCTGAAAGAGACACGTTAGTGATAGATTCCTTACCTTAGAATATCCCCAGGCGTCAGACTGGATCCGGAAAATTTTGCGTAGCAATACCCCTGTGCGCCGGCAGGCGTCGTCCGCGGCTCCGCGCCCGTTGTCGTCGTTAGCGCTTGAATGACGTTGTTGGAGTACTTAGACGCCGCCCATGCGTGCTGACGTCAGTTCTTCTTTTTTCCGCGCCAGCTAGCGCAGATCCGGAGAAGCTCTACCCCTTAGTAATTTTTTGACTAAACTTTTTTGATCTTTTGATCATTTCTCTACTCAAGTCTTCAACTCCGACGGTGCCGGTAGGGATGCCCGGGTTTAAACCCTGTTCCAAGTGCGACCGACTGATGTCGGTTACCGACCCCCATCGCCGGTGCCTCAAGTGTTTAGGCCTCGACCATGACGACCGCACCTGCTCCGACTGCCGCTCCAGGTCCCAGTCCCACAGGAGCTCGAGGGACCGGTCGCGGGGTTGGAGTCCTCACAGCTCCGGGAGTGGACATCGGTCGTCAAGATACAAGTCCTCAGGTAAGAGGCATGAGAGGTCAGAGAGACGTCCTCGTTCCTCTGACCCTCCCTGACGCTCACGCGATGCAGCCGGGGGGTCGGGTGACACCACCCACGCGGCTCTGACAGAGTCGCGGACGTCGCCGCCTGCCCCACACCTTCGGGTCCCTGGGCATGATGCGACGCCAGAGGATGTCGAGCGGTACCTCATGGCCATGAGGTCCCTCCCTCCTTAGCCGGGTTCCGTGGCGCCTCTGGGCCCAATGGCCCCGGCTGGACGGCCTAGCGGGTCGGGTGCTTCGGCTCCGACGCCGTCGGGTGCTTCAGCCCCGGCGCCGACGGCGACTTTGGTCCCGGCGCCGCAGGCCCTCACTGGATCCGCTTCCGGATCCGGGTCGTCGCCAGTCGACCTCACGACCTCACCGGCGCCGGCCCTACGGGTGTCGCCCCCGGCGCCCACTATGGACGCTGTCCCCGATCCTACCTTCGGTCCGGTTCCGGCGCCGGAACGGCGCCGCTGGGCACCGCTACCGACGGCCTTTGGAGATTTCTATTTCCACGAACCGGCCCCGTCTGTGACCCTGATCTGCAGGAGATGGGTGACGAGGGTGATTGGGAGGGGTCTGTGGACCCTCTGGCACAAGAATGCCAGTCTCAACAGGCCTGGACATATGAGCTTGGGGAGGCCAGTGGACTTGACACTTCGCCAGACACTGGATTTGTCTCCCCTCCCACCGTGGCTATGGAGGAGGGGGCTGCTTAGAGTGTAGTGTTGACGCGGGTGGCCAAGGCCTTACACCTTGAGCTCCCCGTCGCGGCCGTGAGGACTAATCTCCTGACTGAGGTCTTTAAACAGCAGGCAAGGTCCACTGAGCCTCTGCTGCCGTTTAATGAGGCCTTGTGTGACATTCTTGTGGGCACTTGGTCCAAGCCCCCCACAGGTCAGCCTGTGGATAGGAACGTGGCCAGACGCTACCGCCCGGCCCCGGGCGACCCTTGCTTTTTGTCCACCCATCCCACCCCCGAGAGCCTTGTCATCCAGGCCTCCACTTCCCTGACCGCATTCCCGGCGGCTACGCCCGATCGGGAATCCAAGAGGTATGAACAATTCAGGAAGAAAGTGTTCTCGTCCCTGAGTTTGGGACTGCGGTCTGTCAATACCGCATGCCTCTTGGGCCGCTACACCCACACCCTGTGGGACACGGTCACGGACGTGCTGCCCCAATGCCCGGAGGAGGTCTGGGCTAAACTAGCCCAAGCCCTTGCGGAGGGTCGAGATGCAGCACGATATTCCATCCGGTGGGGGCTGGATACCACGGACTCACTGGGCAGGGTAATGGCAACGATGGTGGCGGTTTGACGCCACGTCTGGTTGAGGTCCGCCAACTTTTCGGCCAATGTCCAGGCCACTCTTCTGGACATGCCGTTCGATGGCCGTCGCCTCTTTGGCGACAAGGCAGACCATGCGCTTGAGCGTTTTAAGGACTCCAGGGCTATGGCCAAGTCCTTGGGCCTCTCGGCCACACGCCAGCAATCGGGTGCCTTTCGCTCCTTTCGTGGCCATAGAAGGGGCGCCCCTACACGTGCTGCCATCCACGCACCACAGAATGTTCAACAGCGTGGTGGCGGCCGTGGAAACCGCCATGGCGGCGGTCGGGGACAACGGCGAGGCCAGTCCACACCTTCCCCCGCAGCACCTGCCTCAAAACCTTCCTAGTCTGTGTTTTCAGGCCCATGTGACACCAGTGGGGGGCAGGGTTCACCATCACCTCTTCCACTGGCGCACTGTCACGTCGGACACGTGGGTGCTGCAAATCGTCCGAAGGGGCTACTCCCTCCCCTTCGAGGTGACCCATCCAGCCATGCCACCGCAATTCCACCGTGTGTCGGGGGATCACTTGCAACTTCTGCAAGAGGAAGTCACGGCCCTCTTGGCCAAGGGGGCCATCGAGTGCGTTCCTGGGCCAGAAGTAGGGTGTGGTTGTTACTCCCACTACTTTCTGATACCCAAGAAGGGCAAAGGGGGCCTACGCCCTATCTTGGACCTACGGAACGTCAACGGCTTCCTCCGGAAGGAGAAGTTCAAGATGCTGACTTTGGCTCAGGTCTTAGCTGCCCTGGACCCTGGAGACTGGATGGTAGCGTTGGACTTGCAGGATGCTTATTTTCACATCCCCGTCCTGCCGGCCCACCGGCGTTACCTGCGGTTCACGGTAGGCCACGAGCACTTTCAGTTTAGCGTGCTCCCCTTCTGCCTTACCAGCGCCCCACGGGTGTTCACGAAAGTGATGCCGGTGGTCGCAGCTCATCTGCGCAGGTTAGGGGTGTCAGTCTTCCCCTACCTCGACGACTGGTTGTTGAAGGCGGGCTCGCCCCAGACAGTCCTCAGCCACCTCCAGACTACGGCCGATCTCCTGCACTTGCTGGGGTTCTCCATCAAGGTGCCGAAGTCACACCTGTGTCCCTTTCAGAAGCTCCTCTTCATCGGTGCGGTTCTAGACTCGGCGCAGTTTCGGGTTTATCCTCCCGAACAGCGGGTTCGGGATATTCAGGCTCTGATTCCGATCTTTCAGCCTTAAATCCGAGTCTCGGTCAGGTTGACGCTGCGGCTTCTGGGGCTGATGGCCTCCTGCATCCTTCTGGTGCATCACGCCCAGTGGCGGATGCGGGCTCTGCAGTGGGACCTGAAGTTTCAAAGGGCCCAGCATCAGGGCAACTTGTCCGATCATGTCTTGATCTCGGAGGGCACTGCAAGACAGTTGCAGTGGTGGCTCACGGACCGCGATTGGGTCAGTGCAGATCCCTCTCCCTACCCCACCCGGAGCACGTGGTTGTGACGGACACGTCCCTCCTGGGCTGGGGGGGCCACATGTGAGAGACGGAGATCAGGGGCCTCTGGTCTCCGTTGGAGTCCCGGCTCCGCATCAACCTTCTGGAGCTGCGGGCAATCCGACTTGCACTGAAGGCATAACTCCCCTCTGTCCGGGGGAGTGTAGTGCAGGTGTTCAGGGACAACACCACCGCCATGTGGTACTGCAACAAGCAGGGCGGGGTGTTGTCGTGGACCCTATGCCAGGAGGCTCTGCGCCTCTGGCAGTGGCTGGAACATCAGGGCGTGACCCTGGTGGTTCAACACCTGGCAGGTTCTCTGAATGCCAGGGCGGACGAACTCACCCGTCGGTGCATGATGGATCACGAATGGCGTCTGAACTCGGACGTGGCGCAAGGTCTCTTTCAGCAGTGGGGCGAGCCTTGGTTATATCTATTCACCACAGAAGAGAACGCGCAATGTCATCAGTTCTGCGCGTTGGAATTTGCAAGGCGGTACTCGCTCGGAGACGCTTTTCATCACGAGTAGAGTTGCGGTCTATTGTACGCCTTTCCGCCTATACCACTTCTACCCAGAGTGCTGAAGAAGATCAGGCGCGACCGGGCCCAGGTTATCCTTTTGGCTCCAGACTGGGCACGAAGATACTGGTATCCCGAACTACTCAGCATGTCAGTCGATCCCCCGATTCGTCTGCCTCTTCGGGAGGACCTTCTGTCGCAGCAGCAGGGAACGGTCCTCCACCCGAACCTGTCCAGTCTCCACCTACAAGCTTGGAGATTGAGCGGCGGCAGTTGAGGCCATTTGACTTGCCTCCTGAAGTCTGTAATGTCATTCTGGCAGCCAGGCGTCCCTCCACAAAGTCGGTATACGCCTGCAGGTGGAACAGATTTGTGGCATGGTGCACAGCAACAACTGTGGATCCACTCTCTGCACCCCTTTCTGAGGTTCTCTTCTTCCTTCTTTCTCTTGCCCAGCAGGGCTCTGCTCTGGGCACTATCAAGGGGTACCTTTCTGCCCTTTCCACCTTCTTAAGGCTACCTGATCAGCCTTTCTTGTTCAAGTCCCCAATTGTAAATAGGTTTTTGAAGGGCATCACACACATGTTCCCTCCTGTTCCTTTCGTGATGTCCCAGTGGGACTTGAACCTTGTTCTTACTTACCAAATGTGTGCTCCCTTTGAGCCACTCCATAACTGTCCTCTCCGTCTTCTTACTCTGAAGACTGCTTTCCTGGTTGCCATCACCTCTGCCATGAGAGTGAGTGAGCTCCTGGCTCTTTCTTCCACACCTCATTTCCTCTCTGTCCATCCTGACAAGGTTGTGTTGCGGACAAGAACCTCTTTCCTGCCCAAGGTTGTCACGGCCTTCCACATCGGGCAGTCCATTACCTTGCCCACCTTCTTTCCGCCTCCGCATCCCTCAAAAGAGGAAGAGAGGCTCCACCGTCTGGACCCAAAACGTGCGCTCTCTTACTATCTGGATCGCACACGCCAGTTCCGGGTGGATAACCAACTCCTTGTTGGTTACGTGGGCGCTAAGAAGGGAAAGGCGGTGCACAAGCGGACCATCTCTCGGTGGATCATCTTGTGTATCCAGGCGTGTTACTCCTTGGCTAAGAAGGAGCCCCCTGTTGGATTGAGGGCTCATTCCACTCGGGCCACGGCGACTACCACTGCCCTGGGCCGAGGAGTGCCCTTGCAGGACATTTGCCAGGCAGCTACGTGGGCCTCGCTGCACACGTTTGCACAACACTACTGCCAGTCTGGAGGGATGGCTTCTTTGGCCGTTCCATCCTCCAGGACTTTCTGGTGTGATTATTGGTTCGCAGACCCACTGATGAAAAAGGGTTCAGGCAGATCAAGGTCGTTATACCCCTTTTCAAGGTTTGCCAGGCGTTAGCCGCTTCTCACCCAACTCACGATTACCAAATAAAGAGGCAGGCGCTGGAGACTGGAAGGCAGGAAACAGGAGTTTATTTCCGATGGAACAGAACACGTCAAATCAGACAACAGGGTATCTTCTCGAGGTGCTCTCTCGACATCTCTGAGGCCTGGCCTCTTATACACTGGTTTATTACTTTATTACATGCAACACATTCTTGGTAATGCTTTGAAGTACGGAAAAGGCGTCTTTGGAATCCCCGGTTCAGGCCCGTTCCCACACATATCTACAGTAGGAGTCCCCACCCCAATCTCAGCGTGATGGCTATCGCGCAGCTGGACATTCCGCTGGGAACGGGAATGCGGGCGATCGATCGGATCTAGGGGTGTGTGGGCATTGATTAATCCCCGCTCCTTTGAAGTGAGGCGAGGTCTTACTGTAGGGGCAATAAACTGCATCTGTTGGGCTAAGTAATGGCCTGGGATCAGGCCGAACAATAGGGCAAGGAGGAAGAGGTTATCAAAGGGCCTGTTTTATGAATGAGATGAAAGGGTGTGGGGTTCAGCACGGGATGTGGCTCGGAGGCAGGGTCGCGCTGGAGGTGCGTTTAGGGCCCAAGTAGGAGAGACCGGGGGTTGTCAAAGGAAAAAGGGGGGTGTGTGTTTGCGAAGCCGGGGTGTGAGGGGGCAGAGACGCGCTGGCTATCGGCAGTAGGCAGAGAGACCATGGCATTCAAAATGGCTGCTGCTTACGCGCACGCATGGATCTGAAAAGAGACAAGATGGCGCCGATAATGTTTACGCCGCGATCTAGATTTTAACAGTCCTCCCTTTTTAACATATCTAGCCAGCTTGTTAATTTACGTCAATCCCCATTATATTTCTTATTTCGAGGTCATACAATGCTTTCATGTGTTCTGTTTTGAAGTCTGAAGTCTTAGGACACATGCAGTTAACAATGAGCGAACACAGAGGTGGCAAACATTGAATACCTAGGCAACACCCACACAGTATCACGACCGGTATCAATATAAATGTGAATAACCTCCATCCCCAGTCCTTCAAAATGCCCCAAAACCAGTTTCCAAGCGACCATTCTTCCTGTTCTTGGTGAACTTCTGAGGAAAGTCTGTGGAGGTGTTCGATTGCTTTGTAGACTGAGGGCGAGTTATCTGGCACGTAGGTGCAACAGCTGGATCCAATGATGCAGCATGCTCCTCCTCGGTCAGCTAGAACTACATCTAGAACAAGGCGGTTCTGAAGAACCACCAGGCGGACTGCCTGAAGCTCGGCCGTATTGTTAGTGAGGATGCCAGCCGTGATGTTCATGGTCGTTTCTACTGCCTGGGTCAGGTGTCGGATGGCGCGGCTGTTTGCCATTGGGCCCCACAGAGGAACAAGTCCCTTCACTGCATCCAGGAACTGTGCTCCGGTGGAGTCGGCTTGTTCAATGTCTCTTGCGCGCTTCTGCCGATGATGGTTTGCTGGGGCCACGTACGTTGGAGGGAGAACGAAGGCGATGTAGCAAGTACCCCCCCAACTTTTTGGAAGCCAAGTGTAAGCTTTGGTGCCACAAACAAAGTACATATTCGGAGAAGCAACAAAGGAGGGGGGATCGATGGAGTCCAATGTTCTGGTGATGTGGCAGGAACTGTGACCCACCGGCTGTGTTCCCAAACCTTCGAGGCACACGAGGCCCGTGACATTGATAACAGACAGAGCCACCGTCAGAGTGGCAGCAGTTCGTTTCCGTAAGTAGGAGAAGGTGGGTCTGGCTGGACTATGGACCACCTGCATTTCGACTCGCTCCTTGGCAGGGATGTCCATCTGGAAGGAGGAGCCAGAGGTCAAAGGACAAAAGGGAGCAGACGTCCTTCCGGTTTTGTTCAGCCAGAACCCGTGGTAGAAGTGTGACACTGTTTGACCAGAAGTGGCGTTGTCCTTGTAGCTCTCTTGCAAGAGGGTCAACCAGGCAAGGCAAGAACCATGAACTGAAAAAGGGGAAGGGATGAAAGGGATGGAGTGTCCGGTGGCATGCGGGAGCAACCCGCAGATTCAGCAGTTTGTGGCGTTGGCGGCAAGGTTGTGTTGGTGCAACGGTTGCACGAAGAAATTGTTCCAGAACTCCTTACGCCTTTCTCGGAGCTGCGGCGAAAGGGAGATCAGGTGATGTTCTTTCATAGTGGTTGGCTGTGCAGTGGTCAGCAATATCTGATGAGCGGGTGCGCTCTCTTCCATGATCCAGAAGGAAGTCATGAGGAGGAGGCAAAAGAGGAGGACAATAAAAAGAGCAATTGTCTTCGATTTGTGTATACTGTCAGTCTTTGGGTTTCGATAACGGGTATTTCCTGTTGCTTCCGTCGTCTTCTTATCTGGCTCTTCCATCATCTTCAAGGTGCTCGGTAGTGGGCAGAACCGCTGACTTCGTTTAGCCTCTCTTCGGGTAACCCTTGGTTGTGTTTAGGCTACCGTTCTGAGATTCAACTTAGTCTGTGGTTCTACTTAGCCGAAGCTCCCTCCTTTCGACGCAGGAAATACCCTTCCCTGGACGGCACAGTGGGATCAGAGAATTTTGCAAGTTCGAGTGCCTCGGTATCCGGATAACAGTTCAATGATGGCCGGTCTTTGTTCAGCAGTTCTTCTTGGGTACTGACGTTTTCTGTCATGGTCAGGGTCGAGGAGACCTTCTTACAGTGGTGAGCATGCAGCCAATGTCGCTTCCCCTCCACTCGAAGAGCCGTTCGGGTGGTAATCAGCACTTGCCAGGGGCCCGTCCACCGGGGTTCCAGACTCTTTGTCCGTTGGAAATTTCGGATCAGCACATAATTTCCCGGTTGGATATCGTGACCCGGACCCCTGGAAGCATCGGGGATGGCCTGCTGCACCTGCTGATGAATGACAGACAACGTTTTAGTCAATTTGCACAAGTAATCAGACAGTAGGACGTCTGGGACGTCGTGAATGGAAGTCGGTTTAGGGGCAGTCCAGAGATTCATGGGTCGCCCAAATACAACTTCGCAGGGGGTCAAATGGTGCTTAGTGGGAGTGGAGCGCATCGATAGTAATGCCAGTGGGAGGGCATCTGGCCATTTAAGTCCTGTGGTGGCCACTATCTTCGACAGTTTTAGTTTAAGTGTGACATTGTGTCGCTCCACCAAGCCAGCAGATTGGGGGTGAAAAACTACATGAAACCTCTGTTTTACACCCAACCCTTTCAAGATTAGTTGGATAACTTCAGCTATGAAGTGGGGGCCGTTGTCGCTCCATAGAATTCGACAAAGGCCGTAGCGAGGGAAAAATTATTTCAGTAGTACTTTGGCAGTGGTCATGGCAGTGTTATCACGGGTTGGATAGGCTTCTACCCATTTGCTGAAAGCACACACAATGACTAATACATACTTCAGGCTTTGGCATCTTTCTAGTTGGATGTAGTCCATCTGGAGGACCTCAAAAGGGTGGTCGGGGACCCCAAACCCTCCCCGGGGTACTACAGTTCCTTTCCCAGGGTTATGTTGCAGGCAGATAAGGCATTGCTGGACCAGGCGTCTGGCTGAGTCGGGGATTTTGTCGTTGTGCCAGACCTTGGAGGTGAGTTCGATCATGGGGGCAGAACCTATGTGTGCAGGGGAGTGAGCCATAGTCAGTATAGGGACCAGGTAGGAATTGGGTAGCAACCATTTGTTAGTGTCTTGTGTCCGCCAGCAGCCTTCATCGTCTTTCATTCCCACCCGTGTCCATTAGGTCAATTCGTGTGGTGAACTGGCCATTTGGATGTCCCTAATCGTTTCCCTAGCGTCAGTCTATTTTTCTGCTTGTGACCTGGTCACGTACATGTGTGTCGTCGTCCTATTCTCAGCTGTGGCTCGGGCAGGGATGTCGGCCAGTGCGTTTCCCTGTCCGATTAAGTCTGTCACCCTTTTGTGCGCCTGACATTTGATTACCGCTAATCGTTTGGGGAGGAGGACTGCTTCAATCAGGGCGGAGACTAAATCTCCGTGGAGGATGGGTGTGCCGTGGGACGTCAAGAATCCCCTTTCCCTCCATAAGAGTCCAAAGTGATGAACCACCCCGAAGGCGTACTGGCTGTCTGTGTAAATGTTTGCCGTAGTCCCTGTTGCTATAATACATGCTCGTGTGAGGGCAATTAGTTCTGCCGCCTGTGCGGATCGTTGTGCGATGCGGGCATTTTCAACTACAGTTCGGGCTGTGGTAACTGCGTAGGCAGCTGAGGTGGTGCCGTCGGGGAGTTTTATGCAAGAGCCGTCTACCCATAGCTCTCCGTCAGGGTCTGTGAAGGCGGTGTCTCGGAAGTCAACTCTACTCCTAGTCTGTTCGTCTGTGAGGGTCACACAGTCATGTATAGGGGGGACATTTGGGTCGTTTTCGGGCAGAGGCAACAAGGTGGCTGGGTTCAGTGTGGTGCATCTTTTCAGCGTGATGTGGGGTGCAAGCAGAGTCAGCTCGTATCCGGTCAGTCGTGCGCTAGTCAGGTGTTGCGTCTTAGTCTGGTTTAGGAGGGTGTCAACAGCATGGGGCACCAATACCGTGAGGGAATTCGAGAGTACGATCCCCTCACTTTGTCGGATAGAGACAGCAGCGGCGGCTACGGCTCGGAGGCAGGCAGGCAAGGCTCTCGCTACGGGGTCAAGGGTGGTAGAGAAATAGGCACATGGTCGTTGCTTGGGGCCAATGGTTTGAGTCAGGACGGACTAAGCGCACCCCTCCCTTTCGTGAGTGTAGAGAGAGAAGGGTTTGGTGTAATCGGGGGTTCCTAGGACTGGCGCAGAACAAAGGGCGTCTCGAAGCTCTTTGAAGGAGGATTGGCTTTCGGGGGTCCAAGGGAGTGGGAAGGGGACATCTTTGGTTCGTAGGGAAAGTAGTGGCTTTACAATGAGGCTGAAATTTGGCAACCACTGCCGGCAGAAGGAGGTGAGGCCTACCAGGGAGCGGACTTGTTTCTGGGTCTTTGGGACAGGGGTTTCTAGAATGGCCTGAATTCGATCGGGTGTAAGCTTTCTCCCGTCTTTGGACAAGAGGTGGCCTAGGTAGGTGACCTGGGGTTGGCAGAATTGCAACTTCTTTTTGGAGACCTTGTGGCCATTTTCCACGAGGAAGTGCAAGAGTTGGATGGTGGCTGTGACTGCAAGTGGAGTGGTGTCGGCCGCCGAGGATGTCATCGACGTACTGTATCAACACCACTCCCTCCGGCAGCTGAACGGCGTCCAGCTGTCTCTTGAGGGCCTGGCTATAGATGCTGGGGCTTTCTGTGTAACCTTGGGGAGCTCTACAGAATCTATATGAGCGGGATTTTAATGTGAAGCCGAAAAGGTAGCAGCTATCTGGGTGGATGGGGATGGAGAAAAAAGCGTTTTTGAGGTCTATCACAGTGAAGGTGGTGGCTGTGGAAGGAATCGGGGTCAGAATGGTGGCGATATCTGAGACTACAGGGTACTGAGGTACAACTACCTTGTTGACCTCTCGAAGGTCGATGATGAAGCGGTACGCTTTCTCATCTCCTTCGCCCTGCTTCTTTACAATGGGTAGGATAGGGCTGTTGCAAACGTTGCTGACTACTTCCTCTACCACTCCTGCCTCTACCAGGGACTGGATTATCGTCACCAATGCCTTCTCACCTTCGGGCGATATCCGATATTGTGGGAGTTTTGGTAGTATCGCATCTTGGCGGACAGTTATGCGCACGGGGTCGATCATCATTTGTCCTACATCAGCATCAGTCTTTGCCCATAGATACAGAGGTAGAGAGTCAAGTAAGGATGTGTCAGTGTCAGAGATGGAGAGCATGTGTCGTGCATGATGATGTCTGAGCAGAGTCGGGTTATCGTACAGAATTACTCGAACCCCGTCCCGCGAACACCTGATAGTGGCTCGAAAATGCTTTAGCAAGTCAAGTCCCATAATGGCATCGGGAGTGTTGGAGGAAAGCAGGAACGTCGTGTCAGTGGGGTTACTGTCCAAGTCGAAGGAGACCGGTGCTGATAAGGGGTTAGTGGAGGGCGTTCCATCAAAGCCTATTGATGTTATTTGTGAGCCAGACAAGGGTGCCCTTGGAATCAGTCGTTTAGATAACGCACTACGTGTCGCGCCAGTGTCTACCAGGAACGGAGATTTCATACCTAGGACCTTAGCGGTGACATAAGGACCTTGCTGGTCAACATAGAGCTCGACTGGATCCCTTCCTTGCCCTTGGCCGTCCTATGCAAAGTCGCGGGCATCGTCGCAGTCAGACTGTTGGCACTGATTCTGTCGGGGACGGTCAAACGTGTTCGGTTTGCTAGGTTTGTCATTGTTGGTGTCGTGGGTGTGCCCTTGTCCCTGCCCTTTAGACCTGGGGCCATTCGTCGTGTCTCTCGTCTCTTTATTTTTAATTATTTCCTGAAGAATCGGACATTGGGACTTCCAATGGCCAAATCCTTTGCAAAACGCACACTGGTTCTCATCGAGGTCTGTTCGTGGAGCGCCAGGTGTGTGGTCTCTAGGGGGTGTATTCCTAGGGGCATTTGACTGGTAGTTTCCTCTATACCGTTCCCTTCCTGTCGTCACTCCTTGCAGTTGGGCAATCATTACTCGTTCTTTCAAGTCCTTTTTCTTTTTCTCAGTCGCCCTATCATTCTCGTTCTTTTGGTGTTCGTAATACTGAGCCATCTGAAGGATGGCTGCAGGCTTGGAGGCCCCCCAACTACTCTCGCTCGTCTGTAATTTCTGGGAGACCTCTTGTGATAGACCCTTCACGTAGTTTTGCACGAATAGGTGTTGTCCGGTTGCAGTGGTCATGTCTTGGCCACTGTAGTCGGAGAACACCGTCTGTGGTATCTATTCTAAGGTAAGGAATCTATCACTAACGTGTCTCTTTCAGATGCACAAGTTACTACTTGTGTAACGATATATCTGTAAGAGACATTAGTTAGTGATAGATTCCTTACCGACCCACCCATCCTCCCCGTTCTGCGACCCGATATCTAGGGTTAAGGTCATCCCCTTTCAGGGCCCTAGTTTCATGGCAGCATTGTTGGTTCTATCATGGCTCTGCGTATCTGGTGCGGAAAAGCTGTGTATCAGAACTGACGTCAGCGCGCATGGGCGACTCCTAAGTACTGGGACAACCTCATTCTGGCGCTAACGACTCCGACGACGGACGCGGAGCCGCGGACGACGCCTGCCGGCACGCAGGTGTATTGCTACGCAAAATTTTCCGGATCCAGTCTGACGCCTGGGGATATTCGAAGGTAAGAAATCTATCACTAACTAATGTCTCTTACAGATATATTGTTACACAAGTAGTAACTTGTGCGTCAAGGCCACCTGATGCCGAAAAAACCCAAAAAGACATTACGTACCAATTTGCTAATGGTACTGCACACAATAAAGTCTCGCTTTCAAGAAAAACCCCAAACTTCGTCCCCCCTCTCCCACCCTGTACCCCTGCATACAGCTTACTCTAATCCCCAACTAGTAGTGTGCCTGTCGCCCCAACTCTTATCTATAGCTAACTAAAGGTAGAAAAAAGAGGGAGGGACTGAACTAACCCGCCGACCCCACCGCCCCCCTGCCCCGCCCCCACTACTGTGTTCCATGTCAAGCAACGAAAGTATCTGCACTGGGGCTGAGGATTAGAAGATCTGTAACACACCCACCCCGCCCCTGCTCACAACATACCACTAGTTCGCCCTACGAACATCCTCATGTACAGTCCTAGTGTTCGTCCGTGTTCTCCCGATCTTGCCTCTCCGCCTCCGTCGCATGAGCACTGTCCAGCCAATCGGCTGCCACCTCAGGGTTATCAAAGAACCAGGCCTTCCCGTGGAGCTCCACCCGGAGTCGAGCTGGGAACATCATGGCATATTTTAGTCCCTTGTTCCTCAACTTCTTCTTCACCAATAAGAAGCCATGACGCTGCCTTTGCACCAATTGGGTAAAGTCTGAGAAGAAGGAGAGGGTTACATTCTCAAACTTTAAGGGAGGCCCAGCTCGAGCCGCCTGCAAAATCACATCTCTGTCACGGAAGTTGAGGACCCTGGCAATCATAGGTCTGGGGGGTGCGCCCGGTCGAGGTCTTCCGCCGGGGACCCTGTGTGCACGTTCTACCGTAAAAAAGTTACTGAGGCCTTTAGGTTGGAGGTGGTTAAGGACTATGTTTTCAACAAAGAGGTCTGGTGTTTGCCCTTCAGATTTCTCGGGCACCCCAAGGATGTGAACGTTGTTCCTTCTGGCCCTGCCTTCATTATCATCCAGCTTGCGGGCCACTAGGGCGCTGGAGGCCTTAAGGTCCCACACCTCCTGTTGCTGCTGATTCACTTCATCTATTAAGCTGAGGGTCTTAACCTCCAGTGTCTAAACCTTCTGATTTGCCTTTGTGAGGTCGGCTCGCAGCAGCCCCACCTCGATCACGACTGTGTCGAGTTTATTATCCATGGCTTCCATCTTCTGGCACAGAGTTGCCTGAACCCCATTGATGGCCGCCATTAGGTCTGTCAAAGTTGTTTCCGTGGGGGCAGGAGCAATCTCCTGGCTTCCGGATTGGGCCTTTGTTGGTGACCCCGGGGACCCCTTTGGGAAGGCATAGCGCTCCAGACGGTTCGATTGAATGTTCCTAGAGCCCTTGGAGGACCGGGGCAGAGGTTTGTCCACTTCTGGTTTCATCGCCATATCGACTCCGCCACCCCCAGGGCCGGACCAGGTTGCGGGCTGGTCCCGAGGTCAACGTCTCTTGTCAGCCGTCTGCCACCAGTCACGTATAGACGGTCTTGACATCTCCGGGTCTCCGTGAGGTCACATCTGACCATCCGGTCCGGGCTACGTGCGCCAAGAGAGTTTGTCACGACCACACAGGTCGCCCCACCACCTCGTCGCACTGTTATTTTCCCCAACACTTGGGTGGCACCACCGGCAGGCACCCCTCCAGTGCAACTGGCGCAGTTACAAAACCCCCGCTGGCTGCTCAATTCTTCCACTTGTGGCGCTTTCAGGATGGGTCAGGTAGGCCTATTCCTTGGTCAGCCACCGACTTGCCCTGTTATTGTTGCGGCCCGTCAGGTCACCAATGTCGTTGCCACACTCCACTACAAGGCTCTGCAGGACACCGTTCCATCGGGCAAGCACAGCACCCAGTCCTGCAACTCTCCCCACGAGCGGGACAGCCCCCCTCACTTCCTAGGCGCCAGGTGTCTCCCGCAATGCCACTTTGCAGTTGGGTCGGCGGTAGGCTCCTCGCTGCCTCCCTGAAATATTGTCCCATGCTTTCCTGGTGCTGGGCAGCCCCACTGCCAACACGGCTGGGCACTCCTGGGCATTAGAAGCACCAGCCCCTCCCCTGATCACCTCCGCTGCCTCAGTGCCTGTCTTGGGGCCGTGAGTTGACCCAGGGACCGCACTCTCACGCCCCCGGATGGACCGGCGGGAGGTCGACCACGCCCCCGGGTGTTGACTAACTCGCGGCCGGCCACTCTGCACACTCGAGGCCCCGGCTTTCACATCGGACCAGGCCTCGTTCTTCGGGGCGATGCTGCCGCATCCCACAATGTCGGATCCGGTCCGCAGAAGCACCGTTAAATAGCACTTCCGCTCCGGAGTCCGGGAGTCGGGTTTTTGGGCCAGGATAAAAGGCAGGATGAATGTGCAGGGAACGGCGGGTGGCGGAGCCGATTCTCTATGTGGCCATGTTGGTCGCCGGCTTGGATCCTCCCTAAGAATGCAATTATTTAATGTTAAAGAAATGTAAAAGCCTATTTCTAAGGCACTCATGAGTGGTAAAGGAAACTAATTGATTTCACCCAAAAGTTCTGTAAAGAATACACACACAGATTACGGGGGCATATAATGCCAGTGAACATATCACCTCGTAGGAATTCTCCCCGTCAAAAGTAAAACGCCTGAGTTGAGGCGATCACACATGATACTCCGAAATAAATAGCACGCACCACCTCCTTAATATGAAGCAGGTAACCATGCTGGCAATAGGAAAAAACCTGACTCAAGGAGAGCTCCAGAGAGGTGTAGAAACTTGAAGAAGGGGATGACATGCGCTGAAATCAGGGGATGGCATGGTCCCAAGTGACCCGGCATATACACAAAAATATGGCCTGTTGGTCTAGAACATGGACAGTGAAGGTAATTGAAAGGGCAGTAATCAGGTCTGAGTTTGTCCCCTCTCCACTGTACATCTGTAGTGTGACTGACGGGCTCACTATCCATGCAAAAAGGGTTTTAAAAAATGGTGTTGAAAAACTGGTCGACCTGGAAAAACACACTTTGGGTGTTTGTGGGCACCAAACGCTGATGCCTACAAAGGAGTGAGGCACTAGACACAGCATTACGGCGGGGGTGCAGAATGTGGTACACAAGACTAGTGCAAAATCGAAGGAGGTACCTGCCTCAACGTGGAGAAGATCCTGACCAGTTGTGCTACCAGGTTGGGGAATGCAGCTCAGTCACAGACGCGCAGTGTATCGCGTCCTGCTGAACTGGAGCTCCACCTCCCAAGACTTACAAAACTGGTGAAGTCATACAAACCTCCGGTGTAGAAACACAAGAAGTCTCTGTGTACTGTGAGTTTAGCAGTCATCTTGAAATTTCTGATGAAGACTCACAACAGTGTATAAAATGGGGTATAAAAATATATTGAGATGGGGGGGGGATCTTGGGGTGCAGACACCGTGGGATATACTTGTTAACTCTTGCCACTAGTTAGTTAAAAAGTGGATAGATAAGAAATACAAAAAACTTGAAATAAATGAAATGATATCAAGAGGACATGTATATGTGAAATGCCATAGACAAAATCCTCAACATAGTGATGAGTGCCATGTCAGCTCTTCACATTTCTCCGCACCAAAACAAGCAGCCTGCAATGGCTGTGTGTGGGTGTTAAGGGGCAGGGCCTCTGAGGATGACACAATATGTACTACAGCCCTTAGAGGTCACAGTGCCCTGGGTACCCATGGTATCATTTACAAGGGGCTTAGCTGTGGCCAGAGAGGTGCCAATTGTGGGTACAAAGGTACAGCTTTGGGAAAGAACCCACGCCCTGGGAACCTGGTTGGCAGGGACCCAGGGCAAACCAAGTCAAAGAGAGGTAAACATACAAAAAAGGGCACTTTCCTACAATGCCGTTTTGACGGTTCTCGTCTCTTTGGAGAGAAGGCAGACTTGGCCTTAGAGTGCTTCAAGGACTCTTTTGCTAGGGCTGATCCTTAAACCTCTCAGTAATAGCACATGGTCAGTCTAGCTTTCGCCCCTTTCGTGGTATCAGAAGATGTTTTCAGCCTCGCCAACTTTATCTGAGCCACTGTCCTGCGCAGACATCGCATGCGAGGATGTGGATGCGGCTCATTCCAACCTCGGATTTGAAGTCAGAAGTCATGTACCACCCTGCCCTCGACCGCCGCAGCCTCCAAGCACTTATAGTCTGAGTCTCCAAGACCATGCTACTCCAGTTAGAGAGAGAATCCATCATCATCTTCTCCACCAGTAGGTCCATAACATCGGACAAGTGGGTCTTGTAGATCATTCAGGAGAGCTATTGTCTGCCTTTCCTTTCTTTCCCTCCTCCTATTCCTCCACTTCAAGAACGGCTGGTGGAGGATGATATAACTTTACTCCAAGAGGAAGTTACAGCTCTCCTGGCCAAGTTGTAGGCAATGTTTGCTATTCCCAATACTTTATGATTCCGAAGAAGAACTAAGGGTTACAGCCCATTTTAGATCTTTGGACTGTCAATCACTTCCTCAAAAATGAGAATATAAAGATGATCACTTTAGCTCAGGTCTTGTCTGCCCTAGAGCAAGGAGACTGGCTGGTAGCGTTGGACGTGCAGAATGCATATTTTCACATCCCCATCCTGCCAGGCCACAGACGTTACCTGCGATTCAAGGTATGCCACCAGCATTTTCAGTTTATAGTGCTACCATATGGCCTTACCAGCACCCCTCAGGTGTTCACCAAAGTGATGGCGGTGGTTGCAGAGCATCTGCAAAGGTTAGGGATTTCAGTCTTCCCCTACCTCGAAGACTGACTGATGAAAGTGTCTTTTCCCCAGGTTGTCATCACCCACCTCCAGACTACGGCAGACATCCTGCATTCACAGAGGTTCTCTATAAAGGTGTCAAAGTCACACCTGAATCCTTCCCAGATGCTCCCTTTCATTGGAGCTGTTCTTGACACTGTGCAGTTGTGGGATAATGCTCCCGAGCAGCTAGTCCAGGGCCATATTTTTAAGGGTATGATACCAAATTTCTTGCCTCTATCCTGGATTTCGGTGAGACTGACTGAGGCTGCTGGGCCTCATCATCTCTTGCATCCTGTTGATAAAACACGCCAGATGGCGTGTGCGGTCTCTGCTTTGGGACCTAAAGTTCCAGTGAGTGCAGCATCAGGGGAATCTCTCGAACATGGTTCAGATCACCGAAGACTCTGCAAAGGGCCTGCAGTGGTGGTTAACGAACCATGATTGGGCCAGAGGCAGACCCCTTCCCCAACCAGATCGCACATTAGTGACAGTGACCCTTGACCCTGATTCAGGGCCGGTCGCTCCACGCACTGCACGGCCCCCCGTGAGTGTTTCCAAGTCCAATCTACCGCGAGCCCCTGCTGCTAAGTATTGCCGGTTTTGCTGTTCTTGTGCTTGTTTTCTCTGCCCGTGACTTCCTGTTTCTGTCCATTGCTACTGTTTAAATTGTATTTGTGCCTGTGACTCTGCCGTATTCTGCCCTTGTTACTGTGTTTATCGCCCCCTCGCCTCCGTTTCTCCCGCTCCCCAACGCTGCTCCCCTGCGGCCCGCCCCTTTTTCTTTCTGTACCCGCTCCCGCCTTCCCATTCGCCGCCCCGCTCCCGCCTCCCAGCTGCTCCTCCCTCCCAGTTGGCCATAAATGGCGGGGACCGAGCAGTGGTGAGCTGTGATCCTTGACCCTGATTCAGGGCCGGTCGCTCCATGCACTGCACGGCCCCTCTGGTGAGTGTTTTCAGGTCCCATCTACCGCGAGCCCCTGCTGCTAAGTATCGCCGGTTTTGCTGTTCTTGTGCTTGTTTTCTCTGCCTGTGACTTCCTGTTTCTGTCCAATGCTACTGTGTAAATTGTATTTGTGCCCGTGACTCTGCCGTATTCTGCCCTTGTTACTGTGTTTATCGCCCCCTCGCCTCGGTTTCTCCCGCTCCCCGGCGCTGCTCCCCTGCGGCCCGCCCCTTTTTCTTTCTGTACCCGCTCCCGCCTCCCAGCTGCTCCTCCCTCCCACTTTGCCATAAATGGCGGGGACCGCACGGACGCACCGATTGTGCGCCGAAGGCGCGCCAAAGGTAAGCCCGTCTACGCCCGTCTACGCCCGTCCATGCCTGGACCGCGCCCAGCGCCAGAACCCCTGGACCCCGCCAGAGCCAGCGCACCCGACGAACTTACGATGCCTCCACCCTCCACGCACTCAACGCCGGCCGGAACCCCGCCTGCTACCGAGCCACCCCAAAACGCACCCACGGACCCTTCACCTGCCAAGCCTGCCAATTCACCTGCCTCCGAACCTGCACCGCACCCGCCAAGCCGAGCACCAGCAACAACCACCTCAAGTGCATCCTGCTCAACACCCGCTCCGTCCACAGGCACGCTGTTGAACTCTGGAACCTCTTCGAAACAACATCTCCAGACGTCGCCTTCCTCACATAAACCTGGATGAACGCCTCCTAAGCCCCCGACATCGCCATAGCCATCGCTATCGTCCACAGAAACACCACCCGCATCACGACCAACTCCGACGACACCCTCACCGCCGCTGAGCACCTTCACTTCCAGATTCACACTGACCCCAAGACCACCCTGAGAGGCACTCTCATCTACAGACCCCCGGGACCACGCACACAATTCAGCGAAGCCATCACAGACTTCGTCAGTCCGCACGCTCTCACTTCCACAGACTACATCCTCCTAGGGGACCTCAACTTCCACCTAGAGAACAACAAGGACTGCAACACCGCCGCCCTGCTGGACAACCTCGCCAACCTTGGACTCAAGCAACTGGTGAACACCCCCACCCACTACGCCGGCCACACGCTTGACCCCATCTTCTCCGCCAGCAAGCACATCTCCTTCAGCCACTCCACCGGACTACACTGGACAGATCACAGCTGTATCCACTTCAACTTCAGGAGAACCACGACCCACCACCACCCGCAACAGGTTCCCCGCAGAAGCTGGAGCAAGATCACCGCTGACCAGCTCACCATCGCCCTCGGCCAGAACCCGCCCACCAACACGACGGACCCCAACGAAGCAGCCCGCAACCTCACACAGTGGCTCACCAACTTGCCCGACCACTGAAGAAACCTCCCAGCAGACCCGGCAGCAGGAAAGCCTCGTGGTTTACCAACGACCTCAAAAACTCCAAGAAAACCTGCCGCACCCTCGAGAAAGCCTGGCGCCACGACCAGACAGCAGAACACATGACCGCCCTCAAGAACGCCACCCGCAAACACCACCAGCTGATTCTCACCGCCAAGATGACAACATTCAAAGAACGACTGGACAACAACACCCACAACAGCAAGGAACTCTTCAGCATCGTTAAAGAGCTCTCCAACCCCAGTGCCTGCAACAACATCACACCCTCGCAAGACCTCTGTGACTCACTCGCCTCATTCTTCCACCGCAAGATCGCCGACATACACAACAGCTTCGGCGCGCTGACCACGCACCCAACCACCGAACCAGCGCCCCCCACCACCACCCTGTGCACCTGGACCCCTGTCTGCACCGAAGACACCACCCGCCTGATGAACACCATCCACTCCGGCTCACCAACCGACCCCTGCCCACACCACATCTTCAACAAAGCCGACTCCATCATCGCACCCCAACTCCGGAACATCATCAACAGCTCCTTCGTATCCGCCACCTTCCCGGAGAGCTGGAAACATGCCGAGCTGAGCTCCCTCCTGAAGAAACCCACCGCGGACCCCACGGAACTCAAGAACTTCCGCCCCATCTTGCTCCTCCCCTTTCCAGCCAAAGTCATCGAGAAATCCGTCAACAGACAACTCTCCGCCTTCCTCGAGACCAACTGATCCATCGACCCTTCACAGTCCGGCTTCCGAGGAAACCGCAGCACCGAGACCGGCCTTATAGCAGCCACCGACGACATCAGGTCCCTGCTCGACACCGGGGAAACTGCTGCCCTCATCCTCCTCGACCTCTCAGCAGCCTTCGACACGGTATGCCACCGCACCCTGATACAGCGCCTCAGCAACAACAGAATCCAAGGAGCGGCCCTGGAGTGGATCATCTCGTTCCTCACCGGAAGAACCCAGAGAGTCTGCCTTCCCCGTTCCGATCCGCGGCCACCGAAGTCATCTGCTGCGTTCCGCAAGGTTCCTCACTCAGCCCCACCCTCTTCAACGTCTACATGAGCCCTCTCGCAGCCATCGCACGCCAACACAACCTTAACATCATCTCCTACGCAGACGACACCCAGGTGATCCTCTCCCTCACCAACGACCCCACCACCGCCAAAGCCAACCTCCAGGAAGGAATGAAACACGTCGCAGAATGGATGAAGATCAGCTGTCTGAAACTGAACTCAGACAAGACGGAAGTCCTCATCCTCGGACCATCTCCCTCCGCCTGGGACGACTCCTGGTGGCCCCCTGCCCTGGGCACCGCACCCAAGCCAATGGACCACGCACGCAACCTGGGCTTCATCCTGGACTCCTCCCTCACGATGACCAAGCAAGTCAACGTCGTCTCATCATCCTGCTTCAACACCCTGCGCATGCTCCGAAAGATCTTCCGATGGAAACCAGGAAGACGGTCACCCAGGTCCACGTCACCAGCCGTCTGGACTACGGGAACATTCTCTACGCTGAAACCACAGCCAAACTCCAGAAAAGACTCCAGCGCATTCAGAACGCCTCAGTACGACTCATCCTGGACATCCCTCGCCATAGCCACATCTCTGCCCACCTGAAAGACCTGCACTGGCTCCCCGTCAACAAGAGGATCACGTTCAGACTCCTCACCCATGCACACAAGGCTCTCCACGACAAGGGCCCTAAGTACCTCAACAGCCGCCTCACATTCTACACACCCACCCGCCAGCTCCGATCCGCCAGCCTCGCCCTTGCCTCCGTCCCGCGAATTCGCAAATCCACCGTCGGAGGAAGATCCTTCTCCTACCTGGCAGCCAAGACATGGAAATCCCTCCCCACTCACCTACGGCTGACCCTGAACCATCTCTCCTTCAGGAAACAACTCAAGACCTGGCTGTTCGAGCAGTAGCGTCCCCCCCAGTGCCTTGAGACCCTAGGGATGAGTAGTGCGCTATACAAATTCTGTTGATTGATTGATTGATTGATTGAGATGTGACTAATGGGGTGGGTTGGCCATCTGGGAGAGGTGAAGATCAGGGGACACTGGTCTCCGACGCAGTCAAGGCTCCACATCAATTTGTTGGAGCTTCGGGCTATCCGGCTAGCATTGAAAGCATTTCTTCCCTCTGTCAATGGGAAGTTAGTGAAGGTGTTCATGGACAACACCACCGCCATGTGATACTGCAACAAACAGTGCGAGGTGGAGTCATGGAGCCTTTGTCCGGAGGCGCTACATCTCTTGACATGCCTGGAATAGCAGAGCATAACCCTGGTGGTTCAACACCTGGTGGAGTCTCTAAACACCAGGGCAGACAAACTCAGCCGTTGCCTAACAGATCCCGAATGACATCTCCATTTGGAGGTAGAGCAAGGTCTCTTTCAGAAGTGGGGAGATCCTTGGTTAGATCTGTGCGCCTCTGAAGAGAATGCACATTGTCAGCAGTTTTGCATGTTGGAGTTCCAGGGCTCCTGTTGTTCAGCAACACTTTTCTTTGTGAGTGGAGCTCAGGCCTACTGTACTCCTTTCCTCCCATACCTCTTCTGCCCATGGTTCTCAAGAAGATCTAGAAGGATCGGGCCAAGGTTATTCTTGTGGCTTTGGACTGGGCAAGGCGAGTCTGGTCTCTAGAGCTTCTGAAAAAGAGCATTGATCCTCCGATCAGGCTGCCCCTTCGGGAGAATCTTCTGTCGCACCAGAAGGGCAGGGTACTCCACCTGAACCTGTCATCTCTCTACCTCCATGCTTGGAGATTGAGCGTCGACAATTTATAGCTTTCAGCCTTTCTCCTGAAGTATGTGAGGTTATTTTGGCAGCCAAGTGGCCCTTCTCTAAAACAGTATATGCCTGCTGTTTGGCTAACGTTTATGAAATATTCTACAGAAAGGTCTAATGACCCGCTTTCCGCTTCTTTATCTACTATTCTTCTTTTCATTCTTACTCTTGCCAAGCAGGGCTCTGTATTGGGTACTCTAAAGGGTTATCTTTCTGCTCTGTCCGCTTTCTTACTGATGCCAGACCAACCTTCCTTGTTTAAATCTAAGCATGGGCGGAATCTGTGAAATCGCGGTCCGCGAAATCGTGCGAAAGCGAATTCGCGATCTGCATAATTCGTGAATTCGTGCGAAATAGTGAATTTTTGTTTTTTTGCGTGTGCGCGGGGCTTTTTGCGTGTTCGCGGGGCTTTTTGCGCTTTCTTGGGCTGCTTGCATGGCGAAGTTACCCATGCGGTTGTGTATGGGCACAGCACCCTCTGGTTCATCACTGCCACCCTCTGGTTCATCACTGCCACCCTCTGGTTCGCCACAGCACCCTCTGGTTCACCCCTGCTGCCACCCTCTGGTTCGGCTCTCCCCACTGCCACCCTCTGGTTCATCACAGCACTTTCTGGTTCACCACTGTCACCCTCTGGTTCACCACTACCACCCTCTTGTTCACCACTGCTACCCTCTGGTTCATCACTGCCACCCTCTGGTTCATCACTGCCACCCTCTGGTTCACCACTTCCACCCTCAGGATCATCATCACTGCCACCCTCTGGTTCATCACTGCCACCCTCTGGTTCATCACTGCCACCCTCTGGTTCACCACTGCCATCCTCTGGTTCACCACTGCCACCGTCTGGTTCATCACAGCACCCTCTGGTTCACCCCTGCTGCCAACCTCTGGTTCAGCAATCACTACTGCCACCCTCTGGTTCATCACAGCACCCTCTGGTTCACCACTGTCACCCTCTGGTTACCACTACCACCCTCTTGTTCACCACTGCCACCCTCTTGTTCACCACTGCCACCCTCTGGTTCACCACTGCCACCCTCTGGTTCATTACTGCCACCCTCTGGTTCATTACTGCCACCCTCTGGTTCACCACTGCCACCCTCTGGTTCACCCCTGCCACCCTCCGGTTCATCACTCACTACTGCCACCCTCTGGTTCACCCCTGCTGCCACCCTCTGGTTCAGCATTCACCACTGCCACCCTCTGGTTCATCACAGCACCCTCTGGTTCACCACTGTCACCCTCTTGTTCACTGCTGCCACCCTCTTGTTCACCGCTGCCACCCTCTGGTTCACCACTGCCACCCTCTGGGTCATCACTGCCACCCTCTGGTTCATTACTGCCACCCTCTGGTTCATTACTGCCACCCTCTGGTTCATTACTGCCACCCTCTGGTTCACCACTGCCACCCTCTGGTTTATCACAGCACCCTCTTGTTCACCACTGACACCCTCTGGTTCACCCCTGCCACCCTCAGGTTCAGCACTCACTACTGCCACCCTCTGGTTCATCACAGCGACCTCTGGTTCACCACTGTCACCCTCTGGTTCACCACTACCACCCTCTTGTTCACCACTGCCACCCTCTGGTTCATCACGGCCACCCTCTGGTTCATCACTGCCACCCTCTGGTTCATCACTGCCACCCTCTGGTTCATCACTGCCACCCTCTAGTTCACCACTGCCACCCTCTGGTTCACCACTGCCACCCTCTGGTTCATCACTGCCAGCCTCTGGTTCATCACTGCCACCCTCTGGTTCGTCACAGCACCCTCTGGTTCACCCCTGCTGCCACCCTCTGGTTCGGCTCTCCCCACTGCCACCCTCTGGTTCATCACAGCACTTTCTGGTTCACCACTGTCACCCTCTGGTTCACCACTACCACCCTCTTGTTCACCACTGCTACCCTCTGGTTCATCACTGCCACCCTCTGGTTCATCACTGCCACCCTCTGGTTCACCACTTCCACCCTCAGGATCATCACTGCCACCCTCTGGTTCATCACTGCCACCCTCTGGTTCATCACTGCCACCCTCTGGTTCACCACTGCCATCCTCTGGTTCACCACTGCCACCGTCTGGTTCATCACAGCACCCTCTGGTTCACCCCTGCTGCCAACCTCTGGTTCAGCAATCACTACTGCCACCCTCTGGTTCATCACAGCACCCTCTGGTTCACCACTGTCACCCTCTGGTTACCACTACCACCCTCTTGTTCACCACTGCCACCCTCTTGTTCACCACTGCCACCCTCTGGTTCACCACTGCCACCCTCTGGTTCATTACTGCCACCCTCTGGTTCATTACTGCCACCCTCTGGTTCACCACTGCCACCCTCTGGTTCACCCCTGCCACCCTCCGGTTCATCACTCACTACTGCCACCCTCTGGTTCACCCCTGCTGCCACCCTCTGGTTCAGCATTCACCACTGCCACCCTCTGGTTCATCACAGCACCCTCTGGTTCACCACTGTCACCCTCTTGTTCACTGCTGCCACCCTCTTGTTCACCGCTGCCACCCTCTGGTTCACCACTGCCACCCTCTGGGTCATCACTGCCACCCTCTGGTTCATTACTGCCACCCTCTGGTTCATTACTGCCACCCTCTGGTTCATTACTGCCACCCTCTGGTTCACCACTGCCACCCTCTGGTTTATCACAGCACCCTCTTGTTCACCACTGACACCCTCTGGTTCACCCCTGCCACCCTCAGGTTCAGCACTCACTACTGCCACCCTCTGGTTCATCACAGCGACCTCTGGTTCACCACTGTCACCCTCTGGTTCACCACTACCACCCTCTTGTTCACCACTGCCACCCTCTGGTTCATCACGGCCACCCTCTGGTTCATCACTGCCACCCTCTGGTTCATCACTGCCACCCTCTGGTTCATCACTGCCACCCTCTAGTTCACCACTGCCACCCTCTGGTTCACCACTGCCACCCTCTGGTTCATCACTGCCACCCTCTGGTTCATCACTGCCACCCTCTGGTTCGTCACAGCACCCTCTGGTTCACCCCTGCTGCCACCCTCTGGTTCGGCTCTCCCCACTGCCACCCTCTGGTTCATCACAGCACTTTCTGGTTCACCACTGTCACCCTCTGGTTCACCACTACCACCCTCTTGTTCACCACTGCTACCCTCTGGTTCATCACTGCCACCCTCTGGTTCATCACTGCCACCCTCTGGTTCACCACTTCCACCCTCAGGATCATCACTGCCACCCTCTGGTTCATCACTGCCACCCTCTGGTTCATCACTGCCACCCTCTGGTTCACCACTGCCATCCTCTGGTTCACCACTGCCACCGTCTGGTTCATCACAGCACCCTCTGGTTCACCCCTGCTGCCAACCTCTGGTTCAGCAATCACTACTGCCACCCTCTGGTTCATCACAGCACCCTCTGGTTCACCACTGTCACCCTCTGGTTACCACTACCACCCTCTTGTTCACCACTGCCACCCTCTTGTTCACCACTGCCACCCTCTGGTTCACCACTGCCACCCTCTGGTTCACCACTGCCACCCTCTGGTTCATTACTGCCACCCTCTGGTTCATTACTGCCACCCTCTGGTTCACCACTGCCACCCTCTGGTTCACCCCTGCCACCCTCCGGTTCATCACTCACTACTGCCACCCTCTGGTTCACCCCTGCTGCCACCCTCTGGTTCAGCATTCACCACTGCCACCCTCTGGTTCATCACAGCACCCTCTGGTTCACCACTGTCACCCTCTTGTTCACTGCTGCCACCCTCTTGTTCACCGCTGCCACCCTCTGGTTCACCACTGCCACCCTCTGGGTCATCACTGCCACCCTCTGGTTCATTACTGCCACCCTCTGGTTCATTACTGCCACCCTCTGGTTCATTACTGCCACCCTCTGGTTCACCACTGCCACCCTCTGGTTTATCACAGCACCCTCTTGTTCACCACTGACACCCTCTGGTTCACCCCTGCCACCCTCAGGTTCAGCACTCACTACTGCCACCCTCTGGTTCATCACAGCGACCTCTGGTTCACCACTGTCACCCTCTGGTTCACCACTACCACCCTCTTGTTCACCACTGCCACCCTCTGGTTCATCACGGCCACCCTCTGGTTCATCACTGCCACCCTCTGGTTCATCACTGCCACCCTCTGGTTCATCACTGCCACCCTCTAGTTCACCACTGCCACCCTCTGGTTCACCACTGCCACCCTCTGGTTCACCACTGCCAGCCTCTTGTTCATCACAGCACCCTCTGGTTCACCACTGACACCCTCTGGTTCACCCCTGCCACTCTCAGGTTCAGCACTCACCACTGCCACCGTCTGGTTCACCCCTGCCACCCTCAGGATCAGCACTCACTACTGCCACCCTCTGGTTCATCACATCACCCTCTGGTTCACCACTGTCACCCTCTGGTTCACCACTGCCACCCTCTTGTTCACCACTGCCACCCTCTTGTTCACCACTGCCACCCTCTGGTTCACCACTGCCACCCTCTGGTTCACCACTGCCACCCTCTGATTCACTCCTGCCACCCTCCGGTTCAGCACTCACCACTGCCACCGTATGGTTCATCACAGCACCCTCTGGTTCACCCCTGCTACCACCCTCTGGTTCAGCACTCCCCACTGCCACCCTCTGGTTCATCACAGAACTTTCTGTTTCACCACTGTCACCCTCTGGTTCACCACTACCACCCTCTTGTTCACCACTGCCACCCTCTGGTTCATCACTGCCACCCTCTGGTTCATCACTGCCACCCTCTGGTTCACCACTACCACCCTCTTGTTCACCACTGCCACCCTCAGGTTCATCACTGCCACCCTCTGGTTCATCACTGCCACCCTCTGGTTCATCACTGCCACCCTCTGGATCATCACTGCCACCCTCTGGTTCACCACTGCCATCCTCTGGTTCACCACTGCCACCGTCTGGTTCATCACAGCACCCTCTGGTTCACCCCTGCTGCCACCCTCTGGTTCAGCAATCACCACTGCCACCCTCTGGTTCATCACAGCACCCTCTGGTTCACCACTGTCACCCTCTGGTTACCACTACCACCCTCTTGTTCACCACTGCCACCCTCTTGTTCACCACTGCCACCCTCTGGTTCACCACTGCCACCCTCTGGTTCATTACTGCCACCCTCTGGTTCATTACTGCCACCCTCTGGTTCATTACTGCCACCCTCTGGTTCATTACTGCCACCCTATGGTTCATCACTGCCACCCTCTGGTTCATCACTGCCACCCTCTGGTTCGCCACTGCCACCCTCTGGTTCCCCACTGCCACACTCTGGTTCCCCACTGCCACCCTCTGGTTCCCCACTGCCACCCTCTGGTTCCCCACTGCCACCCTCTGGTTCCCCACTGCCACCCTCTGGTTCCCCACTGCCACCCTCTGGTTCCCCACTGCCACCCTCCGGTTCACCACTGCCACCCTCTGGTTCATCACAGCACCATCTGGTTCACCACTGACACCCTCTGGTTCACCAATGACACCCTCTGGTTCACCCTTGCCAGCCTCAGGTTCAGCACTCACCACTGCCACCGTCTGGTTCATCACAGCACCCTCTTGTTCACCACTGCCACCCTCTTGTTCACCACTGCCACCCTCTTGTTCACCACTGCCACCCTCTGGTTCATCACTGCCACCCTCTGGTTCATCACTGCCACCCTCTGGTTCATCACTGCCACCCTCTGGTTCACCACTGCCACCCTCTGGTTCATCACAGCACCCTCTGGTTCACCAGTGACACCTTCTGGTTCACCCCTGCCACCCTCAGTTTCAGCACTCACCACTGCCACCGTCTGGTTCACCCCTGCCACCCTCAGGTTCAGCACTCACTACTGCCACCCTCTGGTTCATCACAGCGCCCTCTGGTTCACCACTGTCACCCTCTGGTTCACCACTACCACCTTCTGGTTCACCAAAACCACCCTCTGGTTCACCACTGCCACCCTCTTGTTCACCACTGCCACCCTCTGGTTCATCACTGCCACCCTCTAGTTCACCACTGCCTCCCTCTGGTTCACCACTGCCACCCTCTGGTTCATCACAGCACCCTCTGGTTCACCACTGACACCCTCTGGTTCACCCCTGCCACCCTCAGGTTCAGCACTCACCACTGCCACTGTCTGGTTCGTCACAAGACCCTCTGGTTCACCCCTGCTGCCACCCTCTGGTTCAGCACTCCCCACTGCAACCCTCTGGTTCATCACATCACCCTCTGGTTCACCACTGTCACCCTCTGGTTCACCACTACCACCCTCTTGTTCATCACTGCCACCCTCTGGTTCATCACAGCACCCTCTGGTTCATCACAGCACCCTCTGGTTCATCACAGCACCCTCTGGTTCATCACAGCACCCTCTGGTTCACCACTGTCACCCTCTGGTTCACCAATACCACCCTCTTGTTCATCACTGCCACCCTCTGGTTCATCACTGCCACCCCTGGTTCATTACTGCCACCCTCTGGTTCACCCCTGCCACCCTCCGGTTCAGCACTCACTACTGCCACCCTCTGGTTCATCACAGCACCCTCTGGTTCACCACTGTCACCCTCTGGTTCACCACTGTCACCCTCTGGTTCACCACTACCACCCTCTGGTTCACCACTACCACCCTCTGGTTCACCACTGCCACCCTCTTGTTCACCACTGCCACCCTCTTGTTCACCACTGCCACCCTCTGGTTCATCACTGCCACCCTCTAGTTCACCACTGCCTCCCTCTGGTTCACCACTGCCACCCTCTGGTTCATCACAGCGACCTCTGGTTCACCACTGTCACCCTCTGGTTCACCACTACCACCCTCTTGTTCACCACTGCCACCCTCTGGTTCATCACTGCCACCCTCTAGTTCACCACTGCCACCCTCTGGTTCACCACTGCCACCCTCTTGTTCATCACAGCACCCTCTGGTTCACCACTGACACGCTCTGGTTCACCCCTGCCACCCTCAGGTTCAGCACTCACCACTGCCAACGTCTGGTTCACCCCTGCCACCCTCAGGATCAGCACTCACTACTGCCACCCTCTGGTTCATCACAGCACCCTCTGGTTCACCACTGTCACCCTCTGCTTCACCACTGTCACCCTCTGGTTCATCACAGCACCCTCTGGTTCACTACTGTCACCCTCTGGTTCACCACTGCCACCCTCTTGTTCACCACTGCCACCCTCTGGTTCATCACTGCTGGAAAGGCGGGATTTTACCTCTAGAGTCTGCTTACCATTCTCCAGAATCCCGTCGCAGGTCGACTGGACCTTTTTATCTGTCATAGAGTGATTTAGGCAATCTGTTCGCAAATTTCAGTTCAATTAATAAATCCAATTTCAAAGTTCCCCAATATTCCCCCAACGAACCACTGACTAAGGACTAAATTTGAAGGTTTATTACATAACCAAAAACAACTGAAGGTACAAGCACCTCCGCAAGAGGTTCAAAAGGTAAACAGGCACTAATACAAACATAATCCTACGAAAAAGTCTCAGGCGACTAATGAATAATACGAGAATCAATTCCAGAATCATTAGACTAAACAAGATTGCTAAAACCTGTGTTCTGGTACTCATTGGACTAATAGACATAGATTCAGATTAGTCTGTCCCTACACTATACTAAGTGACATCCCTACTCAGCAATAACCCATCCTAACAAAGGTGTCAGCAGTGGTGACTTCCAAAGAAGTTCACCCACTTTTCTCTCTTAGCCTAAAGACCCTGGTTACAACTAAGCTCCTTGACCATACAACCGCTCTCGCCAGCTCCTCAACCCATCTGCTCTGTCTCCACCCTCGGGGTGCTGTCCCTAATACGAAACCCCACAATGTGAATGACACGCCCTCCACTACGTCCCTCTAGAAGATGCTGGGTTTCGGAATTTTTTCATCATGGCACTGGTCCATCCTAGCCCGTGCAGACGTCCTTGGGTCCCAGACTCTCCATCGTTTCAAGTCGCTTCTTTAAATTCCTGGTCTACTCCTCCATGTCTGAATCTAACAATTCTAACACTCATACACAATGGGCCCTTCTACTCTGCTGTCTACACAGTGATGCACCTGCAAAGGAATACACACAAATAGGCTCTCCTTTCATAAAATGTTGCAACATTGTCTAAAGGCATCTTTTATAAACATTTCTACAGTTAATATGTTAAGCAAGCCATTTTCGAACAGGCCCGCGCCATTTCTATAAACCAGGCCTCCGTTTGGTTATAGGCCAACGTTTAAATCAGCAATCCCTTGTTTCACTAGGCCTCCAACCTTAACAGCAAATGCATTTTCTACTTTAAGCTAATTGTCGAATATAAAAGACACAGTTATAATTCAATATGCAGATCTAAATGCACTAGTGCTCGTTTAAACACACTCCTTATTAGTGAATGATTTCATTTCAACGACATTTCTATGTTAAACAGTAAGTGTGGATTTGTAAATCGTCTATCTCATACTGCATCTAAACATGATAAAAGTCCTCTATATATATGGGTGCTGACTACTTGTACATATAATGCACCCCTACAGTTTCATTTTCATTGGCGCTCTCTCAGTTCCCCCCTTTGATGACCTGTGTCATCTGTGGAAAAGTAAATTTTGCCATGTTCTGTGTCCCTACGCTTCATCCATCATATGTTATGTGTGCATGACCAATATGCATATGTTATTCCCCATGTCCGATTAATGACGCAATTACAGTTGTGTCCACCTCTGGTATGTCATTTTCCAGTCCTCGTGAATACTACGAATATCAGGCCTATGTAAAGTAATGTTGCCACGTTTCTCAGTATGCACGTTATTCCAGTATAAAGTCCCCGTTTCCAGGCCTCAAAAGGGCCCGGACATCAGATTCAGCTCCTGTCTCCTGAAAGCCTCGCTGAGGAGCGATACAGCCCCCACCTGTATCCTCGACCCTTCACTTACTTCCTGCCTCGCAGTGCCCGGTGCAGCTCGGCTCTGCCTCTGAGTCTGCCAAAAGTATGTTATGATTCCAGCTATCAGTTCAGTCCTCCTTCTCTGCATTCCTAAGCCACTGAACTGCATCAATAGTTTCCGTCATTGTCTAGCCTATTCGGCTCCACGTTAGAGAAATACTGTATTAATGGTCATTTAATATTCTTCATCACGCACTACATGTAGAATAATGCATGGTCCAGTCTTAAGAGTCAAGTTAGCTTTTCCCCTCATGACTTCTAGTTTATATCAACATGTTCCCTAAACATTAGATACCAGATAGGGTTCAGGCACATGTCGCTCCGACCCTCCAGACTCTAGTCTCTGCTCCTAGCACAGAGTTCGTAGCCCCCAGCTTCTCCTAGTAACACGTCATTGCCAGTTTTCGCGCACCATTAGGTTAGAGGTCCCGGCTCCTTAGGTAGCCCCCTCCTATGTTTCCGCCCATTCATGACATATTCTGTTACGTTTTCATCACATGCCTAAGTATACTCCCAGTTACACCTCTTTTTACTGTTATCTTTCGCGACTGCTACGCGTCACGCCTTCTGCTCCACCCACTGCTACGCCTACTGCAATGTAATGCTATGTGTTTGCGCTATGTATATAAGTTGATGTATTGTTATTAAAAGTTAGCGCGCTCATCCCAGACCCGGCCCCAGCAGCTGCTGGGTCATCCTATGCAGGTTGTCCTGATCCTGTCCTTATGCTGTAATAAACCTGCAGAAACTCCTACTACCTCGAATCTTGACTCTTATTTTATTGAGCTACCTGTTATTCATTCATACATTCAAAAATAGATCCGGTATTATTTATTTATATACCACATAATGGCGCCCGAATAGGGACTTGCCCTTTCCCCACGCGTCGGTGAAGCCACGCCGACCCCCTGACCCTCTGCAGTCGTGACGGAACCATACCGTGCACTGGCAGATATTTCTGCTCCAAGTATCCCTCAGGCCCACGGAGGAGACGGAGGAGGCGGTCCAGCATCCAAACGAGACGGTGGAGGAACGCGGCGAGTCCCGACCAGAGCCCAAGCCGAGAGTCCAAGGTCCGAGGTATCCGGAGGCCCACCTGTAACTGAAGTCCGAAGTTCGTCGTCCGTCGTCCAGTCCAGTCCGAGGCCTTCCGTTCCGTGCTGCCCGGTGAGTACCATTGCTGGGGTAGTATCTAGACAGGGTCAGTCTAAATTGACTCCTGGTCCGTGGGTTGGTGGTGCCCAGACTCACAAACGAAGTGTTCACCTAGGTGGATGCGGGTCTTGATGCGTCCCTTTATGGGACCGGTATGTTCCGTACTGTTATAGCAGTGCATCCAGTAACTCTAGTCTGTTCCGTTCTCGAGAAATTCTGTTCTGTTTCTGTTTTCAGTATTCCAGGTAATATTCTGTTCGAACTGTTATTTATAATGTTCTTCATGTATTCTAATGTTGTGGTATGAGTGTGAAGTGATTTCGTGTTTTTCTTGTGTATTGTATTGTGTCCAGATTACAGTTCAGTCATGCCTATATTTTCCAAGTTACGTCAGTTAAAAACTAGAAAGGGTTTATTAGAAGAAGCAGTTCCTGTCCCGCCCAGGGATAGTCCAGGTCACTTTATGTATCAGAAACATGGCATAAGCGCCATAATGTATCTAGATTTATGGGTAGAATATACCAAACAGTTAGAAGAAAAGTATAGATGGCCCGTATCGGGTACATGGGATGCCGAATGTATCATGCGAGTAGAAGAAGCATTATGGAAAAAGAAAGCCAGACAGTCACAGAAAGATGCCATCGAGTTATGGCGTAAGGAAGCTCATAAAAGAACGGAAAAAGAAGTCAGAAAGTCAGAGTTAAGTAGAGAATCCCAGGAACGAGCCCAAGAAAGAGAATTAATCGAGATAGGTGAACAAGTCAAAGCCGAACAGTCAGACAGACAGAGGCATGCCCTTATTAAGGGTATGTATCCTCTCCTTGCCGAAGGTTTGCCAAAAGCGACCCCAGAGACATCCAGTAATTTCCCGCCACCATTAATTCCGACCAAGCTACGTCACAAACCGACCGCAGCTGATATTTTTATTTCGTCCTACTTGGACGACACAGTCCCAGAATATGCAAATCCTGTTCGCGCTCCGCCAGTTCCTGTAAATCAGGCACTTCCTGCTCCTTCAGACACCGGGGTGCCCTTAACAACTCCCCCGGCCCAGTCTGCCATACAAGTCCAGCCCACGTTACAATTACCGACCCTGCCAGGACGAAGAATGTCAGTCGACGATTCTAGTCTAGGGGCCGCAGGAGGAGGTCTTCCTCAAACCCCGCCGCCACACAAGCGTTCAACATTACTCGAATTACATGCTCAAGCGTTACAGCGCACGCCCAAACATCAGTCTGTTACAGAAATCAGGCAAACCCTTAACGAATGTGTCTATGATCCAGTTCCAGGCGAATATAATATGGTTTTATATTCCTTACGTGTAAGGAGAGTGACCGAGTATCTAGTCACCTTGCCGAATATGAAAGAAGATCTAGACAGAATATATCGTTTCATCCGTACAGGGGATGATCCAGAAAGTATTGGCGAGATTATGTCTCAAAGGAAAGCCGAGATTCAGCTCATGATATTAAAGTTCCTGATCAATTGTCTAATAAGAGAACAAGATTACCCGTCTAAGGATCCCGCCGAAATGAGAATCCTGACAAGGTGGAGTGATAATATAGCCGAGGGTAAGCACAAGACCGTCGGTGCTATGGAGAGTATGTACAAGAAAATTCGTAAAGAAATAATAAGGTTACACGACCAGCGTAAAGCAGCACAAGTAAGCGAGAAAGAAAGTATCTCTGATCCTGAAGAGGAAGAGAACGAGAATCCCGCCAGAATAGCGTATGTAGGAAAATCTAGATTTTCAGATCGCCATTTACGTCTAGAACACAAGTCTATTTTTCATCATCCAGCACCAGAACAAGGTTCTCTAGAACAAGTATTTCAAGCTACCGATCACATTCTGAAATCACGAGTCGGTTACAGTGAATTAAGTACTATGCATGAACAAGAACTAGCCCGATCAGCAGTCCGATGGATTACTGATTCTACCACTTTTCCAGACGAAATAGTGGCACAAATGTTTCTGAAACTGCCCCCAGCCGAGCAACGACTGGTGGGTATGTATATGATCCAGCACCTCATTACTCTGTATGAGGGTCAACATTCTGATCCAGGTCCGTTGCATGATATCCTGAACGAGTTACTCCAGTATAGATGGAGAGGTCTAGGTACCGATTTAATGAGTGTCATTCTAGAACAGCGTCACAAGTACAGAACGTTTCTGAATCCGCATTTTGTTCATGTCTCACCCCCAGAAAGTAAATCATTCTACATAGACAGACAGAATCCGTTACGAGAAGTCCACCCAGTCAGAGGGACGGGTGGCGAAATGCAACGAGTGTTTGTATACACTCTGATTTCAAAGATGGAACTTCTTGAAATGAAGAAATTAATTCCCTGTCATGACAAAGATCCAGCAGGGTTCCATAGAGAATTAAAAGACATGCTCCGTATGGGAGAATACACTTACCCAGATCTCATTAAAATGTTAAAGGTCCTGTTACCCGCAGGGGTGTATGAAAAGTTAAAGGAAAAGGAATGGGAGGTGGGAGAGAAAAAGATCGATTGGGCAGCTCTAGAAGCTGAAGACAAGGCACGAGTACCAGGTACCGGTCTTGGAGATAAATGTAAAGAATTACCAGAATTGCTGATTCAAGTTTTACCCAGATTATTGACAACGAGAAAAGAAGACTGGGATGCAATCTCAGCCTGTAAACAGAAACAAGATGAAGATATTAGTGATTTTTATTCTAGATTTGAGAAATGTTTCAGTATTAACAGTGGTCTCAAGACAAGTAGTGAGTCATACCCTCATCTTTTCGTTACTAAATTAGTCGAGAATTCAAGCCCACAAATTAAAAATCGAGTTTTGAAAGTCGAAAGCACCTGGCAAGCAAATACTCCGTCCCAGATGCTCCAGATGCTCCAGTACCACCAGAATAGAATCAGGGAAGAGCAGGAACACGAGAGAAAACGTATGAAAGACACGAAAATGAAAGTGCTAGTTGCACAATCTGTTCCTCAAGACAGTCAGAAGAGGGGTCCGAATCAAGCCAGTCATCCTGCAGCTCCCGTTAAAGGGAACTGCAATTATTGTAAACAGCCAGGTCATTTTATAAACGAGTGTGCAGTCCTGAAACATAACATAGCTACTGGTAAGACTAAAGAAAGACCACGTCCGCCTAGACAAGAACAAGTTTCACAGATTCCTCAGTCACAGAATGCACAACAGACAGTTTCCGCACCGCAGCCTATTGCTGCAACACAGCACGTTACATCGCAGATGTACCAGTATGCACAGACAGAGTATCCAGAGTATCAGCCATATTCATGAAACAGCCTAGAGAGGGAGGTAGGCTTGCCTCTCATCGAGATACCTGTAGATCAAGAAGGTCCCTATGTTCACAGTCAAGTATTAGGGAAAGACAGAAAGTTTCTGATCGATACAGGGGCAAGTAGGACCACAATTAGTCATGCCGAAGTTCCAGGGGCTCCGCTCTCAGGCTCAAGAAATGTTTCCCTTGGATTTTCAGGAAAGCCAATAGTTAATGAGATATCTAAGCCAGTTACTCTAGAAGTAGGTCCATTGTCCCGCACTACTGATCTGTTACTTACTAAGTCATGTCCAGAAAATCTGTTAGGCATTAAGACACTGAAAGAATTAGGTGCAGTCATATGCTGTTCCCCAGAGGGAATACGTCTGTTCCTACGTGACTTTAAGGGTCACTATGTATTACGAGATTTTGATTCGAGATTGTCTAAAGTCCCGCAGCATTTATGGGCGCAAGGTCCAACTGATGTAGGTTATATGCAAATCACACCCCATCGTGTGACTCTCAAACCAGGTGTAGTGTTACCACGAATCAGACAGTACAGATTGCCACCTGAGGCTGTAGCAGCCTTATCCAAAATTATTGACGAGCTCATGGCTCAAGGAGTAGTTGTAGAAACTGACTCCAATGTATGCAATTCTCCGATCATTCCAGTCATGAAACGTACTGATCCAAATGCACCCCCAGTATATCGATTAGTGATTGATTTACGAGAGCTTAATAAATGTATTATTCCTCAGTACCCAGTTGTCCCAGATATCTCTTCCCTGTTAACAGCCATTGATTCCGAAGCCACGTTCTTCACTGTCATAGACCTCAAGAATGCATTTTTTAGTGTTCCAATTCATCCAGACAGCCAGTTTCTTTTCGGATTTTGTTTAAACGGAAGGAGCTATATGTTCACACGCGCTCCTCAAGGTTTCACAGAAAGTCCTAGTATTTACAGTCAGGCACTCAAGAGACAACTAGACAATATTCACATGCCAACTGACACTGCCCTGCTCCAGTATGTCGATGATCTCCTGATCACAGCCCGTTCTGAACGTGACTGCGAACGAGCGTCACTGACAGTTCTGTATTTCCTTGCCGAGATGGGGCACAAGGTGTCACCTTCGAAGCTTCAATTCTGTGTCCAGCAAGTGGTATACTTAGGACACTTGCTGTCCAAGAGGGGTAGGCAGTTGACACCCGACCGTATCCAGTTAATAGCGAGTCTTCCCCAGCCCAGAACCCAGAAGGAGGTACGTGCCTTTATCGGCCTTACTTCTTATTGTAGACAATGGATTCCCCAGTATGCATTTCTAGCCAAGCCACTGATACAGTTAACGACACAGGAGGCAGCCGTATCGACTGTCCTCCCTTGGACATCTGACCATACACTTAGTTTCAACGAGTTAAAGAAAGCCCTATGTCAAGCTCCAGTTCTAGCTACACCGAACTACAGTAAGCCTTTTACACTTTTCGTTACTGAACGCGAAGGTACAGCATTATCTGTTCTTACACAAGATCAAGCAGGACAATACAAGCCCTGTGCTTATTTTTCGAGCACATTAGATCCAGTCGCCCAGGCGTTGCCTGCGTGCCTCAAGTCAGTTGCAGCCACAGCACTAGCTATCAGACAAAGTGATTCCATAGTTTTAGGACACTCCCTGACAGTACAAGTCCCACATTCCGTGGAAGTTCTTTTAAACCGAACACAAACACAGCACTTGACAATTGCACGTTTAACAGGTTATGAATTGACACTGTTCCAGCCACACATAGAAATTAGACGCTGCAACGTCCTGAATCCTGCTACACTGTTACCATCAGTTAATTCAAATCCAGACACACATGACTGTGTGGAAGTAGTTAACATTACGACTAAGCCAAGACAAGATCTGACAGACATTCCGTTATCAAATCCTGACCTGACACTTTATGTGGATGGTTCATGTATGAGAACTAGTACAGGAGAACTAGTCGCAGCATATGCAGTAACTACCGACACCGAAGTTATTGAGACACACCGTATTGACACTCTGTCCGCTCAAGCAGCAGAGCTAGTTGCTCTGACACAAGCCTGTATACACGCCAAGAACCTGAAAGTTAATGTTTACACAGATTCACGTTACGCATTCGGAGTTGTACACGACTTCGGAGTGCTCTGGCAGGAGAGAGGTTTCATGACTTCTTATGGAACCAAGATTCAGCATGGTCTCCTTATTCAAGCCCTGTTAGATGCCATACATTTACCGACATCCATTGCTATCATGAAATGCAAAGCACATACGAAAGTTACAGACATTATTTCCCAAGGTAATGATCTAGCAGACCGCACAGCCAAGCTTACAGCACAGACTCCAGACATTCCAGTTAACATGACACATACTCCAGATCCGATTACATGCATGACAGTTAAGGACCCTACTCAAGACGTCATAGATATACAGTTACATGCTACCCCCGATGAAATCAAGAAATGGTCTGAACAAGGAGGGGTCCAGACAGATCAAGGATGGTTAACGAAGGGTAGAGCCACATGGTTTCTCCCCGACTCTATGGTTCAAGTCATTATCAATACCGCACATAGTCCAGCACATTTAGGAGAAAAAGCTATGTTAGACAGTATCCAGAACATTTGGTTCAACAAGCATTTACGAGCTGCAGCCAAGCAGAAAGTCCGTACCTGTATGATATGTTGTCAGTTTAATCCAGGTAAAAGTGTCCCGGTGGAACAAGGTGGTTTCCAGCCCCCTGACCACCCTTTTGAGGTCCTCCAGATGGATTATATTCAAATGGAGCGATGTCGAGGTTTCAAGTATGTCCTTGTAGTTGTATGCGCTTTGTCCAGATGGACAGAAGCATATCCAGTCCCAGATTACACAGCCGCGACCACTGCCAAGCAGTTGGTTCGTGAATTCTTCCCTAGATATGGACTCCCTAGAGTCGTATATTCTGATAACGGTCAGCCATTCTCCTCAGAGTTAATGAAGCACGTTTCCCTTTTGTTAGGGTACCAGTGGAAGTTCCATTGTGTACGCCATCCTGAAGCAGCCGGTCTCGTAGAGAGACATAATCAGACTCTGAAAATCCGAATTGCAAAAGTCTGTAAAGAAAAAGGTGTGGACTGGCTAGTAGCTCTGCCAGTCGCTTTGTTTTATATGCGCATGGTTGCACATTCCAGATCAGGTCTGTCCCCGTATGAGGTCGTATTCGGCCGCCCCCCTAACATGTGGGGTACTCCTAGACCCCGAAGTATTACCGATGTTTCATGTAATATGCTGACAGATTACCTAGCTTCCTTGATGTCTGCCCTCAACTCATGTCGTTCACAGGTTGCTGCCGCCTTTCCAGACAATACCGAGGTGGCACCGCATGAAATCGTTCCAGGCTCCTTGGTGATGATCAGAAATTTTGACAGATCAAGTCCGCTGGAACCACGTTGGAAGGAGCCACGTCAGGTCCTCTTGACCACCCGTACTGCCGTCAAGTTGGAAGGCAGAAAAGGATGGATCCACCTTTCTCATGTTAAACTTTTTAAAGGACTGAAACCGGTTTCTAAAAACATTTCCAAGGATTCCCAAGATTCTAAAGACTGCCAAAACATTGTTTTAAAGGACTGTCCCGCAAAAGACATTATTACAACCCCTCCCTTGTTAGAGAAAACTCCGCAACAGGAGTATAAGTTAAAGCTCAGGTCTAGCAAAATAAGTCAGTCAGTTTGATTGTATAAGTCCTCCCCTAGGTGAAACGGTTAGACTGTTTCTGACATGTATAAAATAGACCCCCATAGTGAGAGAGTCAGTAATAACTCAATTCAATGTATCGTTTTTCTGAGTTTCGTATTATTCATCAGCATAATGATTTCCTGCACCAGCTATGCGTTCTATCTGTATTTTCCAGTTCCTCATGTAAATATGTCTGCTAATGCTACAGTAGAGCACACGTTTAGTGATCTGCCTCCTCACGAATATTCTTACCGCCTCGCTATGCGCAACAACTCATTTATCCGTATGTTACATTATTCACACCAGACCAGCAATGCCACTAATTGTTGGGTGTGTGGTCGACTCCCCCCTTTTCAGACACCGAAGGGAGTTCTGCCACTGTTTCCTTATCCATTCTCACATAATGGTTCGTGTGGAGCATGGTCCACGTTAACGTCATCCTCAACAGATATGTCTTTTCTTAACAGTACATGTTTTCCAGACAAGCAAGGTTTCCCCCACAGAACAGGTTTAGATCTAGAAAATGAAGTTTATAATTTAGGTAATTATTCGTCGAATTTCATGGTCCTGAATGTTCAGTCTGATACTACTCCAGACTTACCTGCTATTTCAGTACTACCAGTCAAAGGCGAATTATGTGTCCGTAGTTATGGTTCCGTACACGTAGGACATAGTGATTGTACTACTGTTATCAAGTATAGTGACAGTAGGAAATCTGTTTTCAAAGCTTCACGTCATTCCTATTTCATTTGTTGTCAAACTGCATATGTCCGTCTGCCCCTCAATTGGGAGGGAACCTGTTACATTGCTTTCCTACTACCACCTGTTTTCCTAGCCCCATCTGATTATCACAGAAACACACATCTAGTACACATTAGACATAGAAGGGAGTCCCCAATTGTCGATTATACTGAAACTACTCTAGAACAGTATACAGATTTCAATAAAGGTTTCTTCTTCTTTGTAGGACCTGTCCAGAATAGTAAACTGATCCGTAGGTTAACAAGAACCCTTGAAGCTGTAGTAAATGAGACTGCCTCTGCTCTAGGTAACCTAACCGAAGAACAATCTGCTATGAGATTTGTCGTTTTGCAAAATCGTCTCGTCCTTGACGTCATACTGGCCGATAGGGGCGGGGCCTGTAGAGTCATCGGATCTAGTTGCTGCATTTTCATTCCAAATAACGCGCCGTCTGTTTATTCAGCTATAACCAGACTCCATAAAATTGCCCATCTGTTACATCAAGATCCAGGCACCTGGACATGGTCCGGTTGGTTCTGGAATATAATTTCCGCATGGGGATGGAAAGTCCTGTCCTTTCTAGGTATTGCAGTAGCGATCTTATTTAGCTGCTGCCTCTGTATACAATGTGGCCCTGCGATTTGCAGCATGTGTGCTACCTCTTGTATTCCTAGTCCCAAGCCCCGTTCTAAATCCCGTTCCAAGACAATTCGAGACGAGCAAATGGTACTGTATGAAATGATAGATGGTATCATGAAAATTGATGTTTCCTGATGGAAACGTAGTGACAAGGAGGGAATGTGGAAAAGTAAATTTTGCCATGTTCTGTGTCCCTACGCTTCATCCATCATATGTTATGTGTGCATGACCAATATGCATATGTTATTCCCCATGTCCGATTAATGACGCAATTACAGTTGTGTCCACCTCTGGTATGTCATTTTCCAGTCCTCGTGAATACTACGAATATCAGGCCTATGTAAAGTAATGTTGCCACGTTTCTCAGTATGCACGTTATTCCAGTATAAAGTCCCCGTTTCCAGGCCTCAAAAGGGCCCGGACATCAGATTCAGCTCCTGTCTCCTGAAAGCCTCGCTGAGGAGCGATACAGCCCCCACCTGTATCCTCGACCCTTCACTTACTTCCTGCCTCGCAGTGCCCGGTGCAGCTCGGCTCTGCCTCTATCAGTTCAGTCCTCCTTCTCTGCATTCCTAAGCCACTGAACTGCATCAATAGTTTCCGTCATTGTCTAGCCTATTCGGCTCCACGTTAGAGAAATACTGTATTAATGGTCATTTAATATTCTTCATCACGCACTACATGTAGAATAATGCATGGTCCAGTCTTAAGAGTCAAGTTAGCTTTTCCCCTCATGACTTCTAGTTTATATCAACATGTTCCCTAAACATTAGATACCAGATAGGGTTCAGGCACATGTCGCTCCGACCCTCCAGACTCTAGTCTCTGCTCCTAGCACAGAGTTCGTAGCCCCCAGCTTCTCCTAGTAACACGTCATTGCCAGTTTTCGCGCACCATTAGGTTAGAGGTCCCGGCTCCTTAGGTAGCCCCCTCCTATGTTTCCGCCCATTCATGACATATTCTGTTACGTTTTCATCACATGCCTAAGTATACTCCCAGTTACACCTCTTTTTACTGTTATCTTTCGCGACTGCTACGCGTCACGCCTTCTGCTCCACCCACTGCTACGCCTACTGCAATGTAATGCTATGTGTTTGCGCTATGTATATAAGTTGATGTATTGTTATTAAAAGTTAGCGCGCTCATCCCAGACCCGGCCCCAGCAGCTGCTGGGTCATCCTATGCAGGTTGTCCTGATCCTGTCCTTATGCTGTAATAAACCTGCAGAAACTCCTACTACCTCGAATCTTGACTCTTATTTTATTGAGCTACCTGTTATTCATTCATACATTCAAAAATAGATCCGGTATTATTTATTTATATACCACACATCACCACCCTTACACAATCCTCAGGGTAAGAACCAAGCTAGACAGAACTCGTGGCCACATTCCCTCGCTTGAGCATCTCCAACGCTCTCAAACTGCGATATTGACTGTCTTGCAGCCTCTGCATTCGCATCTCTTGCACTCTCATTGATCTCGCCATCCTAGTCGACCGGTACCACTTGTACATTCTCACTAAACCCCACAACCCAATCACACACGCCACTGCTATGATGAGGGGTTTCAGTACAAACCCAAGGAAACTTTTCCCTAAGTTTGCAAACCAGTTTCCAACTTTTCCAAATCCCTTGCCAACCGTTTCCCACGCATTCTCTTGAGTCAAGTCCTCAATTTCATAATGGATTGCAGTAATGTTGCTTATATATTTTTCCAGATCTTTAGAATTGTCTGGTATATAGGTGCAACATTCTTGAACCTTCAAACGTTTACAGACTCCTCCCTCTTTCGCTAGGATGACGTCAAGCGCAAGACGGTTCTGTAAAACCATTGTCCTGATCGACAACATCTCACTCTCAACCAACACCAATGACTTAGCTGTACTCATTGACAATTCGTCCACCACAGTTGCCAACCGCCGTATTTTCACATCATTCAGAATGACACCCAGCATAGGTATCGCTGCTCCAAACACGTCTCCAACAATTGCTCCAGTACTTTCCCCTCGCTTCACCCGCCTTTGAGGTCCACCCTCTAAGAGCGCAAAATCCTCAGTGTTATAAATCTTGGGAAAAATAATTGCTAGATAGCATGTCCCATACCATTTCTCTGGCAGCCTCACATACGCATTCTTTCCGCTGACAAAGTACACAGTAGGGATCACCTGTACCACACTCTTCAGAAAATCTTTCGTGTAGTATTCCAAAGTGAAAGTGTGTTCACACGTAGTATGACCCACATACACATTTTCATAATACGTCTGTGGTCGGTGAAGGCACAACTTCCCTTTCTGCACTTCATCTAGAGCTATGGGACCATAACTCCCTCTTGACTTGTGCTTCTTCTCCTCTTCCGTCCAGTCTACCTTGCCTTGCCCTGAATCTCGCAACTGTTTTTGCTTCCTGTACCTATCTTCCACTTCCTCGATGAACTTCTGCTCTGTCTCTGATAATAGGCATGTCAAGTTGTGTCGGTGTGCATACGGGGTGTCTAACTCTTGTGTGGGGATGAAAAAGTATCCAAGTCTGTCCTCTGACTTATAATAATCCCACTTGTTCAAGTGCTTATAAGCATGGACTTCTGGTAACACAGCATCATAATTCGAAAAGAAATATTCAAAATGGTTTCGCCCATAAAATATGCTAAGCAGCAGACTACATGAAATTCCATAAGTCAATGGAAGGTGATGGTATCTAATACCCTCATCTACTGAAGCTGGTAATTGCATACACACATAACAGTCTTTCGCATCCATCGCATCAATGTATTCATACAACAGCTTTGCATATGCATTCTGCCCAAAATTCACTTTAGACAGATCTGTATGTAACCTACGACTTTCTGCAGCCAGCAAGGCCTTCTCTCTTCTTGCTCTGTCTTCCTTCTGGCTAGGGGTGGTAGGTGGCGGTGTCCCCTTAACCTTCTCTATCTGCTCGTGTGGTGCAAAGTAGGAAACTAGAACTACTACAACTATAAGGAGTATTACTCCTCCTAACAGGGTGCCTACTATGCAGTTAGCTCTACGATTCGGGTTTCCAGCCGCCATGGTCTCAGCACAAAGTAGTTCGTTCTCGGAAATCACCCAAAGTCTCTTTCTTTATTATTTGAGTCCCTCGAACCACATCTGTCAGCAGAAATCCCCGTTTCAGTTCTTCTTTTGCTTCTACAACAAACAGCCCTAACCCTTCTCCGTCCTCTGTGGAAAGTCCCTAAATTTCTTCTTCTTCCACTCGGCTCTAGGTTAGTTCAACAGCTATTTACAAAGTCTTTAATAATCGATGGTGATACTTGATCCGATCGCCTGCAACACATAGTCTAAAAGTTCCATGCGGAGCACAACTGCGTCATAAGATGGTATGTCCGGACCAAATGTAGGAAAAATCAGTCTATCCAGGAGTAAATCACGTATCTTGCTTAGGAGAGGGGGATTAGGAATGGTGAGTGTCAGTACGCCTTCGATTTCAAGTCCAGGTACCCACAGTATCACTTCCAACTTAACGTTTGGGATCGTACTGGTCACAGCCACTGACCTCACCCTCCCGGACCTCAGTACACCTGGCATTTGTGAAAGGGTAGGTCCACTCAGGGGTGGCGTATCTTCGACAAGGTACTCTCACCCTCCTTGATCTTCTCGGACCCCTCTGCTCTGATTCTTGTTCTCCCTCTTCCAGCTTTGAATCTTCGGACATAGGGGCAAGATCTCTTTCAGAAGCCAATCTCACATTCATTCGCCTCCGTCTCTCGGGCCAATAAGCCTCTGCACCTCTTGCTCTTCTGCTTCTCGTTTGCACCCCCTGTTCGTCCTCACTTTCAGCTTCTTCTGCGCTCAGGTCACCTTCTTCGCCACTTCCTCCTTCTGAGGCAGACTCAGTGTCACTGTTGTCGTGGTCGTTTCCTGCCTGGTCAGGGGAGTCCGCAACTTCCACCGGCACCCCCACAGCTTGACTTGTCCCCTCTTGTGGAGCTCCCTCCTCGTCCGGATTTCCCCTTACGAGAGGAGCTGTATTTTCCAGGGGTGCTGGGACTCGCCATGTGTGAGAAGCATGGATCCAATTTGGCAGACCCCACACTTCACAGCAGTTGTTGTCACCAGAATACCTTGGAAGGGTCCTCTCCAGCGCACATCCAGGCAGCTCTTCCTGACGTGCTTCCGCACCAGGACCCAGTCACCCGGGCACAGGTCGTGACAAAGGTCGCTAGAAGCCGGGATTTCAGCAGCCTGCACCTGAAGAGACACAGAACGGATGACATCAGAAAGTCCCCTGCAATAATCAAGAATCAGATCATCTGTGATATTTAGCAAGGCAGTTGTAGGGATAGATGGCAGCCTCATAGCCCTCCCCATCAGTACTTCGTGAGGTGAGAGTCCTGTCCTCCTGTCTGGTGTACTGCGCATACTCATCAGTACCAACGGCAATGCATCGGGCCACTTCAGGGATGTGGATGAGCACACTTTAGCCATTCAGGCTTTTAGAGTTCCGTTCACTTGTTCCACTATGCCAGAAGCCTCTGGGCGGTAGCTACAATGCAGTCTCTGGTCAATGTTCAGGGCAGAGCAGAGCATCTTCACAACTTCGCTATTAAAGTGCTTTCCTCTGTCCGATTCCAAAGAGGTCGGAACCCCGAATCGTGGCACCAATTCCCTCAACAATAGTTTTGCTACTGTGAGTGTATCACACCTACGAGTGGGATATGCCTCAACCCATCTAGAGAACACACACACAATCACCAAGACATACCTGAGGCGATTACACCTCGGCATCTCAATGAAATCCAGTTGCATCCTGTAGAAAGGTCCACCGGACCTCCCAATGTGACTCAATGTAACTGGTGTTCTTTTCCCAACATTCATCTGTTGACATGTTACACATCTCTGACATACTGCTTCCGCAGCATGTCTAAATTTCGGATTGTACCACGTTTGCCTGAACACACGCATCATCGCATCCCTTCCTAGATGCACAGGACCATGTATCTGTCGTGCCATCGAACTCACCAGCTCATTCGGCAACATAGCTCTTCCATCAGCCGAAACCCACATGTCCAAGTCTCCCTTGACACAACCAGCCAATTCCCACACCCTTTTCTCATAATCGGACGCCTGTCCCTGCATGCTTTTCAGTTCTTCCCAGGTGTCTGCCACTTCTAGCATCATGCTTAGCTCGGTTCTTTCCCTTGGCCCTTCAACTGTTTGTTCAGTAAAGGAGTAACCCTGTTCCGCACAGTAACTTGCGACTTCATCAGCATAACGATTCCCCATGGACACAAAATCAGTACCTTTGGTGTGGGCTGTGCATTTCACTACAGCTATCTCTGCTGGACCTTGCAAAGCCTCCAGCAGTAACCTGATAAATTCTCCATTCCTGATTGGGGAACCCGATGATGTCATATAACCCCTTTGAGACCACAACTGCCCGAAGTCGTGAACCACCCCAAATCCATATTGGCTGTCAGTGAATATGGTGATCTTAATCCCGTTGGCTGCCAAACAGGCACGCGTCAACGCAATTATCTCAGCCACCGGCGCGGAGTGTACTCCTTCCAAGCAGGCTGCTTCAACTATTCCAGAGATAGTACAGACAGCAAACGCTGCTCTCAACTGACCAGTATTGTCCCTTACACATGAGCCATCCACAAAGTAAATTTCGTCGGGTCTGTCAATGGCTCATCAACAATATCCGGTCTAGGTTTGGTACATAGTTCAGTCACATCGAGGCAATCATGGTCTTCCCAATCATCTTCTATATCATTCGGTAATGGTAACAAGGTAGCAGGATTCAAGACAGAGCACCTCCTGAGAGTCACATTCTCCGCAGCAAGTATGACCTGCTCGTAGCGTGTGAGCCTATTGTTAGTCAAGTGCTGAGTCTTGGTCCTGGTCATCAACAATTCCACTGAGTGGGGTACATGCACTGTCAGTGGATATCCCATCACGATACTCTCACACCTTTCAATGCTGACACCTGTTGCGGCAACGGATTTGAGACATCCGGGCAACGCTGCGGCAAGTGGATCTAAGGTAGCCGAGAAGTAAGCAACTGGTCTACGGACTCCTCCATGATCCTGCACTAGGACTGCCAAAGCACACCCCTCTCTCTCACTGCAGAACAATGCAAATGATTTAGTGTAATCGGGCATTCCCAGAGCCGGAGCACGACACAGGTCCTCTCTCAGCTCGAGAAAAGCCATCATACAATCTGTGTCCCATGGTACCGGATCACTCACATCCTTGTGCGTCAGTTTCTGCAATGGTTTCGCCTTCAGGGAGAAGTTAGCAATCCATTGTCGGCAATATCCAACCATGCCTAGGAACATCCTAACCTCTCTTTGGGTCGAAGACACCGTCATTCTCATGATCGTCTCAATCCTGTCAGGCGACACTTTTCTCTTCCCCTTCTCTATTCTGTGTCCCAGATACTGCACCTCAGCTAGGCAGTACTGTAGCTTGTTGGGGGATACCTTGTGCCCATTCTCTGCCAAATGGTTCAACAAGGCAATGGTATCAATCCTACAAGCATCTTCGGTGTCTGACGCAACAAGGAGGTCGTCTATGTACTGTACGAGAACCGAGTTCTGCGGCAGTACCAGACTCTCAAGATTCCTTTTCAGCAACTGATTAAAGATCGATGGACTCTCTGTGTACCCTTGAGGGATACGACACCATGTTAAGACGCGGTTCTCTATTTTGAACGCAAAAAGAAATTGGCTCTCCTCGTGCAATGGGATGGAAAAGAAAGCTTGACACAAATGAATCGCAGAAAACCATTCAGCTTGGAACGGTATCTGAAACAGTATCACTGATGGATTCGGTACCACTGGACAGCATGGAACAACTATGTTGTTCACTTTTCGCAAATCCTGCACAATCCTAAACTTCCCGCTAGGCTTCTGCAACCCCATGATCGGAGAGTTACAGGGACTGCCCATAACCTCCTTTAGAATTCCCTGTCTGATCATGGACTCAATCACGGGTTTTATGCCTGCAAGTGTTTCCGGGGTCAACTTGTACTGAGGCGTTCTCGGGAATTCAGCATTCGGTCTTACTTGAATTCTGACTGGCTCTACTCCTTTGATCAATCCGATCTCCTCCCCTGTAAAGTCCCACACCTCCGGTGAGACTGAATCCCTCAAATCCCAAGGGAGTTCCTCCACTGTTAAAGCGGGGTATAATTCGATACACGCGTATTTGCAACCTTAAAGTCCGCATCATCGTCGTTTGTCTGTAACTCTACTCCCTTGGGGGTACAGTAGATGGTGCAATTAAGTTTACACAAAAGATCTCTTCCCAACAGGCATACGGGACCGGAATCACACACTACAAACTGATGCCTGTCCCTAAAACTTCCGATCTTCACTGGGACTGGTTCCGTCAGGGGGTTCGTCATTCTCCTGTTTGCAACCCCTACCACTTGGATGGTCTGTCCTGAAAGGGGTAAATTGGGGACGACTGCGGACCGCACAGTAGAACGGGAAGCACCCGTATCAACCAAGAAGGTGGTAGGGTGTCCGTCCACATCCGCTTCCACGAATGGTCCCCTCTGATCTACCTCTAGAACTGCCCCGAGGGTACAGTCCTCCTCCCCACTCAGGCACCGTCCTGTCACTGGGTCAAAGTAGTAGTACTCGTCCCCCACGACTATGAAAGGCATCTGCTTGTAAATCTTGTTCCCTGTTGAAATCTTCGGCGGCTGGGGAACCGGAGCCCTAGGGAATGAAGTCCCCCCTTTAGTCGTCTGGAACTTTGTTACAGTTACTTTCCGTACCGAAGGGGCTTGAACTTCCTCCTCCTCCTCCTGTACTTGATTGTCAGGGTTATGGGGACACTCGTGTCTCCAATGCCCAACCTCATGACATTGATGGCACTTGGTCGTCTTTTTCAGGGTCGCTATATCTTTCCTTGGTCTCATACCTTCCTCGTTGTCCCTTTTCTGTCCTCCTGATTTCCTCCCCAGTGACCCTGTCCTCCCGATTGCATCTGTACTAACATCAGCTTATCTTTAAGCTTCCTCGTCTTCGAGTCTATCTCATCACTGCAATATCTCGCGTACCTCAAGATCTCGTCCAGAGGCTTGTTCTGCCAACAGATTAAGTGTTGTTGTATCATGAGACAGATATCTGGCCTCAGTCCCAGAACAAACTTGGACACGAACTGCCCCATGTCTTTTGGGTCCATCACATCCAACCCACTGTACTGTTTAAAAATCTGCAATAGGCGCTCATAATACTCATGGACTGTCTCCTTTGGTTCCTGTCTAGTCCGATCTATTTTCACCCAGTCAATGTCCTGTGATGGTACCTTAGTCTTTAACCATGTGATCGCCTGCTCGTACTTTGCCATCACCCTGGGCGACGGTCCATTTGTGGCAGCATCTCGTTCTGGCTCCGCTGTGGGCCATTCAACACTGACCTTACATGCTATCCACAGATCTCCTGGGACCACAATGTCAAATAGCGTGTTCAAATCGATCCACAGCACCTTTGAGATTTTAACGAACCTCTCTACCTGTTTGTACCATTCCACTGGACTCTCGCGCAACTTGGGAAATGTGTTCGTAAAGGCAGCCAAATATCCCCTACTCCAGGGCACATGTACATATCCCCGATGAGCCACCTCCCGCAAGGGGTACGCTTCAGTCTGCATCAACCCTCCTCCCGGGGATGTCTCAATAGCACTTCCTCTAACAGTCTTTTTCTTCGACCACCTTTCTTCCCACTTCTCCAAGTGGGACCACGTTCGGATTCCCACTACCAGTTCCCTGATGTGGGTTTTTAATCCGATCACTCTCTTTTCTTCTAAGTCTTGGTCCGAGTACTGCAACCTATGACCACCCTGTAGTGCTTTCGTCTTTGCCAAGTCCACAGCATACTTGTTTGCTAATTCAGAAAGTTTCTCATGAGCTGTCCTAGCCCTCCGAGTAACATCTTTTGCCACAAACAACAGCTCGTCTGGTTCGTAGAGTTCGATCCTTTCTAGTGGCAATGACCTTCCACTATTTCCTCCACTTCTGATTTTAGTCTCAGCACATCTATCCTTTTTGCCTTAATTGCAGCCCTCAACGTACCTTGACTAGAAGTTCCATTAGAGTTCCTCCCGCCACAGTCCTGACTCTCTCTTCTGTTTTCCCAACCTTCTCGGTCCCACTCCTGTCTACTGTTGCCAGAGGTGTGGTGGGACGCCCCCCTACTCCCCACACTTCCGCGTTCCCATTCCTGCCTGCTTTCACTAGGCGCGCAGTGAGACACCCTCCTACTTTCCTGGCTTCCAGACCCAAATTCATTCACTGATCTGTTGCTCTGAGTGTCCACAATTGTTTCCCATGTTCTCAAATCTGGCCTTAATTCTCTCATCGACCTCGGCCGTGGTCCCCTCAAATCCATCGGTCCCCTCAAACCCCCCTGCTCTTCAGAGGAGTCTGCCGATGCTGCCAAAGGGGTGCTCCTTTCTACAGGTCTTGGTAATTGGCTCCACCTGTCTGCCCCATTACTCCTTTCCTCACTGACACTTCTCTCTCTCTCTGTTTGTGGCGGAACCTCACTTTGTCCCTGTTCTGGATTGTATACTGATACTATGGGACCTATGGTAACAGGTAACGTAAGAGCGTCTGGCAGTCTCTGAGAATTGACACCCTCTTCTACGTGTACCTTTTGTACTGTAAATCTTCCCACTACTCTCGTCGTTGGGGAAGGTGGAGGTGCCCTTTCTCCTTCTACCGGGCCAATACTGTCGCCTAAGGGGCTCAATCCGCTCACCATTGAGATACCACCGTCCCCGACCAAGGGTTCCCGGCTCATTGCTGATGTTGGCGTTCCCTCCACCTCAGGATTGTATGGAGGTGGTCTATCTGACAACAGTCTCTCTATCAGGCTGTCGTCTGTCTCACTGTCCTCATCTTCAGTACTTCTCATCTGCGCATCCTCTGTATTTTCCAGCAGCGGGTACAACCTATCCCCTTCAATGGTCTGTACTCTCCATCTTTTGGCCAGTGCATCCCACCTCGCATCTTGAACAGCCCTAACTGATCTTTTCACTCTTTCTTGTCTCCTATCTCTGTTATTTTCATGGGCTGCCCTGATCCATGCATTTAGCGCTTCAAACTGTGTTGGTCTGGGCAAAGGTCGCAACGCAGCCATAATCGCTTTTAACTGACACAGCACTTCTAACCTAAACGTTCCATATCTAGGAAAGGTCAGTTCCTCATTTCCGTCTGTCATCTTACACCAATTCTCAAGCCACAATATGGTATGCAACCCAACATTCGTAGCCATATAATGGGCTGGTGTATCCTCGGGTGTTGCCTCCTCCCCACCCCGAGGTTCCAACATCTTTTCACCTCTGATGCAATTCCGCAACACTTTAAAACATTTCATGGTGAAACCCACAACGTTTCTCTGTTTACAGCACTCGTTTACTTCCTGATGACAATCCACCAATCCCAGCGCGGCTTTACACTAACCGCCCTATCCCAGCGCGGCTCCTTCTTACGTCACTCGCCTCCGTTTCGCAGCAGTTCCCCTCCTCTCTCCGCTCGTCTCCCGGTCACGCATGCGTCCCAATCATACTCTGGAAATGATCACTTCCGCCCAAGCAACCACTTCCTTGACTGTACGGCCACAGTCTACCTGTAATTGTCACCAAACTTGGCAAATGTCGTTCCCCCTATCTCGGTCCTGCGGGCGATCAATGGTACCTCATGACCCCCTTAACAATGGTCGACAATTACTATAGATGTTCGATACACCCGAACAACTTAAGCTCCAAATGAGCCTAAGATTTTCTCTGGTTGCGCACGCTCACAACCTGTTCTCCTTTCACACTACATGCATTCAACTCCGCAAGACAACACAACACAACAATACAATGTAACACCGCAATCTAACAACGCATGACCCTTTTCATACTCACTCTCCTTCGACCTGCTGCTTTCTGCCGCACTGTCACTCTCCGTCAGTTTCCATGGGACGCCATCCTCCGTCCGCGACTCTCTGGACGTTCGTCATCGGTTCTCTATGGGCCTCGGGGAAATCTCAACCTACTTCTAGATCACCCTCACTCCAGAAGATAAACCATCCTACTCTGCTACCAACTGGAAAGGCGGGATTATACCTCTAGAGTCTGCTTACCATTCTCCAGAATCCCGTCACAGGTCGACTGGACCTTTTTATCTGTCATAGAGTGATTTAGGCAATCTGTTCGCAAATTTCAGTTCAATTAATAAATCCAATTTCAAAGTTCCCCAATATTCCCCCAAAGAACCACTGTCTAAGGACTAAATTTGAAGGTTTATTACATAACCAAAAACAACTGAAGGTACAAGCACCTCAGCAAGAGGTTCAAAGGTAAACAGGCACTAATACAAACATAATCCTACGAAAAAGTCTCAGGCGACTAATGAATAATACGAGAATCAATTCCAGAATCATCAGACTAAACAAGATTGCTAAAACCTGTGTTCTGGTACTCATTGGACTAATAGACATAGATTCAGATTAGTCTTTCCCTACACTATACTAAGTGACATCCCTATTCAGCAATAACCCATCCTAACAAAGGTGTCAGCAGTGGTGACTTCCAAAGAAGTTCACCCACTTTTCTCTCTTAGCCTAAATACCCTGGTTACAACTAAGCTCCTTGACCATACAACCGCTCTCTCCAGCTCCTCAACCCATCTGCTCTGTCTCCACCCTCGGGGTGCTGTCCCTAATACGAAACCCCACAATGTGAATGACACGCCCTCCACTACGTCCCTCTAGAAGGTGCTAGGTTTCGGAATTTTTCCATCATGGCACTGGTCCATCCTTGCCCGTGCAGACGTCCTTGGGTCCCAGACTCTCCATCGTTTCAAGTCGCTTCTTTAAATTCCTGGTCTACTCCTCCATGTCTGAATCTAACAATTCTAACACTCATACACAATGGGCCCTTCTACTCTGCTGTCTACACAGTGACAATGCAGGAAAAACCGAGGTGCTGCTCCTGGGCAAGAACCCCAACTGCTGGAGTGACCTCTGGTGGCCCCCCTCATTGGGCCCAGCCCCTCCCCCAAAAACTCTGGCAAAAAACCTAGGAGTATGGCTGGACTCTGCGCTAAACTTCCAGTCCCACACTAAAAAAGTAGCCGCGACTTGTATTGGGCTACTGAGAAGTCTTAATCCCATCCTAGGCTTCTTTGACCCCAAAACGCGGCAACTCATTGTACAATCGACCATCCTTGCCCGGCTGGACTACGCGAGTGTCCTGTTGCTAGGCGCTAACAAGGCTGAAACCAAGAGATTTCAACGTATACAGAATTCTGCGGCCAGGGCAATAGTAGGCCTGCCTAGAAGGTGCTCTGCGAGAGCGACCATTCACAGACTTCACTGGCTGCCCGTGGAAGCCCGCATCCAATTCAAGGCCCTCACCATTGCCTTTAAAATTCTGAAAACTGAGGGCCCCGAGCTCCTACGTCCGCTGTTAACGCCCTACAACCCCCAACGCAACCTCCGCTCCAGAGGGCACCACCCAGTCTTGGTCCCCCACACTAAGTTCTGTCGCATCGGAGGACGTTCATTCAGACTGCTGGGGGCAAAGCTATGGAACTCCCTTCCCCTCCACATCCGCTGCCTCGACAACCTATTAGCTTTTCGCAAAGCTAATAAAACTCACCTCTTCCCCTCCCTTTAGGCCTCCTTTTTCCCCTTCACAGTTGGTTATGATATGGTTCTTAGCGCCGGGACGCCCCGTTGCTGGGGCAGCTGTCGCGCTCTATAAATACATAACATAACATAACATAACATGCACCTGCAAAGGAATACACACAAATAGGCTCTCCTTTCATAAAATGTTGCAACATTGTCTAAAGGCATCTTTTATAAACATTTCTACAGTTAATATGTTAAGCAAGCCATTTTCGAACAGGCCCGCGCCATTTCTATAAACCAGGCCTCCGTTTGGTTATAGGCCAACGTTTACATTAGCAATCCCTTGTTTCACTAGGCCTCCAACCTTAACAGCAAGTGCATTTTCTACTTTAAGCTAATTGTCGAATATAAAAGACAGTTATAATTCAATGTGCAGATCTAAATGCACTAGTGCTCGTTTAAACACACTCCTTATTAGTGAATGATTTCATTTCAACGACATTTCTATGTTAAACAGTAAGTGTGGATTTGTAATTCGTCTATCTCATACTGCATCTAAACATGATAAAAGTCCTCTATATATACGGGTGCTGACTACTTGTACATATAATGCACCCCTTCAGTTTCATTTTCATTGGCGCTCTCTCACTGCCACCCCCTGGTTCACCACTGCCACCCTCTGGTTCACCACTGCCACCCTCTGGTTCATCACAGCACCCTCTGGTTTACCACTGACACCCTCTTGTTCACCCCTGCCACCCTCAGGTTCAGCACTCACCACTGCCACCGTCTGGTTCATCACAGCACCCTCTGGTTCACCCCTGCTGCCACCCTATGGTTCAGCACTCCCCACTGCCACCCTCTGGTTCATCACAGCACCTTCTGGTTCATCACTGTCACCCTCTGGTTCACCACTACCACCCTCTTGTTCATCACTGCCACCCTCTTGTTCATCACTGCCACCCTCTGGTTCATCACTGCCACCCTCTGGTTCATTCCTGCCACCCTCTGGTTTTCACGCGGTTTCTGAGCAAGACCGACCCTGACGAAGAAACAGAACCGGATGTTGGATGGCTTCACCACGCTCTGCATCATAACTTGTCACATCCAGGGACACCGGACCATCCAGAAACTAATGTATTATTCACTGTGACCTGATCACTATACGTATTGGAGGAGAATTAATTCGAAAGAAAACTCTTATGTCAGGACCGTGGTCTTGTTCAAATGCATACTTGCATTCATCTATATAACAGAAAGTGTGTGGACCTCACTACTTATAGAACGCTTTAATTCAGCAACTAAGAATTAGGTCCGCCATCTGTTTAGCATCGCACTGAAGTGCCGCAGACGCTCAAATATCCCCTTTTTCTGCCCTGAGGAAGCCCAATTTGGGCGAAACGCGTTGCCTGTCATCTCTGTCAAGATTTTGTCTGAAGACTACAATAAAAATATTTGAAGAATAACTTGAAGGACCGCTACTCTTTTTTGAATATATATGAAGACCGTTTGAAAATAACTTGATTCATGCACTGTTTTCTATATTGTTGCCTCTCTGTTCTCCATTTTGTCTGTATAACTAGGGTTCTCTAGCAGTGGACCTAAGAGGTGGGCAACTATGGCAAATAAGGTGTATATATTAGGGTAGTGCAACTGTTGATTCCTACTGCTAATTTTTGCTTGTTTTGACACCCTCTGGTTCACCCCTGCTGCCACCCTCTGGTTCAGCACTCACCACTGCCACCCTCTGGTTCATCACAGCACCCTCTGGTTCACCCCTGCTGCCACCCTCTGGTTCAGCACTCACCACTGCCACCCTCTGGTTCATCACAGCACCCTCTGGTTCACCACTGCCACCGTATGGATCATCACTGTCCCCCTCTGGTTCATCACTGCCACCCTCTGGTTCATCACATCACGCTCTGGTTCACCAGTGCCACCCTCTGCTTCACCACTGCCACCCTCGTGTTCACCACTGTAAATTATGGGGGGAAAGCACACCTGCCCAGCCTCAACTGAGATGAATTAATTTGGGGCTGGTTAATGTGTCGCTGTATTTGTGCTTCAAGTCTGGCACCTGCTTCCTTAGCTGTAAGTGCTTCCTGTTGCAGTTATCTTTTTTACAGGAGCATTGTGCCATACTTGTAACTATTCTCTGACCCTGCTTTGAGGGTCAGAGCAGGGTCAGAGAATAGTTGCAAGTAGGCAACTGAACTTTGGAGGGGCCCCTCAGGAAGCACTACAGGGAATGGTTACAAATTAGCTTGAACTTTTGCACCTGCTAAGTGCTTTCAGTTTTCCAAAATTTGTTTTTCTGCCATTTCGCGGGATTCGCGGGGCGCAAATTCATGCGAAATCGAACTTGCAATCTGCAAATTCGTGCGAATTTGCTGATTTCTTTTTTTTTGCGTGTTCCGGCGTTTTTTTGCTTATTCGCGGACGGCTTGCAGCGCACCGACCCCGAGGTTGCCCATGCGGTCGTGTATGGGCGCGGCGATCTTGTTTGCGTGACGTGTTTCCGTTTCCGTGCCCTAGTTGCATGCTCGCGTCATATGCGGCGCGCGATTACGTGTTCGCGGGGGTTTTTGTGTGCTCGCGGGGGAAATATCGCGCAAACTTACCCACACGGTCCTCTATGGGCGCGGCCATCTTGTTTTTCATTCAGTGCTATGGTTTTGGGCATGCTACCTTTCTATCCATCTTACATCTTTGTAATCCTATGTTTTTCTGAACTTTTTTTTTTTTTCTTATCTCTCTCTTCAATTTCCTACATCTATATTTTGCGTTTTTTAAAAACTTTTTGTTACTTTATTACCTACTTTATTTCTGTCACTCTCTCTCTTATTTTTTTCACACCTATTCTTCTTTCCTTCTTCTTGTGCCCAGGACCATGGCTAAGGGAGGCGACAAGGGCAAGGGGAAGGGCCCAGCACCCCGTACCCGGCTCCCTTGCGGGCGTTTGAGGGGGGAGGAAGTCCAGGCCAGGGAGATCTTCTCTGCGGTGGAGGTGGCCGCCTTGATGGTTTTTATCCAAGACCACCTCCCTAAGACCGTGGCAGCAGGTGGGCAGATTGCTTCCGGTTACGGCCTCCGGGAGCGTCGCCAGCTGTGGGAGAAGGTGTGCCGGCGCATGTATAAGGAGTCTGGGGTCCGGCGCACCTACCAGCAAGTAACGCACCGGTGGAGTGACATCTTGGACCGGGAGCATGACATGATCAACCTGCTCGGTGTGGAGATCCCTGGCCTTGGTAAGTAGCTATTTAATAACTACTTTTTTTCCTTCTGCTCTGTTATATTGCTAATCTATTTTTTTCCTGAAGAGTACGAATGCTGCTGATTCGATTACATTGCAGGTAAATTAATGTTTAAATAGCTTCTGTCATTGCAGGTGCTCGCCTGGTTATTGGCGTTGCTACTATGCTTACTTGTTTGCAACTTTTTAGTCATTTGAGAGCATTACTGCGTAATGCTGGAGACAGTAGACTCAAGTCTAATCCTTCTTTGTACTCCTGCTGCTGCCACTTTGAAGAGATAGTGGTGGATTGATACGTTGAGTATATTATTTATTACTTGTTATAGGACATTTGTTAGTGGTCTGCAATCATGATGATGACTGTGTCTGGCACGCGACGTCTCGTGCTGTTGAGTGATGGCAGTCATAGTAGAACCTTTTTGTTGTTGATGTAGTTAGTGAATTACATAACTTTCCTATTAGACGGTCTGCGAATCCTGCAATACTGTACTACTATCCTCCTAGTTGACCAGATCAGATGCAATTGATGTTAATTTGTTTCCCCGACATAATTTTAGATTGAGTACAAAGAAATCAAATATTTCCAAAAAAACAATCATCCATGTGTGTTTCTTTATTTCATGATCACCAGGACCTCCCAGGGGCAAGGCGCCGGCGGCGACAGAGACTCCGGTGGCAGAAGGTGGACAGGAGCAGTCCCTTGCAGGCTCTTCTGCTGGCCCCAGTAAGTTGTTCTATTGTTATATTAATACTTATACTTCCCTAACTTTTACAGCTCCTATTCATTACAAACTGGTTCCTAATAATTCTATGTTTTACAAAATAGTCTTTGATCTTCTTCTAATGTAGACTACTTTCTACATTCTTATCCTGCCTCTACCATCACTCTCTGTGCTACTACTATTTACAATTATGAGTTGGTCTGTGTAGGTAGCTAAGCTTGCCCATTCGGCAAACGGTGTGAAATAAAACTCTGATACAGCAATAGCTCTAGGCACTGAGTGCAGTCCTCTGGGTTGCCCTTGCTGTCTATTCCAGTCTTCTTAATGTAAGTGCTTTGACAATTTCCAACATCAAAATGTCATTGTTTACACCAAGTAAAATGTAGCAGTTGCCTTTATGATTTGAGAGGAGCACATCCCATACCGCTAGTGTTTCAGGGACTATTCTGCACACAAATAAGTATGGACAAGATAAATAGGACATTGTTGATGATAGGTGCAGTTCGACTTTCGACATACCTCAGTCCGAACAGAAGTTGAACCCCCAATCCCCTGACCGACTATCTACAATGTCTGACCAATGATTTTACGACCCAGAAGAACAGTGTAAGGATTGCAGGTTGGTTCCGCAGGAGCGTCAGGAATCCGAAGAATATTCCACAGCCTTCCCCTACGGCCTTCCGTCTCTATCAAGCACTAGAGTACGGGAGACACGCCAGGGGAAAACAGGGAGACAAAACAAGGAAAGGTTGGGGGGGAACAAAGACGGTCAACGGTGATCTCCAGTCGTGGATGCGTGGTGCTTCAATGAAGGGAACCGAATAACAGGTAGGCTGTAAGAAAAATGTGAGTAAACACTCTAGCTATGACACCCTCACTCGAATATATATGTACAGGAAACCTATCACATCTATCACATACCCCAGGTTCAAAACATGTAGCTGATTTAAACATATGGAGTCTTAAGGAAGGGTCATCGTGTAGATCTGTAACAGGAATGACACAATAGGTAGATGAGTAATTTGCAGACTAGAAACTGGTAACAATATGGTCTAGTTTGTTCTCTTCTTACTTTAACTGGCGTGTAACAGGCCTTGAAGAAACATTCACTTAAAGAAGGAACCTTTATCCCACGTCTTCTTCTGATGTTTATAACCATCTATGAACACCAAAACGGAATATCTATAACATGTATATGGTGAGTCCAGTAAGATAAAATGATAGTAGCGCAAAGGCGCTCTTACCGTGATTCTCTGTAGTGTAGCATAGATGCACCCACCCTGATCCACGCAAGTATATCACCAAATGCCAGGGAGGGGTTATCCAATAATCAAGGGTAAGTGAATAAAGGAGCAACGTTGTCAGGGGATGTATATGGAAAGAAATGGGGGAAAAGGAATAATGAGACACTAACTAACTATCTGAATGGGAACACAGAAGGGAAAAAATGACGGTAGCAACACCGGACAGCGGAGCACCAGCCCGGCCGTCGGATGCAGCACACTCGAACCGGGAGAAAAGAAGGATGAGTCCCACCGGATGGCGGAGCAAAACCCGGCCGCCGGGTGAGACTCAAGGGCCAGGGGAGAAGGAAGGTTCACGACGAGTAATGTGAACAACCGCCTTCACGGGGAGCAAGGCTGAGCCCAGCCGGATGGCGGAGCAAAACCCGGCGGGCGGGACTCACGAACAAGGGGGAAAATAGGCGCCCAAGACCGTACGCCCGGATGGTATTGAATAGCTGTAGTTTACTCAGCTTAGAAACGAAGCCCGCTCAGGAGCGCGGGGGCCGTAATTCGCTCAGTACGTAACAAACAGGAAACTCCTCAGGGAAATACGGAAGTCAGGCAACAGGATACTGACGGAGGCGGAAACAAAGGGAGCTTGACGCTAGAACGTGAAGCGTCGCTCCTAGTTTCCCGGTGCTTTAAATAGCACACTTCTTAAAGGGACAGTGTAAAGGAGTCCCGAGGCATGACAAACAGAAGAAGACTACCTCCGAGTCCCGGCATATCTGAGTCACTGAAACGTTACTGCCAAGTGCAGTAGTTCAAACCTTTCCGCTCACTCACTCGTAAACAAAAACCACACAGTGTTTGTTAGTTTTAAAGTTTTATTTTCAATTAAGAAATGAAAACATTATTTCTTTATTTTTAATAGCGTAGTATTCTGATGGATGAAGATGACGTTAAAATTTAAACAACATTCCCATGAATGAAATTAGTATGACTCAAACTTAATAATAGTTAACAGACACATGAAATTATTAGAATAACTGTGCGGGAGCTCCCACCTTCTTTAAAGTACTTAAAATACTGCTGGTGATGACTTAGTAGTAGTTGGTGAATCGTCTGGCAGAAGGGCAATGGAATCTTCTTTCTGTAATGAAAAAAATGGTGCAAGTTAAGCAAGCATTCATCAGTTATCATAAGAAGAAGTGTAGCATTTAATGGAATAAGCATAAAAAACGTTACTTTTTTTCAATCCCAGTAATAAAAAATGTGTTATGTAACATTTTCTTCCATTACGAGACAAAATAGGGGGTTGTGTATGGCATCTGAAAATATGACATGTTTTTCCTAGACGTCACAAGATCTGATGCGGCACAGATGGACACCAGTGCCGGGGCCAGCAGAGCGGAGGGGTCCACTCTGGATGCGGCGGCGCCAACAGGAGGAGCAGGGGGGGGAAGACTCAGCGGCAGCGGACGGTGGTAAGTTATTATACTCCTTACTTATTGAAATTTTTTTGAGTAGGCTCGCAAAGGAGTGTATGATGTACTGTACAGTAGTACACAGTACACTAGTATAAGTACACTGTACTGTCAAGAACATTTACTAATTTAGAACTACTTTTTGGGCTATCACGGAGAAGACAGTCAACCCTGACTTTTAATAGCATTAGCAGCGGTACTTCTCTGGTAACCAATGGCCCCCTCTATTTCACTTCAACTCAGCTGGCAAATTTTTATTGTGAAGCCAAGTCATATCAGATGTAGTTTAGGGATGTGAAGAACGAAAAGTTAAAGAAGGGTGAAACGAAGGACGAGAAAGTCTTAATATTTATGACTGTAAAGAATGGTTTTGTTGAATGCAATTCAACATAAGAAAGAAGACGGCGGTTTCCAAAATATAAGGAAAAGGGTGTTAGTTGGTTGTTGACAAAAAGAAATTTTGGTACATTTGAGACATTATGAAGAATCATAGACGTACTTTGGAAGCCTGGATGTTATCTTATTTATCCTCCTCGTCGATAGCAGTGGTGTATGATGTAGTAGAGCAGACGCTGAGTGGATGAAGTATGGCCAGTGGCAGTGCCACCCCTATAGAAAATTAAGACATTCCTGTCCCCACCTGCATGTACTGCTTAAAGTACTGCGAGTCTGCATCATCATGGCCTGTGTCTGTATTTCTTGGGTGAAAGCTGAGTGAGCTGCCATTATGGCGGCTACCACAAGTTCACGTACCAGTAATTTCTTTTGCAAAACAAGAGAAAAAAAGTAAAAAATGCCTTTTTTTAATACTCTCGGACTATGTATGTAGTAGTGAGTCCACCTATAGTGCTGCTGGTGGAATTCCTGAAACTCACAGTGTCACAGGCTTACAAAGACGGCGGAAAGATACATGCCAAAATGTTATACTGTGTTTGCTACTTGCTGGTGTTACTGAGTGTCAACCTTCCGTTGAATTATTTTGACCTCATGTTAAAGACTATTGGCTACAGTATTTTTCTTTCTTTCTTCATAGATGCTACTCCCAAAAAGCTCACCCGTAAGGAGATGGCTGTCCGGGCCAGGGCCGGTAAGCTGGAGGCTATTTGTGCCGAGTATCGGCGGTTGTGGGCTCGGGAGCATGAGGAGACATCAACATCTACATCCTCCTCCACTGCCCCCGGGTCCACCAGCCAGAAGCCTCCAGCCAAACGGAGCTGTGGCCCGACAGCCTCCCGCCACAGCAGCAACAACATCAGCGCGCCCCCCCCCAAGATCCTGGATGGTTCATGTGCGCCGGCAACGCAGAAGAGTGGACTACCTGGAGCGGTTGGCTGAAAAACATCAGCGCCAGCTCCGGGACCTCCGCAAAGAGCAGCGGAACATGCAGCAACAGCTTTCCAAACTACAACACCCGAGGAAGTGACTGTCCCTTGCCCCTTTTTTAAAGACTGCTGGGGGGGGGGGGAATTGGGTATTTGGGAAAGGGGACTTTTGGACTTTTTGACATTGGTTGGGTTCGGGAGGGGGGGTGAGTTCGGGTAATTTATTTTATTATTGTTGTGCTGAAAACAACACGCATATATATTTTGTAATAATTATTTTTCTTACAAAAACACAGTATACGCGTTCATATATTATTTTGTGTGGGGGTTGACGGTGGTTACTGGATGTTTGTTTTCTTCAAACTTACCAGCATGAATGAAACATCTAATCCTGAAATGTACCAAAATGCAAGTAACCGAGTTAGTAAATTTAGTAGCCCTACTACTGTACTTTACTAGTAGTACGGTCAGTCTCTGCTCTCCTCCCAACTTAGTCCTCCTAGCCCATTATTCTACTACCTCTCCAATATGCTTATCTTACCTGTGATTTGTGTTTGAGAATCAGGGTAGCCCCAGGGCTGGCTGCATTGCAAATGGTGATTAAGGTTGGTTGTTGACTTGAATCCTCGACGGATGCAATATCAGTGTTGTGCTGGTAGCAGTAGTGGTACACACTGGCAGTATCACCATATGAAAAAAAGAGGAAAATAAACATTGAGTGGCCTGAGCGTAGCATTAGAAACAGTACAATAGATAGTACGGTACAGAACAGTGCCCTAAATTGTAGCCTAAGCAGTGCCAACGTAAGGTAAGCATTAAGCATTTGATTGTTCACGTCGTGTAGGAGGAGGATGTTCTTATCAATCCACGATGGCGCACATGAACTTCTGGTTGCTTTGACCTTATCCTCCCCAGCAAGTGTGTGGAATTTATTGTTGTTGTCAGTCACACCTCAATGAAATACCACACAGCCCGGGGGAAGAGGGTTAGGGTTTGAAAATTGGATGAGAATGGGGTTTTTTGGGAAAGTTTGATAGAGAGGAAAAAAAACACAGCATGGACAGTCAAACAACAAATGAAGAGAAACAAATCTTTGGATTTGAAGATATTGTTAAATCTTTAAAGGGACATAAAGGAAGTTCACTACTGCATGCCAGAAGTTGTTTACTAAATGGATGGTTATTAGCTTACTGAAAAGTAGTACTACTACTTACTGCAACTTACTAGTAAATACGAAGAAACAAGTTGACAGTACAGGGCTGCAGTCATTACGCAATTTCACTTGCCTCTCTGCCCTCAGAGAGAATAAACACTTAGAACATTAAATTAGTGTTAACCATAGCAAAGACGTATCAAATAGCTGGAGGGATGAATTTGGAGCAGAGATCAAACAAACGCACAGAGTCACTCTCGTAGAAGTAAGTTCAAGTTCACAAGAATATCATTTAAAATATAAGGAGAATTTTGGATACTGTTACTGTTTTTTGTAGTTGTCCCGTTGAATTTGTGAAGTTGATCCATCCAGCCATTCCTCTTATTCACGGTACTCCTTCATTCAATTGGATGCTCCGTCGATCAATCTTGGTGACCAGACACACTGTCCACTGCCTGCCTGATGCGGATTTGCGGATCGCTAATTGTAAGCCTGAGTAGTACATCGATGGCACAGGGTAAAAGCCTGCCTGTAATTGATGATGGAAAAACACAACAGTAAATGTTCAAGACACCGCGGAGAAAAAAATATATAAGGCACGCTGTGTAGTGCAAAAATTATACTGTCACTTTCATGGATGACAATCCCCAAAATCTAAAACACCCCACATTACCCTTCCAAAAACGTGCAGAATACTGCTGCTACCTCGCAGAGGCCTAATTTCAAATCGTGCCAAAATGCACTCAGAAAGTATGCCCAAACCCCCCCTTTCCAACCATGGATTATCTTCAAACCACTTGCAATCAAAATTAGACATTCCAACAAGTGTTCCAAGACCCCACCCAGTCGTAAAAATTTAGAACCCCCGCCCAAACACATCCAATACAATACTGCTAACCCTAACGAGCCCTAAGTTAAGAATAGTGGCAAACACTTTCTTTAACTAGGCCAAATCCCCCCTTTCCCACCATGGATTTTCTTCAAACCACTTGCAATCAAAACTACCCATACCCAGCATTGCTCCAAGCCCCCCCAATCCCCCCAAACACCAGGAACCCCCCCAAGCAGGCCCCCAAAAACACGAAAGTGAGCGAAAACTCTGTAAAGTGAAAAACTTTTTCACCTACACTTTTATCCGGTATTAGACCTTCCCAGCAATGCCCCCAGACCCTTCAACCCAGGTGAAAACAAGTAGAAGACCCCCAAACAGCCAAAAAGCAAAAATACAAAAATGGGGACTTAGAAATTTTTAGGCACATTTCCAAAATCACTCTGTGCACGCTCTGCAGCTAGGCCCTAACTCCCCTTTGCCACCATGGATTTGCTTCAAAGCTTTTGCAATCAAAAGTATCCATACCCAGCGTTGCTCCAAGACCCCAAAACCCACTCACAAACACCAGGAACCCCCCCAAACAGGCCCCCAAAAACACGAAAGTGAGTGAAAACTCTAAAAAGTGAAAAACTTTGTCACCACGTATTTTATCCAAAACACTTTTATCCGGTATTAGACCTTCCTAGCAATGCCCCCAGACCCATCAACCCAGGCAGAAACAAGTTTAACACCCCCAAACAGCCAAAAAGCAAAACCTTAAAAAGTGAGACTTAGCAAATTTCGGGCCAACCTGGAATTCAGTCCAAATCCGCTGTGCAGCTAGGCCCCAACTCCCCTTTTCCACCATGGATTTCCTGAAAAACAAACGCAATCAACATTAGACTGTGCCAGCAGTGTTCCCAGACCCCCAGACCCCGCACCGCAAATCTAGAACACCCCCAAAGAAACCCCCCAACAACCTGCAATACTGGTATATTCAAAACATGGCAAATTGCGCTGTTCACAAAAAACACAAAAAACCCAGCAATTGGTTTCAACAGAGACAGACAGCCATTGCTGTCCGCTGCATGCCATCTTCTCATTATTCATTACCTGTTCTACTTTTTGTCCGCATCTTCTTCGGAAAGTGAGGGCCCACAGGGCAGCCTCTCCTGTAAATTTCAGAAGTAGGTCTGTCAACAATCAGCAAGCATGTAGTCAGTTCGTTATTTCAGTCCCACTTGAGGGGACTCGTCTACGAAGACAAAGTTTGTTTTTTCTCCATAATCCATCCATCTGCCTTGAGGGAAATGGATAGGGGGAGTCTGGAGGAGGAGGATAGAGGAGCATGATTGAGTTGTGAACTTGTGAACATCTGAATGCAGACTGCGGCACCTTCAAATCAATAAGGAAAATAAGATGAAGACAGTGCTGATGATGGACTTGTTGAGATTAGGTGATTAGAGTTTTGTTGTGGTAAAAGTAGCAAAACAAAGAAAGACACACAGGAATAAAAGTGAATAAGTACGGAAAAAAAGGAAGTAATTTTCAGGCCTCGGAGTCAGAGAAGCAGAGCTCGTCCTCCAAGTCTATGAATTGAGACGGGATTAGGTCTGGTGACCGAGAAGAACTTCCGTTGGCGTCACCTAAGTCGGTGTCCTCTTCTTCCTGCGTGCATTCACGTATTTTGTAATCGGGTGGTATGAAGTGCTGATTCATCTTGATTATTGTTAACCTCTCCACATTTTTGGGCAAAAGGCGGGTCCTTTTTGAAGTAACAATGGCACCAGCAGCACTGAAAACACGTTCAGAAGACACGCTTGCGAGTGGGCAAGACAAATAATTCAGAGCCAGGTTGGTGATCAGTCGCCATACAGAGCTTTTCGTATACCAATATCCCAATGGGTTCTCATTATGACAGACCTCTGTTGGGTCATCCAGATAGGCCTGCACCACCGACTCAAGGTACTCCAGGGCTGATCCACTTTGCGTACCATCTGCGACCTTTTCATCAGTGGACCAAGCAAACCCTTGCCGAGTTAGCCAACCCCCTTCCGACAATATTTGTTTGTGGCCTGGTGCAGGTGAGGATGATGATATGGTTGCTGGTGTCGTTAACGGCTGTGAGGGAAAGTGACTCCCTTCGGCCACGGATTGAGAAGTGGAACTTGACGCCGGATGGCCTGCTGATTCAGTTGTACTTGTGCTGCCTCCTTGAAGGTTCTGCCGCTCTTTTTCGAACCGAGTGGCGGACACAGCTAGCCAATGTTTATACTTTGAAACATCTGCTTCATCAAAAGGAATGAATGCTTTGCTAGCCACTGCCTTTTTGTACCGTGGATCCAGAATAGTGGCACAAACGTAATGTTGTTCTGTATGTATCTTTGTAAGCCTTTCATTGCAAAGTAGGTTCCTTAATAACTTCTCCGCCAAATCCTATGCTTCTCGCTTTTCACCATCATCTCGGAACGTTGAAGACACCTCCTTCAGTTGGTGCTCTAGCATGCGCAACAATGGGATAGCTTTGCTCAAAGAACAGTCCTGCCTGCTGACTTCACGCGTCAAGAGCTCAAAAGGACGAAGCATGTCTATCAGGCTTGCAATTACCTTCCATTCCTCCAGCTCTAGCCTCATCTCTTTGTGAGTAGAACCCAGTTTATAGACATACTCATTTATTACCTCCCACTGCTCAGACAGACGCTCAAGCATGTAAAAGGTTGAATTCCAACGTGTTGCCACCTCCTGGATTATGCCTTTGACTGGCAGTTTACGTTCATATTGAGGGCCCCTCAGCTGCTTCCGGGCCTTAAAAGAATGGCTGAAATGTGTGCAGATTCTTCGGCAGATGGTCAGTAATTTGACGACTGGCGCTTCTGTTTTCAAGAAGGCTTGCACCACGATGTTAATACTGTGCGCCAAACACGGCACTCTGAAATAGCCACCGTGCTCCATGGCCTTAACTATATTACTGCCATTATCCATGGAAACATAACCAACTGTGCGATTTCTTGGATGCAGCCATTCATTGACTTCCTGTTAAACTCCTCCAAAAGGTTAGGTGCAGTGTGAGATTTCTCCATGGCAAACATGCCTACTGTTGCATGTTTGCGAGTAGCTTGAAAAACTTCCTCCGTGTCAACATCTTTCTGTTTTAACTGTTTTTTGACCCCTGCAAAAGAGACCCAGTGTGCAGTGATGCACATGTAATCAAGGGCTTGGCAACTGGTCCACATGTCTGTTGTCATGTGGATAGTGTGAACAGCACTCTTCAGAATAGCTGCGCCAATCAACTCCAGCACATCTTGATGTAGTGCTGGAACAGCAACCCTTGCAAAATAGGACCGGCTAGGAACCTTCCATTTAGGGCAGACTGTTGCCACCGATTCACGAAAACCCACCCCTTCCACGAAAGAGAAAGGGAGAAGGTCCAGCGCTAGCATTTTAGCCAGCTTTGCGTTATACAGACGTACCTTTGGGTGGTTGCGTTCAAATGGCGCACCCGACCAAAACATGCTGCTAATGGCGGGCTGGACCGTTTTATGTTATGATGATGATGATGATGATGATGATGATGATGCAGACTTCAAACCAGTTAGGCTCATTGATTTAGTTTTTTGCATTGGTGTCTGTCCCAGACTCTTAGTGTGCCTCATACATTTTACAGGGGTAGAGGGTGTGGGCGCTACCACTGCAGTGCTGCTATCAGGCGTACTGGGTGTACCAGAAAAAATGTCTGTCGCTTCTTCACTTCCCCCCTGCACGATCAGCCTCTCATCATCATCAGATGCAATATCAAGGGATACATTTGGATTTGTTTTTGTTTTGGCTTCCTCGATCTCACTTAGGTGCTTATACCACTGGATAGGGTGGTGTTGTTTGAGATGACCTCTCTGGCCTCCGGTACCATAGTTGGTACCAAGCTTACCCCGACTAACTGATACTTTACAAATCGAACAAATGACCATGTTTTCCGCCTTTTTGCTGACAGTAAAGAAGTCCCAAACTGGGATCTGGAGATGTCTGCTGGAGGTGGAGGTGCTACTTTGAATTTCAATGCCAGATGAAGTGGAGGATGGGCGTGGCTGAATTTGTTTCTGTTGTTCATTTACAGCACCACTACTTGAGGTAATGGAGGTCGAGCTGGATGGAGGACCCTGCCGGCCCTTCTGACGAGAAAATATGGAAGCTGTAGGTCATTTTGGTGTTGTAGTTAACTGCGTTGGTGGTGGTACCCGTGCCACGCCACCCACATGATCATCCCGCTCAGCAGCCATTCGGGCTAGGGTGAAAATGTTAGTCTGCTGCATGCCCGCTGGGGCTGGAGTGACGTCTGTGATGACTGGGTCGTCATCAGACTGTTCATCAGCAGCAGAAGACACCACTTCTTGTTCGTCGTCATCACCCATAAGTCGAAGCCTTGCGGGAACCTTCCTTTTAGGCTTAGCTACCTTTGTCGGCTCATGGCGAGCCTCACTGTCAGACTGCATTGCTGGGTTCCAAACACGATCAAGGTAATCAGAATGAAGGGGGCTTGAAGAAGAACTTGTAGTAGTAGTAGTAGTAGTAGTAGTAACAGCCCTCCTTGACCTTTTTATTGCTGGGGATCTGGAAGACAATGGATCATCCTCAAGAGGAGTGGCTTCCTCGGATGATACCTCCACTTGAATATCAATTTCCTGATGTGCCCCTACTTCTGGAGGAACAAGCGTTGTAGGCAGTTGTGCTACTCCATGAACCTCTAGTTGCACCTCTCCATGCACCTCTACTTGCGCCTCTCCTTGTGCATGTACTTGCGCCTCTCCTTGCCCATGTACCTTCGCCTCTCCTTGCCCATGTACTTGCGCCTCTCCTTCCCATGTACTTGCGCCTCTCCTTGCCCATGTACTTGCGCCTCTCCTTGCCCATGTACTTGCGCCTCTCCTTTCCCATGTACTTGCGCTTGTACTAGTTGCACTTGTGGTTGTGGTTGCGGCTGTGATTGTTGAACACTCGCCAGCTGAGTTACATCCGGCGTTGATTGGATGGTACTTTCTTGTGATGAGCCAACATCACTGGTCGATGGTGATTGAGAAAGTAAAGTGGCTGCCTCAGCAGCACTCATGGTCTTGGACCTAACTTGGCGTGGTGGCACTGACCCCAATGAGGCGGAGGTGCTGCTTCCAGCTTGGTCCCCGGCGGACACCGCTGCTGCTGCAGGCGTAGTTTTTTCCCCCAAAAAAGGTGTCAGTGGGCACACCAGTCTCCTTGGTAGGTGGTGCCACTTGCTTCTTCTGCTCCTTCTTACTGGCAGTTGCACTGGCAACTTTCTTCGCTGAGGCGCTACGGCCACCTTTCTTTGGGCCCATCTTCTTCAGATGTCAGAACAGCAGGCCGCAGTTGCACGAGTTGCAGAGTTGTCTTGTCTGTGGCCACACGTGACGTTGCGTGACGTTGTGCTGCACACACCGCTGCAGGACTTCTTCCTGGCACTGGTGGTTCTCTTGTACACCTAAAAGCAATGGAAGACAGAGGAACATCAGTTATTCACCCCAAAAGTCGAAAAACACATATAAATCACCACAATCCAATGCCATCCATGCCCTCAATGATGTTTAAATTCAAGACACCCCACAGAAAGACTAGGCCCAAGCACCACTGAGTACCCCTGGGCATAATGGATGAAAGCTAGGCAAAATGGGTGCAGGCCTGAGCACACTGCCTGCCTTCAAAATGGCCCCTTGCCCCCCAGCACATGGTCAGGCCCTGCCTGTACCAGCCCTCAAAATGGCCCCCACCCACATGGCCAGTCCCCAACAACACCCCAAAAAATCGAAAAACGCATAAAAATCACCACAATACCATGCCATCCATGCCCTCAATGATGTTTAAATTCAAGACACCCCACAGAAAGACTGGTCCCATGCACCACTGAGTACCCCTGGGAATAATGGATGAAAGCTAGGCAAAATGGCTGCAGGCCTGAGCACACTGCCTGCCTTCAAAATGGCCCCTTGACCCCCAGCACATGGCCAGGCCCTGCCTGTACCAGCCATCAAAATGGCCCCCACCCACATGGCCAGTCCCCAACAACACCCCAAAAAAATCGAAAAACACATAAAAATCACCACAATCCCATGCCATCCATGCCCTCAATGATGTTTAAATTCAAGACACCCTACAGATAGACTAGGCCCATGCACCACTCATTACCCCTGGGCCTACTGGCTAGTGAGGCTTTACAGGCACCCCCAAAAAAAATAAAACATATAACAGTGAGCTAAAATTCCATGACATAAATGAGAATTAAGTAAAAATCAGAGAAACAGTTGTATCATGCACCCATGACTAACCCTGGGCCTACTGGATACTGTGGCTAGCTACCCACCACAATATATATTTTGTTAAAGATGTGAAAAAAGTTTTAGAACTGGAGTTGCCTCAACTGCAATGCCCCAAACACACAACAGCAACTTACTTGTAAAATCTCAAGTCCAAAAGTGATCCAAACTCCAAAGTCCAAAAAGTCCTCAAATACAAAAATCTACCAGCAGCAAGAAAAAGTAATCCTTCCAGCTCCACAGCCAAATGAAAAGTGACCAGTACATGGACAAAGCAGTGGGAGGAGCCTGCTGGACAGGAACAGGAAGTTGGAGACTCTGGGGCACTTCCTTCCTCCCACCCCACCCCAAAAAATGGACTCCTGCACCAAAAAGTGCAGCCAAATGTCAATCTGAGGAGTTATTCTGATCAAAATCATCATTTTCAAAAGGTTTATGCTTCCTGCGGTGGATTTCTTGTGCAGAATTGCAATTTTTGCAATTTCGGGAATGCGAGCTGTTCAAACCTCCCGCCGGAAGTCATCTGCGCGCCGTCGCGGGTATTTATGACGTACTCGCGTTGTCAAACTCTCGCCGTGCAAGATGGCAAGCCGCGGTGACGTAATAGCGTTTGAAAAAATCTCGTGCGATCACGCAGCAAGATCGAAAATGGCGCAGCACACGAAAAACCGGGAGAAAAACAACTCGGCAGTCTCAGAGTCAACGCCGCGCGCGCGATATTGTATTTTTCAAGCGCGACCAAGCAAAATAATTTGTAGCTTGGGAATTTGCGGATTATTGGGTAAATTTGCGCGATTCGCGGATCGCGTAATCGTCAAAAATCTGCAAATTCGCCCGCGAAACGGATTTTACGCCCACACTTATTTAAATCTCTTGTTGTAAATAGATTCTGAAAAGGGCTTGTACATATGTTTTCACCTGCGCCCTTTGTCATGCCTCAGTGGGACCTTAATTTGGTCCTTACATCTGTCATGTGTGCTTCTTTCGACATCTGCCCAGAGGGTGAGTGAGTTGCATGCATTGTCATCCAAGCCTCCCTATATGATGGTCTTTTCAGTTAAAGTGGTGCTTTGCATCTGGGCTTCCTTCTTGCCGAAGGTGGTGACCCCACCTCCCGGGGTTAGCTCTGCTCCACGAAGGGGTACCGACGGACAGCGCGGGGCCTCCCTCCTGAGCAACCTGACAGGTAGAGGTGAGGCTGGGTTATCCAACAATTGTGGATATCCAGAGTATGGCCTGACACAAGCAATACAATTGAGCAGGAATACTGGTGGTGTATTAAAATGTACTTCTAAAATTTTATTTTTACATCTTACACTAACTGCAGCAGCATCGTATAAATATCTGGTCCTGAAGAAAGCCGCTGATACTGAAATTAGATCAAGAGGCTGACCTATCACTAACAGTGGTTTATATCCATACCACTGTGCTGTTACATTTTAATCCTGTCAGGTAGTACACAGGAATAAAGTTTATTGGTGAACTATCTAGGCAGTTTTAAATCACACCCTTCCTTCACACAGTGCTGCAATATACCTCACTCAACCTTAACAGCACACATATGGGATTACCATCCTACTCCATAGAAAACTCAAAACATTTCTGAGCTCCTTCCTTAAACCTTGAAGTAGTAGCTCCCAGTGATGACTAGGTTTTCCCCACTGGTAAGGAGGACCCTTATGATGAAGCATGTCACCTTCGGGTGAGTGAGGGGTCTTATCCTTAAGGGATGACTTCCCCTGTGTTATAACACATTTTGATAGTTGAGAGAAAAACAAGGGCTTTTTCTTCAAACATTGAATACACATGTGAGAGACTGTAGGTGTATATAGTGGTTTTTGGGTGACCCCATTCTACCTGTGTCAATCAATCACGCTGCCCACCATTTTTGCTCCCCCACATCCCTCTAAAGAAGAGGAGTGTCTCCATTGTCCAGACCCAAAAGAGAGTGATGTGGTTCTGCATTGACTGTACAAAAGAGTTCCAGGGTGATGACCAACTCTTTATGGGTTATGTGGGAGCTAAAACAATTGGGCAGTGCAGAAAAGAACCATTTCACGCTGGGTCGTTATCTGTATTAAGATCTGCTATGCCCTGGCTAAGAAGCAGCCCTCTGAAGGCTTAGGAACCCATTCCACCAGAGGGAAGTCTGCAACCACAGCATTGGCTCTGGGCGTCCCAGTCTTGGATATCTGCCAGGCATCAACTTGGGCATCTTTGCATATGTTTGCCAAACACTACTGCCTGGACAGTCAGGTCCACAGGGACGGGCATTTTGCAGGACTTTTTAGTGTGATAATTTGTCTGCAGCCCACCTCCAAGATGGTATGGCTTGGGTATCTAATCAAAGGTAAGGAATCTGCAGCTAGAAGTCTCTATCAGATAAACACGTTACTTACCTTCGGTAACGCATTATCTGGCAAGGACAATATCTAGCTGCAGGTTCCTTACATTCCCACCCCTGCCACCCCGGTCTGCGGACTTATTTGTTGGGGCTATGGTTGCTCCCTTTTCTGGACCCTAGTTAGGACACACAATCAAGTCAGTCACTTCATGGCTCTGCGCTTCTGCAGTGGAAAAGTGAAAATACTGACATCTGCACGCCTGGGTGGCACTTATATAGGTGACCACTGCATCATATCCGACTCTAATAACGTCACGCAAAGCAGAATGGAATCCCCCGATGTAACGCACAAGGAGTATTGCTCACCGAAAAGTTTCCGGATCCATCCTGGGGAATTCAAAGGTAAGGAATCTGCGACTAGATATTGCCTCTACCAGATAATGGGGCCGATTAGGATGGCGGTTTTTCCGCATCCTCCGGGCCGGCGGAAGTGTCCGCCGGCCTGGAGGATGCGGAAAAACCGCGGCGGAGACTCCAAAGACCCACCGCCAAATTAGGATGGCTGGTGGGTCTGATAATCTGTCCGCCGCTTTTCCGCCGCGGTCGGAAGGCGACCGCGGCGGAAAAGCACTAACATGTCTGGTGGTGTCTATCAGACACCGCCAGGCATATTAGGATGTCTGAAAATATATGCTTTTCCGCGGCGGCTTTACCGCCGTGGAAAAGCATACGGACCTTCACTTCGGGGGCCCGTTGCGGGCCCCCTGGGTGAAGGTGGGGTGGGGGGTGCACATGGGGGGTACCTATGGTACCCCCCTGCATTTGCGTGCACAATGCAGCAGGCACCGCGCGGTGCCTGCCGCTTTGTGCACGCAAATGCTGTGCATGGATTTTTTACATTGCGGCGGGTGCAGCTTGAAGCTGCACCCGCCGCAATGTTAGAGATAGAGGATGTGACCGCCACCCTGGCGGTCACATCCTAATTTGATCGGAGGGAACGCCGCAGCCCATGCGGACGTTCCCTCCTCCTCAGGGGTTGCGGACGGACTCAAGTCCGTCCGCGATCCTAATCGACCCCATAGTGTTTTCGAAGTTAAGGAACTTGGTCTTTTGGGTTCATCGTGAACTACAATGAAGTGGCTTCAAGTCGTTCAGAATGCCGCGGCTCGGTTACAATATCATCTTCCTAAGCATTCTTTAGTCTCTCCTCTTCTTTCAAACCCACAATTGCTCCCAATTGGCAAGCAAGTCCAATTTAAGGTATTAGGCTGTAGGTTTAAAGCCCTGTCTAATTTTGGACCACTCTACCTTAGGTCACTGATGTCGCAATATCATCCCAATCAATCTCTCTGCTCTAGCAATCTGAACTTTGTGGTTCTCCCTAGGTTTCTCAAGGCTAGGTAAGGTGGTCGCTCCTTTTTTTTTTTTTTTTACCCGGGCCACAAATGGAACTCTCTGCCTGCCTCGCTTAGGTCCTTCAAGTCTTTGGATAAGTTTGAGAAATTCCTGAAGACGTGGCTTTTCTAATAGTTCTACTTAGTTCCTTCTGTTATACCAGCACAGGAAGACCCTTTGGAGTAGTTGTGCGCTTTATATATCCGCATAATTATAACAATAGCTGTGGTCGAGTAGTCAAGCCTCCCTCTTGGGATGTAGACTCAAGTATTTTTATTTTTAGCTCTACATATGCAAAACTATACTTCTTTCAGAAGTAATAAGACAATCTTTTTTATGTTGGGGCTCTAGTAGTTGTCAGACAAATCCCTGTTTCATCCTCCTTCAAGTAATGTGATTGCGGTTATTCCACATTCCTGATAGCTTCATCCAGCAAATGCAAACTATTAGGCCAGACTCAAGAGTTCTCCCTTTGACTCTTTAGCAATTAATCAAAGGGTCTATGGTGCTGCAGTACCATTAGCATCAAGTATTCCGGCACCACAAAGTCTCAGATCTGAACGAGACCATTAGTTTTAGATTCCTTACCTTAGAATTACCCCCAGATGTCAGACTGGATCCAGTGAATTTTTCCCATAGCAGTACCCCTGCGCATCTGTAGGTGGTGTCGGTCGATTTCGCGTTCGTTGTCGGCATCGTGGTTGCCGGGATGATGTTGCAGTGTCTACTTAGATGCCGCCCCTGTGTGCTGACATTGGTTCTTTCTTTTTCCGCACCTGCCAGCGCAGATCCGGAGAGAGCTCATCCCTTAGTCATTTTTTGACTATCCTTACTTGACTTTTTGTCGATGTCTTTTGAAGTCTTACGACTTCTGTGCACAAGGGATGTCCAGCCATCAGCCCGGTTTCAAGCCTTGTGACTCCTGTCACAAGTTGATGTCTGTCACCGATCTGCACCTCGTGTGTATTTGGTGCCTGGAGCACAACCACGACCCGAAGTCGTACTCTGACTGCCGGGCCCTAAACCCGAAGTCTTTGCGGGAGCGGTCCCGAAAGCTTTTGGAGGCCCGGCAGTCTGCTTCATGCCCCTTGAAGTCCCGGTCGAGGGGTGGGTCACAGGACCGGTCACAGAACCAACACCACTCCTCATCAAAGTCTTTGCACTCTTCTGGTAAGTCGAAGCCCAAGTAGAAGGCGAAGAAGCACAGTCGCTCTTCGTCTTCTCCCCGTCCTTCAGCCGGCGCGACGCAGGACCTGGGGTGCTGTCACTCTCCAGCTCTTTCCAATGAGCCAGCTGGGACAGCTTAGCGTTTCCCTCCCTTTCCCGGAGCTAGGGCGTCCCTTGCCCAGCTTTGAGCTTTTTACAAAGCACTTCACATCATCTTTGGGCAGCCCTTCTTGTCCCTCGCAGTCTCCCTTTTGCCCCTTCCGTGGCTACGGAAGGGGTCCCCCGTCACATTACACCCAGAGCCACAGGGCCATGCAAACTACCCAGCCTCTGTGTGGCTGGGGACGAAGGACCCAGCATCATGGGTCTGGGGGCCAGCGGGAGGGTCAGTCCACCAATTCCTCCTCTGCAGCACCCTCCAAGCCTTCCTAGTCTGACCTTTCAGGGTCACCTGTTGCCAGTGAGCGGCAGGCTCCACCATCACCTCACCCACTGGCACAACATCACTTCGGACAGGTGGGGTTCACAGATAGTCTAAAGGGGCTACTCACTCCCCTTTGAGATTACTACTCCCTCCATGCCACGGACACTCACGGGTATGTCAGAGGATCATTTGGCCCTGCTCCGCCAGGAAGTTACGGCTCTCTTGGCCAAGGGAGCTATCAAATGCGTCTCTGTGCCAGAAGTAGGTCGTGGTTCCTACTCCCACTACTTCTTGGTACCCAAGAAGGACAAAAGCCTGCATCCTATCTTAGACCTCAGGGACGTCCGCTGCTTCCTCCGGAAGGAGAAGTTCAAGATCTTAACCTTGGCTCAGGTCTTGTCTGCCCTCAACCCTGGAGACTGAATGGTAGCGAGGGACTTGCAGGACGCTTATTTTCACATCCATGTCTTGCCTGCCCACTGGCATTAACTACAATTCACGGTGCCCACAAGCATTTTCAGTTTACTGTGCTCCCCTTTGGCCTTACCAGCGCCCATCGGATGTTCACAAAAGTGATGGCAGTGGTCTCATCTCATCTGCGCAGATCAGGGGTTCCAGTCTTTCCCTATCTCGACGATTAGCTGTTGAACGCGGGCTCGCCCCAGGCTATCGTTTCCCACCTCTAGACTACGGCGGACCTCCTGCATTTAATGGGGTTCACTATCAATGTGCCGAAGTCACACCTGATTCCCTCACAGAAGCTCCTTTCCATCGGAGCATTTCTGGACACAGTGCAGTTTCAGGTCTATCCTCCCGGGCAGCGAGTCCGGGATATTTGGGCTATGATACCGATGTTTTAGCCTCTATCCCGGATTTTGGTGAGAATGACCCTGAGGGTCCTGGGCCTCATGGCCTCCTGCATCCTGCTGGTGGATCATGCCCAATGGCATATGCAGGCTCTTCGGTGGTACCTCAAGTCCCAGTGGGCACAGCATCAGGGGAACCTTTCTGATGTCATTCAGATCTCAGAGGGGACTGCAAGTCAGTTGCAACGGTGGCTCACGGACCAGAATTGGGTCTGCGGCAGATCCCTCTCCCTTCCCCAACCAGAGTTTACAGTAGTGATGATGGGTCACTTCTGGGATTGGGCGGCCACATGGGGAAGGCGGAGATCAGAGGCCTCTTGTCTCCGGCGGAGTCCGGGCTCCACATCAACCTCCTGGAGCTTTGGAGATTTGTCTTGCACTGAAGGCATTCCTTCCCTCTGTCAAAGGAAAAGTCGTGCAGGGATTCACGGACAACACCACTGCCATGTGGTACTGCAACAAACAGGGCGGGTGGGGTTGTGGACCCTATATCAAGAGGCTCTTCGCCTTTGAAAATGGCTGTAACATCATGGCGTATCTCTGGTGGTTCAACACCTGGTAGGTTCCCTGAACGCCAGGGCGGACGAACTCAGCCGCCGGTGCATGATGGATCACGAATGACGTCTTCACTCAGAGGTGATGCAAGGTCTCTTTCAGCAGTGGGGAGAACCTTGGTTAGATCTATTCGCCAGAAGAGAAAGCGCAATGTCTGCAGTTCTGGACTTTGGAGTTTCCAAGGTGGTACTCGCTCAGCGATGCCTATTTTTGCAATGGAACTGCTGCCTCCTGTATGCCATTCCGCATGTACCACTTCTACCCAGAGTGCTGAAGAAGATCAAGCGCGACTGGGCCCAAGTCATTCTTTTGGCTCTGGATTGGGCACGAAGTGTCTGGTACCTCAAGCTATTGAGGATTGCCACCAATCCTCCGATCAGACTGCCTCTTTGGCAGGATCTTCTGTTGCAGCTGCAGGGGATGGTCCTCCACCCGAACCTGTCCAGCCTCCACCTTCTTGAAGATTTTTGGGAACTCAACCTCCCCTTCTTATAGTCCTTATCCAGACACCAAGTGTGATTTAGGGTCTGAGTCTTTGAAGCTTTATGTTGGGTTTCTGCTTTTTATTATTTGGACACTTCTCTCTTTCTTCTTTCCTTGTAAAAGCTGTCTATCACAGAAGGCAAGTCTCCGTAGCTGATTGTCCCACACAACCAATCATGTGAGTGACCACAGTTCACACTTTGATGTCAACCACAGTGATATGGGCATCAAAAGGTTAATCTCAGACCCCAACCCTGCTTCTTATGATTCCTTATCAGACTGTCTCACTTCCTGAGATGTGTCCAGGCCCGGCCTGGTGACCAATCACTGAATCACAGAGCAGTGTTTTGAAATGTATAGGGAGTCTCTTCTTTTTCCCCACAGTTTGTATCCCACCAAGGTCACAGGAACGCAGCAATACACAAATCTGCCTGGGGGCGGAATCCTCTCCTCATGTCTTCACCAGGCATGCCTGGGCTTCCTAAAATAGTAGAACCCAGGGCCCTTTATATAATACAGGCACACTTAGTGTACATTCACAGCACCCTCACTGCCCCTCACAAGTATCTCCATGCAGTGTACCATTACATGTACTCATGCATTCAGTACACACATTCAGTTTGCATGCACTGTTCAGCACTTAAGCTTTTCAATATTTAACATGGTGTGTTGTTTACAGACACTCATGTGCGCGCTGCTCAAGACTTCACCCTTCAGGTATTGCACTTCATGCAAGGACACATACATCTAGAACATACTTTCATTGCGCATGCACTGCACTACATCTTTCATGTCATATATTCACCACAGGCATACATACACTCGGCACATGCACTAATCTCACATACACTACACAGTTCGATCCCTATACTGTGCCCTTCCAAGCACACATACAACCAATGAAGAGCCACTACCTTTGCCCTACGCAGCACTCCACATCTCCCTGATGTAGGCTATGGGTGAGTTAAGCGCACAGCAGTGGAACTTGTTTAAAAAAGGCGAGTAAGCCTGTAGGCCTCACTCCAGTGACACAGGGTAAAAATGTGCTGTTCACTAGTATTGATCACTACATGGTATGCTGTCACCACTGAGCTTGTACTGCTTAATGTATGGTGAAGACGGTAGCCTTCCACTACTATGAGGATAGCACTTTGGGTGCCCCTACCAGTCCAACAAGACTGTAATTCGTGATGGCGCACACAAATGATCTGTGTCTGCTTATGACAAAAGATTCAGCTTTTGGGATCCAGACAACAGTACAGTTGGGCACTCTATCCCGGGGTACATGTATTCACCATGAACAAGATATTTCCGTCCCAACCATTACTATTCACTTACCAATTACAAGTAGGAGCATGTACGCCGAATAGTTACTGGGCGAGTAACTGTGCTCTAACCAGGATGTTGGTGCTACTGTAGGTCTATTGGTATGGATTCAAGCTGAGGCAGGATTCCTGCTCGCTAACATCAGGTGTTTTGAGAGTTTGCAGGCCCGAATGATGGACAAGCCTTTTGAAAGCAGAAGTCTATTTACTAGAAGATGGATTGCTCCCTCCAGTGTTTCAAGTAGAACATTAGTACTATTTACTCTCATGGGCTTACCTCTCCAGCAAGAAACTTTTTTTTATTTATTTTTTATTTCAGAAAATTTGTATTGAATATTTCAGTACAGCAGCTTGAATACATTGCATGTGCGGATGAGAGTACATCTGAACAGGGGTAGGGTCAGAAGGACAATTATGGCAGACACACCTTAGAAGGATTGATCACGGTAGTTTCTGTTACATTCAGATGTGACCATGGATCTTGCAGATAACACAGCATATTCAAGAAGCTTTATTGAGTCGGAGATCAAAGAGGAAGAGAGGAGAGAAAGAATAGAGTTGTAGAAGATGATGAGAGGGAAGGAAAAAGAGAAAGAGAAGAAGAAGAGCGCCACAATGGAGCACCACGGTTCTGGTCATTTCAGTATATCTAGAGGTGTGTATGTTCTGTGCTATTGCTATGGACTCTGTGGCGATCTGGAAGTCAGGAGTGGTGGCAGATCATGGGGGTTTATGGGTTTCAAAGTAGCTATCTTGTACGTCCCACATTTTTCTTCGTGCGGGTCGCCATGGTGTGGTTTGGAGAGTGATGTTGTCTGCTCCTCTGAGGTTAATCACCCAGTGTAACCAGCAAGAATAACTTGCCTTTTTGGTGTCCTTCCAATTATTTAGGACAACCTTAACAGCCGCCATGAGTAGGAGATCTAGTAGGGCTCTGTCTGGTTCATGGAGTTGGGGTTCCTTAACGAAGCCAAAAACAAGGTAGGGGAGTTCTTTGAGGGGCTTGATGTTGAACAGGTTGTGGATGAAGTTAAATACTCTGTCCCAATAGAATGAGACGCAGTCGCATTGAAGGACAAGATGGTCTAGATCTCCTTCAGCCCGTTTGCAATTCCAGCAGAATGCGTCGAGGCTGAATTTGTGGGCATAGAGGCGAGCGGGCGTCCAGAAGACCCTGTGCATGAGCCAGAACTTGGTTTGTGACAACGTAGGGCTTATTTTATGGCTCATACAGGATTTCCACGTCGCTGACCACTCCGACTCAGAGATGGGGAAAGAGGCGAGAGAGGACCAAAATTGTGTAGATATTTCATTTAATCTGGAGGATTGGGGGTTTAACAATTTGTATAGTCTGGAGACCTAGTGGCCTAGCTTATTTAGATTGGATAAGAACGGTGGAAGGGCTGGAGGCGTGGGGGATAATCCCGCTTTCGTAATGGCTGTTTTAATGTTTAGGAATGTATAAAATTCGGCAGCATCAATACCAAATTTTGCTTGGAGTGCTGTAAAGGGTAACGGGTAGGTGCCCTAGTAGAATTGGTGGGGGAAGAGGATGCCATATTTAATCCAAGTGTGGTTGTTCAGCTGTATGCCTTTATATGTGATGTTAGGGTTCTTCCAGATCGATTCCCATCTAGATCTTCTTATCGATGTGTCTAGTAATTTGTCAATTTTAAGTAGGGCTAGTTTAGTGTTAATGAATATGGATTTTGAGCAAGGGATTTGATTTGTTCTCATTCACATGATCGAGATGGGGTGGATGTCCCCCAGTAGGGCAGTTTCTATGTCTAACCACACAGGTGAATAATCTGCGGGAGGGGACAGCCAGTAGGTGCCTTGTTTAGCCAAGAAAGCAATTTGGTATCTCTTAAAGTCAGGAAGATTGACTCCACCTATGGACTTATCCAGTCTAAGTTTCTGAAGGCAGATGCGAGCTTTTTTTCCTTTCCAGAGAAAGTTGGTAAGGGTCTTGTCTAATTTGTTGAGGAATTCTTGGGACAGTAACAGAGGGAGCATGGTGACTAGGTAATTTAGCAGTGGTGTAATCATCATTTTGATGGTCTCAATCCTGCCCCACCAAGTGATGAATCGGGGAGACCATCCTTCTAGTTGTTTTTTTATTTTTTCAAGTGTCCGGTTCTCATTGTGTTGGAGGGTCTCTATAGTGGAGCTGCCAAACTCTATACCCAAATATTTGATGTAATTATTTTGCCAAACTAATCCTGAGTCGCCTAACACCTCTTTGTTGGTGAAGATGTTAAGAGGTTTGACCTCCGATTTATCGCGATTTAATTTATAGCCCGAATGTGCTGAGTAGAATACGATTGATTCCATTAGGGCCGCTATTGATACTTCTGGCTGCTCAGTAACCACCAGGATGTCGTCAGCATAGGCAGCAAGCTTAACTCTCCTGTCCCCAAACGTAATCCCGCTAATTCTGTTGTTTTGCTGTATGTCGCGAAGGAGTGGTTCTAACGCTAGGAGGAAAAGGGCAGGTGACAAGGGGCACCCCTGTCTGGTCCCTTGCTCTAGTTGGAAAGGTTCTGAGAGTGAGCTATTTATGGCAATTCTAGCGGAAGGGCAGGCATATAGTGCCATGACCATGTCAATGTACGTGTCTCCCAGGTTAAATGTATGCATACATTGGCGCAGGAATGGCCACGACACCCTGTCGAACGCCTTCTCCGCGTCAAGAGTAATTGCAACTACGGGTGCGTCTGAGATTTTTGATTTCTCTAGCACGTGGCAAAGAAGCCTTGTGTTGTCATTGGATAGTCGGTGTTTTAGAAACCCCACTTGGGATCTATTAATTATAGTTGATAGGATGGAATTTAACCTGTTGGCCAATATTTTCGCGTAAATCTTACAATCTAAGTTTATGAGGGAGATCGGTCTGTAGTTCTTTGGAAGTAGTGGGTCCTTTCCGTCCTTTGGTATCACTATGATTGTGGCCTCGTTCATCGAGGGGGTGATTCTATTGTTTTGTGAGAAGGATTGAAACAGGCTGAGCAGTGAGGGATTGAGTAGGTCTTCAAAGGTCTTATAGAACATAGCTGTAAAGCCGTCAGGCCCTGGAGCCTTGTTGTTCTTTAATGATCTGACCGCGTCCGAGATTTCTTTAATTGTGAGTGGGGCCCCTAATTTAGCTTTATTAGCCTCAGAAATACGGGGTAGGTGCATTGATTTTAAATAAGTACAACAATCATCTAAGTTGAATTTATTCTTGTTTTTGTATAGGTCCTCATAAAAAGATTGGAAGGTGCGTAGGATATCTTTCTGTTTGGTGAAGGTGGTGTTGGTCTCATCTTTAATACAGGTGACATGGAATTGTTTCCTTTTGTGGTTGAGATAGGATGCTAGGAGTTTCCCTGCTTTGTTACCCTCGCAGAGTTTTTGCGCCTTGAATTTGTTAATCCATACTCCTGCCCTTTTGCTTAGGATTGCATTATATTTATACTTCAGATTCGTCAAGCGGTCAATAGTTGCCTTATCATTTAAGTTTAAGGTATGATAAGTCTCCTGTTGTCTGATTTCTTTTTCTAGAGAGTCTAATTCAGAGTTGGTGATCTTGTTCATTCGAGCCCTAATTCCTATCAACGTGCCTCTTATTGTGGCTTTAAAGGCGTCCCATATCATTGCGGTATCCGAGTCTGAGTTAGAGTTTATATCAAAGTATTCTTGTATGGCGTGTTCTATAATGTATATATATGCAAGATACTTTTGATAGCAGTACATATAACTGAGTTGCTACAACAGTCACACTGCTCCTTCACTTACAGAAGTGGCTCCTACGTTATGTCATACCTGTTAGGACGAGCTGGTAGAGTATGGGACCAGTTAAGCTCAATGTCATCCATTCTTATGTCATCACTACATCTGGACCCGGAAGAGATGAGGCTTTCTGAGTTTGTACTGAAGAGGACCTTAACCATGGGCCAGTGAGTTTTTTTAGATAGTAAGATTGTTTCTTCCTAACACCTCTGTGGAATTAGCTCTTTCTCCTCCCACTTCACCGACATAAACATCTTGGTGAGCTCTGTCCTCATCTTACTGCACGAATGTGATAGATGTTGTCCCCTCACTCACGGAGGCAGTGGCTGATACTCAAGCTGCTTTTCATGCCCAGGTTGAGGGTTTTTAACCAGTATTTGATATGTGCACTGGGCAAATATAGAGAATTGTTACACTGTTCGAGATTCTCCGAGGACAGAAACATCAGGATGGTAATGTTCCTTAAAGACCTCTTCACAGAGGTTCTTCCAGTTCCTGTTTATGACACAGCTTTTGGAATTTATTTTGTTTCCCAGAGTTCACCTCCAACCTGAGTACTCTCCATCCACTTCTGTTGAATTGTAATCTACTTTACATATTGGGGTCCCTTATCTACCTCCAGAATTATTCTCGGATACCTTGACACAGGTTGAAATGTATCAGTTCAGTCTTGGATACAAAAGCGACAACCCCATTTCTCGTTTTCTCCCACCATAGAATGTATTTTCATCATGGTTTGCCTTTTTCAGAAAAGTAATGCTTTGCAAGCGAGTACGTTTCTTCTCATTCTTGGCCTAATGCTGGCATGCGTCTTTTCATGTTGCAAGCAAGGCTGTGAAGGAAGCTCCTTAAATATAGCATAAGTATGCAGAGTTACTAGTTCTTGATGCACGTCAGCAGTCTAATTTCACACCAAAGTGTGCAACAGTCTCACTTATTGATTGTTATTTAGCACTCTCCTGAAGGTTGGGCCAATAAATCGGACTGTCTCCAAGTTATTGTGGTAAGGAACACATCCATGATAGAATGAGCTGTTCATCTAAACAACGTTTCTGTGAGCTGTCTTTAGAAACAGTAGGACAACTGTCTCCATATATCAATTTCTAGGATTGATAGGGAGAGAATGATCGTCCCTCTCCGTACAGTGGCGTAAAAATTATAAGCAACACATTGAGCTGCTATTATGTGAACAAGAAAGCGATGACTCGTTGTGAGCCATCAAGATAGCAATGTCTATTTCTGCAAAATCACTTTTTTGTTGACTTCAGTGTCTATTAATGGGCTCAGTCTACGCTGGATGAAGGATGACAAAGGAAATTATCTCTGCAGATTGTTCACTGCAAATTATAATTGAGAGCTTGATAGAATGATAACCTTATCACAGAACAGGCAGAGAACACTGGAGTTTTTCCTTTGTTTTACAGATGCTTTTCGCCTGGATTAGGACTTTATCCTTTGCGTTTAAGGGTCCTTCAGAAGATAGACACATGCATCAGAAGTGATCGGAGTAGCCAACTGCACACGAATAGCATGATACCCAGACACCCTCAATCCAAGTGTGTGCCTGCTATGAAAGGTTTTGGGTTACCGAATATCATTTGTTTTAGGGGGAAATGGGATTACAGTCTACCTAAAGGTTAAATGCCTCTACCTTGAGACCTGGCAGTTGATAGGTAAACTAAGACAAATTGCTATCCTGACAAAACATTGAAAATGACCCTGGCAGCTAAAAGACTGCTCACTATAGCCTATCTCATTGAGACCTCTAGTTGCAGATTCCTTACCTTAGAATTTTCCCCAGGCATCAGTCTAGATCCAGAAAATCTTGAACAGGACTTCTGCAATCCAATAAGTGGCGCCTGTCGACTCTGAGTTGTCTGTGCTGGATGTGATGTGCACATGCTGACATCCGTTCTTTATTTTCTGCTCAAACAACGTTGCTCCAAAACAACTAGCACCGTCATTTTTTGACAGCTTTCTTCCACTTTTTGTTGACATTTTTCGAGCGATTTCGCTCCCGGGGTGCCTTAAAGATATCCCTTAAGAAATCTGTGGGTTTTAAATGCTGTGAAGCCTGCCACAGGCAAATGTCTGTCACCGATCCCCCGTTTGGTTTGCCTTTGGTGCTGGAGCCAGACCATAACTCCAAGATCTGCCCTGACTTTCGTACAATGAGCCACTGAATGGTCTGGGAGCAGGTGTTGAAGTGCCTGGATGCTCACCACCGGACTACTCTGCACCAGGTCTCGGTTGCAGGGAAGGTCCCAGGCCCACTCTCTGAGTCGGTTACCATCATGGTCAAAATCTTATTTATTAATTTGAAAAGTTTTATAGAGTGCAGACAAGACCCCAAGGGGTATCAGACCGCTGTCAAGAATTGTCATCAGCAAATATAAAAAACATTAAAAAAAAGATAAGTGAAGTTACAGCCTGTGGGAAAACATTCAAGAATAGAGAGTAGTGTGTATCAAAGGAGCCATAGAGCTCTAATACTAAAAACATCATACAGTAGAAAGAACCAAGATGTGCAATGTGCATCAATGAATATTAACAAAAAGGGAATGAGCAAACAAAAATGGACTGTTGATGCAGTTAAAGGAGCTATCGATGATCAATACAAATAGGCGGTAAAAAAAGACAAATTGTAGACCATCAGTGACAGTACTTTGAGATTTTGGTTATTAGCAAAACACACGAGCATGATCAACGCGTTAACGTTCGTTCATTAGTATTCTTTTGACCAAATTTTTGAAGGAAGAAGTGGAGGGATTTGATCTGCTCTTCGATGGCAAGTAGCTCCAGATTCTTGGAACCAGATCTGCGAACGCACGGTTGTACGATCTTTTCTTTTTTAATCTTGGAGGTTTCAGGAGAAGGGAGGACGTGCTTTTAAGGTTCTGGCTGGAGCCCGAAAGCTCAAGCTTGTTTGCTAGGTAGTATGGAGTATTGTGGTGTGTGGCTTTATGAGTCAGACAAGCTATCTTAAGTCGGATTCTAGCTTCAATAGATAACCAGTTTAGCTGCAAAAGGTCGGGAGAAATTTGATCAAGTTTCCTAGAACCGGTTATAAATCTGGCCGATGCGTTCAAGGTAGCTCTAAGTGGGGCCAGGCTAGTTTTGGGAAGTCCTGCAAGGGTTACCAGTCCATATTCCAATCTAGGGATAATCAGGGATTGAACCGCTGGCCTGAGATCTTCGGGGGGAGGAATGGTTTGATTTTCTTCAGTGTGTTGAGTTGGAAATTGTCTCCCCTCGTAGTAGCACTGATGTATGCTTTCATGTTTAGATGTTTGTCCAATGATCCCTAAAGATTTGACGGAGTCTACAACGTGAGGTATGCAGTTTAGTGCCGTTAGGTGTTTAATCCAGTCAAGTGCCAGAGCTGAGTGATTAGGTGGGTGATCAAAAGAAATTCTGTTTTTAGAGTATTTAGTAGGAGATGGTTCTGAGCTAACCATAGTGGAGTTTGGGCAAGTGCAGCATTTAAAGTCACAATGTCCTCTAGCGAGGAGATCTTCAAGTATAGTTGTGTGTCATCCACATACATATGATATTGAATGTTAGCTCTATTCAGGATGACCGCAAAAGGTTCAATAAATAGGTTGAAGGAGGTGGGCGATAGCGTAGAACCTAGGGAGACTCCAATCAAAACAGGTGTACTGGACGCAAGGGCATGATTAACTTTGATCCTTTGCATACAATTCTGAAGGAAGGAGGCAAACCAGTTTAGGACCGGGCCAGAAAAACCCATCCTATGTTGTAGGAGATCAACCTGGTTTTCATGTTTGATGGTATCGAAGGCTAAGGATAGGTCTAGAAGGATCAGGAGACAAGGGACATTTTGGTCAAGGGCTCTCACGGCGTGATTAACCTGGTTTTCATGTTTGATGGTATCGAAGGCTAAGGATAGGTCTAGAAGGATCAGGAGTCAAGGGATATTTTGGTCAAGGGCTCTCACGGCATCATCAACAATGTGAGCTGGTGCCGTTTCAGTGCTGTGCCCTGCTCTGAACCCTGACTGATGAGGATCCAGGAGTTGGTATTTCTCAATGTGGTTGCAGAGTTGCGAGTGAACACATTTTTCATGCAATTTTGCTAGAGTCATGCTGCAGGTGATAGGTCGGAAATTGTTTGGATCTGATAGGTCTGCGTGGGCTTCTTAGGAATGGAAGTGACTTGCCCAACTTTTAGACAGTCCGGTATCTTTCCCTGTAAGAGGAATTCATGAATGATCCTGGACCACAGAGGGAGAAAGGCTGAGATTAAATCTTTATAGAGCTTGGCGGGTAAAGGATCACCAAAATGGTTGGAGGTTTTGATAGATGCCGTGTTGCGAAGTATCTCTGTGCAGTCTGGTAGTAGAAAACTGCTCCAAGATGCATTGTTTTTGAGAGAGCTGCCCAAAGGCGAGTATATTTTCGTAGATTCTACCACCTCTCCTGTTCCTGCGGGCAATAACTTGGATAACAAAGATGGGGTGGTAGGTAATAGCTCTAGCTCTATTTTCCTTGTTGTTTCAGCAAAGTGAGCTGTAAAAACATCACCACCAGGGAGCAGAGATAAGGGAGTAGAGTTCTGGTTAGAGGATTGGTTAGATTGTTCCGTAATGATTTCAAAGAGTTTTTTCGTCTGTTTTTGGCCCCATCTAGTTGAAGTCTGAAGTGCTTGGTTTTCGCCAAGCGTTTGTGTTTGTTGTAAACGATCCTCGCTTTCCTCAATTGAGAGACATTTGTGGTGGAAGGCGAGTTTCTCCAGAGTCTTTCAGAGAGTCTTAGATTGCGCCGTTCATCATTTAGGGCACCATTAAACCAAGGTTTAGAAAGTTTGACTGGGATCCGTTTGAGCTGTTTCCGAGCAATGGAGTCAAGAATGTTAGAAAAGGTGATAATGTAATGCTCAGAAAGATTGTCAAGGTTGGTCAGATTAGGGGGCGGCTGTAATCTATCTTTAGTGATTAAAATTATCATGTTAATGTTGAGCTCTCATATTGCGAGCCTTTTGTTTCGCTTTAAGGAGTTGACACATGCAAACCAGACCCTTGTCTAAGATGAGGAAGGGAATTTGAAAGTGATCAGACCAGTCACAGGGTAGGATTTCTCCTATTTGTATGAGATTGTCTTTGGTAATGATGAGGTCTAGAGTGGCACCTTTTTTGTGAGTAGGACCTTTACAGAGCTGTGCAAAGTTGAGGTCAGAGAGGAATGTCTTAAAGGAATCGACAACAGGATCTCTTGTGTCATTCCAATGATTGTTGAAGTCTCCAAGGAATATGTGGCAGAGTTGATCCGAACTCGAGCTAATGACCTTCATGATTTGCTCTGTGAAGATTAGATTATTGCCAGGAGGGTGATAGATCGAATGCAGCACACAAATCTTCTTGCCTTTGTTCCAGATTTCAGAGAATAGCTGTTCACAGGAGGATAAGAATGTACATGAAGATTGTTTAACTGTGAGGTTGGAGCGATGATTGCAGGCAATGCCTTCTCAAGATTTTATTTTATTTACATTTCTTTTATTGATTTTACACAGGGAAAAAACAAACAAGCCAGTGTGCTCAACAATCATCGGGTTGCAACCCGGCATGTCGCTGTCCCGCGTGTCTGGCATAAAAAGATATAAGAAAGGGAAACAAACACCCCCACCCTCCCTCCTCCTCCTCGAAAGAAAACCACCCCAATAAAGGAAAGGAAAGCACTTCATTCCAAAAGTCAACCTCCTAGAGCATGCTAAGTGATGGATGTAATGGGGGCAAGCGATGAGGGAAGATCCGCTAGTCGCAAAAGTCTAAGATATTTGGGACAGGTGAGCTCAGTAAATTTGGATGTCAATAGTGCGAGGAAGGGTGCCCACAAATCGTGAAAGGAAGACCCAGTATTGGTCAAAGAAAGAGAGATCCTCTCCATCCCCAAAATGGACCATAGTCTGTCAAGCCAGCCTAGGTGGGTAGGGACTGTCTTGGTACCCCAGTGCCTCAAAACATTTTGGACTGCTACGCCCAATGCTAGTGCTATCTGTTGCCTCTCCTGGACATAAGAGAGAAGGGAATGGCGTTGGGTAGACCCAGGAGAATGTACACCGGGAATCTAGGAATCTGGGTATCAAAGTGAGTCAACCTCGTCCAGGATTTGTTGCCAATACGTCCCCAGGGCAGGACAGTCCCAGAGTAGGTGGGTATGTGTGCCTGGTGAACAGCAGGCTCACCAGCACTGCGGGCTATGTGAAGGGTTTCCTCTGTGAAGCCTCCCCGGGGTTAAATACCAATAGGTGGCCAACTTAGTGGCCTTTTCGATAGATGCTACATTGCGTGCTGTACGGCGGGACCAGTGATAAATATCCTACCATTCCTACGATGTGAGTTCCCTGCCCAACTCCCCCTCCCAACGCAGCTGGCCAAGGGACTTCCCAGTATCCGAGGTGCTTTGAGTGAATTTATACAAATCTGATATCAGTCGTGCGTTGCTGTGTCGTGTCAGTAACCATTTCTCAAACAGTGTGAGCAGCCTCTCCTCACCCTCCCTTTCTTCCCTGTGGGGTACCCAGTGCTTGATCTGTAGGTATCGGTAACGCTTTGTTTCGGGAAGTCTGTGATCAGTACAGAACTCAGCGAAAGGGGGCGACCCCGAGAGGTCAAAAAGATGTCCTATGGAGCGGCAGGCTTCAGTCGTCCAGTGATGAAATTCCCAGAAGTCTAGGCCGCGAGAAAAGTCTGGGTTCTGTACAATGGGCGTGATAGGAGATGGGAACTTCGTGACCCCCTTGATAGTTGCAGTCTTATCCCAAGCCAGCAATATCGGTTGAGCTACTTCCAAGAGGTACAGGTTGCGAGCACGTCCCGTGCGTGAGAGTAAGGGGACTCCCCATAAGGGCTGTTCAGCGAGGGACCTGTCCATAAACAGCCAGTGTTTCTCAGATTAAGGGCGTGACCACTCCACTAACGCTCCCATCTGAGCCGCCCACTAGTACGCCAAGAGGTCGGGGACACCTAGACCCCCATCTACCGGATCTCTATACGTAAGGTCGCGATGCAGCCAAGCCCTCTGATCTCGCCAGATGAAGCGTTCTATGTCCCTCTGTAGTGCCCGGATGACCCCAGACACTGGTATAAATGGGAGGGTGTGGAATAGATAAAGAATCTAGGTCAGCAGCACCATCTTCACCGGTGCAAACCTGCTCAGCCTTGAGAGGGAATTGTGAATCCCGAACCTGTTTCAAAAGTGCCGTGTAATTCGCTTGTCTGGCATCAGAGATAGTAGGGGCCACCTAGAGACCTAGGTAGATAATAGAATAGTGGACCCACTGAATCTGAAAATTGCGCTGTAGAAATTCTAGCGTTTTGGGCTCTAATGATAAATTAAGAGCTTGTGATTTATGCACATTGATCTGGAAACCCGAGGCGAGCACAAACCGGGCCTGTTCGTCCAAAAATGCCGGCAAAGATTCCTGAGGATCATCCAGTGTCGCTACCATGTCATCGGCGTACAGACAGAGCTTGTGCTCCGACACTCCGAAGCGCGTTCCTTTAATGGTTGAGTCGTCTCGGACTCTTTGAGCCAGAGGCTCCCTTTAAAGGGCAAAAAGGAGTGGCGACAGCGAGCACCCCTGTCTGGTCCCCCTACAAATAGAGAAGGCCGCTGACGCCATACCATTCACTCGCACCGTAGCCGTAGGATTCGCATAGCTCTGGAAAATCCAATCAATAAAGCAGTTTGGTAGGCCGAAGTAGACCAGCGTCGCTCGGAGGTACGGCAAATGGACCCTATGGAACGCTTTTCAGCATCAACCGAGAGGATCATGCGCTCCGCCCGGAACTAAGCCTGATTGGTCTGAATCTATCAAACCAGGAAGATGGCGAGAGAGTCTGGCCACCAGAATACTTGTGAAGATCTTTAGGTCCACATTAAGAAGGGAGGTAGGGCGGTAAGAACCGCAGAGGCACTTATCTTTACCCGGCTTGAGGATTACCGTTATTAGGGCTTTTTACATGGAGGGTGGGAATGAGGCGGTTGGCGATGACCCGATCGAATTAAAAACGTGCACTATAAGCGGAGCCAGCGTCTCATAAAACTTTTAATAAAAACCGGAGGTGAACCCGTCGAGGCCAGCTGACTTATTAAGTTTCAGGCGGGAAATCGCAGAGACGACCTCGTCAACCGAATGGGGGCCTCCAGGTCAGCTGCCTGGGTTGGAAGCAACTTGGCTGTAGCTATATTTTGGAGATAATGGGCCGGTTCAGTCTCAGGCAGAACTTGGGCCGCATATTATGTTTCTTAGAAGTGCTTGAAGGCTTCCACAATCTCCATGTCTTCTCCACACTCTCCCCCCCGAGGAACTCATATCTCAGCGACTCTGTGGGCTTGTCTTTGCGCTCGGAGGTAGTTTGCAAGAAGACGCCCACATCGATCACCTCCCACATAAAGGGCATGTTTGAGGCGAAGAGCCGCATATTCAGCCCGATCAACAGCCAGCCTTGCTAGCTGTGCGCGGGCCCCCTTTAGGTGCTCCGGTCCTCTGGTGGATGCCCTCCAGCTCGGTAACCTCGCTCATCAGGCGGTCCAGTTTCTCCTGTCTATCCCAGTTGTCGGCCAACGCTATGCCTAAGAAGCCTTCATCGTCTCCCACAGAGTTGTCATAGAGATGTCAGGTGTGTCATTTATAGCCAGATAATCTGTTATGCTCTTCTGACTCTGCTGCACAACAGAGGGATGCTGGAGCATGATCTCGCGAAGGCGCCAGAAGCGGAGAGTTGTGCGCCGCGGAGGCAGGGTCAGAGAGAGTTGCAGCGCAGAGTGGTCAGGCTGGGGGCAGGTAAGAATCTCTACCTCACACACCTGTCTAAGGTGAAGGTGTACGCTAATTGCCTACCTTTAATTTCGGCTTGTTTACTGCCAATGTGTCCTGAAAACCTTGAAGATACCAAAATAGTGACTCCAGCGGTTTTGGAAGTGGCGAAGGAAACATCTGGTGGGGGAACGCCCAGGACCTCAACCGGTGAGTATTAGTAGAAAGCAAATGTGTCTCCTGGAGTAGACAAATATGTGCTTCCAAATGTTCAAGGTATGAGGGGAATAAACTGAATGTACCCCTGTCGCTCCCTCCCGACCCTGTTGGCTGCCCGTTATCCATTTTGTATCCAGCATCCATTTTGAGTCCAAGTCTCATCACCACTCGTAAGCATCGGCTGTTCTCTTGTGTTGGCACCCACGCCTTCTTGCGGTCTGGCCGATTGCGAGAAACTGACCGACCCTGTTCAGGCATGCCTATTGAGCAATAGAGCCTCCAGCTAGGCAGGTGCCCAATTGAAGTTTCACACTGCCCGCAAGCTCAACTGACACACTAGGCACGCCCACGCTCTGACATGTCCGGTGGAATGTTACTATCTGTTTTTCGATGCTTAGCTATGCGACCAAGAATGTATAAATGCTGTCCGGTGCGAAATAAACTTTAGACCGCTCCTTAACCCGCTTGGTGACGGTGCTCTCTCTTAACTCGAGTTATTGAAATAAAGCCCACCTTTAAACTCGAACACCACAGACTAATCTCCTTATTTCATTATTATTATTTAATATAGAAATTCAGTGCATAGAGGTAATACTAATTTTGTTTACCACAGGTAGGACAGGAGGGCTCACCGTTTGGTGTGGTTATTCAACCCTTTCACATTCAGGGACACAATGTGAACCTCAGAAGACATAAGATTAGGCTTTCAGGTACTCTGTACATAACATCTCTGGTCCCTTTAAGGTGGGAGGCATGATGGAATAGCAAATAACAAACTCTTAACAGAATTCGGAGGAGGAGGAGGAAACCCAAAAACCCCAAACAAAGAACATACGAGAAAAAACATTTATACGTGTAGTCCACAAATGTCCCAGGCAGTCTGCCTGTGGTAAGGCATGAGATGGATAGCAGGAATTCCCCGCCCCAGGCCCGGCCTATGACAGCCGGCAGAATCCTTTAAGAAAGCAAGAATTGGCACCTCAAAGGATGTGGATCATTCTGCAGTATTGGAGTCATCTGACAGGGACTGAAGGAGTGCTGAGGCTCCAACTCGTTGCCATCGGTTGTTGTCAGCTCCATGACCGGAGGTGGTAGGTTTCTCTGCCCCAGCATGATCCACCTTCGGAAGCCGAAGAAGCGTGGTCTCCTCTTCCAGAGACCGTACCTGGTGGAGCCTGCCATCCCATTTAAAAAGAAGGCGAAATGGGTGCCCCCAGGAGTAAGAGACATCTTTGGAGCGGAGAAATGTAGTGACGGGGCAGAAGTCGCATAGCTTCTGCAGTGTGGAAGCTGCCAGATCCTGGAAGAGAAGAGGCATGCAAGAGCGGAATTCAATGGGGTGATTGGCCCGTGCCTCACGGAGAATGCGTTCTTTGAGTGTAAAATCGTGGACACACGTCAAGATATCTGGCGGGGGAGCTGTTGGCGATCTCTTAAGTCTAACTCGGTTTGTCAAGTCGGATCTCCTGCTCTGGGGGTCTTCCCAGGATATGACGGTCCATGACAAAGGCATCAATGTCCTGATCTTCCGCTCCCTGAGGTACCGCTCGAATCCTTATGTTATTGCGGCTGGAACGATTCTCTATGTCCTCCGCATGCGATTGAAGATCTAGGTGCTGGTCTCCTAGTCGAAGGACCTCTTGTTGGAGTTGGGATACCTCTTCATCGCTGGTGGCTGTCTGGTTCTCCAGGTCATCCATTTGCTCCCCCACGGAATCTATATCCTTATTTTTAGGTTGAGCTTTTCGAGACCTCTTGTATATACTTCAGTATATACTTCTATGTGGGCTTATTGCTTTTCATTTGTTTGTTTCAGAGGGCCCGATTCACAGAACTAACTTAGGACAAAATCCTAAACTTACTACCATTTTGATATTCACAGAATGCACTTACTCATTTTGGTATTCACAGAAAACACTTACTCATTTCGGTATTCACAGAAGTTAGGAGTCCTAACTTTAGGACTCCTAAATGCCTTCTGTGAATACCGAAAGTGTTAAAGTTAGGATTTTTCTCAGTTTAGGAGTAGTAAAGTTAGGACTCCTAACTTTAGGACTCCTAAATGCCTTCTGTGAATACCGAAAGCCTTAAAAATTCGATTTTTCTCAGTTTAGGAGTAGTAACGTTAGGACTCCTAACTTTAGGACTCCTAAATGCTTCCTGTGAACACGGAAAGTCTTAAAGTTAGGATTTTTCTCAGTTTAGGAGTCCTAAAGTTAGGACACCTAACTTTACTACTCCTAAACTGAGAGAAATCCAATTTCTAAGACTTTCGGTATTCACGGAAGGCATTTAGGAGTCCTAAAGTTAGAAGTCCTAACTTCTGTGAATACCTAAATGAGTAAGTGTCTTCTGTGAATACCAAAATGAGTAAGTGAATGCCAAAATGGTGGTAAGTTTAGGATTTTGTCCTAAGTTAGTTCTGTGAATCGGGCCAGAGTCTTTTAAAAATCCTTGCTTGCTAGTGGCCAATCTTTCCTATGTGTCCCTCCTTTTCAATCCAGTGGAGCAGTGACCCAGTACTTGTACCTTTCCACCTGTCTCATTGTAGCATCTATTTAGGGACTACTTTTGCATTACTCTAAGAGCATGACCAGAGCGCTTGAAGTTTTCAGTTGCTCTGGGCTTAGACGTCTGTTTATTTAAACAGGGCTGTAATTCGTATTATCACCTCCCTTCTGCTGAGCCCTACTCCCTGTGTGCCTGCAGAGGCACTTAAACTCCCCCTTCTGATCCTCTACAACCTATGCTGACCCACTCCTCCCCGGCCCTGTTTTTTCTTCCATTTACTTAGTAAGGCGATTCAGATGTCAACAGCTCACCCTCCCTGTAACTCTGCTTAGGGGTCGATTCCGATCCGGTAAAAAGCGCTCCAAATCGTCGTACGGAGCATTTTTTTCCGTACGAATCGTACCTGTAGGCGTCCCCGTACGAATCAGCAAGTACGATCACAAATCAAAGCGTCACTCCGTACGACTCGTAAAAAAGCCCGTACAAATCGAAAGTCCATACGAATTGCAGTCGGCTGACGCACCACGCAGCGTCCGTACGTAAATAGACCGCGCCTTCCGAACCAGGAAGTGCGATCCGTGTTGAACACACTCCGTACGGCTCTTTTTCTACGAGAGCTCTGAACTACCGTAAAACCACACTCTGGCAAGACCCGCACCCGGTACACGACAAGCAGGACATGAACGCCATCGTCCGTCTCATCCCTATCCTGTACGGCCACCACCTCGTACTTAGAAACCGACGACGGTGCAGAAGGTGAGCACAACGAAGTCCAACATACCTGTACGTGTTGCCAGACGGGCACATCGCTATTGCACGATTGTAATGTCTGGGTATGTAGCGCCACACACTCCCGCACATCACTAGTGTAATACGGAGAGAGGCCGTATCTTCGTCATCGATCACGGGGTACGGAACTTCACCGCACAACAGTAGAGTAATACGTGGGCGGGGCCACCTACGTCATCGACCACGGGGTACGGAACATCACCGCACATCAGTAGAGTAATACGGTGACAGGGCGCACCTACGTCATCGACCACGGGGTACGGTAAGTCACCGCACAACAGTAGAGTAATACGTGGGCGGGCCCACCTACGTCATCGACCACGGGGTACGGAACGTCACCGCACATCAGTAGAGCAATACGGTGACAGGCCGCACCTACGTCATCGACCACGGGGTACGTTAAGTCACCGCACAACAGTATAGTAATACGTGGGCGGGCCCACCTACGTCATCGACCACGGGGTACGGAACGTCACCGCACATCAGTAGAGCAATACGGTGACAGGCCGCACCTACGTCATCGACCACGGGGTACGGAACGTCACCGCACATCAGTAGAGCAATACGGTGACAGGCCGTACCTACGTCATCGACCACGGGGTACGGAACGTCACCGCACATCAGTAGAGCAATACGGTGACAGGCCGCACCTACGTCATCGACCACGGGGTACAGAACGACACCGCACATCAGTAGAGCAATACGGTGACAGGCCGTACCTACGTCATCGACCACAGGGTACGGAACGTCACCGCACATCAGTAGAGCAATACGGTGACAGGCCGCACCTACGTCATCGACCACGGGGTACGGAACGTCACCGCACATCAGTAGAGCAATACGGTGACAGGCCGCACCTATGTCATCGATCACGGGGTACGGTAAGTCACCGCACAACAGTATAGTAATACATGGGCGGGCCCACCTACGTCATCGACCACGGGTACGGAACGTCACCGCACATCAGTAGAGCAATACGGTGACAGGCCGCACCTACGTCATCGACCACGGGGTACGGTAAGTCACCGCACAACAGTATAGTAATACGTGGGCGGGCCCACCTACGTCATCGACCACGGGGTACGGAACGTCACCGCACATCAGTAGAGCAATACGGTGACAGGCCGCACCTACGTCATCGATCACGGGGTACGGTACGTCACCGCACAACAGTAGAGTAATACGTTGACAGGGCGCACCTACGTCATCGACCACGGGGTACGGAACGTCACCGCACATCACCAGTGCAATAGACGTATGGGACATACGACTGCTATGTCAACATAAGTCTAACTGGTGTATAGTAAACACATCCACCACTGCCCACCACTTGCCAGCATCAGAGTGCCCACCACTTCCCACCACTGCCCAGCATCAGAGTGCCCACCACTGCCCAGCATCAGAGTGCCCACCACTTCCCAGCATCAGGGTGCCCACCACTTCCCACCACTGCCCAGCATCAGAGTGCCCAACACTTGCCAGCATCAGAGTGCCCACCACTTGCCAGCATCAGAGTGCCCACCACTTCCCACCACTGCCCAGCATCAGAGTGCCCACCACTGCCCAGCATCAGAGTGCCCACCACTGCCCAGCATCAGAGTGCCCACCACTGCCCAGCATCAGAGTGCCCACCACTGCCCAGCATCAGAGTGCCCACCACTTGCCAGCATTAGAGTGCCCACCACTTGCCAGCATCAGAGTGCCCACCACTGCCCAGCATCAGAGTGCCCACCACTTCCCAGCATCAGAGTGCCCACCACTTCCCAGCATCAGAGTGCCCACCACTGCCCAGCATCAGAGTGCCCGCCACTGCCCAGCATCAGAGTGCCCACCACTGCCCAGCATCAGAGTGCCCACCACTGCCCAGCATCAGAGTGCCCACCACTTGCCAGCATCAGAGTGCCCACCACTTCCCACCACTGCCCAGCATCAGAGTGCCCACCACTGCCCAGCATCAGAGTGCCCACCACTTCCCACCACTGCCCAGCATCAGAGTGCCCACCACTTCACAGCATCAGAGTGCCCACCACTTCCCACCACTGCCCAGCATCAGAGTGCCCAACACTTGCCAGCATCAGAGTGCCCACCACTTGCCAGCATCAGAGTGCCCACCACTTCCCACCACTGCCCAGCATCAGAGTGCCCAACACTTGCCAGCATCAGAGTGCCCACCACTTGCCAGTATCAGAGTGCCCGCCACTTCCCACCACTGCCCAGCATCAGAGTGCCCACCACTGCCCAGCATCAGAGTGCCCACCACTGCCCAGCCATCAGAGTGCCCACCACTACCCAGCAGCAGAGTGCCCACCACTGCCCAGCATCAGAGTGCCCACCACTGCCCAGCATCAGAGTGCCCACCACTGCCCAGCATCAGAGTGCCCACCACTGCCCAGCATCAGAGTGCCCACCACTTGCCAGCATCAGAGTGCCCACCACTTCCCACCACTGCCCAGCATCAGAGTGCCCACCACTTGCCAGCATCAGAGTGACCACCACTTGCCAGCATCAGAGTGCCCGCCACTTGCCAGCATCAGAGTGCCCACCACTGCCCAGCATCAGAGTGCCCACCACTGCCCAGCATCAGAGTGCCCACCACTCCCCAGCATCAGAGTGCCCACCACTGCCCAGCATCAGAGTGCCCACCACTGCCCAGCATCAGAGTGCCCACCACTTGCCAGCATCAGAGTGCCCACCACTGCCCAGCATCAGAGTGCCCACCACTGCCCAGCATCAGAGTGCCCACCACTTCCCACCACTGCCCAGCATCAGAGTGCCCACCACTGCCCAGCATCAGAGTGCCCACCACTTGCCAGCATCAGAGTGCCCACCCCTTTTCAGCATCAGAGTGCCCACCACTGCCCAGCATCAGAGTGCCCACCACTGCCCAGCATCAGAGTGCCCACCACTTGCCAGCATCAGAGTGCCCACCACTTCCCACCACTGCCCAGCATCAGAGTGCCCACCACTGCCCAGCATCAGAGTGCCCACCACTGCCCAGCATCAGAGTGCCCACCACTGCCCAGCATCAGAGTGCCCACCACTGCCCAGCATCAGAGTGCCCACCACTGGCCAGCATCAGAGTGCCCACCACTTGCCAGCATCAGAGTGCCCACCACTGCCCAGCATCAGAGTGCCCACCACTGCCCAGCATCAGAGTGCCCACCACTTGCCAGCATCAGAGTGCCCACCACTTGCCAGCATCAGAGTGCCCACCACTTGCCAGCATCAGAGTGCCCACCACTTCCCACCACTGCCCAGCATCAGAGTGCCCACCACTGCCCAGCATCAGAGTGCCCACCACTGCCCAGCATCAGAGTGCCCACCACTGCCCAGCATCAGAGTGCCCACCACTTGCCAGCATCAGAGTGCCCACCACTTGCCAGCATCAGAGTGCCCACCACTTCCCAGCATCAGAGTGCCCACCACTTGCCAGCATCAGAGTGCCCACCACTTGCCAGCATCAGAGTGCCCACCACTTGCCAGCATCAGAGTGCCCACCACTTGCCAGCATCAGAGTGCCCACCACTTCCCAGCATCAGAGTGCCCACCACTGCCCAGCATCAGAGTGCCCACCACTGCCCAGCATCAGAGTGCCCACCACTGCCCAGCATCAGAGTGCCCACCACTGCCCAGCATCAGAGTGCCCACCACTGCCCAGCATCAGAGTGCCCACCACTTCCCAGCATCAGAGTGCCCACCACTTCCCACCACTGCCCAGCATCAGAGTGCCCACCACTTCCCAGCATCAGAGTGTGTGTGTGTCTCTAACACCCCCACCACTGCCCAGCTCGTACATCAAAAACATACCATTGTCAACCTCATTACCCTCAGGAGATAGACACATTTTAGCAGACCTAAATGTGAACATCACACCAGCTCCCAGGCACACAGCAGTCACAGACATCATCACACAAACTACAAATCTGAAAAGTAAAAAAATAGCTTTATTCAGCGGATTCACAAAAGAAAAGCAAATGAGAGTCCTCGCTCATTAAAGGCCAATGGCCAGTCCAATAGAGTCTCTGCAACAGTTTGTGCCTCCATGGGTGTTATCTCACCCAAACCTGCCTGCACATGGCGTTTAATCCGCTGTGCTGACTATGGGGGCACCATCTGTGGAATCCTCCGGCACCGCATGGACAGGAGAGGGAAGGACAGGTGGAGTGGGTGCAGGTGAAGTGGATTCATCCACACTGGTTGGCGCATCGCCGAAAGTAGATTCAAAAACCTGGCTGCACACCTCAGCCAGTGCGGAAAAACTACCACCTGAACCCGGGGACACATTGGGGGTGGAGGTACAGGGCTGTGAGTCTGTCCTACTGGGTGTGTGGATGCGTGTGTGAGGTGTCTCCCCTCGCCCTGTGGGTGTGCCTACTTGCCCTTGAGACTGTGTGCGTGGAGCTTTGAGCTTCTTATGCTGTGTGTGTGCGCTGGGTGTGTCTGACCTGTGGCGTGTGCGTGTATGCTGTGTAGGTATGTGAAAGGCAGAGGTGGATGGCTCTGAAGGATGGGGGGGACACAGATGCTGCTGGGTGTACAGAGGTGCCGTCAGTGTTGATTCAATGGCAGCCACACTCCGACGCAGATCAGACATGGCTGATGACATGCCCTCCATGAACGACACCACCTGTGTAATCAGTTGTGTATGTCCATGGAGGACAGTCAGCATGGATGTCTGACCTACTCCAATCTGCCGGAGTAGGTCCACTGTCTCAGCACTGAGGGCAGCAGGGGACACAGGGGCAGGGGCTGCGGTGCCGGGAACAAAGGAGACACGGGGGCTAGCACGGACCCTAGGCACACCAAGGACTGGGAGGGTGGAGATGGGACTGGAGGAGGGGAGGGCAGCCAAAGATGAAGGAGTGACCATTGCTGCATATTCCCCCCCCTCCTGAGATTCTGACTCGGAGTCGTCGGCATGGTAAGATGTGTCAGTCACATGTCGTCCGGCCTGCAGACTCTCCTCACACTCTGTGCCACTGCCTCCCTCTGACACCTCAAAGCAGGTGGCCCTGTCGGTGTGTCCCTCTGCCTGGTCCGCGCCTGTGTCTCCTCCAGATTCAGATGATGATGCTGTGAGCAAGGAGAAGAATGAAAACATATCAGTCACCTGTACACATCAGACATATCAGCTGCAAATCATTTGGCCTCATTTCTCAACATGGCATGCATCATGAGTCACATGACACAGAACTCTGCATAATGACAAGTCTACTTGTGGACAAATGTCAGAGACACAACGCTCAATGTATGGTAGGAGACAAAGTATAGGCAAGGCAAATACTTGTATGAGAGACACAATCATGATCCACTGCCTGACAACAGGATAGCTGATGATGCATCACAGTTCATTAGCCAACCCTGCCACCCAAATCAAGACGTGGTCATGTTTGAATAGCTTTGACTCTGTGCCACATTAGAAAAGTCCTGGCCGAACTGGCCTGTGATGCCATCCTCGGACCTGAAACAAGTGTTCCATCACCTCACACTGCCATCACAGCTTTCTACACCCAAAGTCACATTGTGTGGCAGACCATCAATACTATGTACAAACAACATGCAACAGATTTTGAGAATATGCACACACGCACTGCCCAGTGTGAGTATGCATAAGCCCAAAATATAGCACATGTACATTGTGCACCTGTAGCTAACACAAGATAATTTGAAAGTGTACCATGGACAAAGGCCACTGAGGCTGACTTGTGCAGAAAACACATGTTGAGACTCAAGAACAGTGCCAAAATATGAAGAAGGGCAGACACAGTGCACATGTGGTGCTACATTTAAGGTACCAACAGGTGTCACAGACCCCCCTACAACATGATGATGTGCAAAGGAAGATGCATACTGAGACATTGCACCATAGGAGTACATGTCAAAAACAAGCATTAGCCAAAGCAAAGCTCTAATGTGGAGTAGGGCAAGGCATGTAAAGAAGCAGCTGCTGACACAGGGACAATCAAATGCCAATGCATGAAGTGCCTGTCTGACCACACCACTCAAACAATGGGAGTGTGACCATGCCTTGGAGCACTTCAGGTACCATTTCACACACACATGACAACAAACAGACATGTGCCTACCCCCTTCGTGCTGCTGTCCCTCCTGCAACTGCCTATGGAGGTCTGGGAACACCACTTCCAGGACCCGGAGCATGTTGGGGGTGAGGTGGCGGCTGCCGCCATGCCGGCGTGGAGCTTCCAGCTTCAGCTGGACTCGGGCGATGCGGCGGGTCCAGCACCGGATGTCCTGCCACCTCTTCTTGATGTTTCGGAGCCTCCTGCGAGGCCCCCCCTCTCTCCTGACAGCCCTGGCGATGTCCACCCAGATTTCACCCTTCTCATAGGCAGATACCTGTCACAAATGTAAAGTAAGAGAACATCAGTAAACCTGGTCCATGTTCCAAAGACACCTATATGTGCACAAAATACATGAGGACAACAGGGCATCGTATGCCACACACATGTGCATCATTGTCCAGGAGTATGTGGCCTGTGTGCAAACACAACTGCAGTGCATCACATTGAAATTCTACAGATGACATGAGGGCTGCAAAACACTCTTTGAGCATGGCACTCACTGAACAATATATGATACATCTGGGTGCACTGCAGCACGTGACATGCTGTCACACACCACACTACAACAAATAACTCTCTTGTAACAACACTGTGCACCCTGGCACTCACTCACAACAACATTGCATCTATCCACTATACATACACAGTGGCTATGATGTCACACACACAACAGGTGCACACTCCAAGGTATTGCACACATCACTCACCTGATCCTCTGGTCTCCCATACAGCTTGCTGAAGTTTGGCAGGAGGGCATCCAGCAGGGCCTTGTTCTCACCATCAGTGAATGCAGGTGCCCTCTCCATGTTCAGCTAATCAGGGTCCAGAGGATTCAGAGACAGCAGCTGTGGTTACCACACCAATGTTGTGCAGGCAAGTGCCCTCCCACAGCCACATGCTGCCTTATAACTGTGCTGCAGAGGGTCTGTGAGTCCAAGGAGTAGTGTGCGATAGGCCACCATAATTTGCATCCTATGTTCCATCCAATCACATCACACATAAGCCCATGACACACATATGCATGGTTTGAAAATAGAGCCAGAGCTGAACAACAACTTTCGCAACATTGTATACTTTTTCCAAACTGATTTTTCCAGGACACCTGTAGGAGTTTTAAAAAAATCCGTATCCGTGACATCCTGGTTGCATTTTGAACAGTACACTGTTCCCTATGCATTTATTCAAATTCCCACCCAAGTACGGTGACATTGCCATTGCCAATGCAACACATTTAATGGTGTAACGAGGCGTACACACGCACGTACCATTGGGGTACGCTTAGCTCGCGTATAGCCGAAATGCAATAGTGAAACGAGGCCGACACACGCACGTACCATTGGGGTACGCTTAGCTCGCGTATAGCCGAAATGCAATAGGGAAATGAGGCCGACACACGCACGTACCATTGGGGTACGCTTAGCTCGTGTGTAGCCGAAATGCAATAGTGAAACGAGGACGACACACGCACGTACCATTGGGGTACGCTTAGCTCGCGTATAGCCGAAATGCAATAGGGAAACGAGGCCCATACACGCACGTACCATTGGGGTACGCTTAGCTCGCGTATAGCCGAAATGCAATAGGGAAACGAGGCCGACACACGCACGTACCATTGGGGTACGCTTAGCTCGCGTATAGCCGAAATGCAATAGGGAAACGAGGCCGACACACGCACGTACCATTGGGGTACGCTTAGCTCTCGTGTAGCCGAAATGCAATAGGGAAACGAGGCCGACACACGCACGTACCATTGGGGTACGCTTAGCTCGCCTATTGCCGAAATGCAATAGGGAAACGAGGCCGACACACGCACGTACCATTGGGGTACACTTAGCTCGCGTATAGCCGAAATGCAATAGGGAAACGAGGCCGACACACGCACGTACCATTGGGGTACGCTTAGCTCGCGTATAGCCGAAATGCAATAGGGAAACGAGGCCGACACACGCACGTACCATTGGGGTACATTGCGTCAGACATGGTCAAGTGAACGATTGTGTAGGCTGCGTCCCTGTCCACCTTCATGTCACCATTGGCAGAGTTACACCAGGAAATCACACAGCAGGGATGTAGTCTACACTCATGTCAACGATGTGGATGCATACATCAGCATGGCACACATACATCAGGATGGGCCAGGTGTGGCAGACATTGAAGAAGCACAAGGATTGTGACCCTGTGCCTCAGTTGATGTGTGAATAGCTTGCACAACATGTCATCAATCATGATGCACATGTGCATCACATGCATACAACAATTTCCACCCGAGTAACGTCAGCAACATGTTGCGAGGCACATGAACACTCGAATGGCCCACAATTTCGTACAGGGAACTGGCACATGATGACAGCAACATGCCCACTGTCACAGAGGTGTCATAGCCGCACAGCATGACCCTGTGTGACCACGTCATGTGTGTGCCATGTGCGACATTGTGCATGCTGTTAGCATATGCGATGAACAGGTCAGTAACGTATTACTCACCTCAGAATATCCCCACATGTCATCCTGGACATGGCAATTTCCGTTATGCTGTACACATGTGTGTTGGTGTGTAAATCCTCTGGCTCTGCAAGTGTCATTGGCGTTGTGTGTGCCGTGATGACGTTGTCTGAGTAGTCATATGTCACCTCTGCGTGCACACGTCAGGTCCTCTGTTTGTTTCACAACACCAGCGCAGGTCCGGTCTAAGTGTAATCTTACACATTTTGTACCCAAAATCATTGTACAAACACTTCTGACCATTTAGCTTTTATTGTCATACTCAGGACGGTGCCAATAGGGATGTCACTTACAAAGCCTGTGAGGAATGAAAAAGACTCATGTTGGTGACTGACCCTCACCGTCTGTGTCTCCACGGTTTTGACGTCAGGCACAACAACAAGAGCTGCTCCGATTGCGGGGACCAGACATATGAATCCAGGTGTGATTGTTCCCACAAGCCACTCAGACTCCAGCAGTTGGCACAGCACCACAATAGCTCATGGTTGGGATGTAGGACGAGTGCATGTGTGTGGGTGTGGAGACATGTGAGCCCCTTATTTGTACATCAGTCCTCCAGGCCAAACTCGTCAGGTAAACAAAAGAAGTCAGAGATGTGTAATAGCATTAACAAATCACCACGATGCAAGTGCAATGCTGCATGGGATTAGGGTGACAGCGACCACACGGCTCCATCAGAATTGCAGCCGTCGTAGCCAGCACCACGACCTACGGTCCCAGCCCTGCATGTGACACAGGAGGAGTAAGTGCACTTCCTCATGTCCATGATGTCCCTCATCCCGCCCACGGACTCAGCGTCAGCTTCTGGCCCACCAAACCCGTCTGGGGGCAGTAGTGCCTCTGTTGATATGCCCCTGACGCCATCACTCGCTGAGTGACGGACGCAGGCGGTGCATACGTCCCAGAACCGCTGTGACAGACAGGATCGGAATGTTCATCCTGGTCCCCGCTGGTTCAACTCACAACCTCACTGCCAAATATCCCCCAGGTGTCAGCCGTGGCGCCGTTCTCGGGTGGTGCTGGCCCCGATACCACACACTGTACGGCTCCGCTGTGGTAACTGTGTGGCAGAACACCGCTCTTAATGCAGCATGGGAATTTAAACATCAATGAGCCGGCCACACCTCATTACAATGGGCGCTAATGAGTATTGGGAGGGTCATGAAGACCCACTGGCACGTGTCAGTCCCAAGACCAGAGGACAGGTGGACTGGGGGATGCGAGTGGTGTGGACACCTAGCCAGACACTGGTGATGGCTCTACTCAAAACGTGTTTTTGGATGAGTGGGCAACGTACAGTGTTGTGTTTATGTGGGCGTTCGGAACCATGGCCCTTCATCTCCCCGTTGCTGCGGTGAGGACCATCTTGTCACTGAGGTCCTTAAAGTACACTAACGCTACGCTGAGCCTCTGCAGGCCTATCTTGATGAAAGTACTGTATGTATATTGGCAAGCATGTACAGCCACGCAGCATGTTTGTCTGTAGATAGGCACGTTGTCAGACCCCCACAGCCCTACCCGGACTGACCATGTTCCCTGTCCTCCCACCCCATCCCAGGAAGCATCTGCATCCAGGCCTCAAAAGCACAGAACACATTCCCGTTTGCTCCTCTGTAGAGGGTATCCAAGAGGTACAGGCACTACGCAAAGATGTCATCATCCTCCCTGACTCTGGGAGTGATGTTTTGCAACTTGACATGCATCTTTGCCCGCTACCCACACTCTCTGTGGGATATGTTTGTGTAACAGCTGCCAGTGTATGCGTTGTAGGTACGGCCCAAACTTGGCCACGCCCTTGTCGGATGCCAATCTACGACACTGGTTTAGTTCCGGTGTGGCCTGGATAGCCACCACTCACTGGTCAGATCGATGTCACCCAGGGAGGCTAATTAGTCCTAAGCTATGTATGTATTGAAATGTGACACTTTGCTACTGCCTACTCTTCCTTACAGATATTTGTTTACAAAAGGTAAGTAACTAGTCCTTTACAGTTCTGTGCATCTGCTGTAGGAGCATCTATGTTGTGTCCTTGCTGTGATGGCAGGGTTACTAATGTACACACACCATGCCACGTGTGTCAATGACCCGTTCACATGTGTGATGGCATCACAGACCATTAGTGACAAATCTAATTATCATGCTGTATGATGATGGTCATGTAATTGTAACTGAAAGTACACACCGCATGACTAAGGCAGAACAGTGCAAATGATGGCACATGTGGTGTGTGTGTGTGTAGTGCAGTCAGCCGTCTGGATGTGCAGACAACCTCCTACTGACCTTGACATGACGTGTGTCACTGACATGATACATTGTCATGCTCACTAAGACCTTTCCATCAGATCGTTTGTATGCATGTCATATCCATTCCACACACTACAGGTATTTTCCTTCTCCACGGAGGAGTGTGTGGGAGCTGGCACACGTTACATCAGTGTGTATCCCACGCCACACTCCAAATTGTCTACATTATTTGAAGCAGTGTTGCTTGTGCCATGTACATTGTTATAGTCTTAGTCAGACAGTTGAAGACATTTCCTTTAAATTGTGTCTTGCAGGGCACCCCCTCTGGAAAGGCTGTTGCCTGACTTGGAAGCCATGAGGGAGCGCAATTGCATCCGTCGATATCGGTTTGGCAGACAGTTGATCAAGGATCTGACGGACAGGCTTGAGGCTCACCTACAACCACGCCACAGGTATCCAACTGCACTGACACCCAAGGTAAAGGTGATGGCAGCCCTCCCTTTTTTTGCCACAGGTACGTTCCAATTTACCATAGCTGATGTGGGAGGGATGTCTCAGACCATGTTTAGCCGGGTATTGGGTGATGTTTTGGGAGCAATGTTGCTCCACCTTGATGAATTCATTACATTCCCTACTCCAGAAGAGTTGACAGGTGTCAAGGGGGAATTCTATGCCCTGGGCCGCATGCCACATGTAATTGGTGCAATTGATGGTACACATGTTAGTCTGGTGCCACCACTGGCTCAGGAGCAACCGTATCGCAACAGGAAACACTACCACTCGATAAATGCCCTGGTGGTGTGTCTTGCCAACATGATTATCTCACATGTTTGTGCACGTTTTCCAGGATCGTGCCACGATGCTTTCATCATGAGGCGTAGCAGGGTACCACAGATGATGCTGCAGCTGCACAACCACCGGGCATGTCTAGTTGGTGAGTATACACTGTGAGCTCTGTATGTCAGTATGTTACAACTTCATGATCTGCATCATATGATTCACTCTTGTACATGATGTCAATTTGCAGGAGACGCTGGATATCCAAACATGCCGTGGCTAATGACTCCGCTACGCAACCCAAGGACAGCTGCAGACCAGCGTTACAACAATGCTCATGGGAAGACCAGGCGGGTGATCGAACGGACCTTTGGACTCCTGAAGAGCCGGTTCAGGTGCCTGGACAAGACAGGTGGAGCCCTCCAATACAGCCCACGCAAGGTGTGTGACATCTTCACCGTGTGCTGCATGCTACACAACATGGCAGTGGAGAAGGCCGTGCCACTCTACCTTGATCCTGATGAGCTGGAACATCCGCCCGTTGAGGATGAAGGCCTTGGCCAGGATGCCAGTGACGAGGAGGGTGAAGATGATATCCGCGGTCACCTCATCCGCAACTTATTTTCATGATGGTGAGTGATTTCATCTTTTAAGTAAAAGATGGACTATAGAGTAGCATGCTGTGTATGCAACAGACTGTATGCAAGATCACTTGGATGTGTGTTGTGCTGTGTCACACATGCAGTTGTACTGCAACACACATCCGTGCTATGTGTGCACTTGGAATGTACAGGTGTCATACTACATCTGGCTATTCAACAGACATCGACAAAATGACATTATACAGAACTTGACCCCTTGTGTGCCACTCTCATCCACAGCTCGCCCTGCCTGTTGTCCATTGGGGTACATCGTGGTCATCCTGCTATTGCTCATTATGATTGCAACGTCAGCCACATCAACGGAGCATGCTTGGACATGTGGAGAAGTCAATTTGGGTGAGGCTGTTTAGCGTCGGTATGTGTAGAAACGTGTGGTACATGTTCATGTGCATGTAGTGTCACCTTGCATACATGCTACTCCATTATGTAACTTATGACATGTATGGCCACTCCCATGACAGGATAGTCACCCCTTCTGTCATCTGTTGTACTTTGATACTCTGGTGAATGCATCAATGTGTGTAGACATTGCCACAGCAACATTGCACATACCATGGCATGACATTGTGTCAGAGGTCACAACCACAGACTCTGTGGGGGATTGCAGCCTCACTGTGTGCATTAGAATGTGACTGGATCCTCACCTCCAGCTTGTGGGCCAGTCCAGTGTGATTACCATGAAACCATGTGGTGTGGGTGTTGCCCAGTGTATGTTCCACATGTTAAGACAACTGTCCTGTGAATCAGTTTACATGGATGCATTGCCCCTTGCAGCAGTATATCATGTCACTGTCATGTCGTTACCTCAGTGCAGGTTGAGAATACTGCTACGCCAGCCTTCACAGTGAGTAGCAGTTATGTTTTGATGCACATGATGCCATGTATGTTTAGCATGACAAAGTAAAAAGTTGGAAAGATGCATATGTGATTTATTGTGTAGCACCAGTGGAGTGCGGTCATTCACATGAATCTCTGGTCCCCTGCAGCATTACTGTGCTATGGTAGGGTCTGATTATGTAGCTTGGATGGACATCACTTGCACTTAATATTTATTGTACCTGCATATCATGTTTAGCATAGTAATGCATACTTGACACATCAAAAGACTGGCTACAGAGTGCCTTCATTGCATGTCGATCATTAGCTTCCTCATCATATGTGATACTTACAGCTGTTGTGGATTTGCTCAAGTTAGCCTACATGGCCCTTATGGCTAACCAATATCAGATACAGACATTACAGTTAGCATTAGTTGGATTTCCATATGTTTCCATTTGTTAGTAAGGTCCACCTCATCTGAGCCTGGGAATGTGTTTATACTACATAGATCTATTTGCATGGGAGCTCACTTGTGAGCGTTACACATGACTCTAATGGATGACAGACTGTCCCAGTTTTTATGTGTCTGTGTCACAGCATCGTATCTCATGTGATGGCATGATTAATCATCATTATTTTTCACCAGTCAGTACACTTCACAGGTGTGACTGGTACAGGGTAGCTAATGAGGTTTTTGAAGTGTCAGTGACATGAGAATGTTGTCCTAATGCTAATTTGCCTCTGTTTCAGGTCTCCCTCCCAGCAGTTCCCATCCTCTCATTCCCTCGCCTGATCACCCTTTTGTGTCTGTCGTTTGTACTCAGACCAATGGGCTATTTGGAGGTAGAACCCTTAGAGCATCACACCACTCTGATGAAGAAAGGTACGGACAGTCCTTGACAGCCTTGTAGGTAATCGTAATGCGGCATTACAGGTGACATCATGAATAGTGTAAATTGGACTTCTTGACAATGCACATGTATGTTTGTTAAAGCACAATGGGCTCACAATGTAAATTATCATGTTGTGCATGACGTCTGACTCCTACAGAATATTGTGCCTGCTTGGGGCTCAACACACATGTCCTTCTAATGTGCATCTATACTATTTGGAATGTAGTTAGCTCATGCTTGTTATGTGTGTAACTGTATATTGACCAAACGCATGGGGTGGGGGAAGGCTAGAATACTATGTTGTGTGTGAGGTAGATGTCTTTGTTGGTGCAGTTTGGATTTGAACACAGTAGCTCTTGTATACACCTGCTGACGCTGTGTGTCTTGTGCCCCACTTGACCGTAAGGGCCCTGATCCAGTGACTGTGATCTGTGGTGATTACTGTGCCATTTTGTTGTCAGTGACCCTGAGTGAGGCAGACACTCCTGCCTTCACATCCACATGTCACTTTGTGCATTGCGGATGCCCTTGTGTTATGTGTTTGTTTAGCAATTTGTCACACCCCTCCTGCCGTCATGTCTTCACTCATTGCTGCAGCTGCATACACAGCCACCATGCAGCGCAAACTATCCAGGAACACAGACACCTACAGGATGACCCTCCTTCCATCCATTAATAGAGCATGCTCCTGCCACCCTACACACAGACAACACCAGACATTCACCCTCCTGCTATCTAAATGCTTTGTACTCAGCCATTGCTGCTGCTATGCCTGTGTGTGCAACACATACTGGCACGACTATGCAGATTCACATGACATTGGGTCTACGTACCACCAGGTCATGTGCCGTGTCCAACACACACACACACCTTACATAGGCACAATATTGTACAGTGTTAGCTTGTCAACACCACTAGATCAGAAAACTGTTAGCTTACAGTCACGTGCCAGTACACAACCTGCTCACACCACTTCAACATTGCTGTCACATGGGACACACACCATGACCCTGTCTCTTGGGTGTGGTGTGATTTGGCCGTTCTGGTGTAGGTATTTGTCAGACGTGTGTCGTTGTTCTGTATGCATTGCTCCCATTACAGTAGTATAGTACTTGTAGCTCCATAGGGGTAGGTCACCTAACCAGGTGTGCTTGTCTAGAGTGCTCCAGCCCGTTGCCCACAGTCCGTGCTGCCACCGTTATCCTGTGCGGCATTAATCAAATACACAGTAATGCATCATGTTGATGGTAGCTCACATACCTGAGGACACAGTTGTAGGTACTCCCTACATGGACTACTACTTTTGTGACACTGACATGTACTCCTCAAAGTGACTCTCCTGGGCCTGCCTGTGATAGCAGTATTGGGATTCAATCCCCCCTCCAGCATTAACTGTCCCACACAGGTGTGTCTTACCATCCATGTATGTAGTTCGTGGAAATTACTGACCAATGTGTGTCCTCACTCAGATTCTGATCCAAGTGTGTGGATGACTGCTGTTTGTTGTATACCCTAGCATTTTAGACATTTGCACACACATATCAATTTATGCTGTTTCAAAGATAACTCACCAAATGCGTATGAGGTTTAGGATATTTATTGGGTGATCTTGTGCAGGAAACGTGAATAGGTGCTGTACAGAAAGGGGTGGAATCCAAAGTTCACTGCTGGAGATGAGATGCCTTACAGTTTCAGTCAACAGAGTCCAGGCCACAGTGCCTGACATCATTGGGCAGACTGTGACCAGCAAGTCCATGTGGGAGAGTCTCATAGGGGATGCTGTTGCACCCAGGGGCAATATGCCAGGTCCAGTGTCCTGGGAGATGTCCATGGCCCACAGGCCCTCAACGTCTTCGCCGTGGACGACCCACCTTCCTTGGGGGACCCTCATGTGCAGGCATGGACGGTGCATTGGACGCTACGTCAGAGGGTTCCTCCTCCTCCTCCTCCTCCTCCTCCTCCCTCCCTGTGGCTGGTGTTGCACTTTGCCGTGATGTTGCTGGCCTTGTGACACAGGGAGGGGGCTGCATGTTGGCAGCCATCTGACGTAGCACATGGACAATGTCCCTATGCACCATCAAGAGCTGAGCCTGGTGTGCCTCCACCCGTCCATAATGCAGGTCTTGCCTGGCTATTTGCTCTGCCTGCTGTTCTCTGACCTGGTTGAGGGCCTCCGCAAGCTGGCTTACCTCCCTGGTGTCCCGCTGGTATGCCTCAAGGATGTTAGTGAGTTCAGGCATACCGGTCCCTGCAGCTGGCTGCCCAGATTCTCGCCTCCGCCTTGCGCCACTCCCACCACCCTGACCCACACGAGCACGGCCTGCGCTTGTGGGCACATCCGATCGACGGGCCCCCCCGAGTGCTGGGAGGGTGGAGGTTGTCACCAACCTCAGGGGCGCCCGACAAAGGGTGTCCCTCATTTTCAGACTGGCTCTCTTGTGAATCATGGGCAGGGCTCTGACCTGTCTGCTGGGATGTGGTGGGAATGGGTCCGGTGGTTGGCTGAGATGTAGCTGGTAGAGTTGCTGCAGGGGTTTGGGATCCAGAGGAGCCAGGTTGGTTGGGGTCATCCACAGTGCGTTGAGGGACGGCGCTGCCGGTGGGGTCTGGGTCCTGCTGAGCCTGGGACTGGGATCCTTGGCCCCCCTGGCTGGGGGGAGATCCGCACGTTGCCCTGTGTGTGGGAGAGACAGACACTGTTAAGGCAATATCAAGTGACATGTGGTTTGCTTATCCATTATCAGCATCACTGTTCCACAAGCTATACATTGTTGACATTGTACAGTTGTGTATGTAGTGGTAGAAAAATGAAATGTACGATGGGGTATTTACATTCTTCCAATCTCTTGACAATGACTGACACAGCCATTTCTGTGTCTTGTGTTGCCGGCACCACACGTGTAAAGCATTGTTCAGTTTCACGCTACATCCAGGATACGGTGTAAATCCTTATGTGTGCGTCAAGCATGCACAGAGTTTAGATGCAGCATGTTGATGTAAGAGACAGAGCATCATTATTTAGCATGTCAGCTACTACTTTGGATGTCTTTTGCTGTTCCATGATGGCCAAACAATGCCAACACCCCTGGACCTGTACACCCACTTCTAGATCATGGCTTTAGAACTTGGGACTTCTCTAAGACGCATCACCTTGTCAATACCCATGTCCATGTTGGTACTTATGTGCATCCACAAAGGTAATGAGATGGGGCACGTGCTTTTTTAGAGAGGCACAATGGACTGGAGCTTCTGTTATGTGCATGTATGAGTTGTGTGCATATTCATTTAAGTGCGTGTTTTGTTGTGGTACATGGCAATTGGGACAGTGTTGCAATCCAATGCCTGTCCCCAGGGTATGAGTTTCAGTAAGGGGTGTGTACAACAGGCCATGGTATTACTTTGTTTGTGAATTGCAAGCGTCCATTGTTCATGATTTGGCTGTCCCCTCATGTGGCATGCTGCCATATTCGTGGATTTGTGTTGGTGCACAGGATGTGTGACCTTGTCCTGGTGTTTGTGTTTGCAATGATCACAGGAGGGACTTTTGCTGCCTACACCTGTGCCCATTGTGTACTACTGAGCTTTCAGAGATGTGTGTCCTGACACAGTACAGTGTTGACAGCAAATGGTGGGTGTCTTGCAGGCACATAGCAGATGTTTGCTGGTACTTGTGAGACATCCCTTAACATTCAGCTCTATGGAGTTTGTGAGGCCTGTGCTGTGCTTGTGTGCAACTGTGTGTGTGCCCCAGGGAGGTGCGTTGAGGTGACAGAGGGACGAACACTGACTGATGGAGACAGAGGGAGAGGGCGACAGAGGGAGAGGGCGACAGAGACAGAGGGAGACAGAGGGAGAGGGCGACAGAGACAGAGGGAGACAGAGGGAGAGGGCGACAGAGGGAGAGGGCGACAGAGACAGAGGGAGACAGAGGGAGAGGGCGACAGAGACAGAGGGAGACAGAGGGAGAGGGCGACAGAGGGAGAGGGCGACAGAGACAGAGGGCGACAGAGACAGAGGGCGACAGAGACAGAGGGCGACAGAGACAGAGGGCGACAGAGGGAGAGGGCGACAGAGACAGAGGGCGACAGAGACAGAGGGCGACAGAGACAGAGGGCGACAGAGACAGAGGGCGACAGAGGGAGAGGGCGACAGAGACAGAGGGCGACAGAGACAGAGGGCGACAGAGACAGAGGGCGACAGAGACAGAGGGCGACAGAGGGAGAGGGCGACAGAGGGAGAGGGCGACAGAGACAGAGGGAGACAGAAACAGAGGGAGACAGAGGGAGAGGGAGACAGAGGGAGAGGGCGACAGAGACAGAGGGCGACAGAGGGAGAGGGCGACAGAGACAGAGGGCGACAGAGACAGAGGGCGACAGAGGGAGAGGGAGACAGAGGGAGAGGGCGACAGAGGGAGAGGGAGACAGAGGGAGAGGGCGACAGAGACAGAGGGAGACAGAGGGAGAGGGCGACAGAGGGAGAGGGTGACAGAGACAGAGGGATACAGAGGGAGAGGGCGACAGAGGGAGAGGGCGACAGAGACAGAGGGAGACAGAGGGAGAGGGCGACAGAGACAAAGGGGGACAGAGACAGAGGGCGACAGAGGGAGAGGGCGACAGAGACAGAGGGCGACAGAGGGAGAGGGCGACAGAGGGAGAGGGAGACAGAGGGAGAGGGCGACAGAGACAGAGGGAGACAGAGGGAGAGGGCGACAGAGACAGAGGGAGACAGAGGGAGAGGGAGACAGAGGGAGAGGGCGACAGAGGGAGAGGGCGACAGAGACAGAGGGCGACAGAGACAGAGGGCGACAGAGGGAGAGGGAGACATAGGGAGAGGGCGACAGAGACAGAGGGCGACAGAGGGAGAGGGCGACAGAGACAGAGGGAGACAGAGGGAGAGGGCGACAGGGACAGAGGGCGACAGAGACAGAGGGCGACAGAGGGAGAGGGCGACAGAGGGAGAGGGCGACAGAGGGAGAGGGCGACAGAGGGAGAGGGCGACAGAGACAGAGGGAGACAGAGGGAGAGGGCGAGACAGGGATGGAGACAGGTAGTTTGTGCTTGCTCTCTTGCTACACTGCCTTACTTTGTCACAAAATGAGGCATCTCTGAAAGGTGTGTCAGCAAAATGTAAATATTTATAAACTGTGGTCTAGTATCTTGTGTGATCTTTTCCTATCCCTGTGCATTGGGCATTATGCTTGTGTGTGTCCCTGGGACATATGGCATGAGAGCAGCCTCTTACCCTACACATTCCACCCTATGTGCCTCCCCCTTGCAACTACCCCCATTTGGTAGTGTACTGCTTGGACTCATGGCCACCCACCCCATGCTGCTGGGCACTGTTGTTAGTCTACCCATGTAACTTGTGTTTTTTGTACACTCACGAGACTCAACGGCTCCTTCTATTCCATGTGCTCCCACCGCTGGCAGTAGGACCATGACCTTCTCCTCCCAGGGATGGTATACAGGAGGTCTGCGGGGACCACCGCCTCCAGTGTGGTGTGCACAGGCGTATTCCTGGTCCATCTTCTTCTTCACCATCCTCCGCAGATCGTACCACCGGTTCTGGCAATCCCCCCTGGTGCGCCTGATGGGTGCAACAGCATTAACCCGGTCTACGATCCTCTCCCACAGGTGTGTTTTTTCTGCCAGGCTGGTCTGTCTCACCAATGTGCCAAACAGCTGATGACTTCATCTGTAAGTATCTCCATCTCCGGGTTAGTGAACTTTGGATTCTTCTGTGTGGTCATGGTGTGTAGTGTATGTGATTGAGGGGTTGATGGTGTGTATGAATGAGGGTGTTTGGGTCAGAATGTGAAGGGGGTGGTGTGGGTGTAGATGAGATAGGGTGTATGTGTGTAGGTATGTGTCTGCAATTGTTTGTGTGCTCTCAGTTTCCTCGCAAGAATGGGTATGTTGCAAAGGATGATGGGTTGTATGTGTGGGCCCTTTTATTGGTCAAATGGTGGGTGTGGCTTAATTTGAATTGGTGGTATGTGTGTTATATGGGGTGGGTGTTGGTGTTGTCCTCTGTTTGGCTGTTTGGTTGTGACCAGGACATTGATTGTCAAAGGTGTGTACACAGGAGACATGTTCAGTGTATTAGTGTGACTCGTTAGCAAGGTCCTTGTGGTCGTTTGGGTGTTGGCGTTATGTGTGCGTGCGGTACTTGTGCGTGTGTTTGAGTAGTACTGGCCGTTGGCGGGTGGGGGGGTTCGCGTAGGCTTGTTGGGGGGGTGTGCGTGCAGTACTTGCGCGTGCGATTGAGTTGGACGTGCTGTTGGCAGGTGGGGGGGTTCGCGTAGGCTTGTTGGGGGGTGTGCGTGCGGTACTTGTGCGTGTGTTTGAGTTGGACGTGCCGTTGGTGGGTTGGGGGGTTCGCGTAGGCTTGTTGGGGGTGTGTGCGTGCGGTACTTGTGCGTGTGTTTGAGTTGGACGTGCCGTTGGCGGGTGGGGGGGGTTCGCGTAGGCTTGTTGGGGGGGTGTGCGTGCGGTACTTGTGCGTGTGTTTGAGTAGTACGGGCCGTTGGCGGGTAGGGGGGTTCGCGTAGGCTTGTTGGGGGGGTGTGCGTGCGGTACTTGTGCGTGTGTTTGAGTAGTACGGGCCGTTGGCGGGTGCTGGGGTTCGCGTAGGCTTGTTGGGGGTGTGTGCGTGCGGTACTTGCGCGTGCGATTGAGTTGGACGTGCCGTTGGCGGGTGGGGGGGTTCGCGTAGGCTTGTTGGGGGGTGTGCGTGCGGTACTTGTGCGTGTGTTTGAGTTGGACGTGCCGTTGGCAGGTGGGGGGCTTCGCGTAGGCTTGTTGGGGGGGTGTGCGTGCGGTACTTGTGCGTGTGTTTGAGTAGTACGGGCCATTGGCGGGTGGGGGGGTTTGCGTTGGCTTGTTGGGGGGTGTGCGTGCGGTACTTGCGCGTGCGATTGAGTTGGACGTGCCGTTGGCGGGTGGGGGGGTTCACGTAGGCTTGTTGGGGGGGGTGTGCATGCGGTACTTGTGCGTGTGTTTGAGTAGTACGGGCCGTTGGCGGGTGGGGGGGTTCGCGTAGGCTTGTTGGGGGGGTGTGCGTGCGGTACTTGCGCGTGCGATTGAGTTGGACGTGCCGTTGGCGGGTGGGGGGGTTCGCGTAGGCTTGTTGGGGGGGTGTGCGTGCGGTACTTGGGCGTGTGTTTGAGTAGTACGGGCCGTTGGCGGGTGGGGGGGTTCGCGTAGGCTTGTTGGGGGGGTGTGCGTGCGGTACTTGCGCGTGCGATTGAGTTGGACGTGCCGTTGGCGGGTGGGGGGGTTCGCGTAGGCTTGTTGGGGGGTGTGCGTGCGGTACTTGCGCGTGCGATTGAGTTGGACGTGCCGTTGGCGGGTGGGGGGGGGTCGCGTAGGCTTGGGCGAGGGGTATACGTGTAGTATCTATTTGTGGAGCTTGCAGTGAGGCGAATGTTCCGTACGAATCAATGTTAATGCGTGAATACTTTGGCCCGTACGAATCTCGGTCAGGCCTTTCGTTCCGAACCGGAATAGTGAGTTAGTACGGCCTGATTACGATTCGTATTGTGGTCTGCACGAGGCTTATTCGTACGGGTAAACGAATGTCATTCGTACGGTTCGTAGAAAATCGTACGGAAATCGATGGAAACGGATCGGAATTCGAAGTTCGGACGGTAGTTTCCCATTCGTACGGATTCGGCTACGAATACGAATCGTATGGTGGATTATTTTACCGGATCGGAATCGACCCCCAAGTGTCCTTGGGGCCTGCTGCTGTGATTAGCTGTGCCTTCGCCTTTAAATATTAACTTCAGTGGTCTCGCTTTGTGTGACATGGTCTCCTCTTTCACCTAGAGTGAGGCACATGTCAGGCGTGCTTTTTATTGTGTAAACACGCTCCGCTACTGTAGTGCGCATCTTGTTGAAAGGCCCTGCAACTTTACTGGTAAAATAAAACTGGATTTCTACCTCCTGTGACCCATATGCAACAGTAAACGGGTAGACGCAGCCAATTCACCCCTAATTACTAGAGGCAAACATTTGGTTCTGCTTTCTGCTTCTTTCACGCAGTTAAAACAATCTTGCATGCTAAAATATCAAGAAATATAAAACTTAGATAAAACATAGATATGAATGGGACACGTTAGCAAGCAAGCTGGGAGTAAAGAAAAGGGAAGTTTAGACAAGCCTCCATTCCTCCTAAAAAGATGAGTGCATTAGCCAGGACGCGGGTGGCTGCAGCTGAATCTAAGGAGCTGCAGACAGGAGTGATTTGACGTGACCCTGAGCGGGGGTTTTGTTCATAATTAATTGCCTGTAAAAGATCATAGCCTTTCCTAAACCACACGGATGTGTCCTTTAAAAGCGTTTTATCAATTTACTCATCTGCAAGAACAGCAGAGAGAGGACTGTCTCTTGAGCGCAGGTGAAAGTGTGCTTTTGCATTTTATTTTTCAGCTGAAAATCATCCCTTGACGGCTCCCATTCCAGTGCTTGACATGAACATGTTAAAGTGCCAGACTTTGTCAATAATTACTGTGACACAAAATTGAGTTGATGAATCTTTTACATATCAAATTTAGGCTCCGATTATGTTTGTGGGAGACCTACTGCGTCATACAGGAAGGACCACAATCTCCAGACCTGCCTGGTATTCCCGCACCAAATTCTGGCTATTACAAATTTTAACTGGAATGCGGATTGACTGCAAAGACCTGGCAACATTGGGTCCTTTTTTGTGCAGTTTCTGTGGGTTCCAGAGAGAAAACCACTGGGTGGAAAGTGTCTGTGAGGTCACAGGTGGAGTGAAAGGATTTCAGCTCGCTATTTTCTGAAACCTCTTAGTTATGGACCAGCAGTGGTTTTCAGGCTGAATGGGGCAAGATATTCTGGTCTAATCTGACTTTTATAGCACCTAAAAGAGCGTCACACTTTACACACACTTACACTAAATAAAAGGCAGTCTTGGCTACCCTGGATAACCTGGGTAAAACAATCAGTGTTCTGTCATTTTTTGCGGTGAGTGCCTGGACACAATGCTACCTGTTCTAAAATTAGAGGGATTTAAGTGCAAGCCTTTCCTTAGTCTCTCATTTACTAAAACTCATATGCACTGCATAAAATGTACTTAATTAGCAAAAACATACATTTTAGGGACATGCTACTTATGAGGTTAGGAAGTGTACAATTTACTAAGGGTGAGGAAGACCCCATGAGTGTGAAGAGAAAGTGACATCCAACAATTTTCCATTCAGCCACTCATTCCACCCGTCCATCCGTCCAGCCTTTCAACCATCCAGCAATTACCCTTTCAATCTCCATCCATCCTTTCACTCTTTAATCAATCCATGTTTCCCTCATCATCCATCCACCCCTTCACACATCCATTCAGCCATGCATTCATTCATCCACCATTTCACTCATACATCCATATTTGTACTCACCTTCCCACCCTTTCAAGCAGCTATGCAGACATAAAGAGAACACCATTTTTATTAAAAGCAACTTTTCTGTTTCCATTTGGTGACAGTCCACACTAGGAAAAGGCAGGAGTTGGCTATAGCGAGAAGTACTAAAAACTACTAAACAGCGGCAACCCGAGTATGTCATTGGTGGGGAAAGAGTTACATGTTTGCTGCCCTTGCCTTTTTTGTTTAAACGCCCTAAAACACAGCTCTGGAGCTTTGCTTCTACCTATTTGTCTTTTTTTTATACAAAAAAGTAAAACTAGCTACACAATTCTATGCCACACAGTTCAAAAGCACACCACATAATTAAATTCAACTATATACTGTGCTACAGAAAAGAATTCCACATAATTACACTCCATAACACACAATCCCACTACACATAATTCCAGTACTTCTTACCAAATAATTCCACTGCACACCATGCCACATAATTCCACTACACAAATCCACTCCATACCACAGAATTCCATGCCACATAAATCAACAATTAACAACTCCAAACCACATAATTGCACTACGCACAATATACATACACTCCATAACACATAGGTAAAAGACATAGCCAATTACAGTGCCAATAGCTCTAACTCAACCAAATGCGACACCTAATTGAATTTTCAATGCTAGTTCTAACATGGTGTGGTGTGCATTTGTAGTGTTTTCACTGTATTACTGTATGTGTTCCCAAATGCTTTACACACTGCCTCTGAGATAAGCCTGTCTGCTCGTGCGAAGCTACCAAGTAGGTGAGCAGGGGTTATTTTAGGAGTGTATCCCCTGACTAGAAACAAGGGTCCCGATTTGGACAAAGGTACCTACCTCTGCCAGCTAGAGACCCCCATTTCTAATACTTGCCATGCAGGCCTCAACATCCAATTCGAAGTTTTGAATTTATAAAGCACATAGAACCAATAAGCTTTAAAGGGCACTTGCTTCCTTATTGGCAGCCAATGGAGAGTCCGCAAGCCCTTCCTGACTGAGATATGTTTAGGCAAACCTAGGACCAACTGAGCAGTTGCAATCTGGATGACCTAAACCTTATTTAACGAATACTGATTGGCATTTAAATAAAGTACGTTACAGTAGTCAAGGCGAAATGTAATTACGCAGTGACCACTGACACCCTTAACTCCTCAGGAAGAAAGGTAAGAATTTTCTTCAAAGTGTTAATGATCGAAAGAACAGAACTCCCCGTTAAATTGACCTGGGTGTCAAATGCCAAGGTATTATCAAAGATCACCACCAGATTGTTTGCCGTGCCACTTCAACAGGTAGAGTGTCACAACTTTCCAGCCACCAGTGGTTGGTCCAGATTGTATGTTCCACCCCAAAAAAACACAATCTTAGTCTTTTCCCTGTTCATTTTAAGCTAGTTCTGCCTCATTAAAATACTGGCTGCAGCCACACAGGACCTAAGCCTGTCTGCCACTACTTCCCAATCATTAGAAATGGAAACGATGATTTGGGTGTCATCCGCATAGGACAACACCTGGAAACAGAAGGAACGCATCTGTTACGCCAGAGGGCTGACATACAGATTTAATAGGGTAGGACCGAGGGAAGAACCCTGCTGAACTCCGTTACCCTGGTGCGTTCCCTACCACGCCACGGGATAGGGAATACAGAAGGCTTGACACCTTTGGTAAGATTTTCTCTTCCACCAACTGTGCTGCCTATGGTCTCGGAGGAGGCCTGAGCCCTTCTGACCTTCTGGAATGCAGCAAAGTTCGCGATCCGCTGTGGACTCGAAACAACAGACTTGCTGGGTTGAGCAAGTTTAGTCATCGCTCCATCGCCACGCCTGGATGAGGTCAACTGGTTTTTAAGGGGATGTCCAGGCATGCCTTATGGACATGCCCTTTGATGGCACTTGCCTTTTCGGCGACGAGGCAGATAAAACACTTGATCACCTGGCAACCACGGCCTCCAAACCTCTTTCACATGCCCTCGCAACATCACAAGCAACCATTTGATGGCAGGATGCAGCACCTCCTACCCCACTGACAGTCTATAACTTCTATAAGAGTTGTTCAGCGGGGTCAAGCTGTTCGATTCAATCAATCAGGTTGCTGTAGAGCACGACTTCTCACGCGTAAGGGTCTCAAAGCATGGGGAGGGGATTTGCATATGGCTGGGTCTGAACTGAGTTGGCGAAGTGAGCTAAAGAACAATGATGGATTCAACCCAGATCTGTGACTGTAGGTGGGTGTCTCAAAAGTTTCAGTGCTCAGTCCATCATCTCCTTGTGTTTGCTTTGTTCAGCCTACGTTGGCAGGGTATGCTCATACGTGGGTGCCTTGTCTACTTTGCCACTGGATTCAAGTTAGCCTGGCTGATGAGGGGTGTGACCCCGAAATCAGTCCCAGGGTCCTTGTTTCCAGTCCTGGGAAGACCTGGCTTTGCAATTCGGGCTTTATTGTTGCCATGAGGCGCATGGTCAAGAATGATTTGCATATAGCTGGGTCTGAACTGGGGTGGTGAAGTGAGCTAAAGAACGATGATGGATTCAACCCAGATCTGTGACTTGGGGTGAGTGTCAGAAAAGTTTCAGCATTTCGTACATCATCTCCCTATGTTTGCTTTGTTCGGCCTAGGTTGGCAGGGTATGCCTAGACGTGGGTACCTTGCTCACTTTGCCACTGGATTCAAGCTAGCCTGGCTAATGAGGCGTGTTACCCCGAAACTGGTCCCAGGATGCTTGTTTCCGGTCCAGGGAGGACCTGGCCTGGGCAGTTCGGGCTGGACTGTTCCCATGAGGAACAGGGTCAAGACTGAATTGCATATGGCTAGGTGTAAACTGGGGTGGCATAGTAAGCAAAAGAACAATAGATTTAACCCATATCTCTTGACTGGGGGTGAATGTTTGATCCATTCAGCATTCTGATCATCATTTGTTGCAGTAACACGAGTTGAGTTTAAGGCAGCTGTTCTCCATCCAGATGGCTACTGCTTTCATCCTATCTTGGAAGTTGCTCTAAGTGGCTGTAGGTTTATCGGTGAGGGAGAGGCTCATCTGTGTGCGATTCACAGTAATCCTGCCACGCATGCCTCCGTCCTCAGATTGGCTGATAGAGAATCATCTCTCCCTATTGCATCAGGAAGTACAGGCTCTTTTCACCAAAGGGCCAATCATGAGGGTGCCAACACCTGAACTAGGTTAGGGTTGTTATTCCCGCTAATTTGTTGTACCAAAGAAGGATGAAGGTCTCCGCCCCATTCTAGATCTACGCTCGCTTAACTACTTAATGAAGAAAGAGAAATTAAAAATGCTCCTGTTAGCTCAGGTCTTGTCTGTCCTGGACCCTGGAGACTGGATTTTAGCACTGCAATTGCAGGATGCTTATTTTCATATACCTGTCCTGCCAGCCCACAGCTGTTACCTGTGGTTCACTGTGGGTTATAGTCACTTTCAGTATGCTGTGCTCCGCTTTGGCCTTACCAGCCCCGCTCAGGTGTTTACAAAAGTGATGGTGGTTGTTGCAACCCATCTGCGGAGGTCTTTCCCCTACCTCAACCATTGGCTGTTGAAGGTGGGCTCACCCCAGGAAGTCATCACCCTCCTCCAGACTACAGCATACCTCCTGCATTTGCTGAGGTTCACTATTAACATGCCACAATCACACCTAACTCCCCCCACATATGCTCCCTTTCATTTGAGTCATTCTGGACACTGTGCAAATCTGCGGAGGTCTTCGAAGCTGCATCTCCATGGTGTTCTGGTTTAATACCAATGTTTCAGCCTCTATCCTAGAGTTCAGTGAGACTAACTCTGAGGCTGCTGGGACTCTTGGCCTCCTGCTGGTAAACATGCCCGTTGGCATATGTGGGTTCTGCAGTGGGACCTGAAGTTCAGTGATTACAGCATCAGTGAATCTCTGTGACCTCATCCTAATAGCTAAGGGAACTGAAAAAGACTTGCAGTGGTGGCTCATTAGCAGTGATTGGGTCAGCGGCAGACCCCTCTCCCCCCCACATCCAGATCGCACAGTGGTGACAGATGCATCATTCCTGGTGTTAGACCTGTCTGGGTGGTGTTTCTGCGAATGCCTTCCTCTTCAATTTGTTTTGCTAATCTTGTTTTTGTTGCAAATTACGGACCAGTGCTAAAGTGCATTTGCTCACTACCTAAAACATGGTAGCATTGGCTTACACCCAATTGGCACATTTAATTGACTTGTCCCAAGTAAAGTGGTACTACATGTATCCAGGGCCAGTAAATTAAATACTACTAGTGGGCCTGCAGCACTTATTGTGCCACCCACTTAAGCATGTCTCAGGCCTGCCGTTGTAGCTTGTGTGTGCAGTTTTAAATTGCCATTTCATCCCAGTAAAATAAATCTTTGACAGACTTAGTTCTTCCCCTTAAATACATATGTCACCCCTAGGATATGCCCTAAACAACTCCCAAGGCAGGGTGCAATGTATTTAAAAAGTAGGGCAGTACTTTTAAGTTTTATGTGACCTGGACGTGAAAAACCCTTGAATATGTTGTTCACTACTGCACGGCCAACCTCTCACATAGGATAATATTGGGTTATCTTATTACATTTAATATATGATCACTTTCAAGTGGGAGCAGGTAGGAATGTAGCAATTGGTGCCTAAAGAAGTATAATTTAAAACCGTCTTTAGTGGTAAAGTCAGATTTTAATTCACAATTCTGAAAATACCACTTTAAGAAAGTTGACAAAAAACTAAGGGGTTGAACTAATTTAAAGGAAGGAAGGCTAGGCCACTGTAATATTTGGAACAAATAAATGCCAGTACTGACCTTACTTTAACAAAACAATGATTTACCTTAATGATCACAAAACTCAATCACTGAAATCACCATTTATTTCCATCATAATTTTTTCCAAAACGCTTTAAAAATGATTTTTCATGAAACTGTCATAGATAAAGGGACATCAATTCGCGTTTTCGTCGTGTAACCCACATCACATAAAAAACAACATAACATAATAATGACAATAAATTATTACACAAAACATGACAAACATTATGAAATGAAAATACAACTCAAAGTCATTGTTCTGAAAATCAAAAAACAAAAAGGGCTAGTGTATCATAACCAAAACAACCCTTACAGAGCAGAGATTGTGTGCCCACCACCACTGTGTGTGCCGGACGTGACATAGAGCATGGTGGGCCACATGGACAAAGTGATAAGAGCACTCTGATCTGAGGTGGAGTAAATGCTCTCTGATCTGAGGTGGAGTAAATGCACCATATCAACCTTTTGGAGTTGAATGCCATTCCTCAGAACTGCCACCGTCAGGAAGGTATTGCTTAGATTCAACAGGTCAGGAAGCTGCAGTTAGAAGTATTCATTAGAAGAACACGTTGCTTACCTTTGGTAATTCTCTTTCTGAAAGATACTTGTGGAAGCCTAAAATAATAAAACCATGCGGCACTTTTATTTCTAACATCTCTTATTAATCAACAGCTGCCAAGGAGACAAGTGTTACACAGGCCTTGTCCAAATACAGAAGTTAACATGGGTTTTTAAAGATTACAATACATATTGCATGTATTGCACACATGCAGCCAATGAGACCCAGTTACTTAGTGAAACAGTATGAGTTTTTCACTCATTTATCCAATTATTAATCAGAATAAGGTCCTTAACTATACATGGGCATACATTTATTAAATCCGCAAGAGAAGATTAGCAACATCTTGTCACTTATACTTGTGACTTGGTCCTTTCTCAAGGTCTTGCGATTGCAGCAAAAATACAGACAGTTCAATTTCACTTACAGACCAATAGCCAGTGCACCTTCAGCAGGCTTGCTCCAATTGAGTGTCCCAATATGGAACCTGATAAAAAATGAATTCCACATTCCCTCCTCTGACAATCAATAGTGTAATTCAACCAAGTTTCCCAGTCAGCTCTGCTCCGTGGTTCCTGGATGAACAGATTTTAGTTGGGATGTATCATTGTACAACTGTCATTGTTATGCCAAGAAGTAATATGATACCAAATCCGAACAATATTGCTTCCCCTATGCATGTTCCCTATTCACCTAACCAGGTACCTATCGAATCCCATAATCTTCCTTCCTCACTTACCTGATGGATCTTATTTATTGTCTGAATAATATTGCCATTTTTGTATATAGGCCCAACTCTTTTGGCCCACTAACTGGCCTATTCTGCCTTCCTTAGCAAGCAAAATATCTATTGACATTGGTTCTGTATAAGTTTAATCCTCACTGCAGTCTTTTCATCTGTGATATTTCCTAGGGCAGCTAAAGTGCCATCCGACAAGTCCTCAAACGAGTCTGGCAGCCTATGGCCCAGTGCTCTTAAGGGAGTTCACGACGAAACAATAATTGGCCGCTGGATTAAAGATCTCTAAAGATTGACTCGCTGTGTCACCACGGTCCGACACATAATTTCTTCATCACTGTAGATAGCTCACTGATGGGCTGAGAATCGCAGGCAACAATTGCCCTAGACCACCTTGTTGGGCAGTTTCCCCTGTATGCCGGGCACTTTCCCACGATTAGCACATTTTCTGCCACATTCACCTTGACGAGATAGTGGTTATAGCAGCATCCACTATGCTTATGTTTCAGCTGCTCCACAGAGCTTAGGAGGGAGCTGCCATCTTACCCGTTAGTCAAGCCACACCCCCCATTTTTTACCTTTTTAGGTCGTGCCGACGCAGCGCACATGCGCTGCATAGGAACAAAACCTCTTGCAAACGATTCTGTTTTGCAGTCAAAAACGTGCACGCGTTGCATTGCTTAGAATGGCAACATGTGCACGCTTGGCGATTCCCTTGTGGGAGCGAGCTTACAGATGGTTTCTGCTCGCTCCCGCAAGGGAAACAGGCGCAGGCCCCCTCCTCTCTCCCCTCCCCCTGCTGCCTCCTCCTCTCCTCGTCAGCTCGAGGCACTGCTTTTTTCTCTTTTTAGGGGTACAAAAATCAGTTTAAGTGTTTACACATTTTAAATTAAATCTTTTTACAGTTTTTTTTCCTGGGCAACAAGACGTAGTCTGTTTTTTTGTTTATAGGAAAAATACTGATACAGTGAGCTGCAGTTTTTATTCTGTTTTATGGTATGAGCAAATAGTTGCCGGCTCTAACAATTATATTACCTGTGTATTGTTTACTCAGTAGGTAATACCTTTCCATCCAATAACACAAGAGATGGAAATTTGGAAAACAAACTTGTGAGTTACCTTTTTTGCTCATGTCGTAAGTCTGTACACACAGCAGGGCGGGGGTCACATCCTCCCCCTTCTCTGCAGGCACCAGCTGAAAAGCAATAAATCAGCCCCCAGGGACGATGGGGACCCGACCTGCTGCAATTTTGGGCCAGGCAGTAATGGCACAGAGCTTTATTAGTTCCTTCCATATAGCTTGTAAAAAGAATGGAACAAAAATAATACATTTTATTTAACAGTAAATATTGAAGACCTGCCGCTTTTAAGCACAGTAAATAACACGTTTTTCTTGCCCAGTTCGTGTTACCCTATTTATCGAACATAATTTATGTAATACTAACACATGTTGTTTACTATGCCTTGGCGACATTGTTGTATTTTGCGCTATGTAAGAAAGGAAGGTGAGCTTGCTGTTCAAGGAAGTAAAGTTTAAAAAATGTTTTTCAGTTATTTAAAAACCATAACATTTTAGCATACAAAAAAATATATATTTATCATAACTAACAAATCATTTCAGACGGCAATATAAACATTCTTTAGAAAACCAATTCATTCCAACATTATTACCTAAAATCAATTGACTGCTTATCCCATAACCGCCCATTTATTGAAATTCAAAAAGCTTGGTGCCTTTGTGCAATGTCTCATTCAACATGTAGCTAAGTGTGACCGTTACTATGACCCTGAGCAACAACCAGTATCAATTAAGGCGACGGTGTAAAGTGCAGTGTGCCTAACTAACATTTTTGGAGTAACAGTAGATACAGGGGGATAGCAATTTTATCCTGGAAACACACTTTTGTTACTGATTTTGTGAACATACTTCAAACACTTCGTAATCCTAGGTGCTGACAGTACATGATCCATTGTGCGTCTGTAACAATAACAAGCATTGACATTGCCAACAGGTCTCGCCTTTGGGACCTTATAAGTATTTAATTAAGCAGCACAAGGTCCTTGGTGCAACATCAACTGTTGCATGGCTAGACACTTATAATGTCTCAAAGGCGAGACCTATTGGCTATGCCAATGCTTGTTATAAGTGGTTTCAAACTTCCTGCAGTTTGTGATGGAAACAGATGGAAAACCAAATTCATCGAGAGGTAATTTATGTAAATCACTCATGGTTTTCCCAAAGAAAGTAATCACTGAATTAAAAAATAATGAAAATAAGTAGTAAAAAATTGAAATATGTGATATTTTTTTCATTTGTCATTTTTTGTCCCAAAGACAGATTTACACAAGTAACAGACTGTCAGCTTTGTCAGCCCCTTCTCATCTCAGGGTTATATAGTGTTTGTTTGTTGCCCTATGAAATACCCATAGCTAAAAACGGAACTGCAGCTTATAATGATTTTTTATTGATACCAGCAGGCACCAATTCAAATAATAAATGGTGTGTTACAGAGTAAAGTAAAGAGTGTGTTACAGAGTAATTCTCCCCATAGAGGGAACAGTGTTAACAGTATCCACTTTTCCACTTATATCCACTTTATTTCTCAATGCAGGTTTAGTGATTGTGAGGGGCTTGCAACAGAAAAAGACTGTCTGTAGTAGGGCATTAGTTATGTAACTGGGTTTAAGTAGCTGGGGGAATATGGTTTTCCCTGAAGAGTTGTATACAGATAAAACACCATGGGCAGTACAAGTTAGCCTTTTATCCGTGGTTTATAGCCAACATGCGCTAGGCTACCCTTAAAGTGTATGGAATAGGGTCAATGTTGCACAGAAGACAGCATTGCTTTGTCTATGAGGATTGTATGTATGATATCAGTGATGATGCTTCATATTATTCTGAGCTATTTTGCACGTATTTCATAGCTCTGATGCCATACCCCTTTAGAGCAATGTGCACAAAAGAAACTTGGATGTCATCAGTGATCTTATCAAACGTGTCATTTGAGATGTTATCAGTGATGTTGTAAATAGTCATTGAGCAAGTCATGAGTGATATAATATGTGATCTTATAAGCAGTGCATGACGGGGGGGGCAAGTTATAGTTAGCTAAATATAACTGGTGAATTTCTGTGGTTTATTTTTAGTTCAAAACGTTAATATTGTCACTGATATTTTTACCTAACTATACTGTTACTTTTGCCTCTGTGTTTCTTATTGAATGTCTAAAGTTTAAAAAAAATAAAAACAAAGTAATAGTCAACACACCCAACAACAGCGTTATTTTAACCTTTGGTTTTTTCGGTGATTTTTTTTATGTCATATTTTATGTAAAGCCAACGCCCTACCATGCATGACCTTTGGCCGTGCACTGCGGGTGGTTCTCCGCAGCCTTCTTGGGTCTTGTGCCATGGGGACCCCATCCCCTGGGACCCACATTAAAGGGGAGGTAGACGTGCGTCCCCCCTCTCCCAGCCTTCATATGCCCCCTGGACCCTATCACCTTGGGCCATTTTTTGTTTAAAAAGGAACGGGGATCTGCATGGCCATCCTCCCCGAGCATTATCATGCCCCCAAGACCTCATCCCCTTGAGCCAAAGCCAATTAAAAGGGGAGGAGCCTACGGAGCCCCTCCCCGAGCCTTTTTGGGCTAGGGGACACTATCAACCAGGCCCAAATTTATTTAAAAAATTTACTAAGAAAGAGGAGGATGGCGTGATCAGATGGGGTGGAAGGATAGTTGATAGATTAGCATTCAGATGGTTATGATGATGATGCAGGATTTATAAAGCACATGGCGACCCACATGCCTCCCAGCGCTGGTCGAGGAAAGGGAATGTAAGCCAAAGCTGAGAAAGCATTCAGCATTAGTTCTTAAAGAGATGGATCTTGAGGGCTTTCTGAAAGCAAAGCTAATGTTCATGGATCGTAAGGCCAAGGAGAGAGAGTGGTTGGTTGTGGCTGTTGCGTGTCACTGTGAGGAACATTCATCCCTTCAGCTATAAGGAGTGAGATCCCTGTCTGTTGCATATTCAGAACAAGTCAAAATCCGTCAATTGATTAGTGAGTTCATCATATGTCAAAGAAACTGTTGGGAGGCGATGTGGTCTATCGGCCTGAGCTACCAACTCTGGAAATGGGGAACCAGGTTCAAAACCTGCCATCGGCTCAAACATCCTGGGGAAATCACTGTGTATCCCGCAACCTAAAAAAACCCACAAGACTCTTATACCTTTGGATCAAGTTTGCGATATATATAATGGAAAATAAACTTCAATGTAGGTTATATACTGCATTAACAATGAGATAGTCCAGGAGACTCTGTGCCGGCAGCAGCGATTTGTACGTAACAGGCAAATTACAGGTTTAAATGCTAGTAAATTAACTTGGTGAGCCACTGCATTTACTCTGTCTGTGTTTCATGGGTAAGAGCAGTGTTCAATTTGTAAAAAAAAAGTAAGTGCTAGGGCCCTCATCAGGAGGCCACTGCAGCTTGTACTGTGTTCTATCGCACCATCATGCATTGCCAAAGGAAGTAACTAAACACAAAGAAGATCCCAGGGGAATGTTTTAAAGACCCTAACTGCTAAACCCCCTGATTAGAATTAACACCAACCTCAATTAGCAGTGAGTCCACACAAATATAAACCAATATATTCATGTACCCGAATACACAAAAAAACAATAGGGAAAAGTTTAACTGAAACGAGTTCCCATCAGTCCACCATCGAGACCGCCCTTCATCATCTGGGATCTCTTGTACATATCACATTCAAGGGAACCACACCTGACCAGGCAGATCATTTACCATGCCCAGGAGTGTCCTAAAACAGTTATGCAGATGTGAAAGAATGGCGTGCCTAGTGGGGAACTGAGTAGCAGTGCTTAGAATAGAATGTGTGGTGAAAGAAGAAGAAAGAGAAAAAGCTCTAAAATTAGGTCGTGATCGGGATTTTTTTTTTTAATATACACCCTCACACTCCTAAATCAATAAAAACAGTGCAAATTAGTAGTATAACAAATGACCACTAAAAAGAGATGTAAGGTCGACATGTTTCTGCAGTCGAACGGAGCCTCGAGGTCTCCTGCTGCTTCCTCAGGACCATTAGTGCTACTGCTCGATTAAAAATAAAACCATATCACCTGAATAGTGTATGTGTAATCCTCTTCCCGTCCTGGACAATAGGAGAAAATAGTATATATAAGGGTACATAAAAAAAGGTAAAATCAATAACATGCACATTGTGCCTTCATTATAATGTATATCATTTATATGGGTCATAAACAGATATTGACCATCATAGACTATCACAAATCACCAATTCGTGAATTGCAAGTTTTAAATTCACTCACCAACTTGCTGGGAAGGAAAAACCCCACCTCACCTGGCACGAGCTCAGGTAGTGGATGCACCGCACTATAAAGAAAACGACAAAAAAAATAGTGTATATGTACACCTGAATTCATTCCTCATCTAACTAGTCTAGTATATACCTATTGCAGCGCCGCATTGTCCTGCTGATATCAATAGCACTCCCTGGTTACATTCACCGCTTATGGGAATGCATTATACCAGAATTATTATTGGTCCTGTAACTCGAGGAACAAAACCAAAACACCCAAACGCAACAGCCGAGGCCCTGAATAGTCCCACGCACTCTTGAGGGCCAGATTAGGACAACTCTGTCTGGTAAGATGTTCAGCAAAGGACAGGAAGAAGGAAATAAAACTAGTAAAGAACTTACGGACTCTATCCTGTCCAATAAACTGCATAAATTCAAGAAAGACTTGGCCAAGTTTTCTGCTGAGACCATATATCCATACACGGGTGATAACTATGTACTGGCGCCTTTTAACAACAATGGCCGGACAGGGGGATCGTTATATGGTACGTCAAATTCCGATGAGACATCTACTGACTCCGACTCTTCGAACCAAGGTAGCAACAAGGGTGGCGTGAGAGGGCGAGGAAACAACAGGAGAAACAGGAGGGGTTATAATCCCTACTACAGCCAACCTCCGATTCCACCATGGTGGCAACCGTCACCTTGGGGCCCACCAACTTTTCCTCCGTCAGGTCCTTTCGGACCACAACAACCATACCCTGACTTTAACCAGCAGCCTTTTTTAGGACAGGGTTTTGGACGCCCGAGAGGCCGACGGAGAACCCAACAACAAGGCCAGGTCCGTTGGAATCTTGCTCCAGCAACAATGGACTTGAGAAACGGCAAGAAGATCCCTCAGGAACAGGCAGGAACGTCAGCCTCGTGATAAATCTGAGCAAACACGTTCTAACGCATACCGAAGAACTGGTCCTCAACAAAGGACTTGGCTTTGTGAAAACCAATAAGGGTGACCCGTTTCTTATACAAACAGAAATTGGAAAATTCTTTCGTAAAATCAGGCTCCACTATCTGTTTGCTAACAAAACGATTTCAACACAGAGGGAAGATATAGAGAACACTGGTCTTAAGAGACCCTCTACTTTCAATCCCAGTACCATGGGTTTACCAGCCAAAGTGCTGACCTTTGAAGAGGCAGTGGATTATGATTTGAGACAGTTGTACCTCCAACCAAAAAATGATTTTGTGAACCTGTCCAAAGCTGAACAGGAGGCTGTGATGACTCTGGCAAACCTGGAGTCGATAATAATCAAACCAGCCGACAAAGGCGGGGCAACCGTATTAATGGATGTTGAAACATATCGTGAGGAGTATATATACTATTTTCTCCTATTGTCCAGGACGGGAAGAGGATTACACATACACTATTCAGGTGATATGGTTTTATTTTTAATTGAGCAGTAGCACTAATGGTCCTGAGGAAGCAGCAGGAGACCTCGAGGCTCCGTTCGACTGCAGAAACATGTCGACCTTACATCTCTTTTTAGTGTTCATTTGTTATACTACTAATTTGCACTGTTTTTATTGATTTAGGAGTGTGAGGGTTTATATTAAAAAAAAATTCCCGATCACGACCTAATTTTAGAGCTTTTTCTCTTTCTTCTTTTTTCACCACACATTCTATTCTAAGCACTGCTACTCAGTTCCCCACTAGGCACGCCATTCTTTCACATCTGCATAACTGTTTTAGGGCATGGTAACCGATCTGCCTGGTCAGGTGTGGTTCCCTTGAATGTGATATGTACAAGAGATCCCAGATGATGAAGGGCAGTCTCGATGGTGGACTGATGGGAACTCGTTTCAGTTAAACTTTTCCCTATTGTTTTGTTGTGTATTCGGGTACATGAATATATTGGTTTATATTTGTGTGGACTCACTGCTAATTGAGGTTGGTGTTTTTGCCAAAGGAAGTACCAACACAACTAGTAACCATCACACTCTTACAAGTGTTACAATTCAGACTATTCCAGGCACTCAAAGCTATAAAAATGGCTTGGGTGGCAGGTATCGGCTCTTAGAGTTAATAAAAAATTGCTGTTGTACTCATCTCTAAATTGTACAACCAGCCCCATAATGTGGTAGACTGTCATTAGTGCCAATGTTGACATGTAAGTGCCAGTGCCGAGCACCGGTATAAATCGACTCAAATTAAGTATTGAGTCAGAGAGAACACAAAGGTAATTGATATTAAGTACTTGATACAGTGGTTCCCCAAGAATGAGGCTCTGTGGAGAACTTTTTTGCTCATCTTAGAATACCTCAAACTTCAGATGCTGTAAATACAACAATATTTAATTAACATACTACCTGGCACAAAACACGCACATAAAGGCGCACACATGAATGCACATACACTCGCATAGTCATTTGCATGAATCTGTTTTTTAACTTTGTATATGTTTTGCCATACTTCTATGAATTATTACCATGCTTATACCTTCTTTACTTCCAGTCCTCTCAAAAGTCAAAGTCAAACAGTAGCTTTATTCGATTTCAATTAAGGAAAATCACAAAAGCACAAGTAAATACTCATTAAACATTAATAAAATTCATTTAAAATTAAGAAAATATACCTAGAAGCAGTCATAATAATTTTAGTTCATTGTTAATCTACATCTAATTACACATTTTAAAAACATGGCTACTAAGTACATAGACCTCTCATCTTCTAACATTTGCAATTTCACAAATACCGGTCTACATTGTCTCAAACCCCATTGCTTCAATAAAATGTTAAAATATTTGTTCCTTGGCAATGTGTAAAATTTACAAAACAGCGTACAATGTATCAATGACTGGTGCGATATATCATCGCAGGGGCAGAGTGTCAAGTCTTTCGACCAGCTATTAGGTTCAGGGAATGTAATAAGCCTAAAGAAGGTCCCCCCCTGAATCGTGTCAGTAGCATCCGAGTATAAGAACTCTGGGTATGTATCAAGTATTTCTGGACGCCCTGTCCCTGTAGGAGTATTTGATTCTCCATCACAGAAACTTTTTTACTCTCTAGCAGCCACCTTTTGTTCTCTAACAAAACGAGGCAAGTATTTTTCAATTTTTTTCTTGAAATTGTTGCTCGCAGAGTAGGAGAGTCAAAGAATTCAGGGTGTCTAATCTCTTTAAGAAAGCCCTTAACGTATATAAACCAATCAATTTGTTGGGCCCCCTGTAGCTTAAGGCAGTCCTGAATTATGTTCCTATTTAGCTCAGTTTCATCCGAGGTCCATACCTTATGCCACAGTAAAACAGGACTCAGTTTAATAAGGTCTGTGACATAGTCCAGACCTAGTTCCTTGTGGCAAACATACGTGGAGGTTGACTTAGGAACAGCTAACAAATATCTGAGGAAAGCATTTTCACATAATTGGATGTCATTGGTGTCTGCGACTCCCCATATTCCTGCTCCATATATGGCAGTGGACACACATTTGGATTTGTAAATGTCAAGCAAAATGTGTACTGGTCTGCCCCCCAGTTTGATTGCAAAGTGTTTTACTGCCCCAATTGCACGAGAGAACACTAATTTCCTCGTATTAGCAGCTACCGACCATGTCCCATTCCTGTCGAAATTAATCCCCAGATAGGAAAAAGTATTAGTTAGTTCTATTTTTGACTTACTTAAGAAAATGTTGCACTGGACGTTTCTCTTTTTCGTGCAGCACATACTAAAGGTTTTTCCAATGTTGATTTTTAGCCCTCTGTCTCCCATATAGACTGAGAAAGAACTAAGCGTTCTCTGTAAACCTAACTGGCCATAATGACCGCGTCGTCGGCATAAAGTAAAATGGGAGCAGGAGTGCCATCAATTTGGGGAAAGTCCTGTTTTTCAATTATGAAATGGCTTGCCACGCTATTTATGTAGAGATTAAATAAAAAAGGTACTAATATGCAACCTTGACGTACTCCTTTTTGTATAGGAAATGTTGAGGTACATTGACCCTTATACCAAAGCGTACTTTAGCGCCCGCCCCTCGATATAATTCTTTGATAAAATTCAGCATATTGAGTTCAATGCCTAAGTGTAACAGGGTGTCCCACAATATTTCGTGGCTCAGGCAGTCAAATGCTGAACTTAAATCGACGAAAGTTAAAAATAAATTGCAGTTTTTTGCAACCACATGCTTGCCTATAAATATTGCAGGTTCAACCCCTGTTCCACAGTACCCAAACCAGCTTTGAACCCATACTGGAACTTTGAGAGGGCTCCTGTGTCTTCTGCCCATATCTGGAGTCTGTTTAAGATGACTCTCCCTGCCACTTTCATCAAAGAGTCAAGCATCGAGATTGGCCTGTAACATTTGGGATCGTTTCGGTCCCCTTTCTTGAAGATGGGGACCACGATTGCCTCTTGCCAGGAATGCAAAAACCCTTCTTCGTTGCAACTGTTTAAAACATTGGTCAGAAGAGGTGCCCATAGATCCATAATTGTCTTATAAATGTCTACGGGGACCCCATCTGGCCCAGGGGCTTTTCCTGCCGCACTTTCTGTAATAGCTGTTTCAACTTCAGATAACAATATAAATGTTTAAAGGAAATGATCCCTCTAGATTCTTCTCAGGCGTTGTAGCTATTTCTACATTACCGGTCCCTACTGAATCATCTCTTTTATATAGTTCAGTAAAATGGGTTACCCAGGTGTCTTCGTCAATGGCCATCTCTATGGTATCTGTGTTCCTATCTACAAAGAAAGGTGCGTTCACCGCCTTCCAAAACCCAGTGTTATCTTTCGAAATGCAGGCTTGGTGTAGGGCTTGCCACGCTTCCTGCTTCAAAACCTTTTTCCGTTCTTTTATGGCTGCATATTAAATAGCTCTAGCCTTTCTTATTTCGGAGGGGTTTTTCGGTTCACTGTGTCTGCTTCAAGACAGCGTGTGCTTTCCTACACTCAGTGTCAAACCAACCCTTAGCCTTTTCACCTAAGCTCTTCTTCAGGGTCCTAGAAAGAGCTTTGTTTATTTCTTCTGAGATACCACGAAAGGCCCTAATGACTGAGGCACAGTCATTATTTTTCGTTAAACAAATCATAAAATGTTTATAATTATTTTTAACTAAGCCTTGAAGAAAGGCAGTGGGCTCCTTTGTTCCATTTTATGGAGTAATCGTTTAATTTTGCCAGGGTTAACTTGTGGCTGTAAAGGTTATCTATGACATCATTTTTCTTGTAATTCGTAGATGTAAAGTTTAATAACAGGCTGATAGGAAAATGAACACTTAATGCAATATTTTTATTTTAAAAGTTTTATATAGCGCTGGCTAGACCCGGAGTCCAATCACCTGTTTCACATTTAAGGACTTTGCAGAAATAACTATTTGATACCAGAATATAATCAATCAGAGAGTTAATTCCCCTGCCCTTAAAAGTGTGTTTAAAAGCCACTTGTGGGTGGCATAATTCATTAGCATATCCCAGATCTAGTTGGAAAAGCAAGGTGTTTAATGAATCCCCTATAGTAGTGTGTGCAAAGTGAGTGCAAGGGTCACCTTTCAGATTTTCCAGCCCACACACTCCCAATTGACTATTTGTGCACAAATAACAATTGAAATCCCCCACCCAAACTACTCAGTTCCCCTTCAGACAAACATCACATACGTTTTGTATGCATCTTGAGAGATCATCTAGAACATTTGTTAATTCTGTTTTTAGAATGTTATTATAGAAATTAATCAAATTAATATTTTGATTTCCTCCCATATTAAGTATCAAAGACTGGAAATAATTATTTTACCCTGTATTATGTGTTTTTACCTTGATATTTACAGTATTTGATATGTAGGTGCAGAGCCCTAACTGTATGCTTAGCAGGTGTATGAAAGGTTCGAAACCGTTTATATGAATGGCTGCCTGCTCCCAGCACTCTTGAAAACAAATGATCGAATATTTATTTATGAGGGGCATGAACATTGGGTCATTTAGCTTACTGGATAGACCAGCTACATTCCAGGAAAGAAGAGTTAGCACATCACTCTTATCTATAAGCTTACTTAAGGCTTTTTCCCTCTTAGAGGGGACTGAGCTGTTTTCGCAACCTTCGTGATCCAGGTCGGACTTCTAGGTCCTGTTGATGGTTTGTTGTGAATTGTTCTTGCTCAACAACTAGGTATAAAGGGAGTGTGTTGCAAGAAATGCCTGTCGTAAACTTATCGATGTCAGGGACTTGACTCAAGCCCCCCTCATCTATTTTTACGTGTATGTTTTGGGTGCTCTCCTGAGTAATAACCATTTGATCACATTTCTCTCTTGTAATATGGCCATTTGGGGGATTTTTATCACCTTGCCCTACTTCCTTCTTTGTTTTATGGTCACTGCTCAAATGTAGTCAGTCCACCAAATCTAAACTACTGAACCTATTTTGAGTGGGTATGTCTCTCCAGTCAGTTAACAATGCAAACCCTTTATTTTCCCTTTTATCACGAGCATATTTCGTCGCCCGTGTCCAGTCACCACCAGGGTCACATGTGCTAGTTGATGGATAAAAATACGAAAGTGGTCGGGGTTCTATAGATGAGCTTATATTTTCATTTCCCCAGGTACAAATATAATCCATTGTGCGGGGGTCCCTAAAATGTACCAGCACGCAGTCCCCTGGGATTGTTTTCGGACTGTTTCCCACCCATGCAATTCTCCTTACCATCAGTATTTCGCTCGTAATATGTGGAGGTAAAGGTCGATTTGCGTTGAGCCAATATGTCACTTTGTTCTTCAAGGACATATAAGAGTCATAGGTGGAATTATATAATTCTGGGACTCCGGTCAATACCACCAGGTATGGGCTGGAATCTGGTGGCAAATTAAAACTACCACCCTCTTGAAATTTCCCACCCTGTGGGGCGCCTCGGCGCTCTCTATGAAGGGTTTTAGATGTTATAGTTCCTCCCGTAGAATGCAGGGTGGATTTAGCAGGTTCTACATGTGGTGTTATCTGTGGTACGGTAGAAACATTAGAACTAGATTGCGGGACCAGGGGGGGAAGGTTTGTGGTTAACTTGTACTTCAGGTACCGTGTTTAATTGTGCAATGTCCAAACATGTCATCTTTGCATTTGTGGCGGGTAACATGCCCCTACGGTTCCGTTCCAGCTGGGAGAGCTGTTTCTCAATACGTAAGAGTCTAGATTCTAAAGGTTCGAGGGAAGATTTTAACAGGGCTCCCAATTTTTTTTTTAAGGCATTGTTTTCCTCCTCGGTTCTACCCATTGTGTTAACATCATCACCGGGAGTTAAATCTTGAGTTAATGTGACCGTGAGTTGTTGAGCTTGCCTAATCGGGGTATTCCGGCCGCTATCTCCCTTTCGCTTAGAGGTAATATCGCTTTTGCCCATGCCTTTAGCTACCTTAGGTTTCCTACCTCGAGTGTTTGTTGTGTATGCCCTCTTGCTCTTTGGAATTGCGCCCTCATGTCTTTTTCGTAGTTTTCTAGTGTTCAATATCTCAGGTGAGTTCACACTAATTGGGGTTCGAACAATCTCTTATGTTTCAGATATTTGTGAATTATTTACAGGTAAAATATGTGATTGTTCGTGGGGAGTAGGGGGACCATGTATAAGTGCTTGGGCTACAATAGAATCATTTTTTGTAGTATGGTCAAGTGTGCAGGCTGTCCCAAAGTGGCCCATAGATGAACTTTTCGCCATCGCCAAATCTTGTGACACACGACGTTCCATTAAAATTATACCTTGATGAATTACCGAATTAGCCCTTATTATAAAGTTATCCAAGGTACCAGTTAATAACGCCCCTGCATTTGCAGCTTTACTTCTGCTCTCCCGTGCAGACATAGTACATCAAACTTCTATGTAAGCGGGATTGCTACTAAAACCAATACAAACATCAGTTACCAGGAGCAGATGACAGAGAGTGGGCCCGGTCCGGTCTCTCTCGGGCTCAAACGGGCTAAAACGGGCCCGCCCTTGGCCCGGGCTTCGCCCGGCGCGTGCCCGCACGCGTCCCGCGGGACGTGGAATTGGGCGCGGCTAAGTGCAGTCAGGGGTGGGTGGGAAGAGTCCCAGGTGCCGGCAATGTTCTTACGCTCGGGCTGCTGGTCCTCGCAGTCCCGCAGCGCGACTCCCGCAGCAAAGGCAAGCCCAGACAGTTAAAATCCAGAGGGTATGTTAAAAATCAAAGTCACAGCCCACAAAGAAACTGCTGCGAGCGGCAGCAGTTATACGGTGCAGTCAGGGGTGGGTGGGAAGAGTCCGAGGTGCCGGCAATGTTCTTACGCTCGGGCTGCTGGTCCTCGCAGTCCCGCAGCGCGACTCCCGCAGCAAAGGCAAGCCCAGACAGTTAAAATACAGAGGGTATGGTAAAAATCAAAGTCACAGCCCACAAAGAAACTGCTGCGAGCGGCAGTCCTCTCACATTTGATACCTGCATTGTCAAGTGGATTACTTTAAACACTCCACATTGTGTATGACCCCATGACACATTCTTGAGGTAGTCCCTTCAGGCAATGGTAATTTTTTCTTCCGCCTGGGTCTTAGGCCTTCAAACAGACCTGAGAACCCTGAACTCTATATGCTCTGGGCCATATTTATGAAGAGGTTGTGTTGCTCTTGCACCACCCAATGTGGTGCTAAAGCGATGCAACACTTAAGAAGCAATTTATCAACCCATGCAAGACCCCTTATGTGGCCCTGAGTTGCTTGAGGAACCTAAAGTAATGCACTGCTACTCAATTCACTGTGTTGCTTTACTCTGCCCCAAGGAAGCGTTCCATGGGTGGTGCGTGACCTGTGCCTAAAAAGTAGAAAATTAATGACAGAATTCAAATTCTTCTTCTGGGCATATGCCTTTTTTGACATCATTAGCATTTTTAATCCAGCTTGGCAAAAAAAATGGTTTAGAATATATGTCTCAGCAAGTACATAGCTGCAGGGTGTGATGCAAGATGTGGCTGGTGGAATTTGAAATTGGTAGGGCGTAAGCCCAATTAGTAAATTGTTGTACACAGCCAAACTTACATTTCTCAGGAGAGTTGAGGGGTGGGGGATCCTGAAGAAAATTTATATTGGTGAAATTTCTAGCACTATTTCTGCTGCTGCCATTTAAATATTACGGGATGGGCAAATAAAGAACCTGAAAGCTGCTCTTGTTCATCTGTCACTCCAACACTGCAATCAGAGTGCAAATGACGTCCCCTGAGCTTGGCGCACAGTACAATGCCATCAGCCGCACAGCCCAAAGCGGGCACTGCATGTACGCCCTTTTTCTCTCCGCACCGCATTATCTTCAAATTGTGCACCTTATCACTGTCCTTCTGCTGTTTGGCCAGTTGTCCCCTCAGCAAACCTCCTCCAAGATAATTTACCCAAGACTGAATTTGTAACTTTGTGTTTCTTGTAATGAAACCGGTTTTATTGTAAAAGGCTCTGACATCTTTGGGTAATGTCTACACTATATAAAAAAACATAGATAAATGTTGGAAAGGGCCCTTTCTCCAGGGTCACTGTTGGAACTGGAACTTTCTGGTTAACTGAGGCAATCTTACAGCCTTACAGCCAGGCAGAACCTACCATTCTGTAGTGCTAGAGGCACACCTATGGTTTGATACCCCGTGATAACCTTTAGCTACCATGACTTCAATTGACTTTTGGTGTTTTATTTTTCCCCAGCCTGAATGCGTGACATCATTTCCATGCATGTATTTGTTTCCCTTGGAGATTTCTTTCGTATCTCTTTGTAGTTTTAGCAGAGTTGGAGCTGACACAGAATAGAGCAGCCTTACCAGAAACAGAACACGTGGGATATCCATTTGAAAACATGAAAGAGAGGAATGGAATGTACTTCTTGGTCTCGAAGTGCAGTGTTAAGAGCTCGAGAGGAACTTGGATTTTAAATGAGGAGGATACGTAAGCAGCTACCCCTGACGAAGAGCAAGTAATTGCTCCAAAAAAAATTGGGTTGTAAATAAAGGATGCTGCTGAGAACTACTTTTTGTGTATGAATCATATTTACAAGGAGGCTTGGATGGGCACCTGTAAATACTTAAAGTTTCAAAACAACACGCAATATGATGGATATGTGGAACGGATGGTTATATTGAAAAGAATATGTCAAGGTTGAAATATGGACGAATCAGTATCAGAATAAATGGACAAGTTCAAGGGGGATCTAGTATCCCTTAAATAAAATGCTGTGCACCAGGGTGTGGAACGTAAAAGCCGCGTTCCCCACTAATGGATTTTGATTAAATTGCGCGATGACAAGGCGAAACCCAGGTTTCACGCAAAAGGTCAAGATGTTAAAATACATGGATTATGGATTATCTTGAAAAGTAAGGTGTGCACACCACCACATTCATCTAATGAATGTTTAACAGACGAGGGGCAAGCACAGATATTTAAATGCTTAGAAGATTCTTCTTTACAAGAAGGAAAACAACTTGGTATTTCAGAGAGAAAAAATAAAATAGGTGTCCTTTTGAATGCATTGCTCAGCATGTATAAAAAATGTGGACAGTTAGAAATAGAATGTAATGAAATGCAGAGAGTTAGCAACAGTTTGAAAATAAAACATTGAAAAAAGAATTGAAAAGGTAACAAGCACCAACACAGTTTATTTTACCAGACTGTTTAGATATCCAGAGTGAGTTGCTCGTGAAGAATGTGGTTGGAGATCTGCAGGTTAATTTACAATGCTGACAGGAGGTTTTAATTAATTCTTTGGAAGACTTTACTCAGCCAGAATTTAATGGTATTTTGGTTGAATTAGAAGCTTCTGAAGAAAGGTTGAATCTAGAAAATGTAGATGTGCAGGAATATTTTAGAAACTACAGAAAAGATAAACAAATCAGCTGTTAGAACTAGTGATCGCTGGTTGCAGTTACTAATCAGACTTGTCAGTGAGTGACAAACCTTGCTTTCTAAAAAAAGAAATGATGAAAAATGTTATTTTAAAACATGACTCTGAATGGGGAGAGAAGCAGCAATGTGCTTTTGAATCTGCAAAAGAGGTTATGCAATGTGTTTCGGACGTGTTGCCAATTCAGAAAGGAGACATTGAGTTACATATGAACTGTCTGTAATGCAATAGCTGATGACTTTCCTTGAAATAAACAGAACAGGTAATGTACAAGAAATAAATGTGATCAAGTGGTACATACAGGCAAAACTGCAGTTTTACTTGAACAATTGGTCCAGATCCCAGTAGAAAGTCAAGGGGTGGTGTTTGAGGTGCATTAGGCACATGATTCCCCACAAGAAGTTGTGGTAACAGATTTGGGAAATGTTACTGCATAGCACAGCAACTGTACATCATGTAGATGCTTGTTGTCCCATACATTTACTATCTAGACACTTTGATTCTCTTACAGATGAAAAGGCAAAGTGGTGACACACGATTCTGATTTGTTGGGCATGACTAAGAGTGAGCACCTAGGAGAGAAAGATACAGGTGGGCAGAGAATGAAGAGATGCATATTCTCCTAGACTTACTTAGAACTGTGATTCCTATTTGTCAGCATGCACAGCACAGACCTGCCCCCCAGTTGGAGAAAGGAAAATTACCAGAGCAGATAGGGCAGATGGATTGCCCTGGGCTCATGCCAAATTATCAATGATGTACATATTCACGAGTGTGTGGAGCGATAGTCAGGAAGGGGGCTGCCGCAACCCTTCTTAATGAACAAGGGAACGGAGAGTTTGACTCCACTATCAAGAATTCAGAGGCTAAAGTGTGGGTAGAGTACCCAAATAATTCTCCAGAACCAGCTGACAACCTTGCAGACAGAAAAGATAAAACTTTGCCATCAGACACAAAACAGAAAAAGAACATGTGCTTTTTTGAAAAATGTTTTTAGAAAGAAGAGTGATGCTTGTTTCTTTTCTAGATCATACTGTGACGTGTTGGTGTACTGGATGTCCCTGTTCTGTGCGTGGGTGCCTTTGTCTGAGTGGGGACGTGAAGGTGTGGGACTCCCCCAATCCTGAAGTGAACACATGACAGCACAGACTGTCACCATTGCTGACATCCTTTGGCTGAATCAACCAGATGGACTTACCTAGCTGTTAAAATGAAGACAAGTGTGTTCATAAAATCCAGAGAGTTACAGGAAATGCTGTTCAGTTTGAATAAAAAAGATTCTGAGATTCCTTTATTTTAAGCAAAATATATACGTTTGGCTGCTTTAATAATAGAAGTTCCAGCATTACCCATTTATAACACTAGGAGCATTAATGAGTTAACCTGTTTAATTTTATTTGTGTATTTATTTTGTGTATTCATCATACATTTATTCCTGAAGCTGAGTCACCAGATATACATGAGTTATTATAGATGAAGTATTATGTTGCCTGCTTTTATAATGTCACTGTTTTAATGTGTGCTTCATTTATGATCTTGCGTTCTCTTAAGAAGTTGATTTTTATTTTAATATGTATGCTATGACAGCCAAAGGTCAAGGGGTGGAATTTAGTGCTAGAGGCATTTCTATGGTTTGAAACCACGTGATGACCTTTGACTACCATGATTTTAATTGACTTTTGGTGTTTTATTTTACCCTAGCCTGAATGTACAACATCATTTCCCTGCATGTTCATGTTTCCCTTGAAGATTTCTTTCGTATCTCTTTGTAGTTGTAGCAGAGAGAGAGCTGTCACAGAGTAGAACATCCTTGCCAGGAACAGGACAAGCTGGATGTGCATCTGAAAACATGAGAGAGAGAGAGAGAGAGAGAGAGAGAGAGAGAGGGGTGGAATGTACTTCTTGGTCTCAAAGTGCAGTGTTATAAGCAGTGGTGCACAAATCAGCATTGTGTTGTATATTGGGAAGTATTATGAAGTTCTTATTATTGGCTTTGACATGCCGTCATGTCATCTTGAATTCTGACTCTGTGTTGCTTGATTTTTTGCCCGCACAGGCAGGCCCCCAGACTACTCAAGTGGTTTTGGTTATTCACGTTCAAGGTTGCTTTGTTTTTGGAGATTGTTGAACGTATTGCCAGAGACTTTCGTAAGCTTCGTTAAGGCTAGAACATGTGAGAATGCAGAAGGAACGTGAGAACTCCTTTGCCTTTGGAATGCTTGCATGGAAAGTGGCCAATTCCAGTATGTTTCCTTGGCGCAGAGGAAGGCCTCTTCAAACCTTCTAGTTCGTTTTGAGACTATAAAGCTGGGGTTTGTTGAATTAGAAACTCGGATTGGAGCCTGAACGGCGGACGCATCTTCAGTGCAGGAATCTGGTTGCTTAGTCTCCTGACCCCGGCTGTGAATCCGCCAGTCTGGAGTCGGGCAGGATCAAGGTTGCACCAGGTGATGTTTTTTATTTTTGATTGTTGCCTTTGTGATGTGTGACTGTCTGTGTGCACATTCAGTTTCCTGTGGCTATAACAGTCATTGTGATGTGTGAGTGTCTGTGGGCACATTCCAGTTTCCAGTGGCTATAATCATCTGAGGTGTTTTATTTTTGATTATTGCCATTGTGATGTGTGACTGTCTGTGTGCACATTCAAGTTTCCAGTGACGCTAACTGTCATTGTGATGTGTTAGTGTCTGTGTGCACATTCCAGGTAATAATGGCTATAATCATCTGAGGTGTTTTATTGGAGTATTGACTTTATGTGTGAGTGACTGTGTGCACATCCAAGTAAATGATCTGATGTATTTAGTGTACATATCTTTTCTGATTTCTTGCAGGACGTCCAGCATAATCTGCTTGTATTCCATTCCATATTATTATCTGCATGTGTTATATTTTATTGTTATTGTCTGATTGTGTTTCATTTCATATTATTATCCATGCATATAACAGTTGCATTTGCCAAGTGAGTCTTTATTATATGTCACTGAGTCTCACCTGGATAACTTTCACATATAAAGGGATTGTGAGCGGTACAACATGCCACAACTAAACCACATGTCCCAGAATGCCATATGGGCTCAACCGGGCCGCTCATTGGACGATCAGTATTGAAATGGTTGGGCATGTGGAGACCACGCCTCTGAAGAAGTGCGGAGGCACTGAAACGCGTCAGGCGTCACGAACTAAGCAGAAGGAAGATCGAGATGCTGCTGCTACCTGCGGTGTGCTGTCGCTGCTTTCACCCGTAATCGGTGAGAGTTAGAGTGCATTTTCAAAGTTTGGGACAAACCTTGGAGCGTTCATATATATATATATATATATATATATGAAATACAAGCTCCTACTCGAATTTCGCAGCGTTTCAGGCAGCAGCGCACGCCGGCAAATGAGGGAGACGGACCACAGGAATCAGCAAAGATGGTTTATTGTTGCCACCACACAGAGAACAGCTACGCGTTTCAGGCTAACTCGCCCTTGTTCACACTGCAACATTACAACAAACAAAATGCTTTTTTTATATTTGCTAGACTGTGTGTACACCCACTCTTAGTGACATCACCTATCACATGATTAAAAAAGTGAAGAAATACTACCACTTGTAGTTTTTGCAACGTTGATTATGCACATATAACTTTTAGGATAAATCTCAATATGACAAGATTCACAATTACAAACAAAGGTAAATAATAATACACGTTTTAAATGGATAAATTAAAACTGTGTCTTGATACCTCCTTATGCAGTTGGCAAATTGATTTATAATAACTGTATAAATACATAATTATCTCTCACTTTAAGACCCTAAATTGAATGAGTCTTCTGGACGGACAATGTGTGCAAAAAACTTGTCAATAGTTATAAACTCCACGTGCAAAATTCAGCAAAGCAGCAATAGATGGAAAAGTGCAATTAAATTGTGCAAATATATGTGCAAAGCAAGCAGAATAAAGTGCAATACTGTTGACATCAAGAGATAAAATCATTTTCATATTAAGAATATCTCAGATCCCTGAGATATAGTAACTTTATATTTCCAATGAATATATATATATATATATATATATATATATATATATATATATATATATATATATAAGGTGCCCTTGTTCACGCTGCAACATAATCAGAATTTTCATGCTTTTTTATATAATTTTGTTAAAGAATGTCACCACCCCCTGTAAACATACTATCGCTGCTAGTCTTTCTATGGCATTGCACCTGAAAAAATCATTACTGGTTAAATCCATGTGATTCAAAGAAAACTCTGAATTCACAAACCATTTTTAAAACATGTACAAAGACTATTGTTTTGTCAGCCATTATAGATCTGAATTACTTTAAACTTGCAGGATACAAAAATGACAGTATAAATACAATACTCATGATCCTAAGAACGACCAACAATTAAGTAATTACCACAGCAAGTCATTTGTAACATTAATTTTGACATGTGCAAATCTGTGCATAAGCAGCGAAAGATAAAGTGCAAAAAGTGTAAAAAAGTGCAAAGTGTAGGAGTCAAAAAGTGCAGAGTGCGAGAATCAGCCGCATTACCATCCGAACAGGGATACCATCAAATTTCATGTATATATAACTTTTCGAATTCTTAATTTCATGAATAGCTGTATGGCTAAATTATAGGTTCCCTAAAATTACAAATGGTAAAAAAAGTATCAAAAGATTAAAAATGGGCATATGTAAAAATAGTACCATATCCCATAAATAGGTACATGTCATGACACATTATAACTTGATCTAAAATCCTCTAGAAAAAGTAAAAAGAGAGAGATATTTCTTAATATACTACTATAAATAGTGCATATGTAAACATCAAGGCAAATAAGTTAAAAACTTGAATACAATGATATATGCAAAAATATATATGTAATATAAACCTGAAGAAAATAGAAGTGTACGTTACAAGAAAATCTTCGCAGTAAGAACATGTCTAATGTGATCACGTTACTCAAATTAACACCCAAAGCTCACTACTCATGCCAACAGCTCCATTGGTGTTTAGGTCTAGTTTCTCCTAATAGGGAACCTAAGTAGGAGAAAAATGCACCAAAAGAGGAGAAGAAAGAAAATGTGCAACCAATAGACCAACTCAGCAATATCTAGGGGTATATAGTCTAATTTTACAAGTAGTGGTGCATTTCTTCAATATTGTTGAGCCCGTTTGGCCAACGGCTGTCGAGCTCTAAAATGAATCTGCTCTCCAATTTTCTGAGCTGGAGTTCACGATCACCCCCTCTTTTGTGTAGCGGGACTGCTCCAATAACAAAATAGCTCAAGCATGTAAGGTCATTGTTGTGGACCCTTTTGAAATGACGGGCGACCGGATAGGCCGGGTCACTATGTAATATTGCCCGTAAATGCTGCAATATCCGGACATGCACCTGGAGCTTAGTGCTGCCAACATATCTAAGTCCACAGGTGCATGTCAGGACGTAAACAGCATGGTCTGTTTTGCAGGAGAAGTTACCCAAAATCGGTTTGGCAATGGTGCTAAACGGAGTGGAATAATGCGAGATAGTGGTGCCAAATTTGCAAGCACGGCAGCTTGAGCATCTAAAAAAACCTCGAGCAGGTCGTAGCCAAGGTTTTTTAGTTTTGAGCTCAGGGGCTGCTCTGTCCAGGCAATTACCCATGGTTTTCGCACATCTGAAAGTGACAGTAGGGGAAGCAGGCAATCTGGTATTGAGTACATGGTCACTAAGGACGATAGGCCAGTTTTTATTAATTATGGATTTGATTTTCCTATCCTCTCTACTGTATGTGGTAATCAGGCGTGGGCATTCTACTAGAGGCTCTGTTACGATAGGGGTTTCTTCCACTGGAGTTATAGTGGGAAAAAGACTTTCCCTGGACCGAGATAAGGATTTTTCGAGGGCTGCTTTTAAGATGGTATCAGAATAACCCCTTGCCTTTAGCCGTATCATGAGTTCTGCTAGGCAAGTTTCATAATCAGAAGGAGAACTACAAATCCTCTTTAACCTCAAGATCTCGCCATAGGGGATTCCTGAGATGGTGTGTCTAGGGTGCATGCTGGTTGCGTGCAACATAGCATTGCCCGCAGTTGGTTTTCTGTGAAGGGTGGTTTTGAGTGTGCCATTAGTAACATACACTTCAACATCTAAAAATTGAATTCTGTTTTTATCAATGTGTGCCGTAAAGTTGAGATTAAGAGTATTGCAGTTTATCTCATGAATGAATAAAAGGGCTTCCTCTTTAGTACCTCTCCAAGCAATAAAAATGTCGTCTATGTACCTCAAGAAACAACTTACATGGCCATCCATCCACGCTTTATGGCATACATTGAGGACCTGCTCCTCCCACCAGACAACGTGCAAGCACGCATAGCTGGGAGAGAAGCAGGCCCCCATCGCCACCCCTCTAAGCTGTCTGAAAATCTCTGTGCCAAAAGAGAAAAAATGATTGTGGAGGCACCATTCCATGAGACACAAAATGACCTTATTATGTTCATAATATATGATCGATCGCTTGGAAAGATAATGCTTCACTGCTGAAAGTCCTTGTCCGTGATCAATGCTTGTATAAAGCGCCTCTACATCTAATGAGATGAGCCACATATCATTATCCCATTCAATAGTTGCAATTTTACTAATAAAATCACTGGTGTCACGTGTGAAGCTTGGTAGTTGTTTCACAAAGTCTTGGAGAAAAAAGTCGATATATTCCCCAACTTTCTCACCCACACTGCCAATAGCAGACACGATGGGCCTGCCAGGTATTGGTTGCACAGCTTTGTGTACCTTTGGGATAAGGTAAAGAGATGGCAAAACAGGAAAATTAATACACATACATTTGTACTCCTCTGATGAAATTAAGCCCTCTCTTTTCCATTGGCCCAACATCTTGTGTAGTTTACACTTCGCGTTCTCATATTCTTTGTGTGAGGCTCTAACATAACAAAGGGGGTCATGAAGTTGACGTTTGGCCTCACTGATGTAATCCTGTTTGGGCCAAATTACAAAATTGCCCCCTTTGTCCGATTTTTTTTATCACAATTTCATGGTTATTTTCCAATTTTTTCATCAACTTATCATAGGCGCATTTGATATGTATCTCCTTTTTGCTATGTTTGTTGTTGACCTTAGTATAAAGCTTTTTGATATCGTTGGTAACGCAGTCGTGAAAGATGTCGATTGCATCTTTAGGCATTAGAGGAATGTATTTAGATTTGCTTCTAAATGGACTTAGGCCTGCACCCTTTTGAGAGATAGATATTTTGCTCAAGCGACTTTGTGTGGCCTCATCAGGATCCATTTCTGAATTGTTGGAAGAGTCAAGCAAGTTGTTTGCATCCAGAAAGGTGTGTGTATCAGCAGCACATAGTTGGTTAATGCCGCTGGATACATTTTCTTCACCTAAAGAGTCGATTTTGTTGAGCTCTTTAGCGGATTGTAAAGCAAAATGTTTTTTCAATTTTAGTTTCCTTATGAAACAAAACAAATCTACCCTGGTCATGGCATAATTGAAACTCTGAACAGGTGAATAGTTCAATCCCAATGATAATAGTTGTTCTTCTGCCTTGTTTAAGGTAACATTGAAAAGATTGATAATCGTGTTGTCCATTAATGGCGTTTCCCCCATGTTTTTTTCTTCTTTTTTTGTTGCTGTTGTGCACCGGCGTTGTTTCCGTTTGCGCCGTCGTTCTTTCCGATGTTTGTTCCTCTTTTGTCTGTTTGCGAGTTTGGTTGCCATGACCTCAGGGTTTGAAGCCTCTCCTCCACAACAAAATCCATTTCTTGCTGGAGGTTGAATGTCTCCAGTCCTATTAAGTTTAAATCAGAGTTGGAAGAGCAAGACGATAAAGAGTCTACACTTGGTGCGCTTGTTAAGGATGAGATGTCGCTGCCAGGTTCATTACTTTCACTATTCACAGCGCCTGATGTCATGGTGTTAGAACTGGAGGCAGGCATAGAATTATTGGAATTACTCCCCGTTGCGTTTTTTTTTTTAGTGTACGCTTGTCTTTTAGCCGTGTTATATTTGCGTGAGAATGTGAAAATCCTGCCGTAACGATAATCATCGGCATCTCGAGTGAATTTGGTTGCCTTACGTATCTTTATTTTTTCCTCATGTTTGCGCACCTGTTCATTCATGATGTCTGTCAATTTTTTAATTTCTTGAAGTTCCGGGCGAGCATTTATCTCCATTTCCATTGTTTTGATTTGCCCCAGCAACTTTATACGATCGCTGGCAGCATATTTAATTAATATACAAACAAGGTTCATCGAGGCGGCCAGATTGCTTTCTCCCCATTCCTGCAACATGGCCGGATCTGGATTGTCAAAACTTGGCGCCAAGAGGATGCGCAACCCCCGAGGAACGCGACCAACCTCCTCATATTTGCTCAGGGATTTGTGCTCCCACCATTTAGTGCACTCTGCTTTACGTAATTTTTCCAACTCTTTAAATAACAACTTTAAATTCCTCGCTTGTGCCGTGTTGGTACTGCTCTGCGATGGTGCCTTGTCATGATCTAAGGGGTTATCAGTCCCATCAAACATAGTGAGAGCGGCTTCCTCTCGCACTTTGTCGATCTCCTCGTCATTCATGTTGTGTGTTCTTTTGTGGGTTTAAATTGTGGCAGGCAAATGTAATTCTTGTGCCCGCAGAAATGATGCCGCTTAACTTCACCACCGGGTAAAATTGCTGTTAGACTCACCGTTCGTAGATGGCGGGAACCGCTCCGTGTTCCGCGTCCTCCGATGCGACCCTGTGGCGCAGCTCCAACCGCCAGCACTATTCGGTTCAATCACAGCTAACCCGGGGACAGCCGCCATAGTTCCCACCAGAGATCCAAAGATAGCGATTTGTTAGCGGCTGCCGTCTTGCAGTGAAGGGGTCCGTTACGGAAGCAAATCAACTTCCGTTCACATATGGGAACACAGCTCCTCCTCAGCAGGCTCTGCGCTCGCAGCCCACGCTTCCACTCCAGCAAGTAGAGGAACGGACCAGCAAAGTCAGCAAGATGTAATTTATTTGCACATAACCCACAGAACCAGCGACGCGTTTCGGGCAAAGGTGCCCTTGTTCACGCTGCAACATAATCAGAATTTTCATGCTTTTTTATATACTTTTGTTAAAGAATGTCACCACCCCCTGGTGGTGACCTCCAGTGTCACATGTGTAACAAACAGTGTAAACATACTATCGCTGCTAGTCTTTCTATGGCATTGCACCTGAAAAAATCATTACTGGTTAAATCCATGTGATTCAAAGAAAACTCTGAATTCACAAACCATTTTTAAAACATGTACAAAGACTATTGTTTTGTCAGCCATTATAGTTCTGAATTACTTTAAACTTGCAGGATACAAAAATGACATATATATATTACCTACTGGCGGTCGCCAGCAGGTATATATAGTTAGGATTTTTTCTCTATGGGTTTTTTGAAAATTCTATGTCTAATAACTTTGGCGTTTGTGGACGGAATTGGCTGAAATTTTCAGGAAAATGGCACATTTTGTTTCTGAGCAGCCCTTGAAAATTTAGGGGGGGTTCGTCAAGGGGGGCTGAGAAAAAAGGGGGGTCCCAAAACGTGTTTTTAACATTGAGTTTTCCATAGGGCGGTTGGCCTCACTTTTAGCCCGAACGGCTGAATGGATTTGCACGAAACTTGGCAAAATTGTAGGGACTGGTAGCCCGATGTGCCTTTTGTAGGTCTCAATATATGTGCTCCAGTGGATTTTGAGAAATTAACGTTTAAAAAAAGATATATATCTGTAACAGCGGACCGGGCAGCGCTCCAGGACGCGTACTTTTCGCGCAACGGAGCTTTGTGAAGCGAAGCTGATTGGTTCTCCGGCGTCTGTCAACATTCCAAACAGTCCGTAGCGGCCGCCATCTTGTCTCTCGGTAGGATCGAGAGACAAGAGGAGGCCAAAGCGAAGGGGCAAATGACCATAAGGGGGAATAGTAGATCCTCGCTGACCCCCTACGTTTGATGTGGAGGTTTTAAAAGGGCCCCGCGGGGCAAAAAAAAATTATAATAATAATCGAACGGCTGAATGGATTTGCACGAAACTTGGCAAAATATTAGGGACTGGTAGCCCGATGTGCCTTTGCTAGGTCTCAATATATGTGCTCCAGTGGATTTTGAGAAATTAACGTTCAAAAAAAGATATATATCTGTAACAGCGCTCCGCTTCGCGTACTTTTTGCGCTACGGAGCTTTGCGAAGCTGATTGGTTCTCTGGCGTCTGTCAACATTCCAAACAGTCCGTAGCGGCCGCCATCTTGTCTCTCCGTAGGATTGAGAGACAAGAGGAGGCCAAAGCGAAGGGGGAAATGACCATAAGGGGGCATAGTAGATCCTTCCTGACCTCTTAGGTTTGATGTACCATTTTGCCAAGTTTGGTGTAATTCCGTTCAGCCATTCAGGCTGTAGACGTATGTAAATGTCCTATGGAAAATTGCATGGGGAAAACACATTTGAAAGTGTTGAAATTTAGAACCAATTAAAATGTTACTTTGGTTTTGTATTTGTGTGTGATGAAAGTTAATTGGTTATGTATATATTTCAAATGAGAGGAAACCACAGCCATTTTGTGATACTACTGTCTGAGGTACATTTGTGAGGAATTTTTGGTGGTGAATTTCTGGTGTTTGATTTACACAGTACTAACACTTCTCCTACTTTTAAAAAGGTGAGTTGTTAATTTGTAAGGGGAACTATGTTGTACACTTGAAGATAATTTGAAAAATGTTTTCTGTTATTTATTTGCAGTCCTTCTGTTATACTAAATACTTGATAAAGTTAGTTTTATATTATGTATTACTAAAAACGATAAATGAAAGTGATTATTTTTTTCTGCAATTTACAGCAAGCAATTTCAAAATAAAATGGCTCACAATGAAGAGACCGTGGCAATTTCTTTTGAATTGTCCACTACATTGATTGAAATTGAGAGCACCAATGATGAAATATTGTCACAAGGAGGACATGACTTGTATGATTCCATTAGATTGATTGAAATGGACAGCACCAAGAATGAAATATTGTCACAAGGAGATGACTTGAATGATTCCACTACATTGATTGAAATTGAGAGCACCAATAATGAAATATTGTCACAAGGAGGAGATGACTTGTATGATTCCATTAGATTGATTGAAATGGACAGCACCAATAATGAAATATTGTTACAAGGAGGAGATGACTTGAATGATTCCACTACATTGATTGAAATTGAGAGCACCAATAATGAAATATTGTCACGAGGAGATGACTTGAATGATTCCACTACATTGATTGAAATTGACAGCACCAATAATGAAATATTGTCACAAGGAGGAGATGACTTGAATGATTTTTTTGATCAATCTCTTGATGGCGAATTTATCGAGTGTTTGGAGACCATAGAGTTACAAGAATCATCATTGGAGACTTTTCATGAGGACATTGCTGATGAGGACATGTTACTAGTTCTTTCAAATTTAGAAAATTCTGAAGAATAAATTTATATTTAGAAATCAAAAATAGTTTGAGACATTATTCATTTTTATTTTTAATTTATGAGGTTGTAGCGAAGTGATTGTAGTATAAAATGAGACTTATAGTATAGAGTGCAACATTTTTATGTTACATGGTAAGTTTACTCATATTTACTTCCCTTCTGCCACTATATTATCTCCAATGTGTATTTGACATCTCTTCTTCGTCTCCGGCCTCCTTTCTCTCACTGTGTGTCTCCGATGCATCTTATCGCTGCTATTTTGTGTAATTACAGAAGAGAGTAAAATAAAATAGTTCGGAACGTGAAAAGGGGGCAAAGTAGAGTACTCCTCACCCCCTAGGCCTTTTTAGGCGGTCCCAAAAGGATCAGTTTCTGCTTTCCTGAGAGATTATGGTATGAGTTCCATATACCACAATAACTTGCATTACAACATGCAAGATATCTATCTCCTATTACCAACTTTTGGAGATATTCGCGCTAAGCGCGAATATCTCCAAAAAGTAACACCTGCCCTGAGCAGTTCTTAGCCATGTTATCCAATGGGAGGTGGATAACATGGCTAAGAGCATTAGCTCGGTAATGCATGAATATCGCTGAGTTTTTAGCGATATTCATGCATTGCGGCCGTTTATTATCGCATTTGCGATAAACCTTGATAATAGCAAGGTTTATCTTCGATAATTTCTGACGATGCTTAGTGGTAAAAAATTCGTTGGTAAGCATCGTTAGCGATAAATATCGCTTAACTTTGGTAATATGCCCCAACGTCTGTTAACGTTCGATTCGAAGGAAATGAGGAAGTGTTGAAAAATATTGTCTGCGCCATCTTGCCTTTTTTGAAATGCCACACTTTTGTCGTGCACGGCAGCCATTTTAGATGTCTTGACCAGACCCACTCTCTGCACGCTGTCGATTCGTAGCATGGCTCCTCACCCACGCAAGCATCTTCCCCAGGCACTGGTCACCACCGCTCTCTGTCTTATGCATGGGCAATAAACCTCCCCCCATCTGCGCTGCTCTTCCCTGAGAATCACACTCTGTGCCCGCCCGACACCTCCCTTTCGCCCTATTCACTACCGCACCCTCTGACACTCCTCTTCCTCTGTGTCCGATTGTCCAGGCTATCAGCTAGCCCTGCAGATGTAGTTTATGGCCCCAGCTGTAAAGAATCACCCCTCTTCAAAGGAGTTATAGTAGATCAAGGCCCACACCCGATGAGATCCGTCACACCACACGTGTTCCTACTATCTGAAAACCATCCTGTATTGTGATTGGGGAGGGGACCGAGCCTGAAGCGGAAGATTCCAGGAATGACTCTTTGTACATCAAAGTTTTTACAATTATGTGTCACATTAAAAATATATAGCACTCCAACAAAGTAGTAGGAATATAAAACTTTAATAACATATAAATATATACAACAAAACAAAAACAGTAAAAACATTTAAACAACGAAGAGACCGTGGCAATTTCTTTTGAATTATCCAATAGATTTATTGAAATTGACAGCACCGATAATGAAATATTCTTGTCAGTAGCGGTCTGTTGTGCGAATAGTTCCAAGGCAGCAGAACGCGCTGAAATCTAGATGGCACGAAGGTGATGTCTAGTAAGTTGCCGCCCAGCAAATAACGGCGTGGGGTGCCGCGGGGGTGAGTGAGTCCAGTAGGCACCACAGCTATTCTTACCGGCATTGCAGAATTACTGCTGGGGACAATGCCTGTGCTGTAGCAGGGTCACAGCAGAAACAAAAAGGATTCTGTTGAAGATGTTGTTGGTTTTCAATTTGAAAACAGTTCTGGTGTCAACTGCTATGCTAATGTAGTGGTTAATGTTTTGTTTTCTCTAGAAAATGTAAAAGAGGGGGAGGCAGTCCAAAGTTCCGTTAAAAGGGCAAAGGAAAGGATCGGTGGTTTGAACTATCAGTCAAAAAGGGGAGGGGGTGCAATAATTTTTCCTACCGGGTCACACTGTGCTTTCACCGGAAGTGAGGTCTGCAGGATTCTAGTAATTCAAAGTGAGGCTGGCGCCAGCATGGGAGCGCCGACGTCCCGCGGATACAGTTTCGTCACTCCACGGGCGATCATGGCAGTCATTCCCCATCGGGGGTCGGAGACTCCCGCGGCTCCTCTAGAATCTTCAAGGTCGTGGAGGACTACGGTGGTGGAGTCAACCAGTGACCGGGCCATTTCTTTATGCTGGGCCCGCTCTTGCCAGGTCGACCGCCATTTTGAGAGTTCGGCAGCTACCGGCGATCGCGGGGTCACATGAGCGGACAGGCTCCACCCTGCCGGGCGAGACGTTGCAGCATGGCCACAGTGGAAGAACCCTTTTCCGGGCGCCTGGAGCGCTGAGGGTGCAGCTGGGAAGCCTCCACCTGGGGAGGCGGGAGAGGCCTGATCGCACCGTCTCTCCCTCCCAGTGCACCCCACGGCGTCTCGCTTGAGATTTGTTATGGCCGGACCAGGCGATGAGGACGAGGGGGGGGGGTCGGAGGCATGTACAAGACATCCCCCCCCAGTTTTGTCGCAGCCATTATTCAAGAAAGAAGAAGTGTCCCGTCCGTCTTCGGGCCGGGCTTCCGGTAGATGTCGGCCGGACGCCCCTGGCTCTGGCCCCATGAACGGGTTTCTTGGTTTATCGGCTGCAGCCGGATCCCGTCGGCCTCGGCCCCCCGACCGTTGGTGGCCGGACCGGAAGAGCATGTGGCGGGACTACCTGCAACTCTCAAGGGCCACCGCGGCCGGACTGGGAGAGAGAGGGGAGGGTCGAGGAGACATTCCCCCCCCCCTGCAACTGTTCAGCGTTGTAAAGGCAATCCCCTGGCCGGGTCCCGCTGGCCTCGGCCTCTCCTCCGGCTACACCCTACGTTAGGATCTCCTGGCCGAGGCGTGGCAGCAGGACCTGCCTTATATGGGCTGCTCCCGGCTGGGCGTAGTCGGAACCCTGCCCCACCTTGGAAGTTTCCAGAGTGGGGGCGGATGTTCTACTGACTTGCATTTTCCCTAGTCTATCGATTTTTTTGGCGTGGCAGGCGGTGGGACAGCGAGGGGTGATTTGGTTTCTCTTACTGTTTTTCTGGTCTCTCACCACTGGCATATTTTAACGTTTTCTTGTTTCTAGGACATTAATAGGTTTTATCATTACGTTATGTTATCGTTTCTTTGTTCGTTGTTTAATAAAAGTTCATGTTCATCAGTGGCCTACTGATTTTCGTTTTCCTATTCTTTTCTTTCCAGGTTGTTTCATGCTAAAGTTTCTGTTAACAGGATACAGTGATCACTTCGTTATTATTGCATATGTCTTTTTCACTAGGGGTGCTCTCTGGTCGGGCCAGATGACGTATCTCTAGTAAATGGTCCGGGTGAAACAGGTGCATCAATCAGTGGGGAGTAGATAGGCATGACAGATTACAACGGGGGAGAAAGGTCCGCATTACGTACCCTTTCACTACTTGCAAAGATTTTCCTACGTTTATTTGCAAACAGGGAATACCTCCAAAAAGAACTAATTCCCAAACAGTCAATGTTAGGACAATCAATCAATCAATGAGGAATGAAATAGGTACGACGTGTTAAAGGCTTGCGTTACCTACCCTTCACTATCTGCAAAGGGAGAGAGAATATTCCTATTCTTCCTCGTTTGCAGGCAGAGAAGATCCTTAAGAGAATTAACTTCGAACAATTCAATGCTCGATTCAAACAATCAACAAGGGGTACTGTGAACACAACTGAACGCCGCTTATGTACATACGCATTGCTATTTTCAACAGGTTGTTCCTAATGTTTCTATTTTAGCGAGGTCAAAAAGAGATCCCATTAGTGGCCTACTGATTTTGCTCGATTCCTTTTGTTTTTTTACACGATTTTTCGCTATCTGCAAAGACTAAACAGAGTATTGCGACTCTGTGCTTGTTTGTAAATAGAGAATGAACCAAAGAGAACAATCAATCAAATGGAGAGAGAAGCAGGCACGACGGATTACAAAGGGGGCAAAGGGCTGCGTTAACTACCCTTCACTATCTGCAAAGAGAGAGTACTCCTAATAGAAATGAGGGGTGGGGGCAGCATTCAAAGCAGATCAGTGTGCATAAACACGAAAATGTTTTTACTTACCACGTACTTGACATTCGACAGCTTATGATATTTGCTATTAAAAAACCATTGAAATTCACTGAAAAAACCATAGGTTATAGACCATATATAGTTAGGAATTAGCATTTACAAAACCTTGAAAATTCACTGAAAAAACCATAGGTTATAGACCATATATAGTTAGGAATTAGCATTTAAAAAACCTTATTTTACTCACACAAAACCATTGAAATTCCATATATAGTTAGTTGCACTAACTATATATCGCGCACCCGCAATCCACTGCTGATCATGTCACATATTACATCATTCATGACATGGTCAGTGACATCACTGATGACATCTCAAATGACATCACTGATGAGATCACTGATGACATCTCATTTGACATCAATGACCACATCACTGATGATATCATTCATGTGACAATACAATGCATCTCCTCACGTTTTAATATAACCTCTGTTTCACCCAGTGTTAAATACAGAGTATAATTTTTGAAACCATTGACACACCAATACTAGTTACTACATACGTACTCACTGATTCCTACGTCTACACACACATTCACTCATTCACCCATACAATCATTCATACATACAATCACTCATCTTTACAACACTATCATATGCACTCATACACCTATACAGACACTTACACTCTGCCACTCATCCATGGAGTTACTCACACACCTAGTCAGTCCTGTAAAGAATCAATCACACTTCCATTTTCTTGTCTATACAGTTAAACATAGAGCACCTTACATTTTCAAACATATACTAACACATACTTACTTTCTTATACAATCATTGATACAAGTACACATTGATCTGCACAGAGTCACACACCTCCCAGCCAGCCACACACACACTCAGTCTCCTATACAAATACTTGGACAATCAATCAATAACCCATATAGTTAATCATATAGCTACTGATCAACACATGCAGCAGTTTACAGAACAACAGACATAATGATGCACAAATTAAGACAGTTTAGTCACTAACCCATGCACTCAGTGAGACACATTTAATCACTCACTCATACATTCAGTCATGCACCTACTAAATCCTTCGTCCAGACACTTATACATCTACTCATTCTTCAATATGTAAAACATATTTAAACTTTACAGAAACACACAGTCACTGGATGATGTCATCAGTGATCTCATCAGTGATGTCATTTGAGATGTCATCAGTGATGTCACTGACCATGTCATGAATGATGTAATATGTGACATGATCAGCAGTGGATTGCGGGTGCGCGATATATAGTTAGTGCAACTAACTATATATGGAATTTCAATGGTTTTGTGTGAGTAAAATAAGGTTTTTTAAATGCTAATTCCTAACTATATATGGTCTATAACCTATGGTTTTTTCAGTGAATATATATATACATACACATACATGCATACATTTGAATGTTTTTCATTTGACATCTGGGAAAGCCTTTCTGTTAGAGAGCATTGCATTAATAAAACCCCAAGACTTATTCTGAATGTGGTCTTTGATGTGTTTCATTTTATAAAAGTGAAATCCCTTTCCAGGTGGTGTTGTTTATTGCTTCGTCATGTTTGAGCCTCCATGTGGGAGGGTGGTACTCTCTATTATCTGGGAGTGCGAAGCAATACACACTCCTGTCAGGGGCGGGTGATTACACACACTGTATAACCTGCCCTCACCCTTGGGTAGCTTGGGACTGAGCAGTCAGGCTTACCACAGAGGCAATGTGTAAAGCATTAGCACAGCACTCACTCACAATAAGCAACTGGAGCGTCACAAAAGAGACATCATGTGGTGTACGTAAATAACATTTATATTCAACATACACGTAATAAACAACATCACATGAACACTGTACTTACGGGTATAAATCACATTGGTAATTATTTCAAGCAGTACTAGGCCCAGCCGTGTTCTAATGACATCAGCAATATGTACAATTGGAAAAGATTCGATCCGATACCCCCCAGCACCTTTATGTGGTGCAATATGTTGTCCACCCCAGGCTCACCTCGACAATTATTATAAATCAATACCACACAGTTAGATGGTGCACCCCAGCTCAGAACCATGTACATACACCAAAAGCTTTTTGACAGCACCACAGGCCTAAGCCGTGCAGATAAAACCAATGTCAAAGGTAATGCTTTTCAAGCAAGAAATCACGCATACAGCAAACCACTGGCCAGTGTCATGAATTACAAGCGGTTCACCTGCTGTCACTCCCACACACCCACTCACTCTGCACCACAATGCGGTTTAACGGCTATCAGGCAGATTCATACATAACATGCTTGCACACATACACACCTATCACCTTAATCTGGAACCACTGATACCCCTGATCATTTGGTAACACTGATGGCTCCAAACTCCATTGGCTCAGACCTCCCTCCAACCTCCGACTCACCAGACTACACCACCACCGATTGGAGACACCCTGTCCTCCCCCAAGGCACCAACCTGCATGCAGCTGATGTCACTCTTAGTTAGGGTCCCAGGGAAGCAGGTGGAAAGTAGGTAATGAGGTCAATTAGGAGGCAGTCGGCAAAAGGGGTTTGGAGCCACTCAAGAAGTACACCCACAGGATGCGGAGCCTGTATGGGCTGAGGGCAATAGTTGGTCACACCAAAGGGGTCCACAAAGGCCTGCAAAGCATGGAGAAGTCACACACTCTCTTGACCTGCTTCCAATTATTCTCAAAAGTGTTCCTACAGCCCAGGCTATCACTCTCACCACCCAGGCCCTAGCCGGGAAATACTACCTGGCGCCATGATGTTGTCGGGAAGGCTGGGTGAGAAGAGGGCATTTGGTCTGCCGTGTTGAGGGCGAGAAAGGGAACACTGATGAATGAGAAATAAAGCAGAAGATGGTGACCCCTAGGAAGGAGGAGGCACCCCATCATGTACCCGGTGATCAGAGTCGCATTCAGGCAATCAAGGCACATTGGCTGCTGCGCAATAATACGAGACACTCTAGACCGCCCGGTCACACACTCAAAGAGTTGCAATTCTGTACCTACCTGGAAATCAGGCACAACGTCCACCAAGATCTAACTTAGGCCCCAATCTATATTGCGTGGACTAGAAGGCATTCCCATAGCCAAAGTAATCAATTTTAATTATCTAGAAGTCTGTTTTGATTCAAACCATAGTTGGTGCCCATTATTGACTTTGAAAACCCAACAATTTTCTAGAGCGATCAAAGTGTTTTGCTGTGCTTCAAAATGTGGACATAGGCCAGTTAAAGAGATGCTAATTCTTTTTAAGTCCAAATGCAACTCTGTTGCTACTTATAGGCAGGTGAATGTGGCTAAACTAATCCTGAGATCCTCCAAAAGTTACAAAATAGATTTTTTTTTATACAGCTAGCGGTCCCTCCAGGGACGGTACCAACCTCTGTCATTCTGAGGTTGGTCTGACTTATCTGCAGGATATAATTGGGGTGGCCTCCCTGGTGTTATGGTTGAAGATATGGCAAACTCCATAGGTCGGTCTTAAAAAAATGAATTTTACAAGATTGTATGGCCTTGGATAACATGACAAACATTCCCTTGCTAGCCAACGTTAGAGATGTTTTTGTTTTTGCAAGCATGGGAGTATTTTCCTAATCTATACACAAGAACATGGGTTAGACTTCTCTTCTTTGAACAGGGCTAACCGATCCATCCAAGAATAGCTTTTCAGCTTCACTGGTAAATAAACCTGCTTTGCTTCCCATATATAAGCTGGAATTAAAATTTCATAGAAAATATTTAATATTGATTGCATTTAACACGCCTACGATAGGCTCATTACATTTCCTGTTATCCTTTACCCAACAGGGAGCGTGTTTCTCTTAACTCCCAAATTGCCCTTATGATAATCTTTCCAGGTAAAGGTAGTACCCACTTTATGCTTTTTTGCACTTCATCTCGAACATGGCGCATACTCTTTTTAGCCCCGATTCTTTGTTCTGCAAATATTACAACACTTTGGAAGGGTATGCTATATTTATTACAGTTAGACACAGCAGAGGTCTGCCATGCAGTAATCCGTTTTATTAGGTGTTTGTTAAAAACAAGAAAAATCTATTAAATCTTTAAAATGGTGATGGTTTTGTGATTGCTGTTACAATTTGGTGAATGTTTGAACTTTTCCATGTGTTTTAGTTACTTATGAACTATTGATTAGATTTATTTATTCTTTGTGTGTAACCTATGAAATATTACACCAATCCCTTTTTTGTTGCTTATAATAGATACATGTGATTCTGATATTGAGATTTGTTTCTGCTCTATTTCTGAACAAAGTTGTATTGACTGACTGAAGAAATACTACCAGTATTCTTTGTGCCACTGAAAGAGCAAGTCTGCTCACTTTACAAACTACAGCATCGCAACAGAGATACAATATAGATCTTCTAGGATAACCTGCTTCAACCTAGCTCGTCTGCCATCTTTGAACATTGTTGACATTCTGAGCACTCCTACTGCTTAGTCTTGGTGTAACGCTGTCCTCTAGCAAACATGTTTGATAGAATCCAGCTTTTGGTGCACTAAAGCTCTCTTCCCCATTCACTTGCGGGATAGAGGTATATTCCTTTTTTTATAACAGGATATGGTGTAAGAGATTTCCTTGATTACATGACATCACTTTAGCATAAAAGCAGATGTTGAACACATTACGGATAGCAACAAAATGCTTTTTGGATTCCCACACATGACATTGTAGTATAATCCTATTATCTGGCTATCCAGTAGACACTGTCTTTCACTAGTCAGACATAGAAGAAGTTCCTATTTTCTCCTGGAAAATATTTAGAAGACATTTCCTGATTTAGTTGGACTATTGGATGGTTGTATGATGGAACCACGAATGCCATTACCACGCATGCCTTTACAACGCTGTCTAAACCACGAAATAGCCTGAACCACGCATGTTTTTACCATGCATACTACTATAATGCATACTCATAGCGATACATCAAAATTCGTTTCCAAGCATACTTTTAGCGTGCATACCTTTACCAAGTATACTGTTACAATGAAGCTTTATTGTACCTTCAAAGTAAAGATTTCTGTACTGAAAATTCTGAATTTAGTAAAAAATACATCACAGTAATATTACCTCTAAAAACCATTTTACCAGTAAATATTATCAGTAAGAGCAAAACACAGTACAGCTATATGTCAGAGAAATATATCAGAAACAATGCTGTTTCAACAGTCCTTCCTTTGTTTTAATGCTAATAATCCTGCCTGTCCAAAACTAAAATGGCTGTTGTAGTATGAGGGAACTGTAATAAATGTTTTTTTCTACCATTACAATTAAATATATGTTCTGTCAGAATATAAAACACGTTAAAATGCAGATGCCAAAACATACGTTTGTATGAAATGTGGGTTTCCCTTGACAAAAACCTATAAATTGAGCCAACCTCCATTTTGTGACCAGTAGTACGCTGACACTGCTCATGACCACACATCTTTTGGTCTCTCGGAGGAAAGTGACAGATTGCTGAGGGACACTGCATTTAGCAGGTAAAGTAAGTACAACATTTAAACAACCCACATCCACAGTATACCCCAATCACTCTGAAAGATAAATATTAATATTTTTTTTCCTTATTTCACAGATTTTGACAACGCATTCAAAAACAAATTTATATTATACTCAATGAATTACCTTAGTGTGTATAGTAATAAATTACTTTTTTCCTGAAACTAAAATACATTTTTTCAAACATATTTTTACAAATATTTTTTCACCTGGTATTCTAACTCCGCAGGGGATGTCCCTCAGGACAGATGCTGGACAATGACTGGGAGAAAATTTAGTATTCAAACTCCGCTGAGGGCATCCCTCACAGCAGGTGCTGGACAGTGGGGGAAATATTATTATTCAAAAACAGCTGCTGGCTTCCCTCAAGGGAGGTGCTGGACAGTGACTGGGCGCAACATTACTATTCTAACTCAGCTGAAGGCATCCCTCAGGGCAGGTGCAGGACTGTGACTTGGGTCAAAATTACTATTCTAACTCTGCTGGGCACCTCCCAGGGCAAAATTACCCTTCTAACTCTGTTGAGTGCGTCCCTCAGGGCAGGTGCTGGAAAGTGACTAGAGGCAAATGTACTTTTCTAGCTCCACTGGGGGCGTCCCTCAGGGAAGATGCTGGACAGTGACTGGGGGCAAATGTGGTATTCAAACTCCCCCGGTGCTGTCACTCAGGGCAGGTGCTGGACAACGACTGCGAACAAAATTACTAATCTAACTCCACAGGAGGTGTCCCTCAGGACAGGTGCTGGACAGTGACTGCGGGCAAATGTACTATTCTAACTCTGCAGGAGGAGTCACTAAGGGCAGGTGATGGACAGTGAGTGGGGGCAAAATAACTATTCTAACTATGCTGGGGTCATAACGTAGGGTAGGTTATGGACAGTGAGCAGGTGGGTGAATAAAATACCGGTAAAAAAGGAGAGAAAAATGTAGTTTTTTTCTTTTCTTTGCATGCTAAACAGATAGTCCAAGTGCTGAGGAAAGCCTGGAAATTCACACTTTTCCAAACAAAAAACTTCGGGACACGTTACCGAATTTGAAGTAAGTGAACAAAACATGAATAACTTATTTTGTGTTATTATCCCCACAACCAGAAAACCAACAACACTGAATGTCCAAAATCACAAAGTCCGAAGACGAACTTTGAAAATTGCAAACCACCTTCTACAGTACCAAGACAGACTATAGTACAGGTAAATACATCTCACTTTTCCATTTCTTCTTCTTTAACAAAGTTTTTTTTTCTACGTAAAAAATGCTAATTAACAATGCAAGTTCACATTTTCCCACAGGCTATCTAATGTGTTCATTTTTTCCACAGAACAGCAAAACTAACAAAACCATTTTCATATTTATCCTAAACAGGCAAAGTAAGGGAGTGCAAAAATGAAAACAATACCAAAAACACAGTACCTTACACTTCTTTCTGTTTCTTTTTTTTCAACAGATTCAACAAACAATATGGATGCAGCTAGACAAGCTATATATGTAAAATCAAGAAGGGAAAACCAATTTCTGAAATATGGTGGCTATCTTTGTTGTAAGAATAGATTGACTGAGTCCAGGAATCATTAGAGCTGTCTGCAATATTTTTCATTTTATTGCACAGGTATGGCAGTTACTCTAGTTGACTGTGATGAAAGACCCTCTGAACATAACCACTCTGCCTCTGCAATGGAGATAGAAGGATGAAAAAACATCCAACAAATAAACAATCTGAATCAACCTCCATGAACCCTCGGGCACAGTTCTGAAAGAGGTAGCACAAAACATTCCCATTCATGTAGCTAGTTGTATGCCTGCAATTCACAACCTTAGAAGTATGATCCAGAGACAAAAACAGGCAAGTAATCCCCAACATGTGACCCCACAGACCTTTTCTGATATTAATATTACCCCAGAACTTACTGTTACTTTCACTAATGAAACTTTCCTACTTCATGACAACGAAAACCCTCAAAAAAGAATACACATTTTTGCAACATCCCATAACCTGGTCACATTTGAGAATAGTGATGTTTGGATGATGCATGGTACTGTAAAATCCCCACCCCATCCGTTCGCCCACCTATACTCTATTCATGCTAAAATAAATAACACAACCGTACCATTAGTGTACAATTTACTCAAACAATCCTCAACATATACTGAATTTTTGACAGTGCTAAAATCCAAATCCTTACATAAAAGGCCACAAAAAGTGATATTTGACTTTCACTTGTAAATTGTACCCCACCGCCCAAATTCAAGGATTTTCTTTCCACGTTTCTCAGGCATATTGGCGTAAATTAAAATAACATCTTCAGTTGAGGATTATATGTCTGACAGTAAATTGCAATTTGAATTGCGAAAACATACTGCCTTATACTTCTTACCTCCTGAGTGTGTCGGCAAGTTCTATACATCAATTACTGAATTGGAATATTTTACACAAAACTAGGAGAAATTGCCATCTTTACAAAATTTTTTGAAGACACTTGGATTGGTCATCTAAGCAGGTCGGGTCACAGGAGAAAGCCTAGGTTCCCTCCTGACAGTTGGAACTGCTACATAACCTGCTTAGAGGGAGGTGTGAAGACTAACAATGCCATTGAGGGATGGCACAACTCATTCAACACATCTATTGGCAAATACCACCTATACCCATATCAATTCCTGACATTTTTTGAAGAAGAGCAACGTTTCTAGGAAATGTAAATTGCTCAATCTTTTACAGGTAGTCTAAACCCCAGGGTATCTAAAGGAAACAAAAAAATGTCAGAAAGATTATTGGCAAAGATTTTTCTTTGATGGGTGCATCAGACTACCTAGAAAGCATTGCCTCTATCTTACACTACTAACATTGTCAAAAACCCTGTCCCATTACCTGCCTGTTTAAACAACACTCAAATTCAAATTGCCATTTTTCTAAACACTATTTTTCCAAAAATTTAACAAACAATTTCTTCCTAACTGCAGATGTCTTCTTTTTTCAACACTGGGCAATGTTTTAACTCCACCTGTCACCAAGGGGCCCATTAGGATGGCGGGGGGATTGCCCCGCCAGGCTGGTGGTAGCCACCACCGGCCTGGCGGGGGCAATCTGCCCGCCATCCTCACCTAAATGACCCCCGCCATACTAATATGGACCGCGGCGAACGGAAAGACCGTCCGCCGCTTTTCCGCCCCGGTCGCCTTGCGACCGGGGCGGAAGAGGTCTAATAAGGTGGCGGTGTCTAATAGGCACCGCCAGCCATATTAGCATGGGCTTGTTTATATGCCTTTCCGTGGCGGCATCGCGGGCCCACGGAGTGAAGGAGAGGTGGGGGTGCACACGGGGGTACCTGTGGTACCCCCCTGCATTTGCATAAACAGAGCGGCAGGCACCGCCGCTTTGTTTATGCAAATGCATACGTGCATTTTTAGCATTGTGGCGGGCGGTGCTCTCAGCACCGCCCGCCACAATGCTAAAAATGCAGGATGCGATCGCCACAGTAGCGGGCGCATCCTAATACCCTCCACGGGAGCCCCGCCCTTATAGTGGGCGGTCCCAATAACCGAGAGGATGGCGGGCGGACTAAGTCCGCTCGCCATCCTAATGACCCCCCCAAGTGTCTAAATGTGTTTCCGACATCCAAATCAAAGTCCATAACCTGAAAAATAAGGTAAAATGAAAAACAAATTCCTTTTTCAATGTAAATATCTACCCAATGTTTGAAGAAAGGATCATCCAAACTGGCCTTTCCAGAGCCTGTTTAAAAAATTAATTATGCTCCGTTCCCGTGCAAGTATCTGATGTAGATGTCCCAAACCAGAAAAAAACCATAATCCGCGAAAGGCGTTAAAAAAGTTCCAAAATGTACAGAATCAGTTTCTTTTTTAAGGAAAGAAAATTGTGGAAAAATTCCAAATGAACTCCAACCACGTGCTTCAGCCTGTTTCCACCAAATACGCAATGTTTACTGCGAGGTTGTCCCAAATCACATGATGTGAAAATGCAGTCAAACATCAAACCATGTGTCCCACATAACTGTCCTGGAGAAGTCCCTACATTCCTACAAACTACCCACATGTTGAACCTAACAAGCAGAAGTACCAACAACTCATTATATTTGGGTTTTGCAGTTTAATTTAATTATTGCACACAATGAAAATGTCATAATTTATACATCTAATGACTATATATGAAAATAATTAGCAAAGTAGTTCAGAAATACATAATTAATGACTTATTTGACAATAAAAGGAGATGTTAACCTATTGAAACGTGATGTCACAATGAAGAGTAACTTAAAGAGTGGAATGTGCTGGATGGGTCCGAGATACAATGAACAATGATTACATTCAAATACAATAGTGCTTCCTTGCTACTGCTCTCATTAGGGCCCCTTTAACCTCCTTGTTCCTCAAGCTATATATCAGTGGGTTCAGCATTGGGATCACCATTGTGTAAAACACAGATGCCACTTTATCCCTGTCCAAGGAGTACTTCGAACTAGGTCTTAGATAGTTAAAGATAATGGTGCCATAGAAGAGTACCACAACAGTGAGGTGGGATGAGCACGTTGAAAATACTCGGTGTCTCCCTTCTTCTGAGTGGACCTTTAAGATGGATACCACTATGTATGTATAGGAGACTATTATGACCAGGAAAGATCCTAATATGGAAAGTCCGCCAAAACTGAAGAGTAGCATCTCATTGGTGAATGTGTCTGTGCAGGACAAAGCCAACAGTGGCGGTATATCACAGTAGTAATGGTTAATTTCATTGTTGCTGCAAAAGGACAACCTAAACATAAAAGTTGTATGTATGAGTGAATGAAGAGTGGCACACACATAGCAGCTGTTCACCAACTGTAGACAAACCTTCTTGGCCATTAAGATGGAATAATGTAATGGGTGGCAGATTGCTGCATAGCGGTCATAGGCCATTACCGAAAGAAGGAATAACTCTCCACCACCCAGGGTGCTTGCAAAGAACAGCTGCAGTGCACAACCAGCAAAAGAGATAGATTTGTGTTCTGTGAGGAGGTCAACCAGAAACTTTGGGGTGATGGCAGAAGAGTACCAAAAGTCCATAAAGGACAGATTGCAGAGAAAGAAGTACATAGGGGTATGAAGGTGGTAGTCAACACAAACCAGCACAATAATGCCCAGATTACATGCCAAAGTAACACAATAAATCATGACAAAAAGCACAAAGAGGAAAGTGCTGATGTTTCCAAGGTCCTTGAATCCCAAAAATATGAAGTCCGTAACTTTACTTTCATTAGCTGTTTCCATTGTTTGACATTGTGCTTTCTTTCCCTAGGAGAAAAAGGTGAGAGAGAAAACACAAAGCAAAATAAATAAAAGATCATGCATGTTCATTATAGATCATTTGTTGAGGTTACTAAGTTGTTGTTTTTTCTGTATGTTTGGTTATTTCTGAGGGATATTGCTATGTATTTGGAATCTCTAAGTTTCATTCACTCTAGAAAAGGTATATTAAATTCCTGAATGAAATGCATATATAATGCACACTGTAAACCCAGAAATAAGTGCATGTCGTGGGACAAAAATCTAGATTTTTCTGACTCTTTTGCATGCACACGCCTAGTCTTGAAAGCGACTAGTGTAATTGGACAAAAAATACTCTAGAGTACACTTTAAATGTACTTGTAGTGTACTTATTTAGCCAGGGAAAGTGGCTGTAAACAGTCACAGGAGAGGACAGGCTTTTATACTCAAAATCAGATTCTAAATTTAGCCGGGTAACCCAATCATCTCACGTGAAGAAATACGTTTATTGTCAAAGTTTATCTATTTTTTTGATCAATCTAATTTGCACCATAGGTTTGATAATCTCTTTGTGATTTTCCATTCATAATAAAAAAAATGTATTTCTTCTCCAAACAAGCTAGAATTCCTTTAGTTTATTTATATACTAGCAGCCCGTCCCGATGTTGTCCGGGTATGAAAAAGAATGTCTTAAATGGTTAGAATAGGCAAGGCAAAGTTTTTTTTAAAGTTCATGGCATAATACATTGATTGTTTCATGCGACTTGCCTGTGCGGCTGCTCAGAACCCCTCTTTCTGTTGCCCAGAAGGTGAGCGTGTGCTCTGCGGTTTGTTGTCCTTTCCGCAGAATGCGAACGTGTGTGTCCGCTCCTACCGACGCCCCTGATCAAGCCTGGCATGCACACTGAGGGCGTGTGCCTTAGTAGGTTCAAGCACTCCCCAAAGACTTGCTTGGTGCACTTAGATGCCCCATATATCATCACTGCCAAACGCCACAACTCCAAGGACGCTATTCCTCCTCTCTGCAATGCTTCCGGCGTCTTTGTGAAAGCTGCGCCCCTTTCTTCATGCCTGCCCCCTGTGACAACGCCGAGGCTCACAAATCAGTGTAGCTTTGTTTTTGTTCCCGCCGCAAATACTGTGAGTGTTATCATTAATGGAGCGTGAATGGCCTTGCACAGTGAAATCGGCGACCATTTATTTATTGTTTCTAGTTTTGGGCCAGGCCCCTCTGACAACGTTGACGCCCACAAAGGCATGAATGTGGCGCCGAGTGAATTTTGCGCTTTTGAAAGCCGCGCCCCTTTCTTTATGCCAGCCCCGGCCCCTCTGACAACGGTGACGCCCACAAAGGCGTGAATGTTGCGCCGAGTGAATAGTGCGCTTTTGAGAGCCAAGCCCCTTTGTTTGATGCCAACCCCCTCTGCCAACGCCGAGGCTCACAAATGAGTAAATCAGTATCAGTAATGGAGCGTGAATGTGCGCGCATATTTTATTATCGTTTTTTGTTTTGGGCCAGGCCCCTCTGACAACGGTGACGCCCACAAAGTGTAGTTTGAGACGCTACTTTGACATGCCCACACTACTTTGACACGCCCATCGCTGACAGCAGAACGCCAAAGCCCACAAAGGACTACTTTACCCCTAAGGTTGTTTGACCTTTGTAATGTATATGGTGGCAAGATGTGTAGCCTATGTCCATCTGCTGCAACTCCCCTTTACAATGCTGTATTGGGTGTTGTGATTGGTGCTGTACTTCTTGAGATTACCCACCTCAAAGGTTTCAGCTCTCTCTTTATAATAGTAGTATAGATATATTTTTTTCACTGAAAAAAATATAGGTTTCAGTCACGTCATGAATGATGTCATATATGATGTCATCAGCAGTGCAGTGCGGGGGCGCGAGTTATAGTTAGCTGAATTACCTATAACAGCAGAATTTCTATGGTTTTGTACAAGTGAAATGTCCAAATAACTATAACATCCCTGAAACCTATGTTTTTTTCAATGAATTTCTAAGGTTTTTTTAAATGCTTATTTCTAACTATAAGGTGCCTGAAACCTATGTTTTTTCTGTGAATTTCAATGGTTTTTCAATGTTAATTTCTAACTAAAACGTCCCTGAAACCTATGTTTTATTCAGTGAATTTCAATGGTTTTTTAATTGAACATTTATAATTATAATGTGCCTCAATCCTATGTTTTGTTTAGTTAATTTCTTAGGTTTTATAAATGCTAATTTCTAACTATAACATCCCTAATAAGTCCCCTTGAATCCTGAAGGTCCATGGTGGCCAAGCAGCCCACCAGGTACATCCAGTAAGCGCCACAGAGCTGCGTTTCAGAGAGGTGTTCCTAGGCCATGCCGCTGCCTCTACAGGCTCAAGGAGCCCGTAGGGGCAGCGGTCGGACCGTAATCCCTACAATGAATGAGGTGCCTGCGCAGGCACTGCTGTAGGGATTATGATGTCCAATTCCCATAGCCTTTTCATAGCGTTCCAACCACCATGGAAAGGCTGTCGGAAAGGGACTTTGGGGGCCCCTAGCAGGGCCCCAATGGACATCCGCAATGAAGCCTGGGGGGCACATGTGGTGCTCCCAAACATCCATACACCACATGGTGCGTGCATGGATGTTTAAAAACATGCCTTTTACTACTGCAGTTTGTGCTGCAACCCTTTTCCGGGCTGCAGTACAAGCTGCAATAATAAAAGGCATTCTTCCAACCGCCTACACAGCAGTCACATCATAATACGGCAGGTGACTACTTGACGGCTGGTCTCCATCCCACTAAGATGGTGGTCGGATGCTGGTCAGACATCGTAATGAGGTCCACAGTGAATATATTGATGAAACTGCTGCAGACTTTGCTGATTCACTATCATCCCTGTTCAATGACTTGTTCAACCATCCATCATCAACCAAAAGGTCCTCGAACTGCAGTTTAGATGTCATTTGAATATTAAAGATCCTATGCTTCATGACGTTTTAGTAAAAACTGGACCCCATTGTATACCCTGCATCAGAAAAAGTCCAGAGTCTCTTATAAATCAGTCCAGTACAGAAAACATGCGTACCATGAAAATGTGAACCCAAACCAACCAGTTTTTTAAAACCTTCTGATCAGGGAATAAAAAAATATTCCAGCAAAAATATACCACTTACTACCGTTCATCACAACAGAAATCTCCTCAGATGTATTGAGTCTCTGAAATAATTTGATTAATCCTTCTGGATACTAAGCTAGGTCCCATGTCAAACCATTCAATCCTCCGGGACATCTTACATCTTTGGCCCACTCTGTTAAGCCCCTATAGGTCCTAAATTATTTTTGAATGTGTCAACTGATACCTACCCAGAAGCCTTCATCAGAGATTGCCTGGGCACCCTGGGCAGGTATCAGAATTACTGAATGTATCAATCCATTACTTCTAAAACCAAATGCCATAAAGCATAGAATAATATCTTATCTTTGGAACAAGCTGCGTTTAGTAGAAAGATGGAAGCTCTGTGAAAGCATGATTTATCAGGAGCTGAAGTCAATTCTTACTTCTGCAGATCAATAGATTTTTGACTTTTTTTGGTTTGATGGAAATGTGTCTCACAACAAAGGTATGACCAGGCAATATGTATGTTTACACCTAAACATGAAGCAGCTGTGTTTGAAGTAAAAGTTTAAAAGGGAGGGAGTCATTATAGATGAGAGGACTATGTGCTTGTTGAGTGGGGAAGAAATTGGAAAGACGATGGGTGATTATACTGAGGCCCTCTCATGGTATGCAAGGTTGGTGAGGTGGTAACGGGTTAAAGTATGGGATCCAGCCCTTCAAAACAAAGCGTAGTTCTGGAGAAAACTGTTCTATCTTCTTATCTCTATACATATGTTGTAAATGTTAATTATACTTATCACCTTCACTTTTTCCAGGAATATGCATATTCTTCCTTTTGGTACAACCTAGCCGCCCCACTATTTGTGCTCCTTGTTTTTCCCTAAAAGTTTGAGGTTCATGAAGTGACAGCGTCAGTTGGTTGGAAATGGCTGAGGAGCTTAGGCGTGGATGTTGTTCTTGAAATAAATATGTTTTCCAGATACAGGTTGCTCTCTTTGAATATCTTTATAATTACAACATTGGTGATGAGCAAGTTGTGCAGGGGACAACTGGGGGACAACATTACGCCTGAGGCACATTCTGCTGTGGTGCATTTTGCTTAATTTCCAGAACTGAATGCCTCGGTGTCCTGAATCAGAGAAGGTTTGAGCATTGAATATATTTGTTCTCGGGCCTGCATACCTCAGTGTCCAGTATCAGAGAAGTGGTAACTCTTAATTGTAATGTTCTTTTTGGGGGAACAAATGATGTGGTGACTATTAATGTGCCGATTAGTGGTGCTGAAAAGTCACCATCGTCTACCACCACCATTGTTTCGCAAAGGTCTGGAAACTCTTACAACAGTCATCTATTAATTCTGGATTAGGCACTGTTTTGCATTCTACAAACTCTTAGCATGGCTGGAGCTTACCTCATATCTCTGAGGTGTTGATTGTCGTGCTCACATTGCACCTGACTAAGTTACTGGGTTGTGACTCAACAAGTTATACCTTCGCAGCACATCTGACTGTGCCTGACTGGAACTTATGACACTGAAGTAAGCTTACCTGTCCTGGTTGAAGCCGCTCGGGAAGTCCACTCGCCGACTGCTTGCACACTTGTGAATGCCACTCGCTGACTGCATTTTTGGAGCTATCCTGCTTATTACTTCGGTCTTCTGTGTTGCTGTCACATGAAATGTGTTGGATCATTGATACGCCCATAATTCATCAGAGGAAAGAACCTTTCTCTTGCCTGATGTGCTTATCTTTCGAAGTGTTCTTAGCCCTGTTTTGTAGGTAGAGACTGTTGTTCTATATACATTTTGGAAGAAAGATTCGGCTCCTTGTTTTTCCCTCATCCAGTGTTTCTCTGTAATCAAACATTACTTAAAACTGTTGAGTACGTTTCTGCATTTTACTATCTACCTACATTCTACTGATAGCAATGAGAATTTTTTGTTTTATATATTTTAGTGTTTTTGCTTTCCTCATCTACTACTTTCTCTGTTGTGTGCATGGCCTATGTGCATAGCTAATAAGTATATTTTAGTTTGTTTTATACATTTTATTGCTGAGTTTATTATTCTTTTCTTTATTACTATTGAGGCTGCGGTATTTTTATTTTTTATCAGATATCTGACTCGAATGAACTATCTTTACCATGGAAAAGATGGATACATTTATTTAAATCACATTTAATTGCCATTAGGGGTAATGCATTTTTTGACAATTAGAAACCAGCAGCTATTACTACACAATTTAGGGATTGAAGGCATTGAAGTATTTAAAAGTTCTCCTGACAGAAGTCTCACGCCTGGGGGCGAGTCCGAGGGTACTTACTGTACAGCTTCATGCCTCAAAGTTAGGGGGAGGTGGGGTTGGGAGTGTTTTTTTAAAACATTTTTTTCTCTTTTATTCAAGAAAGCCTACTTGATGGGGCTCATGGCACTACTCAGAGTGAATTGTAATTCTGTATGTTTGATGGTTAAACCGAAAATCAATAAAGAAATTTAAACATAAAAAGTTTTCCTGAGCCTGAAGAAAACTATGATAGCTCTGGTAATAATACAGAGGCATGTCTAAATGCTATTAACAAACTAAATAAACAATTTTGAGAAAAATACATGTATTACTAGAAATACATACATTATTTGGTAGGTCCAAAGGAAAAAATGAAAAAGTAGCAACTTACATCACTGTTTTAAGAAGATTGGCTAATTCGTGATTTATCTCACTCTATTATAAGGGATCAACTAGTACGTTGTACAAAAAACTTCAGAATTCAGGAAAAGCTTTTACATAAAACACACAGTAAATTGTGTTAAAGAGATGAAGATGCCATGTCAGCAGTCAGTTATTAAAGTGAAAGATCACACTAAAGTATCGAAGTACGGAAAGGACTATTCTAAAGAAGTAAAAAAAGAGAAAATATATCAGGAGAAGAAGTTTAAACGTTTCAGATATGGTATTGGAGGGCATTTGGCCAACAGATCGAATTATATTGCTAAAATCGCTGTGTAGAAAGTAGAAATAAGTTAAAAAGTGTCTACAAGTGATTTTTTTTCTAAACTTGGTTTAAAATTTGTTTATAAAGAAATTATTTTCTGTTCAACCCTGATTAGTGGTGAACTATTCATTAATCAAACCAAAAAAAGGAGAGGAATAATTCTTTTTCAGGCGGACAATTGTCTCAATAACATGAATTGGGTAAAATTGGGTAAAACGGGGCAAACTTTTCTTCAGAAAAACATATATTTAATATATACGCAAATAAGAACAAGGGAAGTACCATTCCATAAGATAACCAAGGAAAACGATCTGACAAAAAAGAAAATGGTTCCTTAAGATCAACAAATGTATGACGAAATAGATGTAGCCTGTGACGCAAAACATAGAATGATACAAAAGGGGGTGATGGACGGAGCGCTTGAGCCAATCAAACACTCACCCCTAGTCAACTGATCTGGGTTTAAAACATCACCATTCTTTAGCTCTCTCAGCCACCCCAGTTCAGACATGGCCATATGCAAATCAGTCTGACCCTGTGCCTCATGGGAACAGTTCAGCCCGAACTGCCAAGCCATGTCTTCCCTGGACCGGAAACAAGCATCCTGGGACCGGTTTCGGATTCATAATCCTCATCAGCCAGGCTATCTTGAATCCAGTGGCCAAGTGAGCAAGGGACTCACGTCTGAGTCCGAATCCTGGCTGAGTGAGCTAAAGAATGGTGATGGATTAAACCCAGATCAGTTGACTGGGGGTGAGTGTTTGATTTGCTCAAGCGCTCCGTCCATCATCCCCTTTTGTATTGCTTTGTTCGCCCTAAGTGTGGCAAGGTATGCTCAGACGTGAGTCCCTTGCTCACTTGGCCACTGGATTCAAGATAGCCTGGCTGATGAGGATTATGAATCCGAAATCGGTCCCGGGATGCTTGTTTCCGGTCCAGGGAAGACATGGCTTGGCAGTTCGGGCTGGACTGTTCCCATGAGGCACAGGGTCAGACTGATTTGCATATGGCCATGTCTGAACTAGGGTGGCTGAGTGAGCTAAAGAATGGTGATGGATTAAACCCAGATCAGTTGACTGGGGCTGGGTGTTTGATTTGCTCAAGCGCTCCGTCCATCATCCCCTTTTGTATCGCTTTGTTCGCCCTAAGTGTGGCAGGGTATGCTCAGACGTGAGTCCCTTGCTCACTTGGCCACTGGATTCAAGATAGCCTGGCTGATGAGGATTATGAATCCGAAACCGGTCCCGGGATGCTTGTTTCCGGTCCAGGGGAGACATGGCGTGGCAGTTCGGGCTGGACTGTTCCCATGAGGCACAGGGTCAGACTGATATGCATATGGCCATGTCTGAACTGGGGTGGCTGAGTGAGCTAAAGAATGGTGATGGATTAAACCCAGATCAGTTGACTGGGGATGAGTGTTTGATTTGCTCAAGCTCTCCGTCCATCATCCCCTTTTGTATCGCAAAACATAGAATGACATTTTCCAAGCCACGCATTGCCACCTTGTGTAGGCTTCTTAAATGTGGAATAAAGCATGGCAGTGACTCTGCCCCAGGAGGTGTTTCATGGGTGGACTGTGGGTGTTCCCACTCATCTAGTAGTATACCTAGGATTGCGTCAAAATGCTTCCTCGCCCCAGGGGAGGCATAACGAGAAGAAATATGTTTACTTCTTATTGCTTTTTTCTCTTTGTACATGTTCTGCATTCTTCAGCAAACTTAAAAGGAGGAACATGCCTCTGAGGATTGGTTTTGTGTAGGAAGGTGACCCTTCTTGCCAAAAACAATCCTGCCTACAACATAGGCACCCTGGCACCATTACATAAAAATACAACATTCAGCACAAATAATCAAGCATGCTTACCATGGGCTGTGGCCTGCACACACTTGGGGCCTCATTTATAACACATTGTGCCGCCCATGTGTCCCTTATTTTTGACACACCGGCAGCGTAATGGGCATGCCCATATTTACAAGGCCACCTAAAGTCATCCTGCGTGACTTTTCATGGACTTGTAAATATGGGCCTCTTTCACACATTACTCTGCGTGAAAAGGGCATTCTATGGGTGTTGCTGTGGGTGCTCTCACGTGACATCCATGGAACCTGACACATTCCCAGATTTACAATGTTTAGGTAAAGCTGGGAATGCATCTGAATCCTACACCACCCCAGGGGAGGTGTAGGAGTGGCTCATTCTGCAGAGGCTCATGCATAGAAAGAGGAAAATGCCATTAATTATTGTTTTTGTGCAGGAATCATCCCCTAAACCCTGGCAACTTGATGTAAGGGTGTCTCCATTGGTGCTCGGCTGCTGTTTGTGCAATGGCGCAGGTGAGAAGGACAGGAATTCACCATATCTTGTAGACATGGCACCCGTGGGAGAACCAGCAACACATCCAGTCCTTCACGCAATCATACACATGGGGGCGGGTTGGCATCTAGTCACATGGCTTTATAAGGTCGTATGGGAGCTTCTAAACAAACCACTGGACATGCTACGAGTAACATGAGAGAAGGAGCTGGGGCGCCAGCTGCACGACAAGGAATGGGAACGGGTGCTCGAATATCCTAAGAAGGTCTCCCGAAATGCATGCTTCAATGACATACAATTTTACATCTTAAACAGAGCGTATCAAACACCAGCGCGCCGTCAGTGATTTTATCCGTCCACACAGTTTCTTTGCCCCAGATGTCAAACACCAGACGCGGACTTCCACCATATGTTCTGGGTCTTCCCCACATTTGAATCATACTAACACACTATCATGAGACTCTCAGGAAACTCACGGGTCTCCCTCAAATGAACACATGGGAGGCCTGTGCACTAGGTATATTCCAGAGACCGAAACAGCACAAAATACCAATTTGCTTTGCTTCATTGGCAACACTACTGGCAAAAAGAGGCATAGCTATGCACTGGCAAACCCCTGGGGGACCACCGATAGCTGCCTAGGTGGGAGCGGCGAACAAATGTTCAGCAGCGGAGCAGGAAATACTCAGGGAAGAGGAGGTAAAAGGGATACGAAGCACCCCATAACCATGGAGTTGACCCTACTGCTTTACCAATTCAAACAGCACACAACGCCAGACAACCCTGACCGCCCAACACAAATCCCGGTAACCTCACAGCCACAAGCCTAGACCGATAACATAGCTGTTCCCACAGAACAGCAAGTGCGCACTGAGGCACAACAAAGTGATCACTCGCATACTAGCTCACACGGATAGATGGAAGCAGCCAGGCAGATCCCAACCTGTCGACTTTACACGTAAGCGTGAGTGGACCAAGCAGAGGCCATGTTACCCTGTCCGACACATACACCTCAGAATTTATGAACACTACCCCAGTTAGAATCCCCAGTTAGTAATTAAAAATTATAACCAGTTGTTCACATGCTGGCAACCCATGGGAAGGAGATGTATCATTATGTGAAAGGACACGCACAGTTGGGTGATACTGCTCATGGCAGTAACCATACTATGTATTAGATAATAATCAACCCTGGGAGGCGATCGTGTTTCCGCAAGTCGGTAACACACAAAACAGTACCAATGTACATGTGATACCATACAATGTGCTTTTCATGAGAAAATGTTAATAAAAATACTTGGCAATGTATTTTTTTTTAATAAAAAAATTATCTTGTAGATATGGTACATTCCTGCCATTTTATTTTGATTCACGGCAGTGCAGCATGAAAGCTTGCTTCGCGGCCGTGCATCAAAATATTGTAAATGAGGCCCTTGGTCTCAAAGAAACGAAAGGCAGCCCAAGGTTGACCACATTATTTTTTTCACTTCAGCAGCAGACATCCCAGTTTTTCAAGTGGCAATTGCATAATACACACCAGAAACAGTGGGCAGAATAAGTTTTACAGCTCTTGTCCAGGGTTCTTTGGGATAAGTTTGCTTTCTGATTCAGATTTCATGTCAGTACACACAATTTAATTTCACCTCATGAACAATTTGATGTCTCACGTTTTTTCAGAGATGCCAATAACCAAAAGATATTGCTCAAACCAAAAGGTACAGACAAATAAAGTGAGCAATGGGCTCTTTATAGTTTTTTAATTTCTGATATTTTTAACTGAATATAATGATGATAATACACATCTATTTTCTAGTCAGGGAAGCCTGGGGATATAATAATGTCCTGATGAAAACCCTCATTGATTTGTGCCATAAATGGGATAAAGTTGAAAGATGTTGATGGTACATTGAATTAGAAGAGCTTTTAAATAACTTTGCGATCTAATTCAATTAAAGAACTACATAAAACTAAATAAGGACCAAGAACTTCCACTAATTACATCTACAGGATGGTGTGTTATAGTAAAACTTTGAACCAAGAATGGTTTCGTTTCTACATCACTATAAACTATTCATCATTTTTCTTACAAGGCTCTTAAGTTTGAAGAATGTATTGCATCATTTACATTGATCAAATCCATTTTTATCTTACAGTGCAGTATTTTTTAATTTGTATAAAATAACATCTTAAAGTTGAGTGAAGGTTAGTTTTTTGTGTTCTTAATAGTGACATGTATTCCCAATGATTAACCGGTGTTTGTTTTTCTTATATTTGCTAATTATTGATATTGTGATGTATGGTGACCGGTAAAGTATTTGCAGTCTGTTGGTTAAAAATGCAAAACATAAGTGAAAGAATATCCTTTATATGTTAGGGAGCTTCAACATCATTACTATTTTATTATCATTGGGGCACCTATTCCCCTCTTTTTAAAGTTTTGTAATATGGCCGTTAGTCATTCTCCTTATTGCTAAGTTAGCATGAGTTCTGATGCCATTATGCTGCTTTTGCACATGTTATGAACTGTCTGCTTTTGGCGTTCTCTGCTGTTCCTGGAGCTTAGTAGTAACAATTTGAGAGTGAGGGAAGGGACACCCTCAGTCCCCCAGGCAATCTCAGTCAAACAACAAGAGAGTGTCAAAAAAAGTAAATAAGCACAAAAAACAGAGAATAAATTCTTCCTATAGGATTCAGATTGGAAATCACTAAGAATTTTCTTAGAAGCCCTCACTCACCACCCTGGGTGGTGACATGCTTCATCATCGGGCCCACCAGGAGAAGCCGAGTGCCTCCCTGGTGTGCTACAACGCCAGAATACTGCGTAGCTGGATTTTTTGTGACATTGATGTGAAAAAATACGTGATGTTAAAATTGTCAAAGGACTGTACAATAAAGAAAAAAATGTTATTCAATGGTCAGCCTGACAAGGTTAAAATATGTGTAGGGAAATGTGCCAATTAATGTATTGGTTATTTCCACTTAAAGTGGGGTCGACATGTTTCAGCCCTTTATGTGTGAAATTACTGGGCTTTCTTCAGGACCATAGGTAGTGTACCTCGGCGGTGTGGGCGCGCTAAGGTTCACCCTACCAGAGGACGTGAAAGTAAAAAATGCAGTGTAAAAATTAGTGCAAGCAACAAACCATCAACTTGTGGGATTTGCCTCTGCTTTAGAGGAACCTGTATAGTCTGGAGATAAAAAAGACATACAAACAATGAAGACAAACATGGAGTTAGAGATATCTATCAGTGATGTTGTCTGGAAGATCACTCTCTGATCATAAGTGCTTTGGCTAGTCAAAGAGACGTGACCGTTGTGCCATACATGCTACGTTTATGTCAGCAGATGATGCTTCGAGCATGCAATATGGCAGGAAGGAATGTCTGATTATGTATCGGACTGTGGTAACTACACTCGTGGTTAGCGATCAATAGGCCAGACGGTGGGGGCCAGTGGGAGTGTGTGTACCACTCAAATACGAATTACTGAATATCACAAAGAACACAAGTTAAAAGAACATTCTCACTTGTAAATAAAAAGATCCACGCCCCATAGGTCTCAGGAGGGGGGTGGGGCGACAATGGCACACCCTACGGAGGGACAGAGATATAGCAAAATAGTGAATTGGCACAGGGTACTTAGCTCTATAGTAGTAGGCAAGGATCGTTCTTACGCCCGCAACGCCCAGCACCCACTCAGCACCTAGCGTCTCCTGCTACCGGACCTCGTGGATGGTCTCCGGCGGGTAGGAAAACGCTATAGATAGGTGCCAGTGAGCGTGGGGGCGTCGTCGAAAGAGCGTGGTCCAATCCCGGTTGGTTCCCAGAGAGAGGCTTGAAATGCAAGCCTCTTCCTTCAGTTCCGTCGTTGCGGTGTCAACCAATCAGCACTGCTTATCAAAACGAGGCTTGAGGAGCAATCGGGAAAGAAGTCCGATTGAAGCCTGGGCAATAAGCGAGGCTTGGATTACAAGCCAGGTGAAATTGACGAACTGGGAACTTTATTTATCCTAGTTTGGGGACAAAATTAAAAAGGGGGTTGGAGGGGCACTGAATCGAATGATCAGTGCTTAGTGTAAACAACCCGCTTGATGTAATGTACATCAGACATTATGCAGAGATGATCTGGGATAGAAAAAAAATATAAATATAAAAGGTTAATAGAATGGCAGAAGGACCGAATAGGGACTTAAGAAATTGGTAATTTCATTACATTTGTATTATTAAGGACATAGTAAAGGCAAAAAGCACAATGATAGAAGAAATGTAATAACCTTACTGTGCTTTGGGCAAAGGGTAGATGCCAGAGCGCTGAAAAATCACAACAAATGACCCAGAGGGACTCCTGAATTCAAAAGAAAAAGGAGTATTAGCGTTTAAGTACAGATGACCAAGGAATTTGGTCATTGAGGCCAGTCAGATGTGTCCCCAATCTGTAGACCCACGTTGTTCTTTTTCAAAGAGCACACTGGTGGTGTTTTTTGTGGTGGTGACTTTCTCAATAATGGTCCAACGTAGGTCGTTGGGTGTGTGATTTTGCTGGAGAAAATGTTCACTCATTTTAGTAGCTGTTTTGCGACATCTGATGTTGCTCGATGCTGGCAGATACGCAACTTCACCTTACGAGTAGTCATACCTACGTATCTTTTATGGCAAGGACATGTGATCAGATAGATCACATTGGTGGAATTGCAGTTACTGTGTGTCCTCTGTGTCCATATCTTCCCTGGTTCCAATGAGAGTTGTTTGGAATGTGTCGTCAAGTGACACACACTACAGTTTGAACATGGGTAGTGTCCAATGATAGGGGTTAAGCCCCAAGCATCTGTAATTGGTCTTTCAATTGACAAGTTGGAGACTGTATACTGTGGCCGAGTGTGTACTAAGGAGTCCTTCAGACTCCTGCCTTTCTTAAAAGAAAAGAGTGGTTTCTCCCAAGTTCTTTTGTTGCTTGTAATGATTCTCCAGTGTTTATTTACCGATTTTTTTCATGGCATCTGATAAACTGCTGTAGGTGGTTACACATGTAAGAGGTATGTCTGATGTTTCCTTTGCAGTTTCTTCCAGGAGTGCTTCCCGTGGTTGATTTCTTGCTCGTTTGTTTCCTTTGTCAAGGATGGTAGTTGGATATCCTCTTGATTTCAATCTCTCAGTGAGCTCATTAGCTTGAGTTTTGTAGTCTCTGGTATCGCTACAATTCCGCCGTATCCTTAGGTACTGGCCGTAAGGAAGGTTTTCCCTGAGGGGTCTTGGGTGGAAGCTGGAGAACTCAAGCAAGTTGTTTTTAGCTGTCGGTTTGTAGTGCGTTCTTGTTTTTAGAGTAGTTCCACTCACAGTGATGACCAGATCCAGGAACACAACCTCATGTTTGCTGAAACAATGGGTAAATTTGAGATAGGGATCTCGAGTATTGACCCAAATCAGAAATTGTTCAAGAGACGGACCGTCGCCCTTCCAGATAAGGAAAATATCGTCAATATACCTCCACCATATTCCTATGGAGGATGAGAAGGGGTTGTTACTAGGCAAGATGTACTTGGACTCAAAGTCGTGGACATAGAGTCCGGCTACACTAGGAGCAAATGTGCTGCCCATGGACGTGCCTGTGCTTTGAAGATATAGTTGTCCTTGGAACTCAAAGTAATTTTCTTTCAAGGCCAGAGTGGCACAATTTAGTATAAATTGTTTTGGTGTTGTGTACTCCCATGCAATGGCGTCCAAAGCTCTCCTAAGGACTCTCAGAGTTTCATCTTGGGGGATGCTTGTATACAAGCTCTCGATATCAAGTGTCACAAGAGTGATGGAGTCTACTTCAAAAGTCACAGGTTCCAGTAGTTGTAACAGATTCTTGGTGTCTCTGAGATAAGTGGGTGTGTTCTGTATTAAAGGTTTGAGGTAGTAATCACAGAATGTCGAGAGAGGTTCAAGAAGTGAACCGATCCCTGACACAATGGGTCTTCCTGGGGGAGGGCTCACATTTTTGTGAGTTTTAGGCAGGGTGTAGAAGTATGGTATTGTTGCACCACCTGCCATCAGGTATGCTGCTTCATGTTTGGAAATCCATTTATTGTCTTCAGCTTCTTTTACTAAGTCATGAATACATGACTTCAATTCTGGTGTAGGATCTGTTGTCAAGGGAGTGTAGTTGGTACTATTGTTCAGGAGGTTTTTCACACAGTTTCATAATCCACTGTATTTTGGATAACTATCCCACCGCCTTTGTCCGCTGGCTTGATGGTTATGTCCTTATCGTTTTTCAGTTTTTCCAGGGCCTGGTATTCCATGGCTGAAAAGCTTTTGAAGGGGGTGGGTGTAGGAAGAGTTTCCATATCATTATAAACCGCCTGTTCAAAAGCCGTTATTTCGGCTGGGATAGAGTGTGGCAGAGGGACAAAGGTTGATTCAAGCCTGAAATTTGTATCAAAAGGAGGGGGGCCGTTATGTAGTTTTCTTTTGACTCAAATAATGCTTTAAGTTTCAGCTTTCTGAAAAAATCAGATAGCTCACAGTGGAGTCTAAATGTGTCTGGTCTTGCCGTGGGAACAAATCCCAGGCCTTTCTCAAGGACCTTTGTTTCTATTGGGCCGAGAACTTTTTCGGAGAGGATTGTGACTAAACTCACTGTGCACTTGTGCTCATTGTTGATGTTTTGCTGCGGGTGTGGTTGCCCACTGGGTCCTCCGATTCCCAGGTTACTTGGTTGTTGTTGCCTCGTCTCCTTCCTCTTCCCCTCCCGCCTCTCTCTAAAAAAGGCACCTGATGTTGATTTTGGGAAAAGTGGGACTGCATATAGGGGTTCCAGCCCATCATTGGAAAGGGTGGTTGTTGTTGAAAGAAAAGGGGAGGTGGGCCAATACCAGGTGTGCCAAATGGTGGCCACCTAGGCTGTTGATTATGATAGTTAGGTCTGCCTCTACCACCTCGTCGTCCTTTCTGTTTTTGGCCTTGATAGTTGGAGCTGTTACTGCTGGTTGAGGAATTACTATCAGAATCATCTGATTTGTTGGAATCTCTCTGTGGTGGAGTGTAGTCAGGGTCGGAGTAAGGATATACTTTGTTGAACTCGAATTTCCTAAGATCTTTTTGGAATTTTGTGACTTTGGATTGCAGCAGTGAGTCTTTATATTCGGTCATTTCTTTATTGATTTCGTCCAGGCGTTTTTTGTAACCAGTTCCTGTAGTTTTGAATTGTGATTCGGTTTTTTGAATTCCCACCATTAGGGCCTCTGAAAGACGAAGTGCTGTTTTTATAATCAAGACCAGCCAATCTCGAGTACACTGCCACGCTAACATAGCCCATTCTTTGCGAAATGTCGCATTATTGAGGAATATGCGTGGGGCATTGGTGACGAGAATGCCTCTCTGTGCAGTATTGGTTGTCAGGTATTGTTTTAAAATAGTCCCATGTAATATTGTTCTAATTCGGTCACGTTTTTGTTCCGTGAGTTTCTCCCATTCTGAAGTATGTGAGATTGCTTGTGAAATTGCTGGATCCGCAAAGAGATTGGGATCAGCAAGTAAAGCATCTATCTCTGCCTCAGTGTAGGTAAGTCCTAAGTTTGCCATTTTGAGAAATTAAACGAAAAGCGAAGTAGTGGTACAGGATATCAGTATTCCCAAAGTTTAGAGGAAACCACTATGTTTATCAGCTCTCACAGCTGTGCGCTGCTTAATCAGTAGTAACAATATGAGAGTGAGGGAAGGGACACCCTCAGTCCCCCAGGCAATCTCAGTCAAACAACAAGAGAGTGTCAAAAAAAGTAAATAAACACAAAAAAGCACAAAAAAACAGAGAAGAAATTCTTCCTATAGGATTCAGATTGGAAATCACTAGGAATTTTCTTAGAAGCCCTCACTCACCACCCTGGGTGGTGACATGCTTCATCATCGGGCCCACCAGGAGAAGCTGAGTGCCTCCCTGGTGTGCTACAACGCCAGAATACTGCGTAGCTGGATTTTTTGTGACAGTGATGTAAAAAAATACGTGATGTTAAAATTGTCAAAGGACTGTACCATAAAGAAAATGTTTTTATTCAATGGTCAGCCTGACAAGGTTAAAATATGTGTAGGGAAATGTGCCAATTAATGTATTGGTTATTTCCACTTAAAGTGGGGTCGACATGTTTCAGCCCTTTATGTGTGAAATTACTGGGCTTTCTTCAGGACCATAGGTAGTGTACCTCGGCGGTGTGGGCGCGCTAAGGTCCACCCTACCAGAGGACGTGAAAGTAAAAAATGCAGTGTAAAAATTAGTGCAAGCAACAAACAATCAAGTTGTGGGATTTGCCTCTGCTTTAGAGGAACCTGTATAGTCTGGATATAGAAAAGACATACAAACAATGAAGACAAACATGGAGTTAGAGAGGTCTATCAGAGATGTTGTCTGGAAGATCACTCTCTGATTATAAGTGCTTTGGCTAGTCAAAAAGACGTGACCGTTGTGCCATACATGCTACGTTTTTGTCAGCAGATGATGCTTCAAGCATGCAATATGGCAGGAAGGAATGTCCGATTATGTATCGGACTGTGGTAACTACACTCGTGGTTAGCGATCAATAGGCCAGACGGTGGGGCCAGTGGGAGTGTGTGTGCTACTCAAATACGAATTACTGTATATCACAAAGAACACAAGTTAAAAGAACATTCTCACTTGTAAATAAAAAGATCCATGCCCCATAGGTCTCGGGAGGGGGGTGGGGCGACAATGGCACACCCTACGGAGGGACAGAGATATAGCAAAATAGTGAATATAGTGAATGGGCACAGGGTACTTAGCTCTATAGTAGTAGGCAAGGATCGTTCTTACGCCCGCAACGCCCAGCAACCACTGAGCACCTAGCGTCTCCTGCTACCGGAACTCTTGGATGGTTTCCGGCGGGTAGGAAAATGCTATAGATAGGTGCCGGTGGGCATGGGGGCGTCGTCGAAAGAGCGTGGTCCAATCCTGGTTGGTTCCCAGAGAGAGGCTTGAAATGCAAGCCTCTTCCTTCAGTTCCGTTGTTGCGGTGTCAACCGTTCAGCACTGCTTATCAAAACGAGGCTTGATGAGCAATCGGGAAAGAAGTCCGATTGAAGCCTGGGCAATAAGCGAGGCTTGGATTACAAGCCAGGTGAAATTGACGAACTGGAAACTTTATTTATCCTAGTTTGGGGACAAAATTAAAAAGGGGGTTGGAGGGGCACTAAATTGAATGATCAGTGCTTAGTGTAAACAACCCGCTTGATGTAATGTACATCAGACATTATGCAGAGATGATCTGGGATAGAAAAAATATATAAATATAAAAGGTTAATAGAATGGCAGAAGGACCGAATAGGGACTTAAGAAATTGGTAATTTCATTAAATTTGTATTATTAAGGACATAGTAAAGGCAAAAAGCACAATGATAGAAGAAAGGTAATAACCTTACTGTGCTTTGGGCAAAGGGTAGATGCCAGAGCGCTGAAAAATCACAACAAATGACCCAGAGGGACTCCTGAATTCAAAAGAAAAAGGAGTATTAGCGTTTAAGTACAGATGACCAAGGAATTTGGTCATTGAGGCCAGTCAGATGTGTCCCCAATCTGTAGACCCAGCGTGTTCTTTTTCAAAGAGCACACTGGCGGTGTTTTTTGTGGTGGTGACTTTCTCAATAATGGTCCAACGTAGGTCGTTGGGTGTGTGATTTTGCTGGAGAAAATGTTCACTCATTTTAGTAGCTGTTTTGCGACATCTGATGTTGCTCCGATGCTCGCAGATACGCAACTTCACCTTACGAGTAGTCATGCCTACGTATCTTTTATGGCAAGGACATGTGATCGGATAGACCACATTGGTGGAATTGCAGCTACTGTGTGTCCTCTGTGTCCATATCTTCCCTGGATCCAATGAGAGTTGTTTGGAATGTGTCGTCAAGTGACACACACTACAGTTTGAACAAGGGTAGTGTCCAATGATAGGGGGTAAGCCCCAAGCATCTGTAATTGGTCTTTCAATTGACAAGTTGGACACTGTAGACTGTGGCCGAGTGTCCTTCAGACTCCTGCCTTTCTTAAAGAAAAGAGTGGTTTCTCCCAAGTTCTTTTGTTGCTTGTAATGATTCTCCAGTGTTTATTTACCGATTTTTTCATGGCATCTGATAAACTGCTGTAGGTGGTTACACATGTAAGAGGTATGTCTGATGGTTCCTTTACAGTTTCTTCCAGGAGCTAGTCTGAACACGATGTGCAAGGTTCATAAACATGCCCCTTTGGTATTCTGCTCTGGTCAGTCCCTAGCACCTAGATAAAACATGCTAAATACAGCTACACTGCTGGAAAGCTTGTGCTTTGATATTACGGGGATGCATGTTATTCACAAACATTTGGAGAGAGACCTTTCCTTGGAGAAGAGCTATGCGTTTCCTATGATGTAAACCTACCATCTAGGCTCTAAGGTATGGGGTCTGCTGACAAAGCCCAGAGATCTTCCTTTATATAATAAACCTTAACTTACCAAGGGGAGGGTGGTTAGGCCTTATAGTCCTTTTTCCAATGTCCCCCTTTATATTCTATGGTATTGTAACAATGCTAACTGTTCTAGGTTTATGCATTTTCCTGCTGGTAGTGGCTTGTGTGCTGCATTATAGAGCACAATAGTTAAAATAAACATTTTGAATTATACAGTGACTCTGACAATCCTTATTGTGGACAAGTACGAGTGAGTGAGGGAAATGGTATGTCTTGCTATCGCGATTCCTGAGAGATTCGGGAGTGTTGTATTCTGGGTTGTCTAAACATTTGTAGCTTTGTGGTTAAGTAGGAGAACGAATGAGACACTATAGCTTGTCGGCCTTGGGATTTTGGGTACTAAGGTGGTAGGAAGGTACAACCCATATACACTGAGGTCCTGTTTTCCTGCGCATAGTTATGTGTAGGTGCAGAATCCCCGCAACATGGTGCCACCAACGTTTGGTCTGGTTCTTATCTACAAGAATCCTGAGTAGTGCTTGTCCACAATCCCCTCACTTCTGTTTCCGGAGACAACTGTGATGGTGTAGCCTCCGATATAGTGATATTTCATATAGGGTTTTTTCAAGCTTGAATTTTAAAAGGTCTTTCTCTTTCTTTTAACCCCTTGTTGCGCTGCCACACGTATGTTGTTTTGTTCTCTATTTAATATGGCGAATGTTATTGCGCCTCCTAACTGCACACCGCTCAGGGTTTATCTAACTCAACATGGATTACCTGATGCAGGTGTAGTGCTAATCTTTATTATAGAAGCGTATCCAGCTTTCCGCTTCGAGGTATTTTATTCTTGGGTCACTTTTCCGGTAGTCGATGGATCAGACAATTTATTTCGCAAGTATACTGCCACTGCAACTCCGTGGGATTATAGACCAAATAGTACTCTTGAGGTTCTGGTCACAGCTTGGCAACATCAAATATGGTTTAATTGTGCCCTTCCACACCCTATAACACTGGTCTGTTTAGGCCCCTTATCTATAGATGGGGCCATATGGCCTGTATTGGCTGGGCACACCCTGCACCCAACTTATCTCAGTGCTACAGTCGTAGAGCTACGGGTATTACATACATCATTAATACGTATACATAGAACTGTTTTTCAGTTCATGTTGTGCAAATTCCAGGTGGGACCAATTGGCGCTGGTGCGCATCCACCTGCCCTTGGTGGTGTGACCATCAGTCCTTTGAGGGTTAAATCCGTAATGGGCAAGCATCCCCAGATTAAGGTTGAACTTCCTTATTGGCTTGAAGTGAAATTTGGACAACTCAAAGCTTTTTTTCCTAATACCACACATGTGGAAAACCACAGGATTTTGACAATAAGTCTACAGAAAAACCTGCTTCCCGAATTAGCTGATTGTAACACTTGGGGTAAAGTGTTTGCAGCAGTATATTCAATGTGTTTTGGCACCCCCTCAATGACTGTTCTCCCATCCGTAATCAAGCGTGTTCAGGAGGAACATGTGGCCGTGGTGGCCCTGGAATTGGGAATGAGACTGGTGGGGGTGGTCGCCATTGTTTGCGATATGATCCTTGCAAATGTTAAGTGTGATGCTGTAAGCTTACAAGTGGCACAACGCTTGGAGACTGTGGCAGACGCAGACAAGCAACACGAATTGCCTAAGATTATTGCTAAAGCTTATAAAACCATAGGACGCAATAGTCTGAGAATCAAGCCTTTTTCTCAACCACACACTCAAACTCAGACACAAAGCCAACAAAAGGCCCAGACTGATACAGATGGATGCCCGTTCTTCCCTAAAAGGAACTGGAAAAAAAAACAGGGGTAGCAACAACAGAAGCAGGGTTCGCATGCTGGTTCACCGACACCTGAGGCTCCTGAGCGTATTTATGATTTGCGCGATCACGCGCAAATTAAGACTCCTGACAGATTTCAGGTCCCTGATCTGTGTTCTCCAAGTTCTTTGCAGGACACATCGGGCTCTCAAGTCGGTGGTGAAGGAGGGCAAGATCATGGCAAAGGTCAGACCACACAACATGGACGAGATCAACCTTGACAGTTTGACGTTAAAGCCAAACAAGAGGATCTGCCTCATTTTAGGCCCCCGTATCAGAAGAAGAAAGTTGCAGCTTTAACAGTGAAATATGCCTCAGACGGTGAGAGCACATCTTCTAGACTGAACATGGGCGGTGACTCTGCTCAACAGCATGGCGGAGGTTACCATAGTGCGGGAGGCACAGCGTCACTGTCTGAAGGTGAGAGCAACTGATACATTCATTACAGAGGGAAGCAGATTCACAAGTTGTCCCCTGGATAGACTTTATGAACTAATCTTCCAAATTGAAGGTGATATAAAGTGTACAACCACAGCAGTTTTCTGGGAAAATCTAACTTTTTTTTGGCAGAGGCAGATTGGCCAGCACCGTTTGCGCTATCTGCTCCTAAAAGGGAAGACATGATACTTCTGAGTTTTGCGCGTTATGACCCTGGGGAACATGCAAAAGCTTGCGCATCTGAGTGGGCTTTGGCCCTTGCCCCAGTGTTGTACCATAATCAGGTGGGCTGGGATAGAGAGTCCCTGGCACATGAAATCCCGTTACGGTCTATGCCACAGCCGCAATATCCGATCAAACGAGAAGCTAAGGCTCCTGTTTGTGATATTGTAACTCAGTTGTAGTATCAGGGCGTGATTGAATCCTGTGTATCACGGATGAATAATCCTCTTTTTCTGGTATCAAAACCTGACAGATCATATCGCTTTGTCTTAGATTATCGAAGTTTGAATAGTCATTGTTTCTATAGTCACAACTTGGCTCCTGAAAGCAGTGACTTGACAGCATTCACCGCCATCGGAAATCAGAAAAAATGTACACGCTTGCCTTTGGTGTAAGAATTGCCCCTGGGCTTTTGCTGTATGTGTTGTGTCTTTGATACACAGCATAGACCCTGATGCGTTCTCGTACGTTGAGGATATTTATCTGACGGATGATGAACTGATGCCACATCTTGTCCAAGTCGACCGCATTATTTCGTCATTTGCCGTCTATGGATACAAATTCAATTTTGCAAAATCACACATTGCACATTTTACGGTGCTCTTTTTGGGCTACGAGCTCAATAATGATGGTAGCGGGTTAGCCCCCCACTTTCTGGAGAAATGTGCACAATTGTGACCTCCTTCTACACTGAAAAAACTTCAGTCTTTCCTAGGAATTTTACATTTCGGGCAGACATACATTCCTGATTACGCCCAGCGTATCAAACCGCTATATGCGTTGATACAACCAACATTTTCTTCGGCCAGCTAGCTTCTGGAACATGCCTCAATTCTACAATCTTTGCTAACAGATTTGCTTGCTACTAACTGCTTATTGAGGTGTGACAATACCATGAACCTGGTGATACGTATAGTACCGGGAAAAGTGGGTTTCACCTACTTGACGTTCAATGAGGGAGACTCAGTGCCTTTTGCATACAAAACACATTCATACACATAGGCTTAAATGCGGTTTTCCAATACCGAAAAAGTTTTGACAGCGGACCAGATGGCGATTCTAAAAGAACGCTCTCTGGTGAAGGGAAAACACATTCTTATGATTCTTATGATCACACCTCTCCCTGCTTTAAAAGTAGTCACTAAGGCTAGTGTACCAAACTGTAAGACTTTACATCCCAGTTGGATTCAATAAGCTACAACTTTGACATTGGCTGATGTCACGTTTATCTTTGATCCTGCTCTTCAGAAACAGGAGGTTTTGCAGTATGAACATGTTCATCCTCCTCCACTGTCGTTGTTTCCTTTGGATGAGTACAAATGTATCATCTGTACCGATGGCTTGGCTTAACCGGCCATCGGTTCTAACAATGCTTATTCAGCGGCTTGCGCTATTGTGACAGGTACAATTGTCAATGGAGGTTTTAAGTCTTCCATAGTGCACAATTGGTGGAGCTGCATGCTCTTGTTCTTGAGTTTGCTGATCCTAAAGCCTGGCTGACCTCCTTTTTGGAAGACAGAACCCAAACGGTCACTCTGGGTCCCTTCCTATCTAAAGAAAAGGTGTCAATCGGAGTCCCTCAGGGCTCGATTCTGATCCCTTTATTATTCAATATCTACATGGTTCCCCTCATCTCCTCAATTGAGTTGTATGGCATTTTAGTAACATCATATGCCGACGATACTCAATTAATAGTACCTCTGGATAGGAATCCCAGCAAGGCGGAACTTAATTTAAAAAATGTAAATAATTGTTTAAAGGACGTCTTCCTTTGGTTAGAAACCAACCAGTTAAAATGCAATGTCAATAAGACAGAAATCATCCAGATGGGAAAAAAGCTTCAGTTTCGTCCCGCTGATTGGTGGCCCGAAGATTCTCCAGCCCCTCCATTGGCTGTTGCCTCAGCGCGAAATCTAGGTGTCTTATTTAACGCCGAATTATCTTTTGACCAGCATGTTAGAAATGTGGCTGGAAGCTGTTTTAGCATTATCAAGTCCTTGAAAAAGTTTTTCGATTTCTTGCCCATAGACGCTAGAAAGGCCGTAGCGGTGGCTTTAATCCTTGCCCGCCTAGATTATTGTAACGGGCTCTTGGCTGGAATAAATAAAGCCACTTTAAAAAAGCTACAAAGCGTACAACACGCCGCAGCCAGATTGGTACTAAAATTACCTAGACAATCATCTGCATCGGCGGCTTTGAAGGCCTTACATTAGCTGCCTCTTAATAAGAGAATTCTTTACAAGATGCTCATGATCTCCACCGTGCTTTCAATAATACGGGTCCAAGATATCTCACCAAACGATACATTCATTATAATCCATCAAGGAGGCTAAGATCTTCAGACTGCAATCTGATTTCTATGCCTAAATTCAATCTTAAAACCAAAGGGGGAAAAACCCTGACGCATCTCTCCTCTAAGGCCTGGAATGTCATGCCCAAAGATCTTAGATTCCTTCAGACAGAAGGCCTTTTCAGAAAGCAACTAAAGACTTGGATCTTCAGCCTATCATCAGACTTTGTTAATACTATCATTTAATTCCCTCACACCGCACGACACACTGTATCTGTTAGCGCCAGGATGCTCCTTTCGGAGCGATAGTGCGCTTTATAAATAACAATATACAAATAAAAATACAAATACAAATGTGAATACTCTTACTACTGTGTCCAGTCTTTTAATGAGAACTTGTTCTTTTGGTCACACAATGATTATACAGAGTCTAAAGGCAGCACAATAAAGCATAACATGCTTTAGGTTCAAGTGGCAGAACTTAGAAATGTCTCCCACTCACACAGGTTATCTATACTCTTTTTTTTATAAACATTTTTATTGAGAAAAGAAAAGAAAAAACATAAGGCAGCAATATGGCAGTGCATAAGTCCACAGCATATTTGTACAGTTTTCAATACATTTGACCCCAGGGTGACACTGTAAAGACCCTTCTATTGCGTCAGACCAATACGTTCCAGCATATACAATGTGTAGATCATACATAGCGTAATAAACTCACCAAACCAAGATGCACACCCCTGACCTCCGGCATGCAGGTGCCTGGCTTATTCAGCACTAGGAGTGGGCATAACATCCATCTCAGAGACATCCAGCAGTCTATCTCGTTCACATTGCAGTTCTATAGTGGGAGACACGCAAATGGTACCCCTGTATCTGTTCCACCTTCCCCAGTTGTAGTCCCATTTCTTGGGGCAGCCCCTATGTTTGAAGACATATTTTTTGGCAAGCATTGCACTGTCTATGTCGATTGACCAACTGCGTAGAGTCTGAACCGTCCCCACACTCTACTTATGGGCAATGTTACACTTTGCAATGGCCCACCCAAGCGAAGCCCACGTCTGCTCTATTTGCATTAAGTCAGTAGCTTCCCAGACATTTAGGAGCCACAATTGGGGGGAGGCCTTGAGGTATTTACCACCCACCCTCTCCATTTGTTGCGTGACCCTACTCCAGTACTGTTGCACTATCCAACAGTCCCAGAGAACATGAAAGAAAGTACCCAGTTGGTGACATTGCCGGAGGCACAGGGGGTCAGTCCTCCTTCCTATCTTGACCCAGATCCCAGCGCCTAGATATACACGATGCAGGATCTTTAGTTGGACCAGGCGCAATCTCATAGTGATCGCTACTTCCTTGGGAGAGGCTAGAGCATCGCGCCAGTCCTCATCTTCTAAATCTCCCAGAGCTGCCTCCCAAAGTTGTCGCAGGCGCCTTAAGGGGTCTGGGCGATTGTTAAGTAGCTTTTTGTATGTGAGAGATATGGCCTTTTTGTGCATGGGGTCGAGTATCAGTTGGTCCTCCAGTGGAGAGGCCTCAGGGAGAGGGGCGTCTTTGGGCAAAACTGCTTTGACTGCATGACTGATTTTCAGGTAGCGATAGGCCTCGGTCTGTGCTAGTTGGTATTTGTTCTCTAAATCAGCAAATGGGGCTAATCAACCCTCAATTCACATGTCCCCCACTTTTGAGATACCTATCATATCCAACTTGTCAAAACCAGGACATTTACTAAGCTGCCCCAGCAGGTCTGGTTCCCAAAGCGGTGTGGCCTTTGTGAGCATGTTATGCCACCCCCATTTTCTATTTACGCTGTACTAGACCTCCACTGTGCGTGCCGTGGGCCGTGTGAGGCTGATCCTGTGAGGGTTTGTGTAGAGTGCTCTAGTGAAGCCTCCCGACCTAGAAGCCAACGATCAGTGTAAAAGTTTGGGTCGTCATATTACCCATGTATCCATTTATTGATTTAAACCAGCTGAGAGGTATGATAATGAAGCCTCTTGTCGGGTAAAGCAATACCCCCATCGTACCACCCCATCTTCAACTTTGCCATAGCTATTCATAGGGCCCGTCCGTCCCGCAGTAGCCCGCGTACAACACCTTCGATACCGACAAAATAGTTGTCAGGAATCTTGTTAGGGGTGTATTGCAACACATAGAGAAACCGCGGCAGTGCTAGCATCTTAAAGAGGGCGCATGCCTCAGCAGAGTAAGTGGAAGGGATCGCCAATATTTAGCATCGGACCAAAGGTGAGTCAGGGGTGCAATCAGGTTGGACTCATAGAACAAATACGGGTCCGGTGTAATATAGATACCAACATACTTGTAGCCCTTTGCTACCACTGGTATGTCGTACCACGGGGGCAGCACGGCGGCGTACCCCACAGCACATAAAGCTGAGATTTAGTCCAATTGATAGTATAGCCCGAGTTGGAGCTAAAGATATGGAATACGTGGAGAACACGGCGGAGAGACCGTGAGGGCGAGGCCAAATTTAAGAGGATATCATCCTCGTACAAGGAGATGCCATCTTCGTGGTCCTTAGTCCACTTCAGCCCCCTAATCTCCGGGTTACTCCTGATCCAGACACCCAACAGTTCCAAAACAAGGGCAAATAACAAGGGTAACAGAGGGTACCCCTGTCTAGTACCCCTCCCCAATGGCAATTGTTTCGAGACGTGGTTGTTGACTGTAACATGTACGGTTGGGTGGGCATAGAGCAAATGGATCCACTTTATGAGGTTTGGGCCAAAACCCATCCTGACTAAGACTGCGAAGAGAAACTCCCACTCAATAGTGTCAAATGCCATGGATGCATCTAACAATAGTAAAGCTACATCCTCCCTAATCGTATCACGTCTACCCAGGACCCCGTGGAGTCGCCACAAATTCGAAGCTGTATTTCTCCCTGGCATAACCCCAAATTGGTCAAGGTGCACGTGCTCCGTAATGCAGGGGATAAGCCAGTTGGCCAATAGCTTAGCTAAAATTTTCATCTCAACTGTCAGTAGTGAGATTGGACGATACGCTCCACAGTCATCTAATGATTTGCCCTGCTTGTGGATGACCACAGTAGAGGCCATTCGAACATCAGCAGGTAATTTCCCTACATCTAGACTTTCAGCATACATTTGGAGCAAGTAGTGGGATAGTTTGGAAGCCAGTGGCTTCAAGAATTTGATCTGGAGCCCGTTAGGTCCCATAGCTTTACCTGTGCAGACGTCTTGTATCGCTTTCTGAATCTCAGCATCCGTGATTGCACCCTCCAGAGAATCACGGTCCTGTGGGGACAGACATGCAACTTTAATGGTCGAAAGGAGGTCACCAGCCGTGTACGACTGGGACGTCGCAGAGGGCGTGTACATTGATGGGAAGTAAGAAGTGAACGTATCAGCGATCTGTTGGGGATCAATGATTATATCCCCATTTGTCCCGCGCACTGAGAGAATCCATCTCGACGATTGCTCTTTTCTCTCTAGCCAAGCAAGGAGTTTCCCGTCCGTTCTCCATGTTCATAAATCTTAGGGTGCGTGGAGGTATACCTCGCCTTGCCCGCTTCTATCAGGAACTGATTGTAGTTGAGACGCACCATCGTAAGCGAGTGCTGCATCTCGGAATCATGGGTAAGTGCCAGGGCTTTTTTCCGGGATAGGATATCCTCCTCGAGCTCTATTATTCTCTTGGCAAGTTCTCTCTTATGGCCAACCATCAAAGACAAGGCTCTTCCTTTCATAGCAGCGCCAACGCACCCCATAGGATGCGGGCTGATGTAACTGACCCCACGTTTTCTTGAAAATAGTAGTCAGCTTCTTTGATTAGTGTCTCCTTAATGTGGGGTACTTTGAGCGCCCATGGATTTATAGTAAGGGTGGCATGTCTTTTGGGCTGTCCAAACGAAAATGGGGGATTGATCAGAGATTTCACGTGCAAGGCACCTGGAATCAGTAAACATGCTAATATCATGAGCGTGGGTGAACATGTGGTCGTCTCGCAATTGACTGTTATGGGCGCCAGAATAAAATCTAAACTGCACGGTGGTCGGAATTAGTTGCCCCAGACATCAACCATGCCCGTGGCGGACAATAACTCTGCCAGTGGAGACCCCCTGGGGGTCCCTGCGGCTGGAAGGCAATCGATGACACCATCTACAGCCAGGTTAAAATCCCCCCCACCACCAGCAGCCCCAGGGGGAGGTCAAGCAAAAGTGTCTCGAGGTCTTACAACAGAGGACTCTGCATCCCAGGTGGGGCATACACGGATATAACATTGATGGCCTGTCCCTCCCATGTGCCAGAGAGCACCACACATTGCTCATCCGACCAGACCTTGTTTATTAGGTATGGACACCCCCTGCGTAAGAGTACCCCCGTCCCTTGAGAGCTAGACATAAACCTTAAGTGGGCAGCCAGATAGTATCCCCATCTATTTAGTGCGCTGAATGAGTTACCAATTAAGTGTGTCTCTTGAAGAAGAAAAATGTCTGGTGCCTGCCGTTTCATGTATTGAAGGGCCAATTCCCACTTAATTTTATCTTCGAAACCATTCACGTTCATTGTGAGGAACTAAGGTGCTAAGTGTGGGCCCATGTTTAGATAGAGGGATGAACAGTATGAAGCAGCGAGACAGAGGACACGTCAGTATTCATGCAATGAGGGTGGGACACACCAGACGGCCCTTCGTGTGTCCATATGTTGAGCTGTATGTTTCAAAACAATGCAGGTGATCTAGTGTTTTCAACCCTGTGGATCCCCGTACTCCCCATGGTGTCGCATTGAAAGCCTGAATGTGGACATACAGTACAGTAGGTACCGAAAATTGCTGCAGTAAATAAAAAGACCCCCCAACAAGAGGGGAAATAAGAAAGAGCATCATAGAAACACAAAAGTCAAAACAGAATAAACATACCCTCCTTAAACCCCAACACCCAACACCCATCCCCCATCCCCCACCCTGCCTCCCTGCCAGTGGGCATAAAACCACCTGCCACCCCAAACTTGCAGAGTGCCTGTCGCCCACCCTCAACAGAATTAGGGACGTGATACAACCCCACTCCCGGGGGCACTAACTTGTGAGAGCATGTGCATTCCCAGCATATGACCCCCGGCCTGCGATTTGAATATGATGAACTGTAATCAAAGGATAACACAAGAAACAGCAATGTCAATACCACTGAGATAAACCATAGCGGCAAGCTGGACGTTTGGAGTATGCAGTCTGGTAGAGAGAAAGTGGAGGGCTGTCAACACCAGATCAGTCTGCTCCCCTCAGGTCATTGTTCATAAAGTCAAGTTGGCCACGGAGCAGCTTGCGACACCCCCAACCGCCAATACCGTTCGTGGGTCAAAGGGCAGAAAGGTATGCCATCAGGAGACAAATACAAGTTGTTCACTCCCCTCAGAGGTCAGCCGAAATGCAAAAGTGAACAATGTGAGGTCTTATACAGCCCTGGAAAGCTAGAACATGGTGGAATGTCAACAAGGCACAGTTTGTCTCCCGAGACTCGGCTCAGCAGACCCCAGCGATCCAAGGCCAATCAAACCAATGTCAACCCACCAAACCTCACCCAGTGGGGCTCTGCGTTGCTGAAGCATCACCCGGCAGAGACCCTGTCCGCGGGCTTGACCTGTCGCCATTTTATCTGTCACCAGCAGGCCTGCAACAGTGTTTTTCAACTGTTCTGCAACCCTCAAGCCAGCCCCAGGCGTTCTCAGGTCTAGTGAAGAACTACACCTTATCCTCAGATTCCACACGCAGCTTGGCAGGGAAGAGCATGGCGTATTTAATGCTTTCGTTCCTCAGCAGACGCTTCACGTCCAGGAAGCTGGGACGTTGTTTCTGGACCCGTAGGGGAAGTCCAGAAAAATAGTAACCTTGCTGTTGTCTATGGACAGTGCGGAGCCGTTCGTGCCATCTGCAGGATAACATCTCAGTCGCGAAAGTTGAAGACTCATGCCCATAGGGGTCGAGGTGGCGCATCAGGCCTGGCTCTTCCCTCTGGCCCCTGATGTGCACGTTCAATGGAGAAATGTTGGGATAGTCTCTTCAGCTGCAGATGTTTAAGGATGAGGTCTTCGACAAAGAGATCCGCTGCAGGCCCTTTGCCCCGTTCCGGCACTCCCAAAATGCAGATGTTAGTGCGGCATACGGCTTTCACAGTCGTCCAGTTGCAATGCCATGGCCTCCTGAGTAGTCTAGAGGTCGGCCACCTGGCAGTTGAGGAGGTCAGTGTCTGCTGTCAGGTCCTTGGTCACACTTTCCACTTCCCGCACCCATTCAGCCATCTTCTTCATGTCCGCTCTGATCAATAAGACCTCTGAGGCGATGGAGTCAATGCAGGCTTCCAGGGGGTACGCACCAACGTGATAGCAGCAAAGATGTCCTGTAACGTGGGGTCTGGTTGCATCCTGCTGGATTCGGGCTCGAGTTGCTTTTCTTCTTGGCTCTTCTGCCACGCATACTTCTCGAGCTTGGCCTGAAGTGTCCCACGTCCGCTATGGCCACTTGCCATGATGGTGCAGTGGGGTGTGGTGAGTCAAAGACTGGGCCCGGGACTAGACCAGTTACTCACCACCACCTACTTATGAGACCAGCCCACAACGGCCTGTCGTTTCCACGGGTCAACCCCAGACCCAAGTATGCCTCAGTTACAAAGAATACCACACCGGCAAGGGAGGGGCGAGCAGATAATGTGAGTGTCTTGCTAGGGGCTACACCTACCGGGCAGGCCCCTGATTCCACGTCCACATTGTGATTTCCGACCATTGATGGGCCGAGTATAGGACCAAGGCAGTCTTATTCCCTATCACGCACCATGAGTTTAAAGTCAGTCAGGACCCGTCTTGATCATTGCGCACCCCTTCTGCAATGCACTGTGACGCGGGCTCTTTAGGAAACTTCAACACTGGGTGGGGAACTGCATGCCATGATTCGTCCGAAGCTACAGCAATTCTACTCACAAGGACTGGAGCCCCTAGCAATGGCAGAAAAGTCTACAAACCGGGCCCAAGGGCATTTTCTGCCCTGGCCCAAAATAAGGAAGTGTCCTCAGTCCCCTCCGTGGCCACGGCATACAGCGTCTCAATAACAAGGCCCAGGGGAGGCCCAAGGAGCGGGGCCCGCTGCTACCGTGAGATTTGCCAGGTGTTGTGAGGAGGCGCACTAGAAGTCTACGCGGCCCGCACAGGAGGCGCGAGGCTGCTTTTCAGCATAGGTCGGCTGATGGGGCCTCCAGGGGCCAGGGAAGCACAGCAGCAATGAGGTCGGATGTTGTGGGGGAGGCAAGGGCAGCGCACTCACCAGGGGGCTCAGTGACAGTTGTCGATGCCGTCCCGGCCCCTAGGCCTCCAGCCGGGCCTCGGATCCCCACCGCAGCCGGTGTGTCAAGTAGCGAACAATGCAAACACAAGGAGATGATGGACGGAGTGCTGAAACTTTTCAATCACTCACCCCCAGATCTGGGTTGAATCCATCATCATTCTTTAGCTCACTTTGCCACCCCAGTTCAGAGAAAGCTATATGCAAATCAGCCTTGACCCTGTGCCTCATGGGAACAGTCAAGCCCGAACTACCAACCCATTTCTTCCCTGGATCGGAAACAAACATCCTGGGACCGGTTTCGGGCTAACAGCCATCTTCAGCCAGGCTAACTTGAATTCAGTGGCAAAGTGAGCAAGGGACTCACGTCTGGGCATACCCTGCCAACTTAGGGTGAACAATGCAAACACAAGGAGATGATGGATGGTGTGCTGAAACTTTCCAAACACTCACCCCCAGTAACAGATCTGGGTTGAATCCATCATCATTCTTCAGCTCACTTTGTCACCCCAGTTCAGACACAGCTATATGCCAATCAGTCTTGACCCTGTGCCTCATGGGAACAGTCCAGCCCGAACTGCCAAGCCATGTCTTCCCTGGACGGGAAACGAGCATCCTGGGACTGGTTCGGGCTAACAGCCTCTTCAGCCAGGCTAGCTTGAATCCAGTGGCAAAGTGAGCAAGGGACACACGTCTGGGCATACCCTACCAACTTAGCGCAAACAATGCAAACACAACGAGATGATGAACGGTGTGCTGAAACTTTTCAAACACTCAACCCCTGTCTCAGATCTGGGTTGAATCCATCATCATTCTTTAGCTCACTTTGCCACCTCAGTTCAGACACAGCTATATGCCAATCAGTCTTGACCCTGTGTCTCATGGGAAGAGTCCAGCCTGAACTATCAAGCAAGGTCTTCCCTGGACCGGAAACAAGCATCCTGGGACCGGTTTCAGGCTAACAGCCCTCTTCAAGTAGCAGCGCACAGCCAATTCGGTGCTCGGCACGCACAGCACCAATTAGCCCCGCAGCAACGTTCCTCACTCCCGTGGCCGACCAGGCACCACATATCAGTCAAATGTTCGACATGATGGCAGAGGGGAACCTCTGAGTCAAACAGGCTCCGTAGCAGGTCATTATGGCCGGGGCAAGTCTGAATAAAGCGGATTTATCAGGAGTGGCGTGACGGAGCGAAGCTACTGTGCGGCCATTTATCAGTGCAGTTGGCCACCGTAACCCATACTCTTGGCCATCAGCATGTGGGAGCACATGCTGTTGGTAATTCTTTGGTTGGTGAAGCGGACAAATCTGCAGTAGCCACGTGTTCTGTAGCAGCAGTTACACGATCCGTGACTAAGATTCATAATGACATTTTGGCAGCCATTGCTGCTATGAAGGATGGAATTGCTCTTCCGCAGGGCTTCCCTTTGAAGTATTCTTATCATTTATCTGCTGAACAAGTTCCTTCTGCTAAAATTCCAATGGTTGGGGATTGGCTGATTCCCAACAAAGACCACAGACCTGCTTTGATCGTTGCTGCACATAAAGGCAGGGCTTCTGCACATGCTGGAGTGTCTTCTATAGTCTCTATTTTACAGCAACGTTACACTATGGCATGGTTTACATAAACATATCCGTAATTATGTACTTTCGTGTCACATTTGCCAATAAATTAAGCCATCCACAGTCTCAAGCCCACCGCAAACACAGCTGTGTTTATCCAATCAGCCTTTTGGTTGTGTGTATCTTGATCACTGTGGTCCGTTCTCCTCTGATACTGCATAGAAATATATCTTGGTTGCAGTTGATTTGTGCACTAGATTCCTTTGTGTTTGGCCACAACACAGTGCTGACGCTCAAAATGTCACTGGAGATTTGCATGTCTTTGGATGTTTGCCTGTGCCACCTTACATTCTGAGCAAGGCCCAGCATTCGCCTCTAAAGTGTACACACGGATCTCAATGGGGGTGCAGGTACAGTTTTCGTCTACATATAGACCAGAGGGCAATTCCATAGTGGAGCGAATGAACCGTGACTTAAAGCAATCTTTGACAGCTAGAGTCTTAGGTACTGGCAGGAACTGGCTGGCCCACTTGTATTGGGTTCTACATGCACTAAATAATCTCCCTAGAAGATCTCTGGGTGGGTGGACCCCATACGAAATGCTTTTAGTCATTAAAATGTTTGTGCCTGACCTTGATGGTCTAGACGTTGTGGTGACTACAACGTATATAATCATTCTATTATGTTACAGGACCTACAAAAGACCCATGACAGCTACGCAACTGAACATTTACCTCCTTCCAATGATGCAGCACTGCTAATTCCAGTAGCCGGCTGGCTTCCTAAGATTGGAGATCCGGTACGAATAAAGCTGGAGAACAAAAAAGAATTTGGTCCCTCTTATCGTGCACCCGTTCCAGTGCTTGGATTGAAGGGTACTCGTACAGTAGTACTGTACTGTTGTCTTTACCTGGAGCTGGACGACTCCGTGACCGAAGAAGATCTCAAGAAGATGTTGGAGGATGTGAACATCCAACTAGACAAGCATGCACGTGAAACACAGGAACGCAAATTAAGGAAATTCAAAAGAGATACTATCGATTACAAGCTCGGCGAGGTGTACACCTGGGCAGAGGTGTACGCCCGCCGGCGCTCTAACAAACCTTAAAATCCATTCTCGGCTAACGAAACTTCATCTTCTGAAGAAGAATCAAGACAAAGACCAACTACCGTCAGAACCGATGGCGAATCACAGATGCCTGGACCCTCAACTGAACCTGCGGTTCATTTTTTAGATTCCGGACCCGATCAACAAAAAGATCCCGGACGGGAAAAACCCGCCGAGGAAACAGAAAGAACTCCACCAACAACCAAGGGCAAAAAGACGAAAACGAGACGGTGAACAATATGGATAACTTGGTGATCAACATCTCCTCTACTACATTGTCTACTGACGAAATTAACACCTTACAAAAGGGGTTATCATTTGTTCCAACTACTAGAACCAACACATTGGAACTTGAAGTGAGCGCTTTCAAGTTAGTACGAAACATTCGACTGAAACACTATTTTCAAAACATCAGCCCCATCACGACTCAGGAAGAAGACATGCTTCGAGGATTGCGACCTCACAGTACTTTCATGGCACCTCAAAACCACAAAATTATTGATGCTTTTGAGAATTTGGTGAAACAAGACATCTTGAAACTTCCATTCACACAACCTGAGAGACATGGGAACCTCACCCGCAAAGAGAGAAACATCCTACAAAAATTGGCGGATAATCCGAGCATCATCTGTCAAAATGCTGACAAAGGTGGTGCCCTGGTCATCATGGACACCACCTTTTACGAACAACAGGTCCATGCACACATAAGTGATACCAACACCTATGATATTTTACCTGGGGACCCCACCCGGGAGTTCACTGACCATTTGATTAAGATCATTACCAACGCATTTGATAGTGGCACTATCAATGACAAAACAAGAAGATACTTGACACCCATTAACCCGAGACCTCCTGTACTGTACATGCTACCAAAAATGCACAAACATCCGACTAACCCGCCATTCCGTCCCATAGTGTCGACGATTGGCAGTATCCATCAAAATGTTGGCAAATTCTTGGATAAATATCTTCAACCATTCGTACTTACTACTGAATCACATGTTAAGGATACCACAGACTTTCTACTTAAACTTGAACCTATCATGAATGAACTGAGAAACACCCAACTGATCATGTGTACTGTGGACGTCTGTTCCTTGTACACCTCCATCCCCCATGATGGAGGTATTGAAGCCATTGAGCATGTATTGGCCCAATCTGATCTGGATCAAGACTTGAAAGTCTTTTTGATGCAACTTACCATGTTTTCTTTATACCACAGTTATTTTACAATTTTTGACAAATGGTTCCTGCAATTAAATGGTACGGCCATGGGAAATTCGGCTGCTCCTTGCTACGCAAACATTTACATGAGGATCTTTGAGTCTCAACATATTTTAAGCCAAAGCAGTTGGCAGGAACATGGCAGATTATACCTGCGCTATATTGACGACATTTTTCTACTTTGGGAAGGTACCACCGAAACTCTTTCGACCTTTCTGGCATCTTGGAACACCTTTAACCAACGGATACAATTCACATGGGATCATAGTGAACAATGCGTCCATTACCTGGACGTCAAAATATTGAGAGAATTGGGAGAATGGTCTACTACCATCTTCCGTAAGCCCACGGACAGAAATTCTACGTTACACTATCAAAGCTTCCACCGCATTGGTCTGAAGAACAATTTACCATATGCTCAAATGCTCAGAATAAAAAGAATCGTGTCGAAAGACGAAGAATGCAAAAAACAGATCAAGATCGTGATGGAAAGACTTAGAGCACGCGGATATCCCACCCCTATACTGGATTTGGCAGCCGAAAGGAGCGAGAAATGTGCGAGATCTACTCTATTGCAACCAAAGGCCAAAACACCGACCAACCGGATGGTGGCAGTTTCCAAATATTCTAAGACTTCACACTGCTTTCAACAAATCATTCGTAAACATTGGACCATCTTGTCCCTTGAACCTGATTTCAAGGGATTATTTGATCAGCCGCCTATGTTTGCATTTTCTAGAGGCAAGAACCTTAAGGAAATTCTCAGTCAACGCAGTGGAACTAAAAAGAATACTGTCTACTCGGGCCTCAGACCCTGTTTCAATTGCAGCAATTGCAATAATTGCATCCGTGGCAACACCATTAACCACCCGATGAAAGGCAATCCTATTAAACTCAAAGTGAATGCTACTTGCAACAGCATGAATGTTGTATACGTTCTAAAATGTCCTTGTGGCAAGTGCTATGTTGGCCACACCGAGAGAAAGATCCGCGTGAGGATCTTAGAACACAAGAGCAACATTCGAACTCAGAATCTTAAGTCCACTGTTGCTACCCATTTCATGGAGAACAGACATACTGTTGCACAACTCAAATTTCAAATATTGGAACAAGTTGATATCACGTTGAACAATAAGCACACATTATTAAAACGTGAAAACTTTTGGATCCGATACCTGTCCACGATGGTCCCTCATGGGCTCAATGACCGCATTGAATTTCTTTGCTACTTATAAATGCATTATTTCAGTATGACCTTTCTCTGTTTTTCCATGTTTCAACCTGTTTATTTTTTATTTTTATTTTTATTCTTATTTTTATCTTCCATCATTTTTCGTTGTTGATTCACCCCTTTGATCTTTTTCATGCTTTATGGTTCATGTGCATTGGCACTTTTACTCTTTTTCCTCATTGTTTCAGACTTTTTACCGTTTCATCATGGCGTTCATTATATACACCACTTCGTTGTAGGTGATCTAGTCCTTCTTTTATGTTGATGCACTTTGCTCCGTCTCTTATGACGGTTTCCTTTCAGACCCGCGGTTGATCCTTCCTTTTGGAACTCCGCGGAGTCCATACCTTATCACACACGAGTAAGTACCCGCTCTGGGACTCTGGTATTTTTTTCACCGCTTTTTACCGCATGAGTTATTCTTTTACCGGTTCTCATCACACGAGTGTCTTTATCGTTCACCGCTTGGGACACACTGTCAGGTTTTAGGATGCACGGGTGAACCCTTCTATGTTCTTTTCACGTCGAGTATTATGGCTTAGCATCTATATATTCTTTTTGCACGACCTATGGTGACTTTTCTCCCTTTTTTGACATTAGGCACTACCTTTTGGGTTACTTTTCGTTTCGGAGCCATGATTATTTTCCCATTTTGCGTTTTATGCTTATTTTGCAGTCTGTTTTCGTATACTGTCGCATATGTAATCAACATGTGTACCTTGGTCGTTTTAGCATAGTACAGTATGGTTTTGTTGTTTCTTTGTAGTGTAATCCCCTGAAGAAGGGCTTTGCCCGAAATGCATCGGGATGTGTGTTAAAATTGGTATCACCATATGAACTTAATGTGGAACACCATCATCTTTACATGTCGAAAAATAGAGACATTTTTGTGTTCAAATAAACCCTGAAAGTTGGATAACTTCAACCTGATTACCATTTGATGATTATCATTTGATTATGGAATAAGACCTTTGGTCCACCTTGGTTGTGCGCTGGGGTGTTCTCTCCCTAGGCGGGGGAGCTGCATTTCTGTCTTTACCTGGTCGCAAAGACAACAGATACATCTCAGTGGGCAATGTCAAGTTACACCTTCTGGCCGATTCTGATTAGTGTCAGGCTTGCAGTTTCGTGCAACGCAATTTCATTAAATCAGCGGACTTTATCCTCTTCCACTAATGCTCGCGTGAGTGAGGAAGTGATGGACACTACTATTGACCTTTCACCTGTTCTGCCTCCATCCTCGTCCAATACAGATGTTGAGTATACTTACCCTACAGATGAGTCTAATAGTGAAGTGCCAAACAGTCCTCGGCAACATGAGGCTGATCCGGCACTACCACCTCTAATTAACAGAACTTCAAGCGGTTACTTTAGAGATCATACCAGCTTCTCTTCTATCTTTTCTAGCGTCTTCAGGGGGGTTCCTTTGTTACTGGCTCTTGCAGGTGGAATACTGATTATTCTGCTTCTACTATGCATTGGCTGCTCCTCTTGTGGTAATGCACAGATCAGGCCAATTGCAAGTGTACCGTGACCAAATGCAACAACTTTTTGGATGCTTGCCATTAGCGACACTTAGCGTGAGTTATGGATTGACTTTTCGTTTTGCCTACTTCATTTGCGTGCAACCTGTGTTCTACTGTCAGCGTTGCCCTTTCTATTGGGCTTTGGATTTATGCCTCTCCAATACGTCATGTACAGTCCTGGATTTTCACCAGCTAATGGGTCCCTTAGAGGCCCATTAGCAGGCTTGTTCTGGGAATGGCTACATGGCGTGTGCTGCTGCACTTGGGATCTTGGCTGAATGGGATATCTGTGCGGCTGCGCAGAATCTCCTACAACGAAATGTCATTGAATATCACGTAAGTTTTGCAGATATACTCTTGGAAGCATCACAATACAAAGAGCATGTCTTTTCCTTCAACATACCTAATTGGATGGCATCCCTTTTTTCTACTAATGATAGGGATGGCCTTTTGGAATAAATTGCATTCTTAAGTTAACATATTTTTATGGATTTTCCACCTCTTTCTTAATCAAGTTTTAATAATAAACGAAAATACTTTAATCACCATAAAAAAAAATATTCCCCCCCACATTTTGTTTTTTTTCAAGCGCTTCTGGACTTTTAACTCTGTTTTACTCTTTTGTCTATATACTACAACCTTACCAAGGGGAGGGTGTAATATGGCCGTTAGGGTCATTCTCGACATTGCTAGGTTAGCATGATTTCTGCTGCCATGATGCTGCTTTTGCCCATGTTACTTCATGACTTTATTTTGTAAGACTCTCTTTGTGCCTTTCACATGAGAACTGTCAACTTTCTGCATTCTCTGCTGTTCCTGGAATATAGTCTGAACACGATGTGTAAGGTTGATAAACATGCCCCTTGTTATTCTGTTCTAGTCGGTCCCTAGCACCTAGACTAATCATGCTAAACACAGCTGCACTACTGGAAAGCTCATGCTTTGATATTACGGGGATGCATGTTGTTCACACACACTTGGAGAGAGACCTTTCCTTGGAGAAGAGCTATGCTGTTCCTATGATGTAAACCTACCATCTAGGCTCTAAGGTATGGGGTCCGCTGACAAAGTCCGTAGATCTTCTTTTATATAATAAACATTAACTTACCAACGGGAGGGCAGTTAGGCCTTATAGTCCTTTTTCCACTGTCTGTGTCTGTGTGTATGATGACATCCCCCTTTATATTCTATGGTATTGTAACAATGCTAACTGTTCTAGGTTTATGGATTTTGCTGCTTGCATTTGCTCATATACTGCATTGTAGAGAATGATAGTGAAAATAAATATTTTGCACTATACAGTGACTCTGACAATCCTTATTGTGGACAAGTACATGTGAATGAGTGAAACAGTACGTCTTGCTACCACGATTTCTGAAGAGAGTTGGGAGTGTTGTGTTCTGGGTTGTCTAATCATTTGTAGCTTTGTGGTTATGTAGGAAAACGAATGAGACACTAGCTAGTCGGTTTTGGGATCTTGGGTACTAAGGGGGTAGGAAGGTGCAACCCCTATACACGAGGTCCTGTTTTCCTTCGCATAGTTCTGTGTATGTGCAGAATCCCGCAACACTTTATTGCCCCAATCACAAAGCTAATTACACAAAACCCCTCATCTCTTATTGTCTGTATCCAGTTAAATCCTTCTTACAATATGAGAACCAGTGGCAGCTCCTCCGTAATGGCGGAGGAGAGTCACCCCACTGCCTTGCTCAGGGCCTGGCTCAGAGCCAAAATATGGGAGGGGGGAGGAGTTCTAGTGCACTCCACTCCCTAAGTGCTCATGTGTGTTTTGGCTGGCCATCTCAGGCCCACCAAAACACACATACGCACTCAGGTTTTCTCCAGCCCAGCTGTATTGAGCAGCCGGGCTGGAGAAACCCCAAAGACTTGCTGGTCTGAGCAGGGCTTCTTTCCTGCTTGCTCAGACCAATCACTGCACTTCTCTGCAGAACAAGGGTTGGATGGGAGACTGTCCCAGGGGCTGCTGGGACCAGCAGACAGGGAAGGGAGAGGTGGTGCGAGGACTCGGAGACACGACGACGGAGTTGCCGGTGGCAAAGGTAAGTTTTCTTCTTCCTTTTTTTTATATTCAATGAATTCCCCCCTTGCCCCACTTCATCCCCCTCTCATCCCACCTCCACCCCCTCTCATTCCCCCATGCCCCCTCCCATCCCCTCCATACCCCATACGGCCCCCATACTCCAGTGCCACACCGACTCCACCCGCCTGACCACAGTTCGTTTATATCAGGTGCCGCTGATGAGAACTCTCCGTTGCCCCCAAAAAGATCCTGCTACCAAAACGAGCACAGCACATCCGAAGGCACTGAACACTTAACATGCAGAAGTGTGATATCACTAGCATTCACAGCAGTTTCACAAACTCTCCCCAGTATATCACAAAGGGTTGGTCTCTCACATCATTTTTAGAGCTCATTTTGGATGTCATCGTATTGGAACCCGGCCCTTTTAATATGCTCCTCTTTTCCACAGTGCATCCAAATGAGCTGAAGGGTGTTCACACACAGAGTATCATGCTCCACGATTACTTACTGATCATCCCTCTAGGCTCAGGCCAAGTTTCAGGCTCTGGGTTTGTCCCACTCCACTCATAATCAGTAGTACCTGAAAAAAAACAGATTAGGAAGAAATAAAAAGGTCAGTGGTAAAGATAAAACAGGAAACAACACACAGAGTGAGTCTCATGTTTTTTTCAAGGGTGTGTATAGCGTTGGGTATGATCAAGCAATTTGAAGTCAAGACTTTATGTAGAGCTTACCCACAACATACTGCCAAGAATTGTAGAAGATGTGTTGTTTAGGTTACACCAGTACTTTCAGTGAATGAAGGTAAAAACTAAATCCAAAAGACAATCATATAATTTCACAGACAAAACTCCCTAGTGGCATTGTGCTAGTCTGCAGTCATCATTAAGACACAACCGTTACTGCCCATGAGAGAGTGGATTATTCATTGGGACAGATGATAGCCCACCGCAAGTAATAATGTCACTCTTTTTGTAAAGTCCAGTAAAGCTTTCAGTAAGTTAAACCTAAGATCAGTCCCATCTACCTATGGGACAGAGCAGGCAGGCTTACCTCAAGAAAGTGTATAAAGTACTTAGAAGTTCCAATACAGTTAAAAAAAAATAGAAGATCCACCGCAATAAAAATCCTACTTTAGCATATAAAAAATATAGAATATTTTATTGAGCAAAATGACACTAAAACTATAAAAACCCAATAAGGAAAACCATAGATATGAAATGTAAAGGTTTAAGGTAAAATTAGTGCAAAATAGTTCAAAGTGCCATCCGCAGGCAACTGGTCATGCTAGACCAGAGGAGAGTCAGAAGTTAGGCTGGCCTCAGGCAATCACCAGTCAGATACAAGAATGGGTTTGTCCCGCTTAGATACATCTATGGGCCATCACGGGTTAGTCGGCATCAAAGCAGCTGGTAGAAGCCACAGCAAGGCTCAATTTTGCCAGGTGGCCGAAGGACGGGGACAGTCGTTGATGATGGTGGGAGAAGTTTGGATTTCTGCGCCGTTCTTTTCGGCAATGATAAAGTCCTCATCCATGGTGGCTTCAAGAAACCTGTAGGATGGACTTGACGTTGCCTCAGATCTGACAGATTCTGACGTCGAGAGGAGAATGTTATTGAAGCTATACCAAAGATGCATCCCCGATAGATTGTTCTGCTGGTCCAAAAAGCAAAAAATCTGGAAAATGTTTTAAATTCCCCAGTACTTAGGTCTAAGCAGGAGGAGTACTCTCTGAAAGCAGCCAAGGGTTCCAGGACTTCAGGAAAATCACTGGAGGGTGAGGACTCATTTGACTGAAGACACCATCAGGGTCTAGGACAGACCCAGTTGTAACTGGTTAGCTGGGATCCTTCAGGACTTCTTGCATCTTTTGTGTTAACAGAAGGCCAGCCAACTGACCCTTGGAGTCCACCTCTTAGTAATGGGTACAAGTGTGAGCAGGTCAAACTGTGCTCCCAGGTCTCAACAGAAGGTGCAGTCCTTGTTCTGTCTTCCACAGGTCCAGTAGTGTTCTAAAGAAAGTACCCAGAATTACCACATTTATGCCTGGAACTAGCCTGTGGGTGGGGGTGACTCTTGGTTCCTCCCTGATCAATCAGCAAAACGTACCCTGTGGTAAATTCACCCACTTTTGCAGCAGTTGCTGTGTGCCCTACTGCAAACAAATCCCACAGTGCCCCACTCTACCTAGATCTGAAATGGTAGAATCTTTACTCCATTGTCTAGTGATTCTGTCTACACAAAAGGTGTGTGGCCAGGAAAATGAGTACCCCCGAGGTCCCTCAAAATGGGTTCTCTGAACTGGTACTTTCCCACTGGGATTGTTGCCTGGCTGGCTAACAGTACAAAAGAGGAGCAGGCCCAGTTGTCCGCGACATCTGCCAGTGGCAGGATAGGCATACTTTGAAGATTTGCAAAGGGCTTGGTAATAAATATTTTTAAAAGTCCAAGAATTTACTTTTTAGCTGCTTCCCAGATGGGGGATAACTATTTTTCATATGTTTTCCAATTCCATGGAACCGCTAACCCAGCAACAGTGAAAAAAGCTTTTGGGGCATTGTCACTATATGGACCCTTCCTTATGGGCATTCAAGACATACTTAGAGGCAACCTATTCACATTTTTAAAGGAGGGTTTTGCCCTGTCAAAAAGGGCTATTTTCGGGGCCGGACTGGGAACCAAAACCCGCCCTGGCAAAGTGCTCGGCCACCCCCACCTTCCCCCTGGGGGTTGGGGGAGCCGCCGAGCTCTTTGCCAGAGCCTGTTTTCGGGCCGATTTAGTTACAGGGCCAATTTTGCAGCTATACTGCAAAAACAGCTCTGTAACAAAATCGGCCCCCAGGGGCCCACAACCGGCCCCCACCCATGCGGCGTACCGGGGCATTGCCCGGTGCTCGCTACGGCCAGTCTGGCCCTGGCTATTGTGACTGGTCGAATTTACAATTTAAACCTGCACAGCCAGGTTACTGGCGGCAATCCTGCCATCATGTTTTGCATTGTCTCTTTAATGGTGACACAATATGTGCTGCAGTCCACTAATGTCATTTAAGTTACAGGCCCTTGATACACATTGTACCTTATACTACGGACTTACACGAAAGCTAAATGGACCAAGTAGGTGTATACTAATTCAACATTTTTAGAGGCAGGGGCACATACATTGGGCACTCAACAGCAGTGTCCCTGACTGTGAAGTCCAAAACACAAAATACAAATCTACCAAAAAGTGGTTGGACCAAACGGAAAAGCAGCATTTTCCTACACTGCTTATAAGGTGTGCGATTATAGAAGCCAGGGTCACCAAATTATTGTTGAGCGCACATGAGGAGTTCCATGGTTGCAAAATGCAGAGTGTGTCCTACAGGATGTTCGTAATCAAATGCACAATGGTCCATGGAGAAGACCCAGGAAAGAAAGAAATCATCCCGACTCAAGCACAAAAAATAAGCTACTCATTATTAATGTTGTGTAGTGCCACCCAACCAGTGGTGAAGGACCAAGCTTGCCATATCTTGAGCCCCAAATGAGTGACGAAGACCCAGAAAAATAGATGGAGAACAGTTAGCGAAGGCTATGGGCATCAACAACATTTCAACAAAAGAAGGGCTGTCACAACCTTATTGCGCCCTCACCTTCAGTTTTAAGTGAGGGGAAAATGTAGTAATGCTTGTGAATATACAATTTACAGTGCATATTTGTATATATGAACTACAGGGAATGGGCTGAGAAGTTTATGATCTTGTTTCCTTGGTATTGTTGCCCTTAAAAGACCCCCTGGCTATTTCAGTATAATAAAAAATAATATAATTTTTTTTTATCCCAAATGGAAATGTGAGAAGAGCATTTAAGTTATTTTACTAATATCAAACACATATATATTTTCCACATATTGAGGAATTTACCTTATGAATGAGTCAATTTAATATTTTAAAACAATAATTTTCTGTGCATTTAAAAAGGGGAGTTTTCCACAAGTACATTTTCTTCTTTGTATGTTGTAATGCTAAGATATGAGATAATTATGATTTGCAACCTTATAGGTTTGTGACATGCTACCTGAATCCCCTTTAGATATGCTATACACTGTTTCACACCTTGGGGCATATTTACATTGAAATAGCCCAGCACGATGCCACAAGCACTTTTATTCTGCACTGAGCCGCTCATTTGCAAAAAAACACAGGGATGGGCCATATTTAGAACAAAACGATGCACCCCTGTGCTCTTCCCCGTGCCGTTGCTAAAACAGCAACCGTGCGCCAATGCAGGCTCCCTTGCACCTACGTGCCTGCGTTGTTGGAATGATTGTTTTTGTGCACACATAGACAAAAAACGAAGAGAAATAAAAGTATTTTTACTTGATGCGTTAGTTTTTGGCACTTCCTTAGACTTACGAAGTCTTGTAAATAATGGGCAGTGCAAATAAGACATGGATGTTGCGTGGGAACACCCACAGCAACATCGATGACAAGCCACAAAGAGGGCCATATTTGCAAGGCTGTGTGCTATGCAAATGCGCTTTGTGTGGCCTTGTGAAGATGCGCCAGCACAGAGCACCACAGAGCATCAAAAACAAGTGATGCTCTAGGGACTTGTAAATATGCCCCCTTGACTTTCAGGCTGTGAAGTGAAGTACTGGGTTTTTCAGAACCCAGCGGTGCCAGGGAACACACCCTAAGACTTCGAGTTCTTCCTGTTTCAGACTACAGAAACACAGAGTCTTCTTGGTCAAGTCAAAGATTGAATTTATTGGCTGCAGCCAGTAACAGGTATCCTAGAAGTACAACACGGTGTATATTCTCAGGAGACTGCTCAATCTTACAAAGCCAGCCATCCCTTTTTATACAAAATATTGTGCTTTAGGCAAACATTCCTTATTTTACAATTGACTATTCACATATTTTCACGACAAAGAAAAGGCAGATTCATGATGACAAGCTTATTTTCAGTTTGTCCAGCCCATAATCAATTACCCGGCAAGGCCCAACATTTTTCATCAGATATCGACGGACCCCTAATAAAATCGGGCACCTCCTCCTCGTAAAGCAAGCCATAAAGTAAGAAACAGAGACAGGTGTGTGTAAGATTAGGCATGGTTTGTATGTGATGAAAGGTTTATGGTATGTTGTGCCTTGATACTAATCTCGATCGGCCACTGGGAAAGGAACTGGCCGAACAGGTTTGGCTTCAGGCAGTGGAGGCAGCTTGCCCAGGTCACACAAAAGTCAGCGAAGGTGTACGTGTCCCTGAGACTCGTTTTGGCCTTAGTCATCGGCCTATGTGAGGGCAACCACATAATGGCTGCCGTTATACAAAATGGAACCCGAGGGTTTAGGATGGAATCTCTGATTTCAGGGTGATCTCGTGGCTCGAATACGTTGAAAATACTTGTGTATAGTATACTCGTCATTCTCGGTCTATTGATACTAAAATCGTCATGATACGACGATGTTTATAACATGGGTCCAGAATTTTTAGTACCACAGGCCCTCCTTTTGCCCTTACATAGGCAATTAACCTACACTCCTGCTAATCTGAGTCCAGGTCTATATTCATAAATTCATTGAGATGTTGCTGTAGCATCATCCTATTACTTAGCTCGTCCCTCGATACAGGTTTCCTTACACACGATGTAGCACATAGGCCACATATGGCAGGAGCACACTGTACGCACAGACAGAACAGGAAAAGGATGGCTAAGATCATCCCAATGACCATCAGAATTTTCCATCCCCAGACGGATAACATTTCCCAGAACCATCCCATCAATGACCAATCTCCTTTATCCACATGAATAGATTCGGAGACCTTATGCAGTCTGGAAATGGCCTGGTACACTGTCGGAGCGTTATCTGGAATGAAAACACAGCAACTGGATTGGATCACTTTACATACCCCACCTCGGTCTGCAAGTATGACATCTAACGCAACTCTGTTCTGAAGAGTCATAAGACGATCCGACTGGAGCTCAGCAGTCAAGTTACTAAGGGCACCGGCAGTTTCAACTACAGTGGACTCAACCACCCTTGTCAATTGCCTTATGTTCCTGCTGTTAACCATAGGTCCCCAAAACGGCAAAAAACCCTTCAAAAAATCTCCCAATTCTTGACCTGAAGTGTCTTCCTTGCTGAAGACACCTCTAACTATCCTTGTCTTGTGGTAATCTGCCGCAGCTGTGTAGGTGGGAGGCAGCAGGAACGAAACAAAACATGTGCCCGAGAAGTCAGGGGGTAGCCATGTGTATGCTCTATCATGACAGATGAAATAGGTACCCTTAGCTGCTAGGAACGAAGGGGAAGTCTGGGACGCAAAGACATACGTCTCATTGCAGATACTCTTCCCTAGCTGAGCTCTGGGATTCTTGCCATTACCTTGCAGACATAGATGACCCTGATAGGGTACGACCCAAATCGGGGAGGATCTTTTTGCTCGCTGGTTCTCACTCAGAGTAACTCCATATCCGGTCACGTTCCATCCAATATATGCTAGTGTCTCGTCTCTCGGGATAGTCTCATAGGAAATAGCTTCCCTAATCATGTCTACTATACCCTTAACTAGAGCACTATTCAACGGATTATCTTTCACAGAACGTAGGGGGTGGATTTCATGAGCGTAGATGAACATCGTTCTGTATGCCCACACAGAACCATTATGGCTGAATGGCAGGACCAGATAAGGGATACCTTTGTCCGTAGTGTGAGGCATAAGACCACACACCCAACAGTTAGTCGTGTTTATTACTAATTGGTGTTGGTGCAGAAGCTGAACGAAGGAGTTATTAACGAACTCTAACCTTCTAGCGGACTCATGTTCAGGCAGAGGATGAAAAGAATGCGAGGAAATAGTAGAAGGAGGTATGGGTGGTGTAGTGGGTGCAAATGTCACTCGAAAAGAGAATAAGACATATCCTATTAAAAACATCATTACACTAAACAACATGAAAATGCATAATATCAAAAAACGTTTTTTGGTCATCATTATACACATTTTGGATTTAAAGTTCATCTCTTTGGCAGGTCTCTCCATCTCGAAAAACTCCATCCTCTCTAATTGCTGCTCGCGGTGGTAGGGTGTTCTATGCTAAGGAATGCTTCTGTCAATCCAGGGCAACTCCCTTAGACCAACCAGAACCGTCGACCTAACGTCTTCGGCTGCACTCCAAAGACTTCGGCAACCGCGAGAACCCAAGAAAGCACGCACTTCTCTCTGTGTCATAGGCACACTCAATTTTGCAATTGCCTGAATTCTTTCTGGGGTCAGTTTCCTTCCCTCCTTCGATAAGAGATGACCTAAGTAGGTCACTTCTTATCGACAATATTGCAATTTTTAAAGAGACACTTTGTGATGCAAATCAGACAAATGACGTAACAACGACAACGTGGCTTCTTTACAAATGTCCTCAGTATCTGCAGCGACTAGCAAGTCGTCAACGTACTGAATAAGGGTAGCGCCATCAGGAAAAACAATCGTATCAAGCTGTGCTTTTAAAGCCTGACTATATATCGATGGACTCTCACATTAGCCTTGAGGAGCGCGTTTGAACAGGAAGCTTCGGCCTCCTAAACTGAATCCGAAAATATCCCTACTCTCCTCGGCAATTGGGATGCTGAAGAAAGCATTCTTCAAGTCAATCACCAAAAACCAGGTGGCAGAAGCTGGAATCATAGTTAATAGGGCAGTGATATCAGGAACAACTGGAAACTGTGGCACAACAATTTTATTCACCTCTCTAAGATCAATCACAAATCTGTAAACAGGTGGCTGAGAAGGGTCAGTACCTTCAAAACAGGCAGAACAGGGCTATTGCAAACGTTGCCTCTTGTTTCTTCAATTACATCTTTTTCAATCAAATCATAAATGATCGCTAGCAACGCCTTTTCACCTTCACTAGAGATCTTGTATTGGGGAATGCGTGGCATTTTAACATTGGCTTTCAATGTCACAACATATGGCGGTATTTCCAAGAGACCTACATCATTAGGACCAGTAGCCCAAAGGATGTCAGGAAGAAACGACAATTCTGTCGGAAGTTTTTCCTTTGACAAATACATTGGGGAGACCACTTTCTTACCCAGCGTGAGTTGTACTCCCGAAGGAGAACAATACAACGTCGCATACAATCTTTTCAACAGATCCAATCCTAACAAGTTCTCACCACAACCTGTCGTCAGAATAAGGGGTGCTTCGAATTCACAAGGTCCAACAGAAAGGGACATAGGACTAGAAACCGGGTTCCTAACCGGGGCACCAGAAAAACCTACTGAAACATTTGTTTCGCCAGACAAAGGTGCGCCAGGGAGTTTAGAGTGCATAATAGAATTCTTTGTAGCACCAGTATCCAACAGAAAAGGCTCTGACACACCTGATGTAATAACCTCAACATAAGGTCCACTATGATCTACTGGAACTGAAACAACTCCCTCTATTTGTCTACGGCTGTCCTAGCAATCATCATCTTCCATATTCTCACCCTCTGCATAGTAGTCATCAGCATAGTACTGAGTTGTCCTAACAGACGCGTTATTTTGCTGATCAAAACTATTCATTGAATTTTGAGGGGGAAAGGGACGCGCGTTCTGGGGGAAATTTCCACGTCCTCTACCTCTAGGTGCTTGTAAAATGCCTCGACCTCTTGCGCTAGAAACACCATTCATATGTTGTAACAAAGCAGGGCAGCTACTTTTAAAATGACCCTCTTCTTTACAGTATGCACACTGATTAGGACCTACAGGAAAACGTGGTTGAGAAGGCTCGAACCTTTGCGAGTTGCTCTGAAACTGCTGAGGTTGCTGGTAATCGCGTTAATTATTACGGGGCGGATACGCTTGCTGTAAAAGAACTTTAGTCTTCAACTCTTTAGTTTTCTTGTCTGCTCTATCCTTCTCGTCCTTATCCCTATTTTCGTAGTTCTGTGCAGTAGCCAATATCTGTGCTGAAGAGGAAACGGCCCAAGAACTCTCTGAATCTTTCAATTTTTTACACAACTCGGGAAGCAAATTATGTACAAACTTGTTAACAAACAACCTTTGACCACCTTCTGTACTCCTATCTTGACCACTGTGGTCGATAAACGTCTCTTCAAACCTAGTGAAGAAATCGGACACGGTCTCCTCTTTCTTCTGCTTACATGCAGACAATTTATCCCAATTCACACGCATCGCAGGCATTAAAGTCTTCATGTAAGTAACGATCTTACCAGGGAGTTTCGCTACTAAAGGCTCAGGTTTAGCACCACCAACTTGTCTATCATCTGCAACACTAATATTAGCCCATGAGTCACCCAACTCTTGCGCATGATCTGTATGGCGAATCAATCCCCATAAAGGCTGTGGAACAACATTCCCAAACAACATGTCTATGTCAGCTAGGTTCATAATGCATGAGTCTGCAGTCTGTGATAATTCTTTATAATACCCTGCAGGATTTTTACGGGGGTCAGGTAAAGTCTGCTTAAGAGCCAAGACTTCAGATCTCTTCCATGGGACATGTACCCAAACACGCTGAAAATGCGCTGGTATAGCTGGAGGGTTATTATTTGCACCGGCAGGTATTTCTTCCTTCCACACCGGAGGAACCTCCCTCATTGGGTACTGTCGTACTTTCTTCCTAACAGAGGAGTCAGGTTCAAATAATGACTGAGAAGGAAGCTCACTCCTAAACGACAACAACGTCGCAACTGCTTTTTCAACGTCGGAACCCACAATCGTGCCCTTTGCAAACTCAAACCGTACACGGCACAAATCAGGCGGATTAGTTTCCAATTCATTGTCCTCCAATTCCTCACAAAGAAAAACACACATTTTCTCAAAAACATATCTCTGCTTCGGTGCTTCCCATTGACGGAAGACATCCATAACAAATTCTACATCATATCTTAAAGGGCAAGTAACCCATTTATGTGCCATACGGTCAAACATTTCTCTCTCGAGAATCAGGCAGCTGGCTACGCGACTGTTTACGCTCCGAATCAGGGGTCACACAGATGTCCCAAAGAGAGGAAATATAAGACTAGCAACAGTATCAGTCATTCTCTGTCGAACAGAAGGAGAAGTCGACAGGACGGGAGAAAAAGCGGGCTGAGACAAGGTCAATGTAGGAGCAGTAGCAGAGGAGGTAGTAAGGATAGATGAAGAAGTTACAGGAGTTAAAGTCGGAACAGGTAGCGAAGCAGGTAGCAGAGTCTGTGGCCCTTGAGAAGGTTGGGCCAGAAGAGTAGGAGCCAACTGAAGAGGTGCTGGCGGTAGTGGGGGAGCAGGAGGCAACACAACCGGGGGTTGCGTGGCTAAAGGTTGCGGAGGTGCTGTAGCACTCTGCGCATAAGGGGGTGGTGAACTCAATAAGTGTGACATTAAAGGATCTTTTTCAAGTTCTTTTGCTGCATCTTGCTGAAGAAGCGGCAAAGCTGAGTAGCATTTATCGATTACCATTTTACGTTGCCTGTGCAACTGCTCACTCATCTGTTCTTCTTCATTATCTTTAAACTGCATAGCAGCTTGCATTATCGAGATACCCTTTTCTCTTTTATTTCTTTTTGCTAATTTAATTTCCTTCTGTTTGGTTTCCTTTCGCCATAGGCGGAAAGAGTCAAACATTGCCGGCCGGGCTTTCTTCTTAAAGTGCTTAACCTCTAGATTATCCAGAACTTCTGTGTCAAAACTACCATATTGGGGCCACTTTAAAACACCGTCTTTCCTTGTGTACCTGACCCATACTTCATTATACGCGATAGGGCCCACGCCGTGCTTCACGTAGAGCTCATAGGTTGGAGTTCCAATTGGAGGACCGCCCTGTCCCGTGCAGAAGGGGTCGCTCCTCTCTCCTCTCCTCTCCCTGAGCTCCTGGGTATCGTACACTACATCGCTGACTGCTGTTTGTGCCTTTAAAAGTATTCATAGCGATCTATCACTCGCTTTGCATTGCTCGACTTTCAAATTATTTGTGCTTTAAATCACTGATAGCGCTCTAATCACTCGTATTGCATTGCTCGACTTTACAATTTGTTTGTGCTTTAAAAATTTCTCATGGCGCTCTATTGCTCGCATTGGAATCAGTGCCTGATTGTGTCGGTGCCACTGCCCATTGCGACGCTACACATTGTGCCCCAATCTCACCCTGTTTGGCTTTGTTGTTGTTGCTGCCATTTTGTTGTTGTGCCGTCCCAGACCGTCTCTCCACCCCGCTCCCGCCTCCCAGCTGCTCCTCTCTCCCACGGATAGTATAGGTTAATCCCTTTCTCGTGCAGCGCTGTGACCGTCCTGTCCCGTGCAGAAGCGGTCGCTCCTCTCTCCTCTCCTCTCCGTGAGCTCCTGGGTATCGTAGCGCTACATCGCTGACTGCTGTTTGTGCTTTTAAAAGTATTCATAGCGATCTATTACTCGCTTTGCATTGCTCGACTTTCAAATTATTTGTGCTTTAAATCACTGATAGCGCTCTAATCACTCGTATTGCATTGCTCGACTTTACAATTTGTTTGTGCTTTAAAAATTTCTCATAGCGCTCTATTGCTCGCATTGGAATCAGTGCCTGATTGTGTCGGTGCCACTGCCCATTGCGACGCTACACATTGTGCCCCAATCTCACCCTGTTTGGCTTTGTTGTTGTTGCTGCCATTTTGTTGTTGTGCCGTCCCAGACCGTCCCTCCACCCCGCTCCCGCCTCCCAGCTGCTCCTCCCTCCCACGGATAGTATAGGTTAATCCCTTTCTCGTGCAGCGCTGTGACCGTCCTGTCCCGTGCAGAAGCGGTTGCTCCTCTCTCCTCTCCCTGAGCGCCTGGGTATCGTAGCGCTACATCGCTGACTGCTGTTTGTGCTTTTAAAAGTATGCATAGCGATCTATCACTCGCTTTGCATTGCTCGACTTTCAAATTATTTGTGCTTTAAATCACTGATAGCGCTCTAATCACTCGTATTGCATTGCTCAACTTTACAATTTGTTTGTGCTTTAACAATTTCTCATAGCGCTCTATTGCTCGCATTGGAATCAGTGCCTGATTGTGTCGGTGCCACTGCCCATTGCGACGCTACACATTGTGCCCCAATCTCACCCTGTTTGGCTTTGTTGTTGTTGCTGCCATTTTGTTGTTGTGCCGTCCCAGACCGTCTCTCCACCCCGCTCCCGCCTCCCAGCTGCTCCTCCCTCCCACGGATAGTATAGGTTAATCCCTTTCTCGTGCAGCGCTGTGACCGTCGTGTCCCGTGCAGAAGCGGTTGCTCCTCTCTCCTTTCCTCTCCCTGAGCTCCTGGGTATCGTAGCGCTACATCGCTGACCGCTGTTTGTGCTTTTAAAAGTATTCATAGCGATCTATCACTCGCTTTGCATTGCTCGACTTTCAAAATATTTGTGCTTTAAATCACTGATAGTAAATGTATAGAGGGGTCCCCAAGAGAAGGAATTATTTATACACAAACAATAAAAATTCCAAGGAAACTAAGATAGTACTCAAAGGAAAAAAGATGTTGTCATTTATTCAACAACACAGGATAACAATTTAAAGCAATATTTGCAATCATTTAGAAGTGAAACGAGAAATCGAAAAAATGAAAAGGCCCCAAGAAAGGGAGGGAAGGGAGTGTGCTCAAAGGCTGTGTGAAAGATTATAAAGATAGTACACAGACTTAAACATAATGTACATATATCCCAAAATCAACAAAGAATTACAAGTTATTCCAAGAAACCAAAACGGCCTACATCAATTAAGGCAAGTATTGGGCAAGTATTACAAAAGAGGTGGGGCATTCCACGGTCACATGTATAAATCAATCACATACAGGAAATGTGCCGGATGTCCCAAAGTGAAGTGGTGTCGACGTTTCGACCCCTGTTTGTAGGATAAATTCAGTCCTTTGTCGGGGTCTTCATCAGGACCGTAGTAGTGGGGGAAGGGACGAAAAGGGGCCGTCCTATCTGAAAAATGTAAACCCATGTCAGGGAATGGAGTATAAACTTTAAAACCTAAACAGTCTTTGTACTGTACACCAAGGAGGTGACTTAGTTAAAACCAAACTAAAACCATGGAGTCCGGGTCATAGGACCTCTGGACAAAGGGACCAAAAGCAGAATATGTAATTTATCCATTGTTGTGCCGTCCCAGACCGTCTCTCCACCCCGCTCCCGCCTCCCAGCTGCTCCTCCCTCGCTCCGCCCCCCTCCACTCTCCACTTATGACAGATGCATTTGCGCGCAGCGTCCACGCGCAGCGGACGCGCCCTATGTGCGCCGAAGGCGCGCCAAAGGTAAGCCCGTCTACGCCCGTCCGCGCCTGGACCGCGCCCAGCGCCAGACCCCCTGGCCCCGCAAAACCCCCTCCACCCGCATAACGTAGATTCCGCTACCCTCTCAGCACTCAGCTCAGGCCGTCTTCCAGACTGCTACCAAGCCGCCCCAGGACACACCCATGGGCCCTTCACCTGCCACTCCTGCAAGTTCGACTGCATCAGGACCCACACCAAATCCACAAACTCCAAACAGAACTCCGACACTAACCACCTGAAGTGTATCCTACTCAACACCCGCTCGATCCACAGACACGCCATTGAACTTTGGAACCTACTCGACACCACATCGCCGGACGTCGCCTTTCTTACAGAAACCTGGATGAACGCCTCTTCAGCGCCCGACATCGCCATAGCCATCCCGGACGACTACAAGATCATCCGAAAGGACCGTATCAACCAAACTGGAGGAGGAATCGCCATCGTTCATAAGAACACCATCCGCATCACGACCAGTTCCGATGACAACCCCGCAATCGCCGAACACCTTCACTTCCAGATTCACACCGACCCTAAGACCACACTCAGAGGCACCCTCATCTATAGACCACCCGGACCCCGCACACGATTCAGCGAAGACATCACTGACTTCATCAGCCCTCACGCCCTCCCCTCCGAGGACTACATCCTACTGGGAGACCTCAACTTCCACCTGGAAAAGAACAACGACAGCAACACCACCACCCTCTTAGACAACCTCGCCAATCTCGGGCTCAAACAACTTGTAGACACCCCCACCCACTATGCCGGGCACACGCTCGACCCAATCTTCACCTCCAGCAAACACATCTCCTTTAATCACACCACAGCCCTCCATTGGACGGACCACAGCTGCGTTCACTTTAACTTCAAAAAAACTACAACACACAACCACCCACAACCAATTCCCCGGAGAAACTGGAATAAAATTACCACCGACCAGCTCTTCACATCGCTTCACCAAAACGTACCTGCAAAATCATCGGACCCTAACCAAGCAGCCACCAACCTCACACAATGGATCACCCACATCGCTGACGAATTAGCACCCTTGAAAAACCATCAAATCAAGCAAGGCAGCAAAAAATCGCCCTGGTTTAACGATGACCTTAAGAAATCCAAGAAGATCTGTCGCACCCTCGAGAAAGCCTGGCGAAAAAACCCAACCACCGTCAACCTGACCACCTTCAAGAACGCCACCCGCAAACACCACCAACTGATCCGATCCACCAAGAAATCAGCATTCAATGATCGACTCGACAACAACGCCCACAACAGCAAAGAACTATTCAACATCGTCAAAGAGTTTACCAACCTCACCGCCGGCACCAACGACATCACTCCATCCCAAGACCTCTGCGACTCTCTAGCCTTGTTCTTCCACAACAACATCGCTGACATACATAACAGCTTTGAAGACCAGCCCACCCCACCTACCTCCGAACTAAAACCCCCCTCCAACAACCTTTACGCCTGGAACCCAATCACCACCGAAGACACCATCCGCCTGATGAACACCATTCATTCAGGATCGCCAACCGACCCATGTCCCCACCACATTTTCAACAAAGCAAACTCCATTATCGCACCCCATCTCCGAGACGTCATCAACTGTTCCCTCAACTCCGCCACCTTCCCGGAAAGCTGGAAACACACCGAACTCAGCGCCCTCTTGAAGAAACCTACAGCAGACCCCACCGAACTTAAGAACTACCGCCCCATTTCGCTCTTCCCATTCCCTGCCAAAGTCATTGAGAAAGCGGTCAACAGCCAACTCGCCGCCTTCCTCGAATCCAACAAATCCCTCGACCCATCACAGTCCGGCTCCCGAGCCAAACACAGCACCGAGACCGCCCTCATCGCAGCAACAGACGACATTCGAACTCTACTGGACAACGGAGAAACAGCTGCCCTCATCCTACTCGACCTCTCCGCAGCCTTCGACACAGTCTGTCATAACACCCTTATACAACGCCTTAGCAACGTCGGAATACAAGGAAAAGCATTGGACTGGATAATCTTGTTTCTCGCCGGAAGAACCCAGAGAGTCCGCCTCCCTCCTTTTAGATCAGAGGCCACTGAAGTCATCTGCGGAGTACCCCAAGGATCTTCACTCAGTCCCACCCTCTTCAACGTATACATGATTCCCCTCGCATCCATTGCGCGCCAACACAACCTCAACATTATCTCCTACGCAGACGACACTCAGCTGATCCTATCCCTCACCAAAGACCCAAACACCGCCAAAACCAACCTACACGAAGGGATGAAAGAAGTAGCCGAGTGGATGAAAAACAGCCGTCTAAAACTCAACTCGGACAAAACGGAAGTCCTCATCTTAGGATCATCCCCCTCCGCCTGGGACGACTCATGGTGGCCATCGGCCCTAGGAACCGCACCCATACCAACGGACCACCAGACAAGTCAACGCCGTCTCATCATCATGCTTCAACATCCTACGTATGCTCAACAAAATCTTCCGTTGGATCCCCACCGAAACAAGAAAGACGGTCACCCATGCACTGGTCACAAGCCGACTAGACTACGGAAACACCCTTTACGCCGGAACCACAGCCAAACTACAGAAAAAACTCCAACGCATCCAAAACGCTTCAGCCAGACTCATCCTTGACATCCCCCGACAAGCTCACATCTCCGGTCACCTGAAAGACCTCCACTGGCTCCCCGTCAACAAGAGAATAATGTTCCGCCTCCTCACCCACGCACACAAAGCCCTCTACGACCTAGGACCCAAATACCTCAACACGCGCCTGTCCTTCTACACCCCCACCCGCCAACTTCGATCGTCCAATCAAGCCCTCACCGAAATTCCACGCATACAAAGATCCACTATGGGAGGTAGATCCTTCTCCTAATTAGCGGCCAAGACCTGGAATTCCCTCCCCACCCTCCTCCGCCTCACACAGAACCACCTCTCCTTCAGAAAACAAGTAAAAACTTGGATATTTGATAAGTAATGCTCCCCCCCTCCCTCAAGCGCCTTGAGACCCTCTGGGTGAGTAGTGCGCTATACAAATTTAAACTTGACTTGACTTGACTTGAGGAACCGGACATGAGTCCTCCAATCGGGAATCCCTATTACAACCAAGACAAAACAAATTTCCAAGTCTGCTAAGACCAGGCATCTTCGCTCACTAGTCTAGCTTCAAACTTCAAAGGATTATCGAATACGATAGTCTCGTGAATACACGAGTCCCTCGGCTTTGGTACTTGCAAGTTCCAAATCAAAGATCCCAAGGGGATACCCAAACTAAGAACCAAACTAAGGACTGGGAGATGCTCCACTTATACTTAACTGAGGTATCGATGACGTCACCAGAAGACTCGTCTATCGTTTCGCTCTACAAATCATCAAGGGTCCAAAGCAGGGCGATAGTCAGGGCAGCAGTCCTTTGTAGCCGTCGGGAAGCGAGGAACCTCGCAGCAAAGACTTTCAGACCACGAACGACATGCAGGGGTCGATGAAGTGGTTGGCCTTCCTCCAGAATTTCACACGAAGCTCCTCACGAACCTCTGGCTTGGACCGGTACCGCTGAAATCACCCCACGTGGGCGCCAACTGAAGTACTGGGTTTTTCAGAACCCAGCGGTGCCAGGGAACACATCCTAAGACTTCGAGTTCTTCCTGTTTCAGACTACAGAAACACAGAGTCTTCTTGGTGAAGTCAAAGATCGAATTTATTGGCTGCAGCCAGTAACAGGTATCCTAGAAGTACAACACGGTGTATATTCTCAGGAGACTGCTCAATCTTACAAAGCCAGCCATCCCTTTTTATACAAAATATTGTGCTTTAGGCAAACATTCCTTATTTTACAATTGACCATTCACATATTTTCACGACAAAGAAAAGGCAGATTCATGATGACAAGCTTATTTTCAGTTTGTCCAGCCCATAATCAATTACCCGGCAAGGCCCAGCATTTTTCATCAGATATCGACGGACCCCTAATAAAATTGGGCACCTCCTCCTCGTAAAGCAAGCCATAAAGTAAGAAACAGAGACAGGTGTGTGTAAGATTAGGCATGGTTTGTATGTGATGAAAGGTTTATGGTATGTTGTGCAATGATACTAATCTCGATCGGCCACTGGGAAAGGAACTGGCCGAACAGGTTTGGCTTCAGGCAGTGGAGGCAGCTTGCCCAGGTCACACAAAAGTCAGCGAAGGTGTACGTGTCCCTGAGACTCGTTTTAGCCTTAGTCATCGGCCTATGTGAGGGCAACCACAAAATGGCTGCCGTTATACAAAATGGAACCCGAGGGTTTAGGACGGAATTTCTGATTTCAGGGTGATCTCGTGGCTCGAAGACGGCGAAAATACTTGTGTATAGTATACTCGTCATTCTCGGTCTATTGATACTAAAATCGTCATGATACGACGATGTTCATAACATGGGTCCAGAATTTTCAGTACCACAGAAGCTTCTAGGGACTTTTGAGGCACCAGACTTGTCTTAAGCCGTCCGAAATGTGTTGTGTGATGGAAATTAGGTTACCATTGCAAGCAAGTCCCTGATTTGGTAAAAGCATATAGGAGCATAGGGCACTGTGGTCACCCCACTCTGTCAGTAGGATATTCCCTTTATGAAACCAAGGCATACAGTTGGGGTTTCTCCCAATGGTTTGTCGGACATATTAATGACCATGCTTTAGACTGCACAATAAAGAATCGAAAAGTACCCCGATCTTATGTTATGTTATGCGGTTTTGTATAGCGCATAGCTGCCCCAGCAAAGGGGCGTCCCAGTGCTGAAACAGAAAACAGTAAATCAGAAAAACAGCACACAACAGTCTTTGATGGAAAAAGATGTGTTTTGATGGCCCTGCGAAATGACATGTAGTTTTTCATGCTACGAATGACGGTTGGGAGCGTATTCCAGAGTCCAGCCGCCAAAAGAGCATCCACCAGCACGCACCCTCCTCACCCGTGGGACCACCGCCAGATGCTGGCCCATAGACCAAAGTTGGTGGGAGGGAATGTAGGTTGTAAGCAATTTAGCCAATGTTTCTGGGGAGGAGGAATTCAGAATTTTAAAAGACATGCAAAGAGTCTCGAACTCACTGGTAATGTGGGAGTATTGCGGGAGGTACTTAAGTGTTATTATCCCCGGCAATACCGCTTGCTGGAAACAGTTGGATTCACATCTGCAGGAGGCACTAGTGAAGTGCACACTAGCCAAATTCCACTTGCTCACGTTTGGCGATTTGTTCCCTGGGGGGACACATTTTTTCACGTACTGAGGATCCCTGTTTCCGAACTGCTACCACAATGGATTATTTTGTGCTCCTGAGAGTGCACAGGGCGCTGCGTGCATGCCTGGACAGTTACCCTTTGGAACCCCCTGACTTTTCAATTCTAACCTGGGTTATCCAGGGCACGGTGGGAGCCACTTGGTGGGTCCAATGTACAAGGAGGCAGTGGCACAGCTTCCGTGCCATTACATGAGTGTACAGACAGTGTGAAATTGGGATCTAGGTTATCCGTTGACAGATGTGCAGTGGGGTCGGTGCTGCGCACAAACACGCCGGGTGACTCGAAACCACCGGCACAAACTGTTGCATTTTAAATTTCTGTGGAGGGCATATTTGACCCCCAATAAACCGCATTGTATGGACCCATATTGTCCGGACGTATGTCCGAGATATCGCTCTACGGAGGCCAACTATCTAAGATGGTGGGGGCTGAGACCCCTCTGTCGCCCTTATTGGGATATGTTGGGGTATGTTTATGATCTTCCCAAATCCCAGCACAGTTTTGTTGCTATAGCGCTTCTGATCACCAAGCATGAAGTGGCTCTTAAATGGGCCAGCGCCCAGTCCCCCACACTCAATGCATACCACGAGCGACACATATGCGAAGCTGCAGCAACCGGCCTATAGACCTGTAGACATTAGGGAACCATTTCAAACTTACCTGTTAGCAGCACAGGATAGCAACAGCGCCCCCACACAGGAACAACCTGCACCCACTGGATCTGTGGTTAACTAAGGATCAATTTGTAATATTGTACCTATATTCCAATGTCATTATATCAAATGTTTGGTTATTCTGACTGTAACACTGCGGTATGGAGATGTTTCTAGAGATTGTATGGGCCTAGATATGACTATTTCGGACACACTGTCATGTGCGATGTTGGTATATAATTTTTATTTGTGTCGCTGCACTGTAATGCTATCTACTCTCTCTGCTCTCTACTCTGGACTGACTCTCCACCCTCGGGTGCTGTCCCTAATACAAAACCCCAAAAACAGTCGACACCCCCAGAGGTACACCCCTCTGGCAGGTGTAGATCCACTGAGTTTCCCACCAGCCATAGCGATGCACTGGAGATCTCCTGATGGACCCCACCGCACTGCTGTTGGAGGGCTGAAGTCTGTAGATGGGCGACAGCTGAGTGCACTGCCATTTAAACTGAAGAACGATGAGGATCCGCAAACATCCTATAGCGAACCTCTGGATCGCTATATGATGATACATTTAACAGGTCCACTACATGACCCCACGGTATTGGGGAAGCTGGGATTCTCATCTAGATTTCTTACCAATCTCTAGAATCCCAGGTCTGGTCGACTGAACCTTTTTCCCTGTCATAGAAGCGTAAAGGGAAGATTCTCTATAACATAATTCAAACAACTTTACAATACAAATCCAAATTGAACTCAAAGGACCACTGATTACGAACTGAAGTTTTGAAGATTTATTACAAAGCAAAAAATATCTGAATATACAGAAATCTCAGCAAGAGATTCAGGAAATAGACTGGCACTAATACGAAAATAATTCTACGCAAAAGTCTCAAGCAACTCAGAATAAAAATCAAAGTTAATTCCAGCAACATTAAACATAACATCACGGACAATGTCGAAAGTCTAGACTGCATTTACAAAAGAAACGAATCTGATTAGACTGTCCCTACACTAACTCTAAGGTGACATCCCTACTTAACATACCTCCCAGGCGAGAGAAAAAGTGTCAGCTGTGAAGACTTTGTAAGAAGTACATTCACTTCCAATAGGTGGCTTCGAATACTGAGCTCGTTCTAAGTTGCTCCTTGCTACACCCTACTCTGCCTCAAGTCCACAACTATCTACATCTTGCCTTTCCCAAGCCCACTTCCTAACTCCTAGACTGCTATCTACTCTCTCTGCTCTCTACTCCGGACTGACTCTCCACCCTCGGGTGCTGTCCCTAATACAAAACCCCAAAAACAGTCGACACCCCCAGAGGTACACCCCTCTGGCAGGTGTAGATCCACTGAGTTTCCCACCAGCCATAGCGATGCACTGGAGATCTCCTGATGGACCCCACCGCACTGCTGTTGGAGGGCTGAAGTCTGTAGATGGGCGACAGCTGAGTGCACTGCCATTTAAACTGAAGAACGATGAGGATCCGCAAACATCCTATAGCGAACCTCTGGATCGCTATATGATGATACATTTAACAGGTCCACTACATGACCCCACGGTATTGGGGAAGCTGGGATTCTCATCTAGATTTCTTACCAATCTCTAGAATCCCAGGTCTGGTCGACTGAACCTTTTTCCCTGTCATAGAAGCGTAAAGGGAAGATTCTCTATAACATAATTCAAACAACTTTACAATACAAATCCAAATTGAACTCAAAGGACCACTGATTACGAACTGAAGTTTTGAAGATTTATTACAAAGCCAAAAATATCTGAATATACAGAAATCTCAGCAAGAGATTCAGGAAATAGACTGGCACTAATACAAAAATAATTCTACGCAAAAGTCTCAAGCAACTCAGAATAAAAATCAAAGTTAATTCCAGCAACATTAAACATAACATCACGGACAATGTCGAAAGTCTAGACTGCATTTACAAAAGAAACGAATCTGATTAGACTGTCCCTACACTAACTCTAAGGTGACATCCCTACTTAACATACCTCCCAGGCGAGAGAAAAAGTGTCAGCTGTGAAGACTTCGTAAGAAGTACATTCACTTCCAATAGGTGGCTTCGAATACTGAGCTCGTTCTAAGTTGCTCCTTGCTACACCCTACTCTGCCTCAAGTCCACAACTATCTACATCTTGCCTTTCCCAAGCCCACTTCCTAACTCCTAGACTGCTATCTACTCTCTCTGCTCTCTACTCCGGACTGACTCTCCACCCTCGGGTGCTGTCCCTAATACAAAACCCCAAAAACAGTCGACACCCCCAGAGGTACACCCCTCTGGCAGGTGTAGATCCACTGAGTTTCCCACCATGGCACCTCACCATCAAGCGTCCGTTGGAGTGTCCTTGGGTCCGAGGCACCTTCTCCGCTGAATGTTGCACTCCCAAATTCTTTGGCAGCTCCTCTGCGCTCGCGCCTACTATCCTAACTTCCAAACAATGGACTTTTCTACCTAACGGGCCTTGTGGCCTTGCACCTGCAAGCTAGAATACATGAGATCATCTTTTGCAAACACTCAAAGTTGCAATTTAATATTCGCTGAGGATAGCCTTTCCCAGGCGAGGGAAATCATTTATTTTCGACTAAGGCTAACCAAAGAGAAATACAGTTAGGCCTCTACTGGCTTCAACATGTCCCAGGCCTTTGCACTTTTAAACGCATTTCTAACACGACATTACATTACATTTCATCACTTTCACGTTAATTCTACAAGGAATATCTTTCACATTAAACTCTATGGTAATCCACTCGTTAATAAACACATGTATCATTTCATTAAGGCACAACATTGTTAACACAACATTTCATATATGATTACATTTCTACGTTATGCAGCATCAAATTTTCTAATTAAGGCACTACATTAATCTATGAATAATAAACACACCACTTCATATTGCACTGATCCCCGGCCTACTGTTACAGTCACCTCATTAGCATTGGACTGGCACATAGATTTCACTTCAAAATACGCTACCTAAGCCGTGTTTCAGGATCGCACACAGAGGAGCAGCCAAGACGGACAGTGGTCAACAGTGAACACTCTGTCACTGTGGGGCCAGACATATGTTATTGTTAGGCTCTGTTTTCTTTCGATTCATTCTAGACTACTTATTGCAACCACCAACGACTAGCCCTGCAAAATTGATTGTCTAGTAAATGGAGCTAGCTGATTTATATACGATGTTATACTGCATATGCAATGAATATGTGAAATACGCCTTTAGACATTCATGGATGTACTGTTTAAATGCAAAAAATAAAAAAAATATAAAAAAAAATATAAATTTACACTTAGACAAACCAAGTGTGCCTTTGAGAAATTAATCAGAAAGTCTAAGTATGAAGTAAAATAAGACCCTAATATAGAGACTAATCGGTTGAAAGGCACAGAAAAGTATTTAAGTAAATACTTGCAAACAGACTAATGTGGAGTCTGGCTTCGACAAAATAAGCAGAAAGTCTGGCACGCATCCCAGATAGGGCACATTTGTTAGGTTTCAGACAGTGAAAAACAACCTCAACAAGGTATGAAGTGAGCCTCATCGGGCTGTACTAGTAAAGTTATGTGACATGAAACAGTCAACATTGGATACATTCTACTACATAAAATAAGACACTTTTAGAAAGCGCCACAATATGAATAATTATTCATCACCCTTTACCGTACAACAAAAGAAATGAAACACTATTGAAGCAAACAAAATACAATAAGCCATTTAGAAATGAATGAAATACTGTTGTAGCCTGGGCAGCAGCAAGCCTTGAAATGTTACTCATGTGGCACATGTCCTGAACACAGCTTCCTTTTGGAGGAACAAATTATTAAATTTTATTTGCAGTTTCTACAGTGCCATGAAAATTATATCTATTTTGCTTATTTTCTGAAAATTAAAACCAAAAGCTTAGAGACACGAATGTGAAAGCTCTTTCATGGAAAATAAAAGCAATACTTTTTTATCAGCAACTTTTAAATTAATGTCAGTCCAGGTAGGATGGGGACCGTAATGTTAATTTGCAGCCTAGTTCTGTGACCCTAAACACAGCCAGATAAACACTAAAAAAGCTCTCAACAGCATCACAGTTCTTTTTTCTCTGACATACATTCCTATTTTGTTAACCAGCCTGGTGGCTTTGAACAAGCCTTCATAAGGACAGTTTGATTCTAATCTATAGGGAAACTGGGAGGGTGAGCGTTGGTGTTGCTTTGTGGTGACCAAAAAAACCTGATAATATCTTGAGAGGTTGAGGAACAATTCTGGGACATGGGCCCATCACATGGCAAAGAAGGTGTTTCCTGGAGCTTTTTCCACACCCCAGTGAATGATTGGCAGCAATGGTGTTGGGAGAAAGTGATTAGGGAACTGTTAAGTCAGACAAAAATATGTTTGATACTGAGGGTTGCGGTCTGATTCTGGCAATGAGGTAGAATCCAAGCACAAAAGCAGTCTGAACGTATCAGTCTTCTGAATAATGTGATAGGAAAATGCCACCATTTGGCAATAATCTGCCAGATTAGAGGTCCGTCCATGCTATTCCTCTTTAGCGCTCCTTGTTATGCAGACGGACACAGTGGTGTAACAAAAGGTTAGGGGCCCACGTGCATGGAATAGGGAGGGGACCTCTGACATATGAAACATCTGTCATTCGCCACCCACCCTGACGAGGAACTACACTTCCACTTCTGAGTTATGCATCCACAAAATAAGCAGAACCTTCTGTGGTACAATTCGAACCAAAGAAAATACAGTTAACTATTTTGTTTCAGTAAGCTCCAAATTAAAACTGGGTTATGTTGATTTTAAAAATATGGGAGGTTATGGGCTGGGTTCATGTGGCTCCTCACAGACCTCATCTCCTAAGTCCACTCAGCGGCACCCCTGCTGTAAGGTGGCTGACGTCCGTTGTTCTAAACTGTGTGAATCTGTGTGGAGAGACTTTGCTACACTCCAATGCTTACAGTGATTTAAAAACTGAACTGTGTATCGTATATTTGGGGCTTTCGTTTTTAACTGCACTTCATGCTTTAATGTGGCATTACGTCTGTTTATTTTAAAAATGCACCTTTTACTTGTAAATTGCAGTGAATACTACCGCAATTAACTTCTACTCACGTGTACGGCCTGCTGGTCCCCGTTCCGCCACGGCTTGTGCCGGTTGTTGCGGAGGGACACTTAGCAAGGGAACACATAGCAGCGTCATCAGAGCTGCCCCGCCCCTTCCTCCTACATATTCCACTCCAGAGCGCGGACGCGCAAAGCTGCGCGCCGAAGGCAAGCCCGTCTGCGCCCGTCCGCGCCAGGATGCCGCCTGCCGCCCCGACCCCTACATACCTCCTTAGCTGTACAGCGGTAAGCCTTTGCCACTAGCCATCATGCTCATTTACTCACGGGAAGATTTATTAGCCGTCAATCCCAGAAATTAGCTGAATGTACGTAAAGTCCAAGTTGTGCAGAGCACACTGAAGCTTAGTACTTGTAAATCTGCAACTTCCGCTATTCCTCTGCCCAACCTTGCTTGCTCCGCCCCTACGAACTCGGATGCAGCCAAAGGATGCATTCAGGTATCAGCCCTATACCTCAACAATAGATCCATCCCCAAGCATGCTCTTGAGGTTTGGAGTCTTTTAGATATGGAGCGGCCTGACATTTGTTTCTTCACTGAAACCTGGTTACATAGCCTTGCCTCGCCAGACGTGGCTATTGCCTTTCCCCAGGACTACCATTTAATCAGGCAAGATAGAGAAGGTAGGAAAGGTGGAGGCGTCGCGGTGGCGGCCAGACCTCCTATCTCCATTACCCTTCTCGATTCTTTCGTTAAACCAATGCTTGAAGTACTAATAGTTAATATTTTGTACAACAATACATCACTGGGGAGGGCTGCCCTAGTTTACAGGCCCCCGAGAGACAAAACTAGGTTTGTCAATGTTCTTCTTGATACAATAGCCTCCCATGTATTGGCCACTGATAATTTCATCTTGATAGGCGACTTTAATTTCCACGCTGAACTTGACCACGATGAAGATAATTGCCATCTATTTTCAACTTTAGAAACGTTATCTCTATCTCAAAGAGTCACTGGACTGACACATCGAGCGGGGCACACTCTTGACTTGATTTTTACCAATCTCCCTAGCCTTAACTGTGAGCCCCCATTACCTATGACGTGGACTGATCACCACCTTGTAAAATTTAGTTTTTGCAGACCAACCGACTCCAGACCTTCTAACCGCCCAGACACCAAATCAGTACGGCCCTGGCGTGAGTTGACCTTAGAAGCTTTTTCTTCAGCCTTTACTCCCCCAAACCCTCATGTAACAAACATCAACTCAACCGCAGCCCAGCTAGAAGCATCAATTAGGGGTACTTTGGACACTATCATACCTGAAACTACAGTCAAGGTGAAATCTATAGCATCGCCTTGGTTCACGGATGAACTCAAGGCGGATAAATCCGCCAGTAGATCGGCGGAACGACTGTGGAGAAAGACCGGAAGACTAGAAAATCGTCTGAACTATAAACGGGTTCATGCAATCTACCTGAAAAAAGTAAAAGCTGCTAAATCCACTTACCTCACGTCCAGGATTAATAAAGCCGCCCACTCGAGCAAAGAACTATATAAAATAGTGAAAGAATTCACCTCTCCGCAGGTATAGCAGTCAGCATTCTCGCCCTCAGCTCAGTGGGTCGACTCACTTGCAATTTATTTTGATAATAAAATTAAGACGATCTACTCCACATTTGCTATCCCTAAACCAGATACGCTTAAAAGCAGAAAAATCCATCTGCAAAAATCTTGAACGTAAATGGCGCTTCAAATACTATCCTTGTTCTAAACAAATTTACAAAGCCGCTTTATGCAAATACCACTCTTTATGTAAAATTGCTAAAGTTGAGCACGTTAATATTACCATTCTTGAAGCAAAAAATCGCCCTAAAGCTCTCTTTAAGGTAGTTCAGAGTTTGTCGGGCGCTCTGTGTCAACCCAAACAACCAAGCCTAGATGTTGCGCAGTGTAATTCATTGGCCGAATTCTTTGTAGCTAAAATAGATACCATCTATTCCAATTTTGAGAAATCTGCCCCTTCCCCTTCGCTGCCTTACCCACCCACCCCTATCTTACTCACTGAACAGCTGACACTAGAGGACCCATCTTCTATGTCATGTCAATTTACTCCCTCCACCCCCCCAGCACCCACAAGCTCCTGTGACTCCAGGACTCACCGTAATACCAGTTCTCCTTCTTTTCCTTTGATCGACACTTGGGAGCCATTTAACACCACGACTCTTTCTGATATCATTCGCAAAATTAAATCTGGCTCTCCTCTGGACCCTCTCCCTCCCCATATACTAAACAAACTTGATCATTCTTCCCTTGCACTGATTGTGGATCTTCTCAACACCTCCCTCAACACAGCTTCAGTACCCGCTGCATGGAAACATGCAATGATAGTACCCCTGCTAAAAAAGCCTAATGCAGACCCTAGTATCTCATCTAATTTTCGCCCAATTTCACTCCTTCCAGTCTTTTCCAAAATTATGGAAAAACACATCAACTCCCAATTGTCAACCCATGTTGAGGCTAGTGGACTACTACATCCATCTCAATCTGGGTTCAGACGTGGCTTCTCGACTGAATCCACTCTGTTAGGGGTCTCGGAAAACATCAGGTGCCGAGTTGATAAGGGTGAAACCGTGGCACTCATATTACTTGATCTGAGTGCCGCATTTGATACGGTTTCCCATGCCATCCTTATCAATGCCCTCAGATCATCTGGCATTATCGGCACTGCTCTCAACTGGTTTGTTAGCTTTCTTTCAGATCGCACCTTTCAAGTCTTCTCCTCGTCCTCTGCCTCTCAAACCTTTCCATCGGCGTACGGTGTACCGCAGGGTTCCATCTTTGGCCCCTTGCTATTCAATTTGTATGTCAGACCTTTGGCTGCGATTGCAGAGCAAGCTGGGCTCACTATTTACTCGTACGCCGATGATACCCAGCTCATCTACTCCCTTTCCTCTGACTCTCACTCCTCCTCCTCTTCCCTCCGTACAGGTCTGAGTAACATCGCAGCCTGGATGTTGGACAATAAACTACAACTAAATGGGGATAAAACTGAGGTTCTTCTGTTTGGTCCCAACACCACCTTATGGGGACCCCGGCAATGGCCTTCACAAATGGGCCCTTTACCCACTCCATCCATAACAGCTCGCAACCTTGGCGTCACCTTCGATAACCAACTATCTATGAAGAACCATGTGGTTAAAACATCATCCACTTGCATCACTATCATCAAGTGGTTGCGAAAAATCATTTGGATGCTTCCCTTGGAAACTCAGAAGACAGTGGTCCAGGCTCTTATTACTTCAAGACTGGACTACGGGAACATCCTCATTCTGGGAGCCTGTAAAGAGGTGACGCGTAAGTTGCAGACAGTTCAAAACATGGCTGCACGACTTCTCTGCAAATTACCTAACACTTCTCCTACTTCCAATGCCCTACGTTCCCTGCACTGGCTCCGAATTGAAAATCGGACAAAATTCAAGGCCCTCTGCATCATCCACAGAATAAACTCTGGTTTAGCCCCCTCTTATCTCAACCCCTTGGCACATTTATACCATCCCTCTCGTAATCTACGATCTTCCAATCAAAACTTATTGTCAGTTCCAAGAATCAAGAAAGCCAGAATGGGTGGCCGCTCATTTGCTTGGCTGGCCCCCTCACTCTGGACTTATCTCCCCCTTCAGATACGAACTGAACCTAACTATCTCAGGTTCCGTAGACAGATTAAAACCTGGCTATTCAACATCTAACAGCTCTCCTCTGATTTACCCCTCTCACTTTTGGTTTTAGCGCTGGGAAACCTACGGGTAGCTGAGCGCTTTAGAAATTTAATTATAATAATAATAATAATACCCACCAAATCAGAGAGGCTCCACCCTGCCTTCCTTCTACCCCTGCCCACACAGAATCCCCTTCCATTCTGGAATTTGAGACCATCACTACGGAGGAAGTGTTAGAAACCCTCTTGAAGGTGAAATCGGATTCCCCCACAGATTCTGTGATCCCGCGCAAGTGTAATAAGATTTTCCCCTCTTTGAATAGTTCTCTTACCAACATCTTTAATGCTTCATTTGACCTCGCCTCGTTCCCCAGTTGTTGGAAGGTGGCTCAGATCAAGCCTATTCTAAAATAATAGTGACCCTACCATCTTGTCCAACTATAGGCCGATCTCGCTTCTGCCTTACTTTGGTAAGGTATTGGAGCATCTTGCTAACAAGCGAGTTTCGACATTTATAGAGGAACAGGGTCTCCTCGATCCCTCACAGTCGGGGTTCCGGGCTGCTCATGGGACCGAGACTGCTGTGATGGAGGTAGTGGACAATATCCGCCTCTCTCTTGATAGGGGTGAGTCCGCTGTCCTTGTCTTGCTGGATTTATCGGCTGCCTTTGACACCGTCTCCCACAGTATTCTTCACCAACGACTGTGGGAGATCGGTGTCAGAGGAAAAAGCCAGTGCTTGGTTTAAGAGTTATCTGGCCGGCCGGTACACCTATGTAAAGGTGGACACCTTGGAATCCAGTAAGATTCCCCTTCCCGTCGGAGTTCCCCAGGGGTCAATTCTAAGTCCCCTGCTTTTTAATCTTTACCTTACCCCTCTGGCTAAAGTAATAAAGTCTTACGGCTTCTCTACAGTATCTTATGCAGATGATACTCAGGTGTTGATTACCTGCAGTTTGGATTTTGTTGACACTCGTTCCAAATTCCAGAAATGTATGATTGCCATCAAGGACTGGATGAGTGTCAACAAACTCCAACTGAATTGCGGCAAGACGGAAATAATGCTGTTTGGTAAGGCCAAGCAGATATGGACACAGGATTTTTGGCCGCAAGAAATGGGACCATGCCCCGAGCCCAAAGAGGTGGTTCGCGACTTGGGAATTATGATTGAACCCACCCTCTCTATGAAATCCCATGTCAATCTTGTGTCCCATACCTGCTATGGCCTCCTGCGCCGGCTGTGTAAGATATTTAAGTGGCTCCCCCTTGAATCCAGGAAACCCTTGATTCAGGGACTCATTATCAGTCGCTTAGATTATGGCAACGCCTTATTTGCTTCCATAAATAAGTGTCTTTTGACCAAGCTACAGACGGTTCAGAACGCCGCAGCCCGCCTAGTGCTTGGCCTGCCCCCTAGGTCATCTGCCCTGCCTAGCCTCAGGGAGCTACATTGGCTCCCTGTGCGCCAAAGAAGCCACTTTAAGATACTTAGTAGTGTCCACAAGCTTCTTATGGGAACTGGTCCTTCTTATCTAGCAAAGAAACTGGTTCTGTACAAGCCTTCCAGAGTTTTAAGATCCAGCTCTAAATGCCTTCTAGTCCAACCAAGGGCCAGAACTACGAGAAATGGCTGTCGGGCCTTCTCCTATATAGCCCCCTTACTCTGGAACAAACTGCCTCCTCATCTTTCATCCATTTCTAACCACATGGCCTTCCGGAAGGGTCTGAAAACATGGCTCTTCCCTAACTAACCAGTGTCACCTTCTTACTAAAGGGTCGTTGTCTCTCTCTGCTAAGCGCCTTGAGACCTTTTTGGTGATTCGTGCGCTATATAAGAATCTATGACTATGACTATGACTCAGACCATTTCCCTGCTCCCCAACTCATTTAGAGGTCATGGGGACACTGCTCTTCTGATGGTACAGCTTCCTTTGACTCCTATAAAGGGAAATACTTTCGGAGGATTTGAAGCTGGAGAATGGTGGCAGAAAGACCACACAATTTACCATTTCAACAGCATTTGTTCTGTTTGAATTCAATATAAGAACCATGCCAGTCCTGTACAGAAATAACCCAGAAATGTCTCTCATACACATAGAAATCTCCCAGCATATCCTGGATGTTGTTTATGTTTTTTCCCAAATCAGACCCTCACTTGGGTGTTTGTCCAAAGAGAAATTGTATGTGATTGTAGGCCCACCATCGCAAGGTGGATCTGCTGTCACTGCTCTCTTTTTCATCATGGAGGTGGGTGCTGCTTCACAGGAAATATTCTACCAGCTGGGCAGCAAAGTCGAAGTTCAGCATAGCTTAGGTAGGGGAGGCAGAGCCACCACCGACTCATCCCTAAGGTGGTGGGCTTGGCAAAGCCGAAGTGGTACCCTACATACGTTTCATCATTTTCTTCACTTTTGTGATTAAAAACTGGCTTCACTTTTTTACATATGCAGTTGCACTGCTGAGCAAACATAGTTTAACTGCAATGAGATAGAGCCTAGTAACTCATTTACTCATTTATAGATTTCACAACCTACAGACAAACTGCTTATCCTGGGAAGTGTCTGTGTCTGGCTTTACCTTGATTACTTTTTCAGACCAATTTAGAGGCAATTCACTGGTGAACGGTACACTTCAAGTATCATAATCAGAAAAGGAAATGAGCTTGGCTTGACTTTTTCTAAGTGGTTTTGGAAAAGAGATTACTTTTGAGAAAGTTTTAAGGCAAATGCAGCCAAACTGTGATTTTACAATTTAATGCACAAAATTTGGATGAGATTACCCAGCAATTCACAGAGAAAGAAAAATGACAGAATATTAATTTACCTTTGGGTGCCCACATGGAATGGTATATGTGACAGGACAGAGCCTCAAGGAACACTGTGGTAAGACATACAAGTAGATACAGGGAAACCTATGATCAATCAGTCAGGAAACAGCTAAATGTCTGTGCTATTTATCATCCAACACCTTGGTGCCAAACTGACTTTGAACAAGTTGACATTATTGAATGCCGCAGATGATATATGATGTTCCAAAACCACTGATACTGCAGTTTATGATTAAACACATGCTGGACAGGTCAGAAGCCAGTTCCGGCAAAGTACCCTCACAACTTTACAGCCAGCCACATGTGGATTCATAAGATCTGTGGATTCCAAAAGATTGGACAGCCAGTTGGACATGTAAACGAATCTATGACAAAATATTGACTACAAAAATATCGAGGTACCAAAATATCGCAACAAAAATATCGATGACAATAATATCGGGATCCTATCTCTAACAAGGTGAGTACAAAAATATCGAAAAAAATATATCGATGTCAAAAATATCGTTTTTTAGAAAATATCGTTTTTAAATTTTTTTTTTTAATATTAACAAAATAATACTTATAAATATAATAAACATAGTTAAAAATATAATATAATATTTAAAATTAATAAATAATGTAATAAAAATAATAATAATAAAAATATAATACATAGTATATACTTAATTAATATTAACTCTAAAATAATTATTTTAATAAATTATAAATAAATGAAAATATAACAAAATACAAATAAATTTATATACATAAAATAATAATATAAATAACAATTAATAACAATGTAAAACTAATAAAAAAAATTAATTACATTTTGGATAGCGTACGGGTAAAACGGTCTATTCCCACTCCAGAGAATGCAACAGTAGGGAAAGTGTTGGATAGCGTAGGGGTAATTATTACTATTCCAACTCCAGAGAGTGCAACAGTAGAGAAAGTGTTGGATAGCGTAGGGGTAAAAATTACTATTCCCACTCCAGAGAGCGCAACAGTAGGGAAAGTGTTGGATAGCGTAGGGGTAAACATTACTATTCCCACTCCAGAGAGTGCAACAGTAGGGAAAGTGTTGGATAGCCTAGGGGTAAAAATTACTATTCCCACTCCAAAGAGCGCAACAGTAGGGAAAGTGGTGGATAGCGTAGGGCTAATAATTACCATTCCAACTCCAGAGAGTGCAACAGTAGAGAAAGTGTTGGATAGCGTAGGGGTAAAACTTACTATTCCCACTCCAGAGAGTGCAACAGTAGGGAAAGTGTTGGATAGCGTAGGGGTATAAATTACTATTCCCACTCCAGAGAGTGCAACAGTAGGGAAAGTGTTGGATAGCGTAGGGGTATAAATTACTATTCCCACTCCAGAGAGTGCAACAGTAGGGAAAGTGTTGGATAGCGTAGGGGTATAAATTACTATTCCCACTCCAGAGAGTGCAACAGTAGGGAAAGTGTTGGATAGCCTAGGGGTAATTATTACTATTCCAACTCCAAAGAGCACAACAGTAGGGAAAGTGTTGGATAGCATAGGGGTAAAAATTACTATTCCCACTCCAGAGAGTGCAACAGTAGGGAAAGTGTTGGATAGCGTAGGGATAAAATGTACTATTCCCACTCCAGAGAGTGCAACAGTAGGGAAAGTGTTGGATAGCGTAGGGGTAACAATTACTATTCCCACTCCAGAGAGTGCAACATTAGGGAAAGTGTTGGATAGCGTAGTGGTAATAATTACTATTCCAACTCCAAAAAGCGCAACAGTAGGGAAAGTGTTGGATAGCGTAGGGGTAATAATTACTATTCCAACTCCAAAGAGTGCAACAGTAGGGAAAGTGTTGGATAGCGTAGGGGTAAAAATTACTATTCCCACTCCAGAGAGTGCAACAGTAGGGAAAGTGTTGGATAGCGTAGGGGTAACAATTACTATTCCCACTCCAGAGAGTGCAACAGTAGGGAAAATGTTGGATAGCGTAGGAGTAAAAATAACATACTTATAAATAAATGTTTTATTTTAAATGATAATATTATTAACTTTTAATTAAAATAATTACCAATTAATAATTATTAATTTATAATTCCTACTAATTAATAATTAATTTAACATAATTAAATTACTTCCCACCCTATTTCCCTATAAACCCACAACCCGCTACAGAACATAATTATCAATTAATCAATTAATTAAAATTAATTACCAATTAATTAAAAATAATTACCAATTAATAATTATTAATTTATAATTCCTACTAATTAATAATTAATTTAACATAATTAAATTACTTCCCACCCTATTTCCCTATAAACCCACAACCCGCTACAGAACATAATTAATCAATTATTTAAAATTAATTACCAATTAATTAAAAATCATTATCAATTATTAAAAATTAAGTTATAATTCCTACTAATTACTAATTAATTTAACATAATTAAATTACTTCCCACCCTATTCCCCTATAAACCCAAAACCCGCTACAGAACATAATTATCAATTAATCAATTAATTAATATTAATTGGCAATTAATTAAAAATAATTACCAATTAATAAATATTAATTTATAATTCCTACTAATTAATAATAAATTTAACATAATTAAATTACTTTCCACCCTATCCCCCACAACCCGCTACAGTACTAAAATTACATAAAATAAAATTAAAAACATAATAAATACATAATAATATAGACAATTTTTTTTTTTAAATCGATATTAGTAACATCGAAATTATTAACATCAATATTACTTACATCGATATTTTAAACTTCGATATTACTAATATCGATATTAAATATATCGATATTACTTACCTTCTATATTTTGTCCCTTCGATATTAAAACTTCAATATTAGTGTATGTCGATATTAAAATTTCGATATTTTGTCTGCATACCCATGTAAACAATTCAGAGTACTCTTGGGATCACCAAAAGGTTCTCAACATTCATTTCATTCAGATGAATATCTAGCCTAGATAAAGCAAATATACACAGTCCATACATACACCATCAACAAGACGGACCTTCTTAGCCAATTATAATACAAATACTAGTAACCACTCAGGTATATATAAATTATATCTGGATTTATTAAAAACAGTAATATTTCTTTAAAAAGAAAGCGAAATAAAAAACATAACTTCATAACAACCCTAACAATACAAAAGAATAATCGATGAGAGACAAAAAAGAGGTGCAATATAATAGTCACATCATATTGAGATTGTTCCACATGGAATTCATATTATTAGTATGTTCATATACCCATTAATACAATCATCTATTGAACATGAACATGTTCCTTGGATACAAGCAGGTGAATATACAAGTGTGTCGACGCGTTTCGGTGGTATTCTTCTGATAGTCACCACCTTCTTCAAGACAAAGTGAATAATAGTCTCCCTTGTTTATTTAAAACACATTAAAAACCTCATCAAATAAAGAGGTGAATAAGGCAATATTGTCCTTAATTCTGTGTGCGTGGGACTCCTTAGAGCTCCACGCGATAAGCGGAAAAAAACCTTTTTTTCCCCTATAGCTAATCCGAAGCTGCTTTTCAATTTTCAAGGTTCCAATCGCCTGTCCAATCCTTCTATTGTGTTTGATTCCCGGACGTTGATGCCTTTAAGCAATTTATCCTTCCCAGCCAACAGGGAACATGGCACCAATGTGCCTATTATTCCTAGATGTGCCCCTATAGAGATGGGGGACCTCTTATTTCACCATGGTATAAACACACCTTCGGGCTCAAATGCTAAAGCCTCGGTCCGGGATCGCTCTTGTAACTCGCAAATAATCAGAAATCAGATTACTAATTTTTACCCAGCTGTTCATGGTAGGATAGAGAGAAAAGTGTGATGTTTAGAATAACACAAGGATGCTTTTGCAAAAGATTAAAGATTATCGGTCTTTTCCATGTCCGATTACCTGTATTCAGAGTATTCATAAAGAAAGGGACAGCAGTTAGACCAAACCTCTGAAAAGCACGAAAGAGGAAGGAATCATCAGGAGTACAACATTTTAAGAGAGAGTGGACAAGGCGCCTATGAATGGGTGAAGGTAGGAAATGTAAAGAGAAGAGCAGACCACATCAAAGAAACAATTTTTTTTATAGATTGCAGTCCTTTTTTCCTGGCAGAGAACAAGCAATCTTTTCTCAAATCAATTGCAAAAGGTTGACAGTTAGAATTATCAGCTAATTTGTGATTGCAGTGCTTTCTGGATGAATTAGAAGAAGCTGTAGTGTTTCGCATAAAGAAAACAGCTTCCATTGGAGCTAGCATATTTTACTATATTCACATTTAAATATCCTGCTCCTCACAGGATTTGTTCAAGGAGAAACACCCCCATCAAAGTTCAAACTTATGGGTAACCGTTTTTCTATGTGGAATTAGGAAGAGAAAATCTGTAAATTGATCAGCTTAATGATTCTTGGGAACTTGCCTCAAGGATTCAAATTGTTCTACAGAGATGGCTAGTGTGTCAAGCTTGATTGAAGAAGGGCCAGCTACTTGGTCAGTGTTAAGAAGAAGCAAAAGGTTATAGTGCCCCTGTCATTGTCAGATATCAACATGTTGAGTTCATAGTATGGGAGGGCAGCACATGTATGCTAAGCATTGCACACTTAAGCTCGGGTCGCCGAAAGTCTAAAAGGGAGTGAGATGGGTCTCTGTAAGTGGCAAACAAGCTTATGATAATACGCCAAGATGAGATATTCATTCACTAATGTGTCATGTTTCTTTAGTTGGAGTAGGGCCCCATGTGAATAGATATGTGTGGCATTGCTTTAGTACCACACATTTTCCTGGCCCATCTGCGCATTAATGGCACAGTAGGATACAGACGGGGTTACTTTTGGTGCATAAGCGGCCAGACGTACAAGCTGACAGCATATATGCAGAGAGGTGGTGATGCTTAGTGCTGAAAGAGGTAGATCAGTGAAGCAAGCTGTTGGAAAGTGGGTTATTTTTAGGGGTATGTGTGCACCTACCATTAGTTACAATGTCACCATACGGGCCAGTAAAGGTCTTAATAAATTAGCCCCTTGCCTGACTTAGGAGATAGGAATGTAAATCATTTAAAAACACCCATACATCAAATAAGTAAGACACAGCACACATTTAAAACCCCACGCCAATTTATACAAATAGGAAATATTTTAATGAACAAATACACACTAAAATGACAAAAATCCTATATTGGAGACCGGATTCGTACAAATGAACCACTTTATGGTGCTTAAAAACATAGAACACCACTCTGGGACATCTGGTCATGCTTGACTCAGACAAAGTCAAAGTTTGACATTTTTACCTTCACACTTAGACACTTTTCTGAAGCTTTTTCTTTCAACATTACTCGACCTTCTACAGCAGGCCGAATTCGGAAAGAGGGTTTACAAGATTGCCTTTCCGCGAGGCCCAGCTCAAATTCTGGAAGTCTTGAGCTCCGGAGCTTTCAGTGGGATAAACCTAAAATACTGTCCGGGTTGCGGTTGAAGGTAGTAGGCATGATTCTTGAGGTTGGGTTGGTCACCTCATGGATCTTTTTCACAAAAGTTCTCAAAGTTCTCCAGACGTCAGGAGGGGCTTCCCGAAGGTCTCCTTGTAAGTTCAAAGTGTTCAAATCACCAATCCAAACATCTGGAATGTCCTAGATAAGCTCTGAAATGTCTGAACTACAATCCCCACAATGCACCTGACCAAATCCTTAAACGTCCACTGGACGCACTCCAGGATGGGGAATTTTGGTGGAGATTGTGCAGGTGGGTTCTGATAACCTGTAGCGTATAGGGAGTATACTCCTTAATCCTTCTTGTAGCAAGGCACAGTCCCCAGGGCTGTAGTACCAGATTGTGCAGCAGACACAGTCATTTAGAGTGTAGGCCTTGGGGTGCAAATCCATATTCCAGCAGGGCTGTCTTTCTTTTCCTCGTAGTTTTAGGCAGCAGATCTGAGAGACTATGCATCTCTAGCATATTTATTCAGCATTCTGGAGCAGCAAGCTGAGGGCACCTCTGTCCAATGGGATGCTGGGTGCCACCCCAAAGCATGACAACTTCCTCCAAAGTGTGGCATCTTTTTGTCCCACAAAGCACTGAACTATCAAAATCCAACATGGAAGATTTCTCTCCAGAAGAGTAAGACCTATCTAAACCAACCCACAGTGTGACCCATTTCCTTTAGCTATCCTCCCCCTGACCACTGCAAATGTCTGCCCTAAACCTGCCATCTAGCTGGGGCACAGGATTTGGGAGTAGGTACTCCTGGCATTTCTTACTGATCTGCTCTCTCCTTGAGCTCAGTTTGATTTACCCAGCTCCTTCTGCAGGGCCCATCCTCCTGGCCTGCACCCTGGTAGTCCTCCGTGGTTAAGTGGAACAACCTTAGAGTGGATCCTCTCCTTCCTCACTGACCGAACCCAGTGAGTCAAGCTCCCACCATTGTCTTCAGAACCTACAGAGATCAGCTTCAGAGTTCCTCAGTGATCCTCTCTCAGCCCCACCCTCTTCAACATCTACATGGCCCCTCTTGCAGCCATCATCAGAAACCAAAGACTCAACATTGTCTCTTACGCAATTGACAACCAGCTGATTCTCTCCCTCACTAGCGAACCTACAACCGCTAAGAGAAACTTTCACAATGGGATGAAGGACAGCTGCCTCAAACCCAACTCTGACAAAACCTAAGTCCTCATCCTGGGCACCACTCTCTCTGCCTAGGCCGACTCCTGGTGGCCAGCAGCACTTGGAATCCTCCCCACACCCACTGACCATGCATGCAACCTCGGCATCATCCTCGCTTTCAATGAACCTCCAAATCAACGCCTGTTAATCTTTCTGCTTCCACATGCCCTGCCTGCTTAGGAGGATTTTCAAGTGGATCCCCACCAAGTCTAAGTCTAGAACTTGTCACCCAGGCACTTGTCAGCAACAAGCTTGACTACAGTCTGTTGCCACCCAAAAACCCCAAAAGAAACTGCAGAGTATCCAGAACGCCTCTGCCAGACTTATCCTGGACATCCCCTGCCACAGTCACATCTTCAGTCATTTGAGAGACCTTGACTGGCTTCTGATCAACAAAAGAATCACCTTCAACCTCCTCACACATACCTACAAAGCCCTCTACAACACAAGACCTGCATACCTCAACCACCGCCTCTCCTTCTACACACCCACCAGACATCTCCGCCCCCCAACTGGCCCTAGCCACTATTCCACGGATCTGCAAGTCCTCGGTCAGAGGAAGATCCTTCTCCTACCTTGCTACGAAGACCTGGAACTTGCTACCTCTACATCTCAGGCAATCACCTATACTGCCTTAATTCAAGAAGGACCTCAAGACCTGGCTCTTCGACTGAACTGCCGAACCTCTACATCCCCCAATGCCTTGAGACCCTAACAGGTGATTAGCTGTGCCCTATAAGGACCCTGATTGATGACAGTTAATAACTCACTGTTATATGTTAGAACTTACAAACTGCTAATAACAAAGCCCTTCCCAGACAAAAGTAGCAACCCACTGATCTATTTGCATTATATGTACTTTGGGATCTGAATAGTACACCTTATTTACATCAGACATATTAACCCTCTGCGCTACCTTACCATTGGTCAAAACTTCCCCTAGACAAGCCTCCGATCTCTCTCTAGGATGAAATATATTCACCAGAGTTATTGTTGCTGGAAAACTGCTGGAGGCCAGGAATGAGGCAACAGGTGCTTTAAAAACCATAAAGTACTTCAAACATGATACCCCAACCAAAGCAAGCGCCTAGTGCAGTCGCACCGGTTGCACCGCCCTAAAGCTGGCCCTACCTCTGACCTTCATTCTCTGGGGCCGGCCCAGGCCTGCACGGATCTAAGCAACTCTGCCTTCCTGATCTTGTTAGTAGCAGGTAGCCCCCTAGCCTTACACATAACCCTGAGCTTAGCCACTTTGAGTTTAGTCAGTTTAGCCAGATCCATCTCCATGGTATGCGTAGTTTGTGGTCTCAACAACTATCAATCAGACTAAGAACAATTTTAAAAAAATCAAAACAATGGATTAAAAATCAGTTTAGTCCAAATTTCTAAAATTCAAAAATCAGAGATTTTATCCTAAGACAATTTAGAGGGTTTTCAAAGATCTCACTTGACTACTGTATGGTGTACTTTAAACACAATTCCGCATTCACACCTCGGAACACCAAATGTTGGAAAGTGGATCATTGGTAGGGGTAAGTATGCATATACCACTAGCAATAAGGCCACTAACACAGTATAGGGTCCAGTAAAGGTCTCAGTAAGTTAGCCCATTGCTCAACCCTTGGTAGCTGACAACAAGCAGTCAGGCCTAACTTAAGAGACAGGAGTGTAAAGCATTTAAAACACAAATACACCAATATGTAAGACATAACACACAATTACCCCTACCAATATTCCATTTTCCAACTCAAGCCCTAGCTGGACGGGGAGAGATCAGACTAAGCAACCAATACATAAAAGGCATGAATAAGTAGGAATTAGAGAGACTCAACCAGCATCAACTAAAAAATGTAACATGAGGCAACTCCTAATAACATAATATAGATGTAAAAGCAAACAGGAAAAGAGTATTCAAAATAAAATAAAAGGGTTAAAAGTAAAAAACACTAATTTCCACACTCCATTAGTGGATTTAATAGCTAGTGCAGGTTGCAGGCAGAAGGACAACAGTGGTATACGTGATTGCGATCAAGTAGTATCCAGCAACCCTGCACCGTTAGAACAACTTTCAAGAAATCTCTTCACCCAGTGTGCCTATATTTCTAATTTCCTAGAAACTTGCCTGACCTCTCAAAGTAAAGCTGATTTGTATTGATATATTTGTATATTTAATATTTGTAAGGCGAGGCGAATCATCCCCAAGGGGATCTCTCGGCGACTGGGAGGCAGATTACCGGATGGACAGTGCTCTAGCAAAACTGCCACGTTTTGAGAAGCTTCTTGAATTGTGATAAGGTTAGGACATGCTCGCAGCTCCTCTGGTAGGAAGCAGGATTCAATGGAAACATTAACGTTGTAAGCTCCACAAGTGAAAGGAAGCTCAGTCATGGGGGGTGGGAGGGGGGCAGTGCAGGATCCCCCTCGCATAGAAAAGGATCAGTTCAATGACCAGAAATGCAATATTTTTTCAAACAAAAAGAGAGGCACATGGCAGCAGTGCAAGTATCTCCTAACATCGAATAAGCACAGCATGGCGAGCATCAGTGAAAATATCATTTATACAAATCAAGCATGGAACTCAAAACAGCTGTGCAAAGCCTCCCTCACACAAAGCTGCTGCTGTGCCAACCTCCTTCGGCCAGTGCGGGGAGGTGGGGTGGTTCACTTCCTTCCTTGTTCCCACCATACATACTTTTTTAAAACTTTATAGAGTCACCCCACCTCAGCCATTACCACTCCACATGTTCCCTACACCCGTCTTACCCTGTAATAAACGTGTTTCTTTCTTTCATCTTTCGAAGGAATTACTTCTTGTACCATTGGACCACAAATACGTCATCTGAACATTTTCACTGCCCGTAACACTGGACTATTTGATTCTGGACTCCTGTCACTCTCAGATGACCATTTCTATGATTGGTGCATGCCTTGTGGTGATAAATCTCTCTCGGACACTACATTGTCATATGTCAACAATCAGTAACCAAACACAGATTAGATTTTTCAGGTTTCAGAAGTACAAACTAACAAAATGATACAATCACTGGAAAATATATCATGTGGCCTTTGATCCTATTAAATTATCAAAGGTGGGGGCCTAACACAGGCCCCTGCAACCCATGCGGCTGGTGGGAGACAGGGAGTGGGGGCAATTCTCCATTCAAAGGAGGCCCCATTCTGCCCTAGTCTTTATTAGCGGAATAAAAAACATTCTCAGCACAACTGGACTCAGGAGATTGCAATATGGGATGTCTTCTGGGTCAAAGAGCATTGCAAATATTCGCACCCAGAATATTTGACAGAGCAGGGATTCTTGAATCTCAATCTCTTAGTAAAATCAATAAAGTCAATCCCCCATTGGTCGTATGGACCTTCGATTGTCGACTTGAAGTGTAAGAAAGGAGCTAACATCTACAATGCTGTTCAATTACAGTGAAACCAATGTAGCTTCATGAGAACAACAGAGAGCATGGAGACCAAACCTTAAGGGTTTTTTATTACAATTTTGTTCAAGTTCCAAGTTAAATCAGTCTGTACAATTGAGAAAAAAATATTTTGACAGCGTAGACTTTTAAATGATCGTGCAGTCTCGTTTTATATGTTAGATGTTGAAAGGAAAAAGATGCAAAGTAGAATCACACACAGCAAACAAAATATCAATTTTTATAAAAAAAAATATCAGTACCATGTTCCTAAAGGAACTTTCATATTCTAAATAAATAAACTATTGAAAATGGCAAGAGGAGGTGTCGACATCAGATGAACAAAGTTTAATGATTCAAGGGAAATTGTTGGATGGGAAACGGGTGGAGTTCTAAAGTACGCTGCTCCATAATATAATATAATACAGGATAAACCAACGTTTGAAAAGCATAGGTCAAAGTTCATAAAATTATGCAACTCCCCAGATGAAGAAAAGGATAAATTATGCCCTGGGACACGGAAAAGGTACAATACCTTCTATAGTCGAGAAGCTGCCAACATAGCGAAATTATCTCGTAGGGTGTTCAGAGAAACGTGCTACATTAATTCAAAAGAAGACAACCACACAATACAATTAAGAGGATAAATGGTCTTGTGTCAGTCGAAATTTCGAAATTCTCTAGAAATTAACCATGTGTGAAATATACATTTCACCTATGAAGATAATACTGTTTTTCAATTTCTCCAAACTTCAGATGCTAAGGAAAATTAATGTTTACACACATGGATACACAAAACACGTTTAACATATACAAATTCTGTAGCAGCGAGGTTTTTTTTTACAGTAGATTTGCTTTTGCAGATATTTTTTTCATGCATGTTATACCGTGCACTCTTCTCAAAAATACCTGAGCGAACTCAGGGGCATATTATCAAGGGGCTTTATCTCCGCTTTTTTGGCTTTAAAAGCCAAGAAAGCGGAGATAAAATTATCTCCCTATTACCAAGCTGTCGCTAACACCAGTTAGCGACAGCTAATAGGAGATAGTGACCATCTTGGGCCCCGCTTTGCATGTCAGTGATATTTATCACTAATGACATGCAAAGTGGGTGTGCCAAGATGTTAGCGACTGAAAACAGTCGCTAACATCGCTATCTCCTATTACCAACTTTTGGAGATATTCGCGCTAAGCGCGAATATCTCCAAAAGCTAACACTTGCCCAGGAGCAGTTCTTAGCCATGTTATCCAATGGGAGGTGGATAACATGGCTAATAGCATTTGCTCGATAATGCATGAATATCGCTGACTTTTCAGGGATATTCATGCATTGCGGCCGTTTTTTATCGCATTTGCGATAAACCTTGCTAATAGCAAGGTTTATCTGCGATAAAAATCGCCGATTTGCGGCGATAATTTTTGTCTCTAAATAAGTTAGAGACAAAAATTATCTCTATTGGTTGGTAATATGCCCCTCAGTTTCACGTACCTGTGTAAGCTGGGCGTGAATTAAAAAGATTGAACTCAGTATTATTCTCAATATTAAAAATGCCCAGGCAATTTTGTTCAAGCGGACCCAGATAGAAGAAATGTATAGTGAATAAACCTCCTAACAAAACACCTCGAGGCTCACTGAGGAGAAATTCATCACCTTTGATCTGCAGACATTATCCTTCCTCTTACAAAAAGAAACAAATAAAACACCTAGTAAATGTAAAGAATCTTGCATCCCAGTGCGGTAACGCAGATGTGGATGCGGTGAGAGGGTTTATATTGTTTTGATGTCTCTTGGGACCTGACCCCATACGTATGGAGGTCCCAAAACACCACAGTTACACATAGACAAGTTATTAACAAACTGGAATTTACTGAATATCCTGGGAGAAATGTTTGTACGCAGGTGCGACAGTGGCTGTTACAAATGCCCTAGAGATGTAAGGAAATGAAGACTCATGATGGAAGAACTGTCTAAAAAAAACCTTTGCAGCCAAAAATCTTACATTTAAAAATGAATGCCTGGAAACGATGGTACTTATGTCTAGGACTATTTTTCAAATTGTAATAATTAGGTCAACTGCACCCTCGTGTTTGTATTCCACCAAATCACACAACACAGTCATAAAAGCATACTATATTGATAATAACAGCAAAGGTAACACGGTCATGTGCAGCATGGACACTCTGAGTATAATTGCTACATTAAATTAATTTTGCAAAAAAAAGGGCTAATTTTCGTGTCTGTTACGAATATTTAGAGTCCTTGATAGTTTTCACTTAGTAGCTAAATGTGTGTCTGGCTGTACGAAATCCTGTGACAAGTGTAGACTATAGGGGTAGTGGAAACATCTGCCAGGAAGGCTTCACGAAGGCAAGCAAAAACAATCCTTAAAGTCTACTTGCCTCACAGGCAGGGATCTAAATATGGTGAACTGTCCTCTGCAAGGGTGGTGGCTGACTAGAGGACCATCTGTTAGGATCTAATTAATGCCATGACATGTTTCCCCTATAGCTGCAAACCAAGGACCTTATGTAGACCCTGGCACTCATTCCTTCAGTAACATACCTCACCTTAGCAGTCACCATCTGCTGTATTTAGAGACCGCCTCCCTCCATTTACAGCAATGAAGGACTGCCTCTTGTGCACTATGCTTAAAACAATCACTTACCAAACAATTGTTTAGGGAAAACAAACTACCAAAGCACAACTATTTGCTTGAAGAAAAACTAAATGTCTCTGCCACCCCAGTGTTCTCTCTCTGTGATTAGAGGTCATTCTGTTGCTTCAGTGCCCAAAACCTCCAATGCTTCATATGGTGGATATGGGCAGGGGAATTGCGTGGCAGTCAGCCTGCCCCATTAGGGTGGGACAACTGCTGCTATGGCCCACTGGTCCTGCAGGAGGTAGACTGTTGGGTCATGGGTTAAATCGGTGGAGCCAGCGAATGCTTGGATGATGATAAACCAGCAGTATGCCGTCTCCAAATATAGCAGGTGAACAGCGGGATTGGCAGCATAAAAGGGCCACCAGTTCATGGTGCTCGTCTTACTCCACCATACTCTAATTGAGTCTCCAAGTGCTGACATTCAATCTTCAGGCTAATATTAGTCAGAACAGAATCCAAAGCCACTTAATGTGTTTCAGTTTAAATATATGAAATAAGCGCAGAGTTAGTTCTAAAAATGCAAACAGCAGAAATACGATTATACAGCCTACAAACGTTTCAAAAAGAACGTGTTTAGTTATCAAAGTGTGCTAAAACCCTCTTGTACTATCCAGAGCAATATTTGGAGCAACCTTACACTAACTATGCACTGTGAGGTATTGGGTTGGTGGTTAAGGGGATGTGAGCCCCTCTCAAGCAACAGCTACAATCCTTCTAAAGGTGAACCACAAGAAGCCACTAAATTAATAAATAATACAGTTTAGTTGCTATATGAATCATTTGTTGGTGGTACCACACTAAATTTGGTTTCTGTAGGGAATTCCGAGGTGATTTAACCATTTGTAAAAGGCTGATCTCTGCAGGTATTTAATGAACAATGTTTGAGCAAAACATGGTTCAACTGTCTTCTCTCATATTTGTTTTTTAAAGATGTTTGGAAAGGTGCTCCAAAAGTAAATTGAGAGTGTATTTTCTGTAAGTTCCACAATCTTCTTCAGCCTTATGAAAGTCTGACATAGTGAGTAAAACACCTACTTCCAACAGCAGCAGCAGCCTGTATGCCAATAACCCAGTGTTCTACTGCAGCCTCCAACAGTATTCTAATGAACAACTACAGGGCTAACATTCTGAATTCATGACACATTTGTGGAACACCCCAAACCATCTTGGTGGAATCAAAGCTCTAAAACCTAAAGTGTTTCCTTTAGAAATGAACAAAATGATGGTGTTCTATTTGTCATAGAAATTATGGTTAGCGCTCTAGAAGGATAAAGTGAGTACACATTTGCTGCGTGTTCTCAAATATCTTCCACAGCCATTTCTGTAAAAACATTCTGATATGTAGACTGAACCATGCACTTTCCACACCAGCCTGTCAGTTAATTCTCTAGTAATCAACTGCACTTTACCATAACTTTCTAGTGAGCAACTACAGTATTAACATTCTAAATTCATGAACAAGTATGGTATACTTGAGTGCCACCTTGATGGAATCAAAGCTGTACATTTCTACCCCCACCCCTCAAATGTGAAGCATTCATTAAAACAGAGATTGTTGCCAAGTGGTATTTTAATCTGCGAAGAAACAGATGCCCTGATTTACTAAAGTTTCATGCAATGTAGTGCAGCAAGGGTACTTGCTGTGCTCCGTGAAATGGAGAGAGCATAAATGTGCCACATCTACTAAGATACAACACACTAACGGGTGACAAACAGCGCTCTTCAAATCCATCTTACATTACATGACATGGGAAACAACCTTTACAACACAACTTTTACAACACACTACCATTACAACAAAACTTTTACAATGCACCATCCATTACATAGCATGCCATAACAACGCAACCATTACAACGCATGACACTACAACGCATACCATTACAACACCATTACAACGCATGCCATTACAACGCAGTCATTACAACGCATACCATAACAACGCATGCCATTACTATCCAACACTTACCCTACTGTTGCACCCCCTGGAGTTAGAATAGTAATTTTTACCCCTATACTATCCAACACTTACCCTACTGTTGCACCCCCTGGAGTTAGAATAGTAAATTTTACCCCTACACTATCCAACACTTACCCTACTGTTGCACCCCCTGGAGTTAGAATAGTAATTTTTACTCCTACACTATCCAATACTTACCATACATGCAATGTAATGTTATGAGTTGTAATGGTATGCATTGGAAAGGTATTATGCGTTGTAATGGAATGTGTTGTAAAGGTAGTTTTTAAAAATTCGTTGTAATGCCATGTGTTGTAATGGATGCTGTGTTGTAAAAAATGCGTTGTAAAGGTGTGCGTTGTAAAAGTATGCGTTCTAACGTCATACATCCACATGACATATGGCACTGTGTGCTGCCAATCGTCAATGCAGTAACCCCTGCACCATGGTACAAGGGATCCTGTATTACAGGTACGATTGTTTCTTGCACAAAAACAATCCTAAAAGGCAATTTCCCCTTTCTATGTGTGATGTGGAATGCCTCAAACATGGAAAGAGAAAGTAATGAGTAAACATAGATTATGCTATACTTGCGAGACACAGCATTCTAGCACAATCCCAGGTTTACTGATTTTAGTAAATCTAGAATTGTGTTAAGTTCCATGGGTGGATACACGGGGACACCCATGCTCCACCCATGGAATGCCTACCACTATGAAATATAAGGCAAAGCAGCAAAAGCCACTGTAATGCATTACATTTCTAATAAAGCCATGGTAGGCAGCACAAATCAAGCATATGCGTAGCTTAGTAAATGTCACTTAAGGACTTGCGTTGGCTTGTGTCGACTTGCATGGCACAAGAAAAATGCACGTTCTTTGTAAATCAAATCCCACAAATTTATGAGAGGTGTGAACAGTAGTAGCAATGAATTGGAAACAAAGTAGCAGACAAGAGGAAACACTGACACATCTCCAGAGAGTCTGATATTCCCTGCCTCACCACTGTAGATAGAGAGGACTACACAGAGCCACAGGAAAGCATGTGCAAGGACTGGCATCAGCTGGCATCTACTCCTCCTTCGCTGCAGGTGGCACCTCAGGACCTTGAATCATCAGTCCCCTCATGGACAATCTTTGGCCCACTGTTTGGGCTCTGGCACCTCAGACCTTTCCCATATCATAAAGTGTAACTGTGATCACAATATCTTTCAAATACATAAAAAACACCAGTGCTGGGGATCACTGCATGAGCAGCTGGTAGTTGAGCACAAAAGCATGTTGATTGAAATAGAATTGGTGGCAATATGTTTCTACTGATTTACTTTATAAACTACATAACATGTGGCAGAATTTGTTTCTCATATACACAGGTATTTCTTTTGCTTGCTAAGAGTAGCCAATGTAAGACTTACTGTGGGACAAAAGAACAACAATGGGGGCCCACAGGGCACTACACTAGCTTCAAGTTAGGATAGACATACTTTGCAATCTGGAATGCTGGTTGTTTAAGTGCTATGCTAATCTAGCACCAGCTTACCTGAATGATCAGCTCACACTATATCACCCTATATCTAACACCTTAAGGTGTATGCAGTCAGCCCAAAGGTTTCATACATTTAGGCCAAGGCCAAGGCAAACAAAGGCATTTTCAGTGGCTGGTCTACCTTTAGTAATTCTCTGCACCAGCAACTTAGAGCACCAGTCTCTTTTTATAGCTATAAAGCAGGTTTGAAAGTGCACCTTTTTACCATCTATTAACAGAAAGGCACCCATAGACCTGTCTTGTTATTTTACTATATCTTCTAAAGAGCATTTACACCAAATGGTTTCTTGGCGCTCAGGTAACTAACCCAACACAACACGGGGTACTATTTAATCAGCTTGCTTGAAGAGCCAGTTCTTCAACATCTGTCTAAATTTTCCATAGTTTGAAATGGTCCTGTGTTCCAAAGACAGGGAGGTCCAATTTCGAGGAGCTGAGACTAAGAATCTGGGCCCCCCTGTCCTTTCCCTACTGAATTGAAGGACCACTAGATAGTGTAGATAAGTTGATCTAAGATATCTAATGGGGGTGTACGTTTAGATGAGAAATTTGGTAAAAGCTTTACTTTACATCTGAAGAGATTTGAATATTACGCAACATGTTTTGAATGCAGATCTCTGAGCAACTAGGAGCCAGTGAAGTTCTTTAGTCACTTGGAAAATATGGCAGTATCAGAGAAGTTGGTAGATCAACAGAGCAGCTTGATTTTGAACCAGCTGGAGACTTTTGGTCAGATAGTTGGGAAGGCCCAAGTAAAGGAAATTAGCATAGTCCATTTTTGACATAACAATACAATTATAACTTGGACCAGGGTGTCAGTAGTGAGAAATTGTGCAGAGTTGGAAGAAGCAGAAGAATATCACAGAGCCAAGTTGCAGTTTCAGTGAAAGATCCTAGACAATGGTGAATCCAAGACTTTTTACAGAGATCTTTGGAGCAGGTGAATGCCCATTTCAGTGGGCCAATAAGAAGGATTCCAGAGATTGAACCTATTTTTTGGTAATTACTATATCTGTGTTTATCAGAGTTTAGTTTCAGATGGTTGCTGTTCATCCAATTACAGTCTTGGAAATGCTTATTGGAATTATGGGTATTGTTGATTGTGAAGAGAAGTTGCATGTCATCAGGATAATTGTATATTTTAACTTTCATATTCATGAGAATGTGGATGTATAGATTAAAAAGGTGTAGCAAGAGACAAGAACCTTGAGACAGCCCGCAATGCAGATGTAATTTAGAAGAAATTAAGGGGGGGAGTCTGACCGATTGTGATCTGTCTTTTAATAAAGAGTCAATCCAGTGAATTGCTGAGTCCTGCAGTCCCGCAACCGTCTCATGGTCAACCAAAAGATCATGGTCAACCACGTTAAAGGCTGCTGAGAGATCGAAGAGGACAATAGCTTGAGTAGAGCCTCATTCAGTCTTTTCCCACATATCATCCACAACTGAAAGGAGAATTGCTTCTGTAGAGTGAACAGGTTGAAAGTCCGCTTGGAAGGGATCTGGGAAGTGTGAATTATCCTGTACAGATTAAAAATGGAGAGCCCTTGACAGGAAAGAGTGTAAACACAGTTCTTAGTACATTCAGGGGGCAGGTGTAGTTAGGGGAGCCCAATTTAACTTTTATTTGTAGGTCCATTAAGCCCTCCTTGCTGATCTCAGCAAAAGACAGCAGAGTGAATCTCTTCTTATCACCAGATGGTGTAGTATTGCGCAGAGGGCTGAAAGAGATACACTCCATAATGGCCTTAATTTTGTTAATAAAAAAGGAATTAAGGGAGTCACATATGTATTGGGAGGGCATGATAGGTAGTGCAATTCTATCTAGATTTAAAAGCTTTGAGACCATTTTTAATATCTCTTTTGATTTGTTAGATGAATCCAGAATTTTGTTGGTGAAAAGGGAAACTTTGGCATACCTGATCAGCCATTTTTGCTCTTTGAGTTGTCTAACGAAGGTTGCCTTACGATCAAGAGAGTATTTATTTTGTCATTTGCGTTTAATAGGCCGAAGTTTCAGTTTGGCTGTTTTCAGCTCTTCTGAGAACCACTTAATGATGTCATGACATCTCATCTGTTTAGCTTTATGGAGGGGAGCATAGTATTTTTGTCCTAAGCTAGTCATTCCGTGATTGCTCTGTCATAGCGTCTATGCATTCCTTAGTTATTGGACTGAAATTTTCCAACTGATTGCAAAAAGACTTTAGGTCAACTCATGACAAGTTCCTGGAAAGGCAGCCAGGATAGTTTGGGAGTTTACAAAAGGTCAGATCTAATAACAAGAATTTGATCAAATGGTGATCAGACCATACACCAGGGGCGGATGTATGACGTTACAACGCATACTTTTACCACGCATACCTTTACAACGCGGTTTTTACCACGCATACCTTTACAACGCATAGCGCTTAGAGGTGCTGGATAGTGGTAAGTATAATTTTCTATTCCAACTCCAGTCCCCATGGACACTAGGGAAGGTGTTGGATAGAAAATTAAACTTAATCCCTATCCTAGAGCTCCCCCCAGCGCAATGCGTTGTAATGGTTTTCGTTGTAATGCATGCGTTGTAATGGTAATGCGTGGTAAAAAATGCGTGGTAAAGGTTGTATACCACCAGGGGCAATTGTTTAGTTTCCCATAGAGGCTTTGGTGGTCCAGATTTGATCCAAGGTATGGCATTTGATGTGCGTGGGCTGAAGGATCTGCAGTTCTAAGTTTAAACTGTTAAGGGTATCCGTGAGGTCAGCTGCTTGCTGCCTGCCTTTTTCCTCTTTTGCCCAATATTTAAAATTGCTTATTAATAGTAAAATGGCTTGATCAATAACTAGCGGGGTGTTTGACTCTCCTAAGAGTTGCAGTGACTGACTGACTGACTGAAGTACTTATATAGCGCTCGAATGCCGTGGCGTCTTGGCACTGCAGTGACGAAGGGAGCGGTGAGAACAGATCTTAGTGTGAGGAAAAAAGCAGGGTCTTCAGTGCCTTTCTAAAGCAGAGTATGGATTTTTATGAGCGCAGGGCAGGGGGCAGAGAGTTCCATAGTCTGGAGGCTTGATGCGAAAAGGACCTGCCGCCCCATCGCATTCGTTTGATTCTTGGCTGACATATCAGATCAAGACTGGCTGACCTTAACGTACGTGAAGGCAGATATCGAGGGAGGAGTTTGGACATGTCTTGTGGCCCCGAGCCATACAAGGATTTATGGACTAAACAGAGGGCTTTAAACCGTATTCTGGATCTGACTGGAAGCCAGTGTAGTTCCTTGATGGCTTTGGACGTTGGCTTTGGACGTTGGATGGCGGTAGGGTAGATTTAATAGGACCCTAGCTGCGGCATTCTGGATTGCCTGAAGCTTGTTCAGTTGTTTTTCTCCTGTGCCCAGATAGAGTGAGTTGCAATAGTCCACCCGGGACATTACTAGTGCACTCAGTACAGTTCTTTTTAGTGTTGGAGGGATGTAGGGTAAAACTTTCCTAAGAACTTTGAGGGTGTAGAAGCAGGTGGAGGTGACCTGGTTAATCTGAGCTTTACAGGAGAGATCTTTGTCCACCAGGAAACCAAGATTTCTAACCTTGTCTGCAGGACTAGGGCAAGTACCTGCCTCTGAAGGCCACCAGAGGTCACTCCAGACGGACGATTTCTGACCGAATTCGATTATCTCGGTTTTGTCCGTGTTCTGTTTTAAAAAGTTACAGCTCATCCAGTTTTTTACATCTATAAGGCATTTCTTAAAACACTCTGCCGTAGCTTCAATGGACTGGGACACTGATACTATAATTTGAGTGTCATCTGCGTAAGACACTAATTGCAGGCCATGAGATTGAATCAGGGCAGCTAAGGGGGTCACATATAGATTGAACAGGGTGGGCGACAACGCCGAGCCCTGAGGGACCCCACCTGGGAGGGAGAACTCATCTGATTGTAAGCCTTCCCAGTGTACTTGTTGGATTCGAGAATCCAGAAAGGATGTTAAAAGAGTTCGGGCAGTGTCAGTGAAGCCTAGAGTTTTTAGTCTGTTTAATAAAATCGAGTGTCGGTGTCGAACGCCGCCGTTAGATCTAATAGAATCAAGGCCGTTCTACCACCCTCGTCCATTATCCTTCGGATGTTTTCGGTTGCCATGATAAGGGCAGACTCTGTTGAATGAAGGGGGCGGAAGCCATGCTGAGAGGAGTCCAGGAGCTTTTTGTGGTCAACATATCGCATCATTTCTTGATTTATGGCTTTTTCCAGAATCTTAGCTGGCAGTGGTAAGCAAGATATTGTCGGTAATGCTTGAGTACCGTATGATCTAATGAGTCCTTCTTAAGGATTGGATGAATGCAGGCTTTTTTCCAGCTGCTGGGGAAACCCCGGACGTGATGATATTGTTTATCAGAGGGGTCAGGACGGCTGCCACTGTCTTTGAGATCATGTGTAATATGCGTGGGGGGCAAGGATCTAATGGGGATCCTGACTTCATCTGTAAAATAAGGTCAGTGACCTGTATCTCCTCTAATAGGGGAAAACAGGAGTAGCTGGACTCGGCTTGGGAAGTAGTGTCATTGTTATCGCTGGGCATGGAAGGTGCAGAGGAGCTAAGGTCATTGTAGACTGTCTGAACCTTTTGCTGGAAAAAGGTTGCAATGTTCGTAACAAGGTTCTGGTCAGGGGGGAAAACAATATCGCGGGGGCTCTTGGTCAACTGGGTGACAGTTTTGAATAGTTCTTTTGTAGTGCTAGCGGCTGCCTGAATTTTGTTAGTAAAATATGTTGATTTGGCCTGAACTATTGCTGACTTATATTCCTGCAGGGCTGTGGTATATGCTATTGTAGAGTAGCTCCTATTTTCCCAATAGGCTCTGCGCATTGGAATAGTACCTACAGCAGTAAAGGCCTAGGCCAGACGTTAACTAGGTCTACTACTGTCGATACTAGACTTAATTTTTGGGTTTGCCAGCTAAGCTCAGAGTTCGCTAGAAACTTTCTCGAATGTTCAAGGAAGGAATTAACTCCCCTGATTAGACAAGAAGGGATTTAGTTTCTGACAACCATAGAACATGACAACTTTGCTCTCCCCTAATCAAGAGTCAATCTCGGGAGTCGTGTGAGCACAAGGCAATTATTTTACTCAGTCAGTACGTGCATTCTTAGTCTCATCAGAATGTAGAGAAAAGGAAGAGACGGGCGTGTTCAATAAAAGATGTTATTTATTGATCAGTCTCTTTTCTCATACATGAGAAATGGATCGATATTATTGCAATACTTATAGTTAAGTAAAGTGCATACATTAAAAGCAATAGTATAAAATAATACTGTAAAAACATTGATATGGTTTCTGAGCCATATGATGTTTAAAATGATTAAAATATATTTACATACACATATACATTTTGACTAAACGTACTCAACTGGTGTTTCTAAATACGCCTACCCCGTGTACCTGACCTAAGTCTAATGCGTGGGCGGGAATAGAAAGTTACAGTTTAAGTTAAGTTTGTTTTTGCCAAGTGAATAACTAAAGAATTCTCTGTGAGGGGTTATTCAGTTCTGTACCTGGAAGTTAGGATGAATGAGGAATGGTATCTCTTTCTCTGCTCTCGATATTCCAGGCTGCCTGCGAGGGCTGCCCGAAAGCGCCGGTGCTGGGTCTCTCGGCTTGAGATAGCAGCGCGTCTCTCAGTGCGTCAGGAAGGCGGGGCTGCTGCCAGCGGGGTCTGCTTCTGCTCTCGGCTTCGGCAAGTATGGCTGCTCCGTCTTGTCACCACGCGTGTGTTTGCATAGGACAAGGTCGGCAATATTTATACCTTAAAGGTGCCGAGATTGACGTAAGGATGGACATAGATACGTCAATAAAGATGTCATACGACTTGCTCGTTAGCACATTCTTTACTAAAGTTCTCTGTGAAATCAAAACAATGGCCGCACGGATTATCCAGGTTGTCATAGGTTTGATTTGTTATGAGAACGTCGTATGCCTTATCAGGGGCTGGAGGAATGTCGCTTGTCTAATTAGATCTCAAGCGTTATGACCTAATCAGATAACACGTTCCTGTGCCGTAGTGTGACTGCGTCAGATAACGGTATCTGCATCATGGGGGTTTTCTTGCCTCATGGGCTGACTGTTAGTTAACTTGATAGTTAGTTTAACCAGAATAGGGTCAGGAATAGGGGGACTGATTCAGAACCTATAGAAATACACGACACCCACTCCATGCTAACTATGGTCATATCTACTAATCTATGCATAGTATAACATAGTACAACATACTATAGAGTATAGTGTATACCTTACCACCCCAAAATACATAAATGCATTTCGAAATTTTCAAATATACTGAAAAATTGCAGTCATATATATTGTATGCACTTAAGCTATGAATTAAATGCAAAAGTAAACACGCATTTTTATGCATTATTGCTTATTGGTATATGAGAAATACACATGAAATGGCTCTTAATATGGCTATACAGAAAGGAAGTTCGAGACCATTTCATCACATAATAAAATATTCGTGAACATCCCAGCGGGCAACTAAAGTTTTATAAAGTATCTAAAAATAGAAATCTTAGTTCTCTAGGAATAGTTTCTTACTTTAAGCAGAAGTTAAGTGTCCCGAAAAATTTGTGAAAAATAATTTGGGGCTGCTAAAAAATTGTTGTCCGTCAACCGGTGGGAAGAATTGTTCATGTGACTTTATTTTTAAAGTTGAAGGCCGAATTCAGGGAACGCCGTGTGCGAGCTTGCTCAAAAGTCTCTATTTCTGTTCTGGAGAGAACATCATATCATTCAGGCTTTCGAAAAAACTGTCAACAGCTTCATGGGAAAGTTCCACTAAGTCGGAAATAGGGGTAACCATGCATTCGTGCGCATGATTGTCTGCATTGACATTCTGATTCGCATTGCTGACAGAAGGTCGTACCTGTTCGATGCTGCTTTCATCTTGAACTTCACTACTCTTCAATCGCAGTGGTGAAGATTCCACGAATGCCGTCATCAGGATTGGCAGCCTTTGAGGGCAGCACAAAGCGTGAACCTTGGTAGGAACCAACAGTGTATCTGCATCCACTGGCGCATCCGATTGTAGCGTCAGACAGGTGTCTAACACGCATTCTTCTCCGCATAGCAGACACCTTAGTACAGGTAAAACACACCTTTGCCACATTGGTCGAAATGATAGAAACCAAGTCATGTTTAGGTCTCTAAGCCGGGAGAGTCCCAGGATTTTTGATATCCGGTCCCGGTATCCAATGGCTAGGATCGTATCTTCCATTGTCGCGAGAGTTTGATCTGTGACATGGGTTGCCATAACGAAAAATAAGGACTAGGAATAGGATTCCTGCAATTAGTCCCAGGATCAGGGGAAGTCCGCCAAAAATCGAATGGACGAAATCTGGAAAAATACCCAGTATGGCTTTGAATGGTGTTAATGCCATCGAAAATACTGTCTTAAATACCCCTGAGATCCCATTGGTATCAGAAATATTTAAGATTTCGCTCAGGATTTCCGCGAAATGTACGGGGGAATTAGTTGATAATAATGTATGTATCTCTGCAGTCGTCCTTGCGACTTGTAGATCATACGTTTCTTTTGATGACGTGAGCCTTGTAGGCGTCTGAAGAAGCACTGTTTTCATTCTGCTTAAAGTATCTATTCGAATAGAAGTAATTTTCAAACTGGGCCATGCCCTTGCCTCCCTGTCTGGAAAGGAGCTGGGGAATAAAGAGCGTCCACAGCACTTGACCTTCGCCGTTGTAGTTACTAGATAAGGAGTCCCGGGCATAAGACTACAACATCTGCGGTCTACAATAAGAATGTAACTCCCATTATAGAGTCTTTGAAAGAATGGTTCTATTTCAGTTGCAGGTGCGCCTTGCTGGTGACATGAAAGGTTGTATGAATTCCCTTCACAGGCTCCGTGCAAACTAATACCGTTACACAGAAGCGTGCCGCTTAGTGACATAGCACAATTGTTGCCACTAAGAAACACTTTCTGTCCTTTATTACTGACACATGCATGTGAATAGGGCAGGTTCCAAGTTGTTTTAAGGTACCCCTTTCCCAATTTCTCGTACATGCCAGCCTGTATATATTTTTGGCAGTATTGAAACCTGAAGGTTGAGATTGGAATATTTATGATTCCGTGGATTATCCATTCACTGACAGGTCGTTCTGACATTGTCAATGGTAATCTTTCTAGTTTTTCAATGCTCAAGATTGTATAATCAGCACCCTTTTGCACCATACCGATTTGTCTATCAGTAAGGTTAAAGATTTGGAATAGTGACGTTGTGTTGATTAAACGCCAAGGCACATAGCCTGAACGCAGATTTTGTAACGTCCAGCCAAGCTGTACAATGGAACGCAATTGTGACTGACCATGTTGTAATAACAGTAAGTCTTGCGATAGTATATCGATTGCTGAAGACACAATGCTGTCCAATGAAAAAATTCTGGAGGACAGAGTCATTAACCCATTGTCCACTACAGAAAGTGATTTTTCCAAATTGATACGGTCAATTTCCCGTATTCTTTCTGCTGTTTCAATTTGAGTAACCTTCCAGGCCTCATTGTATGCTGCATATACAGAGGCTGCTATGAAACGCTTTTGACGCTGTTTGCGTGGTCCCATTATGAAATCACGCAAGTCAGCACCATCAGTAAGTAAAGTTAGGTGTTGCTTAATTTCAGGCAGTGTGGAAGTTTGTAGCCATTGAAGGCATAATTTGCCCACACTGTAGGTTGTTATTATCCCTGGGTGATGTCTTTGGGGATATCTAGGGTCTGGCCTGGTCATTTTGAAACCCTGTGTTTTATTCAGGAATCTATCTTGACAGTTATTTGTATCTGTGGGCCAGATCAACCATTGTTTCCAATCAGGATGTGTTCTGTTTTGGTTTAATATATGGTTTACGTCTATCTCTTCATCTGTATCAGAGCTATTGCTAAACATTGTTGGCTTTGGAATAGACGGTTTATTTAAATCTTTGATTTTGGCAAAACCAAGACAGGTGGTTTGTTGAACAGTGTCATTTAAAAATATCATTTGTTCTGGGATCATGCAGGCTCTAAACAAAGCTTCTATACCCTGTACTTGCCATTCTTTTGTACCCCAAACACTTTTCAAATCAACATTTTTGTCCCAATAATCAAATCCAAATGTATTCATTTTTTCAAAGAATGAATCTGAATATATCAATTTTGTGTTGGTTATCATGGTTTTCATCCCTGTCTTGTTTGACAATTTAAAATAAAATGTTTCAGCATTACTTGTGTTAAAACCTGAAAAATATGAATATTTGTCATACACGGTTCTAGAGCTCCCTTTTGGAGGTGTAGCACAATGTTCCCATTGATTATAATTTAAAACATTTCTAGGTTGTGCAGATTTATGTAAAAAATGGTTACCATAGTGGTTATAGCAATACATACTGTCATAATTTGTAGAACCTTGCAAATAATCATGTTTTGTAAATTTAGCAGACATTACTAAGTCAGACATCATGTTGTTAATACTTTCGAAGTCCCAATCATCAGCAAATGAGTTTGGTTTTGCAAAGTCACTCAAGGAGATCTTGATTTGGTGTGGATATTTCAGGATCTCGACCGGACCATAAATTTCATAGTCAGTGTTGTCCCAGGCTACCCCACCAGGTATAGGATTGGCTGTGAAGTTGGCTGAAGAAAGTTCTCTTTTCTCGACGTGTGAAGATGTGTGTGGTTTGAGGACCAAGTTGATGTTCTGACTTGCTGTGTCCATTTTAGCATATTTTCCCTCAATGAAGCGTCCCAAAGTAAATACCATGATGAGCCAAAGTATGAGGATAAATGCACCAAAACCCACCCAAAATTCAATCCATGGAGAAACCAGATATGTTTCTTTCAGTTGTTTCAAAAGTTCCTTAGCTTTGTCTTTAAAGGATTTTGATGATGGCTGTGTCTTTGATTCACTGAAGCCGTCAGAGGAATCATCGAAGTTGATGAAGTAACCGGATGCAGTTCTGTCAATTGTTCCAATTGGTTCAGGATTTCTGTTTTTTGCATTTTCACTCGGCACTTCATTTTAGATTGGTGTGTCTCAGCTAAATGTCTTTATTTGGGTTTTAAGAGGTCTGGGTTCTATTGCATTGTTGCATAGTCCTTCTTGTTCTTCTTTAGGCGTTTCGAATGTGATGAGCCTTTTTGTTAGGACCTCTGTGCTGGTAGCAAACCTTGGTGTTCTGCTACTTATTGGGAGTCCACTTGGCCTACTGTTTGTTATTGGCCACATGTTGTGGTTTTACCAGGTCGATGGATACAACTCGGTTCTCCTTTTTACCAGCAAGTGGCGGTAGTACAACTGATCTTGTCCCGTTGACAGACAAGACAGGAACTGCTTTTCTGTAAGAAGGCCCAAATTCCTTCTTTACCGCGATCTTTTCCCTGACTAGATCCCCGACTTTTGGAATCCAGACAGGTCTTGCTGGGACAGGTGGTGATTCTTCAGTGGTTGTTGGCTGTTGTTTCAACTGTATGTTGCTCAGGTCTTTTCTTGTTTTGTTTAAGTCCTGCAAAATAGCCAAACGGTCTTTGACATCAAAGGTTTTTTCTATTACCACTGAAGTCTGACTATCAAGGTCAGAGATCAACATCCTAGTTCCGAATAATAATTCGTACGGACTGAATCCCTTCAGAGAATTTCTTGGCAAGTTATTTAGACTACGTTGGACACTTATTAGATGTTTGACCCACCCAGCTCCCGAACCTAATATCCTTTCTATTATAGATTGCTTTCTGCCTTGGTTTTTTCTTTACACCATCCCGTACCCTCAGGAAGGAAGTGAGAAGATTCCCGCTGGGCTGTGCTCATTTGGCCATGTTTCCCCCCAGGCTGGTTTGCCTGAGTGAAAACAATGGTCAAACGTAACATGCTCTTAGCGTATATGCCAATTAGACTCGCAAATCTTGTATAATAGTCCGGACGTCAGCCGAGTGCTGGTGATCTACATTATAAGCGGAAACTAGCCTGTATATGTTAATCGCAAGCCATTCTTTTTGCTGGTAATATTATCTGCCTTGATACGACGAGGTATTAAACTGCTTCTCTCCCCACTGCGATCTCTGTTGCAGTTTGGGCAGTTTTTTACAAACATGGTGTAGTGCAGGCTCATGCCTGGCCACCAGTACCGTGATTGTAATTCTTCCAGAGAATCTTTTAATTTAAGGTGTCTGAGACCCTCGCCCATGTGTGCGTCTGCGATTAACAAGTTTCTCCTGTCCATGTTTGGAATCACTCTATCCCCCACTCCAGGGATTCGAGCAAAAGGGACGGAGTTTGCATCGATTATGTATGTATAATTGAGTGGATAGTTGATCGGTAACGCTGAGCAGTCGCCTTTTGATGACGTTTTCACCGCCAGCATTGTTTCACCGTCAATGTATTTTAATGTACGCTTTTTTCGATCTACGGGAGCCGGTTTAGTGGCTGCCGCTGCGGCTGCTTCAGCCAATGAATTCCCCACAACGTGAACGCCATCACGCTGATGACTCAGTGAGTGTGTCACGTGAGTCTTTGGTAGTTCTTTTTGTAAAAGAGCTACTTGTTCCCAGAGCAGTTTCTGCTTTATTGGTGCATCTGTGTCATCTTTGTAACCGTTCTGAATCCATGTCTGCAAATCCTTGTTATATGCTTTGACGCAGTAATATGAATCTGACACTATAAGCGTCGGGAATTCGCGATCCGCATTATCTAGCGCCATTTTCAAAGCTATTATTTCAGTTTGTAGTTCTGAATTAGTTTCTACTGAGTGTGATTTTGTTAATAGAGGTCTTAGTTTACCTCCGCGCCACACTTCTTTTGTAATCTCACATGTGGGATTGTATGCATGTTCTCCCCAAACGGAGGGTTGAGCATGTCCGTCTGTATAGATTACACAGGCGTAATGTCGTAGAGAAACAATGTCGAATGGCAGAGGATACGTCTTTTCATATTTTAGATTTTTTAATTCTTCTAGGTCTTAGAAAATTGTCAACCAGGCTATACTTGATAATTCATATCCTACATATAAGACTGTCAGATGGGCAATTCTTGACTTTTTAAAGTTGAATTTGTAACCCTCTGCAGCGAACCCAAGTATTATGGTGTTCACCCTTTTCAAGTGAGTCTCCAAGTCATCATCTGTTAAGTAAATGTCATCGACATAGGATAATGCTTCATCATCATATAGTTGTAGTAATTCTGTTACTCTCGCTGAGAATACCCCCGGGCTGTTCTTGTACCCCTGGGCTAACCGACAGAATTGCTTTTGAGTGCCATTTACTGAGAATGCAGTTAAATATCTGCTCTCTGGTGCTATGTTTTGACAAAAGAATCCATTGGAGATGTCCAAGGTTGTTTTGTATTTTATGCGCACTATGTTATTCATTAGTGCAGCACTGTGTGAGTTTTGCACTGCAAAGGTTATGCAACATGTGTTAAGGTGTCGGTAATCCAAAACTAGACGATATGAATTGTCTGGTTTGGAGACCGGAAACAAAGGATTGTTCATTTGTGAGGTGCAAGTTTCAATCACCCCCTGGTATTCTAGCTGATCTAGTATTTCATTTACTTGTTTTTTAGCTTCTTGCTTAATTGGGTACTGCCTTTGTGCAGTAGGTTGTGATTTTAACTGGATTTTGTGAGGAGGAGAATCCTCATCCCATCCTACATGATTTTTATATAAAGCAGGTGCTAAGGCCACTGCCCACTTTCTAGCAAGTGTGTATTTTTTATGAATCGGTATTTGATTCGAGAAGGCAGGCATAATTACTTCTTCGCCATGAGGGCACTCCCTGACAAACTCTGGTGGCCAGTCTTTTTCAGCTAGAAGGATGTCATAACCCTTTGAGAGGTTATCCCAAAATAGTCCCCTAATTTTCCTAGTCTTATCTCCCTCTATACGTAATGTTATCTCGTATATCTTGTGGGGCTTGCTAACTCTGGTGTCTGCAGTTTCCACTTGAAGGTATTCATTCGTGTCCACTGTCTCCAGATGATTCATAAGGACTTTGCGAGCTATGCTCACCTCTGCTGCGCTGTCTAGCATTGTCTGAGCCCATTCTCCGTTTTTCAGTCGTGTCCTCAGTATTCTCGGCATTTTTAACTACCTTGATACTGGCTACCTTCTTTTTGGGAAATTGTAATTTCTTTTTTAGCTGAGCAGGTTCCTTGTCTTTGAACTTGGCGTGCTCTTCTGATCGTCCTCTTCTTTCCGATTTCTGCGAGGAATTCTGAAAAGATTGAGAGGGACGTGTATCAATGTCTTGATATCTATCAGGTTTTTTAATATTATCCCTATTTCTAAGGTTATATCTATTCCCAGAGGGGTCACTCTGCGGTGACCTTTGTCTTTGGTTTGGAGATTTCTCTCTTCGCCTAGGAGACCTTCCTCGGGACTGGAATTTCTTTTCTTTAGGATTGGATTGTTTGTTTCCATCCCAGTTCTTTTTTGGTGAATTATTATTATTAAAAAATATTTTTTCTGGACTTGTAGTCAGTTGCGGTTTTACTGGTATTCCACCTAGACTATCTCTGCCTAGTTCTTCATAGGATTTTTCTATGATTCTGGCAATTTCAGCTGGTTGGTCTGCTATATCTGTCTCTTTTAACCTCTGGCGGATCGCCACGTTTGCTGCCTCACCTTTTATGTTGGCTAATAATATAGCCGAGACCTGCTTGAAGTCTTTCAGTAATTTCATACCAAGAGTTAAAGCAGGTTCTGGACCGTATTCATCTTGAATTTGTTTTAGCACATCTGGTATTACCGAAATGGATGGAACACCGTGCGTTTTTGTATAGATGGAAGCAAAGACTGTACCCCAAGTGTCACAGTCCTCAATGTGTGGTGCGATTCCCATTGGGAGACATATAGTCAGAATCCTGTGTTTTTCTAATGGGGTGGTGTCAGGAAACACCGCCTCTATTTGGGTGATTTTCTGTGCCAACCAGAATGGTATCTGTTCCCGTTTAGCTGGAACTTTACCTAGGCAGGATTGGATGTTCTGTGGTGTAATTTTATTTGTGTTCCCCTGGTGAGGGGTCAGCTGTGGAAGTTTAATCGCTGGCTGAATTGTTGAAGTCCGCATTACATACTGAACTAATTGTCTATGAATTTTTAGTAGTTGTTTTAGCTGTATTAACAGCTCTGCTGCAGGCATTCTTTCGATGTCTGGATGTGGTGTGTATCCGGCTAAGACCGGCCACGTTGCTCCTGGTCTTCCTAAAGGACCGAGTCTTGTAATGTGATTGTTATGTTTTAGGGCGCCATCAAATAAGAGCAAATGCTCTTGGAATTTGAGTGGTACTTCCACCTCCTCGAAAGGAGTGTACGTTTCAGGAGGTTCCTCTACTTTGTAATAGTGGAAGTACTTTGTTACAGCATTTGCTGCTGGAAAATGTATCCATGAATAGTATACCTCTATCTGCCGATATTCGTGTGCCTCAATTACGAATATGACTGTGCCACCTCTAGGTGTCAGTCCATTTTCTATAAGTTTTAAGGTTATAGATCTCCTTTTAATGACCGGAATGAGTGTTATATTCGGGTCTGCTGCTTGCATGGTAGCATCAGCATCTGCGAGTTCAGTTGCTAATCTAACTGCCTCTCTTTCATCATCACTCTCTGCCATTTTACAGACAGGATGGTATTATGTTTGTTTGCAGATCAGGTTTCTTTATGGAACAAAGATTAGATGCACAATATTTTGGAACTGTTTATCCTTCAACGTTGACTTGACCAAGAACCATACATAGGAGTTCCCTCCTGCGAGGTTTTGGAGGATATAACCTTTCACCCACTCCAGACGTCTTTGGAGTTTTTGGGAAAAGGGGTCTGAGTGAGAAAGCACGACTGAGTTACTATAAATGTCTTACGTTAGTTTTATCGCCCTTTCCAAACGCGTTGAGCGCCATGTAGTGTAGCTCCTATTTTCCCAATAGGCTCTGCGCATTGGAATAGTACCTACAGCAGTAAAGGCCTAGGCCAGACGTTAACTAGGTCTACTACTGTCGATACTAGACTTAATTTTTGGGTTTGCCAGCTAAGCTCAGAGTTCGCTAGAAACTTTCTCGAATGTTCAAGGAAGGAATTAACTCCCCTGATTAGACAAGAAGGGATTTAGTTTCTGACAACCATAGAACATGACAACTTTGCTCTCCCCTAATCAAGAGTCAATCTCGAGAGTCGTGTGAGCACAAGGCAATTATTTTACTCAGTCAGTACGTGCATTCTTAGTCTCATCAGAATGTAGAGAAAAGGAAGAGACGGGCGTGTTCAATAAAAGATGTTATTTATTGATCAGTCTCTTTTCTCATACATGAGAAATGGATCGATATTATTGCAATACTTATAGTTAAGTAAAGTCCATACATTAAAAGCAATAGTATAAAATAATACTGTAAAAACATTGATATGGTTTCTGAGCCATATGATGTTTAAAATGATTAAAATATATTTACATACACATATACATTTTGACTAAACGTACTCAACTGGTGTTTCTAAATACGCCTACCTCGTGTACCTGACCTAAGTCTAATGCGTGGGCGGGAATAGAAAGTTACAGTTTAAGTTAAGTTTGTTTTTGCCAAGTGAATAACTAAAGAATTCTCTGTGAGGGGTTATTCAGTTCTGTACCTGGAAGTTAGGATGAATGAGGAATGGTATCTCTTTCTCTGCTCTCGATATTCCAGGCTGCCTGCGAGGGCTGCCCGAAAGCGCCGGTGCTGGGTCTCTCGGCTTGAGATAGCAGCGCGTCTCTCAGCGCGTCAGGAAGGCGGGGCTGCTGCCAGCGGGGTCTGCTTCTGCTCTCGGCTTCGGCAAGTATGGCTGCTCCGTCTTGTCACCACGCGTGTGTTTGCATAGGGCAAGGTCGGCAATATTTAGACCTTAAAGGTGCCGAGATTGACGTAAGGATGGACATAGATACGTCAATAAAGATGTCATACGACTTGCTCGTTAGCACATTCTTTACTAAAGTTCTCTGTGAAATCAAAACAATGGCCGCACGGATTATCCAGGTTGTCATAGGTTTGATTTGTTATGAGAACGTCGTATGCCTTATCAGGGGCTGGAGGAATGTCGCTTGTCTAATTAGATCTCAAGCGTTATGACCTAATCAGATAACACGTTCCTGTGCCGTAGTGTGACTGCGTCAGATAACGGTATCTGCATCATGGGGGTTTTCTTGCCTCATGGGCTGACTGTTAGTTAACTTGATAGTTAGTTTAACCAGAATAGGGTCAGGAATAGGGGGACTGATTCAGAACCTATAGAAATACACGACACTATTTTATTTTGAGCACTGTAATCCGAACGCCACAACCGCTCAAGTCGTCGACATTTCATTTTTACGTGCTTCACCTCTGTGGAATACCACAGCGCAGTTGCAGATCTCCTTCTTACTTTTTTTATTTCAATAGGCGCAAGTTGATCAACCGCCTGACTGATCCAATTTTGAAATTTGAGAGCTCCCATGTTTGCATTGCCAATTCCGAGAGCAGGCGGATTATTAGCAAGTGTATTGGCCAGATGGACAGGATCAAGTTTGTTCCAGGGGCGTGTTTTTTCAGGGAGCGTGAGGGCCCTACGGGGATTTGGCAAGTTATTCTGAGGGAGGTTGAAAAAGATGGCACTATGATCCGACCAGGGGACTGCTTGGATCAAGGTAGCCTTAATATGGCTATTGTTAGTAAAAATGCCATCAAGGGTGTGGCCCGCCGTATGGGTAGGGCCAGAGATTAGCTGAGTCATTCCAAAGCTCAGGAAATATCCGTTAGTGGTTGAGTCAGGGTCATTGTTTGCTTCTAAATGGAAATTAAAATCGCCCAGAATAGTATAAGTGGTAGAATCAGAGGTGGATTCTAGAAAGGTATGTATTGCTCTGATGAATGGTGCTCTCAGACCGGGGGGGGCGGTACACAAGCAGGCCTGAAAATATTGGGCAATTATTGTTTTTAACTTTTAAGCTCATGGCTTCTGCATTTAGATTCAGTTCTGGTAGTGAGAGTACTTTTAGATGGGGCAGTAAGTTTCAAATGTAATTTGGAGGTCTATACTGGAGGGCACACATCAAGGAAGAAGTGGAGGAGTCAAGTTAGATCATGAGATTTTTAACTAATGGAAGTTCTAAAGGTAATGGGTGCCTTAGCATTTGTATTAATCATTAATATTCGTTCTGTGCCCACACATAAGTGGTATGTGACCAGCACTCTCTCATTCAGATGCTAGACACCAATAATTTCTTCAGAAAATATAGAAGTGTGAAGCAGATTCACAAAGCTCTTCACCAGCAGTTCAATCTACTGACAGACAGCGCATGTCTCCTACCCTTGATCTTTATACCATTAAGACTTCCTTGGGATTCCTCTAGCTTTCTTCATGCGGCACCAGGCAGCCAGCAACTCTGGATGTATTCCAAACTCTGCCTCTCATAGTCATAGAAATCTTATTCCTTTGCAAGAAGGCAGTGACCGCATGGGCACTTGAAAGTTTTAGAGCAGAAACAGAATGTAACACATAGCACCTTGAGTATAGAATACAGTGCACCTTGTCAATGAGTCAATTGTTTAATAACATCCACATCTATTTGCCAGTACACTGAGTGCACTAGATTGGCCATTGAGGACCTATGAGAACCGTTACGATGCTAGCGAGTGTGGTATCTATGAACCGTAAATGACGAGATTAATAGGTGTACGCATTTTCGCTACGCTACTTAGAAGGGTTCGTCTTATTTACAGGTTTCTTCATTTGAACCCTCGGGTTCCATTTTAGATACGGCATCCATTTTGTTTCTTGCCCTCACGTAGTCAGCGAACAGGCAAATGTCCGCCTCATGACCCTGTGATTCCCTAGACTGGGGGATGACACGGCAGAGACAGATGGCTCCGCAGCTGGGTAATCTTCCCACGTTGGCCTATTGTTTCAGCCTTGCATGCGCTCGGCTCGAATCCTTTGATCCTGGGATTGCGCTTCCGATATTACCTCCACACTCCTTCTTCTTCTGTTGTCTGACTTCCTTGCACCTGTTCCTGTCTCTTACTCTCGTCCTTTTACAACTAGAGTGGAATGTGCATAGCAGCAGGATAATGTGCTTTTACAGTTGGGAACCGACAAATGTTACTGTGATTATGTTCCGGGTTTCCGACACCATGAATGAAGCCCTTTTAAGTTTATTGTGGGAACTGAGTTGTAACCTTTTGTTCGTTACGTTATTGAATGCTGAAAATGTGTATAAAAGGAGCGATCCACATTTGCAATTTGAAGCAGACTCTTGGAACCTACACTCTGTTGTACGTCCCATGACTTTTGCATCCCTGCAGTAATAAACGCTGATCTTTGACGCCGAAGGAAGTGTCCCGTGTCTCTGTCACTTGTGCGCCGAACAGGTATCCTACGAAGGTTTCAGGTGTTGTTCCCTGGCACCGCTGGTTCTTAAAAGTCCAGTCCTTCAGTTGGCGCCCAACGTGGGGCGACATCAGCGGTACCGGTCCAAAACCTGACGATTGCGAGGAACTTCGTGTGAAATCTCCGAGGAAAAGGTGCACCCCGCTTCATCGATCCTGTTGTCGAAATAAGTGGTCCAAAGATTTTTCCCGCGAAGATTCCCGCCTCCTGACGGCTGCAACGGATCGATGCTCTGACTGTCGACCTGTTTTGGTGCCTGGCGTAGTCCTTTGTATGGCGAGACGATAGATGGGCCTTCCTGGTGACGCCATCGAGCTCTCAGTTAAGTATTTGTGGGTCGCTCCCAGTCCTTAGTTGTTGGTGCTTAGTTGTTTGCATGGTTCCATTGCATTTGTGGTGCTTAGTTGTTGGTCCTTAGTTGTTATTTGACAGTTGCAATTGCCAAAAACCGAGGGTTTTGTCTTTCACGAAGATTTAGTACTTTGGTAACCCTTGAAGTTTGATACTTGGTTAGTGTGCATGATGCCTAGCCGTAGTGGTTTCATTGGTTTCTTCAAATGTTGCAACAAGGATTCCCGGTTGGAGGACTCGTGTCCGATACCTCCAGTTGGAACTCCGATATATGAGCTCTATAGTCGACATGGTGTGGGCCCTATTATATATAATGACTGTTGGGTCCGTTATACGAGAAAGGATGGTGTCCTTAGTTGGCCACCACACGGAAGTTTTGAAAGGGAGATTTTAGATAATCTAGAAACTAAATTATTTAAGAAGAAAGCTAGGCCAGCTATGTTTGATTCCCTTCGGTTATGGCGTAAAGAGGCCAAACAGAAAGAAATCAAACAGCTTAAGAAGAATCGAAGAGAGGGTATCATTCCGATAATGCAAGTCGTGCAGCAATGTCAGCGGGATAAAGTAGAAAAAGAGATAGAAATTTCCACCAGACTGCATCATATGAAGGTGGATAAATGTTATCCGGTTTTATCGTCTAGTCCTGATAAAAAGAACGAAGACGCGAAAGAAGCAAAAGAGGATCCTTTGCTAGCATATTTATTGAAATCACCACCTCCTTATGCACAGGATACTACGGCTCCTATAGTTCCTCCTGTTGTCCCTCCCGTTATTCAAGCGGCTGCTGCTCAACCCGTTGTTGGTCCTGTGTTTGTCCCTCCAACTACTCCTATTCCAACTGCTCCTTTGCCTGTACCTCCTCAGCCTCTAGTTTCTGCTACTCCAACTACCTTGACTACCCCCGCTGTTCCTACTTTCACTTCTAATGTTGTTGCTCCTGTTCTTCTTTCTTCTTCTCCTTCTGTTCGTAACCGTATCCCTAATACTCTTGCTACCCTCTATTCACCACTTCTTGGGCAGTTATTTCCATCCGATGTTTCTGAAACTCCCCAGAGACGAAGTCAAATCCCTGGTGGAAGGGAGAGTGCAACGTTAGCGAATATGGCGCGTAGGTGGATAAGACACCCTGCTAACTACCCTCCACGCATGGTTTTCAACACGTTTTCTCAGTTTAATGAGCCTACGCAGAGATTCGTGTTCGAAGAAATGTGTAACTTTTTGTGAGAACAATGGTATAGTGATGATTTAGATGATGTACCGCCCGATATGATTGAACTTCAGAGTCAATTTTCGAACGGTACGATAGTAGGTGGAGAGGTACGACGTGCCTTAGAGCGATTGTTAGCCTATAGATCCACAGTGCCTCCTCGAGTGTCGTTTGATGACGACTCCGACAATTGGAAAGCGACTCCTGGTCAGTATCCTATGAGAGAGGTTCCGCCAGTATGGATGCCAGGTAATCCTGGTGGAAATCCTGCGGTTCTGCCACATTTCCAAAGAGTTTGGATACACCTCCCATGGAAGCGATCAGAAGTCTTACAGGTGAAGCAGTCCTTGCCTGATCCACGCAAGAATCCGGCGGGTTATTATAAGGAGTTGTCTCAACTGGTAGACGCTACTATTATGAATCTTGCGGACATCGACATGCTGTTTGGCAATGTCGTACCACAACCGATTTGGGCGAAAATTCACCAAGAAAACCATGCGAATGAGTTAGGCGGTGATTGGGCTGCAATAATAGCGGCCGATGGCCGACAAGTGGGTGGGGCTAAGCCTGAGCAGTTAATTACGGATCTGCCCCAAAGAATCATTACGTTCATGAAAACGATTATGCCAGCGATGAGGGTGAACTGGGATAAATTAGCAGCTTGTAAGCAAAAGAAGGACTAGAGTGTCTCCGATTTGTTTACCAGATTCAAAGAGGCATTTGTCGATCATAGTGGTCAGGATATGGGCACCGAGGGAGGCCAACGGTTATTTGTTGATAAATTTGTATTGAATTTGTTGCCTGAGCTATGCAACAAATTGAAAAATTCAGAAAGTGCTTGGGCGGTTTCAACTACTGCTCAAATATTAGCGACAGCTCAATACTATGAGAATAGGGAAAAGGAAGAAAGTGATCGTTCAGACAAGAAAACGAAGGAGCTTAAAACGAAGGTTTTGTTACAGCAAGCGTATCCTCCACGTTCAAATCAAAATGATTCGCAACAGCAATATCGACCACAATTACAATCTTCCAGGATGCAGTCACGATCTGACTTCTCCGACTTTAGATCTACGCTTGGGTATAATCAGTGTGCATATTGTAGAAGAGAGGGCCATATAAAATATGATTGTCCAGCTTTGCGTGACCGGCTTAACGGTGTGTCGGCACGAGGGGGTCGTGGTGGTCCTCAACAAGCACCCCGAGGTAGAGGCCGCGGTGCCCCTCAAAATCAAAATCATGAGCGCCCTCATACCCCATCAGACGCGAATAATTATTTTGACCAACGAAATGTGAGGTCCGATAAATCAGCACAGTATCATGTGGACGATTATTACGTCGAACATGAGATTGATGCAGGTAACCACTACTAGGACAGCCACCGACAGAGAGAGGGAGTAGTATCAGTTCCGGTTGATCAGAGTGGGCCTTACGTCGCAGTTGCTACATCTGGCGTAGTTGAGCCTTTTCTGTTAGACACTGGTGCGACGAAAAGTTCCATCATGCATTCGAAACTCCCTGGCGCACCTTTGTCCGGCTTAACAAATGTTTCCATTGGATTCTCTGGCGCCCCTGTTAGCAATCCTGTCTCTAGCCCTTTGTCCCTTACGATTGGTCCTCTTGAGCTAGAGGCCCCATTGATTTTATCTACTGGTTGTGGTGAGAATCTTTTGGGCTTGGATTTGTTAAAACGGTTATATGCGACTTTGTACTGCTCTCCTGCGGGAGTGGAGCTTACATTAGGTCAGAGAGCGATCTCTCCTATGTACTTATCAATTGATAAGTTCCCACCGGAATTGAGTTCCCTTCCTGCGTCGTTATGGGCTACGGGTCCCAATGATGTAGGCTTATTGAACATCCCACCTTATGTGGTTCAGTTGAAATCGAATGTGCGTTTCCCACGTATACCACAGTATCGTATCTCTTTTGATGGTGAGCGAGCACTATTAGCGATCATTTATGACCTGATCGAAAAGGATGTCATTGAACAAACTCGAGGCAATGTGTGTAATAGTCCTGTGTTACCGATTTTGAAACGCACAGATCCAACTAAACCTCCTGTGTACCGCTTTGTAATTGATTTACGAGAAGTAAATAAAATCGTGATTCCCCAGTTTCCTGTGGTGCCTGACATCACGGCTTTGTTGACCCTGATTCCGGCTTCTGCCTCCTGGTTCACGGTAATCGATCTAAAGAATGCATTCTTTAGTATTCCGATCGCTGAGGAAAGCAGAGACCTATTCGGATTTTCACTGGGTGGTCGCAGTTTTAGATTTAAATGCGCACATCAGGGCTACTGTGAGAGTCCATCGATCTATAGCCAAGCACTTAAAAGTCAGCTTGATGCATTTGTGTTGCCGACAGGCGCAGCCTTAGTTCAATACGTTGACGACCTATTAGTGGCAGCTGATACAGAGGCTATTTGCAAAACCGCTACAGTATCATTGTTGCAGCACCTATGTGACTTACATCACAAGGTGTCACCTTCTAAGCTACAATATTGTTGTCAAGAAGTAACCTACTTAGGTCACTTACTGTCAAAGGATGGGAGAAGGTTGACCCCAGAGAGAATTGCAGCGATTGCTCGAATGACTGTGCCAAAGACTCAGAGAGATGTACGTGCCTTTCTAGGTATTACGTCATACTGCAGACAATGGATTCCAAATTTTTCATTGTCGGCGAAACCATTGATAGCCCTTACGTGCAAGGATGTTTCATCTCCTTTGCCATGGACTGAAGAGTGTCAGAAAAGTTTTTCTGAATTGCGTGATGCGTTGTGTTCGGCTCCTGTGTTGGGTACTCCTGATTACAATAAGCCGTTCACACTTTATGTTCACGAGAGGGACGGTTGTGCGTTGAGTGTTCTGACACAACAATTTGGCGACAAACAGCGTCCATGCGCATATTTTTCTTCGACCTTAGACCCAGTAGCTAGAGCGTTGCCGAGTTGTTTGAGAGCAACAGCGGCAGCTGCAGCGTCCATTCGACAGTCCGCAGGTCTGGTCATGGATAATATGCTCACGGTAATGGTCCCGCATGCAGTCGACACTCTCTTGAACCGAATGAAAACTCAACATTTGACGAGCGCAAGGTTGTCTGGATATGAGTTGACGTTATTGGCAAGTCACATACGGATAAAACGGTGTAATGTGTTGAATCCAGCAACATTGTTGCCGATCGACATGGAATTAAGTGATGTAACACCACATGATTGCTATTTGAGAACTGAAGAGGAGACGAAGGGTCGTATTGACCTGAAAAACACTCCATTGGTAGATCCCGATGGTACTTTGTATGTGGATGGTTCATGTTTTAAGTTACCAAATGGTGATGTGACGACTGCGTATGCTGTAGTAACATTGAGTACGGTTGTGGAATCTGCGAGATTGAGTCAGAATTCGGCCCAAGCGGCTGAGTTGATCGCCTTGACGAGAGCGTGTGTGTTGTCCAGAGGGAAGCGGGTGAATGTGTTTACAGACAGCCAGTATGCTTTTGGTGTGGCGCATAGTTTTGGTCGATTGTGGAGAGAAAGAGGATTTTTGACGTCGCATGGTACGAAGATTCAGCACGGACAGCTTGTGAATGACCTTTTGGACGCACTTACATTGCCTAAAGAGGTGGCAATAATCAAATGTAGTGCGCATCGGAAGGTGACGGATGATGTTGGTCACGGTAATGCGTTTGCGGATGAGATTGCGAAGGAGATGGCTAGAGATCTGACAAATCGAATGTACGTTGCGAGTTCAGTAAGATGGCCAGCGGAGACTAGTATGTGTGAGGACACAGTTGAGAGTGTGAAGAAGATACAGAATGAAGCTACTGAGATGGAAAAGACTCAGTGGAAAGAAAGTACGGGAAAGTTAGACGAGAATGGATGTTGGGTTGATTTGTCGGAAAAGCAGAGATGGATGTTACCAGATGCATACGTGCTTGCTGTTGTTACTATGGCTCATGGTACATCACACATTAATACGAAATATATAAGTTGCTGTCGCCCGTATGGAAGAATGATGAAATTACTAAATGTGCGGAGAGAGTGGTTAAAAATTGCATGGTATGTTTGATGTATAATCCTGGCAAGGGCACCCCCACTCCACGTGGTCATTTTGCTCCTCCCACATGTCCCTTTGAAATTATTCAGTTAGACTTTATCCACATGGAGAGATGCAATAATTTGAAGTTCGTCTTGGTTGTAGTTTGTGCGTTCTCCAGATGGATTGAGGCTTACCCCCTAAAGGATAATACTGCCCTGTCCACAGCAAAGGTTCTACTCAAAGAATATTTCCCCAGGTATGGAATGCCGCGGATTGTATGGTCAGATAACGGAAGTGAGTTTGTGGGAAGTGTAATGAAGAGTGTATGTCGTGGTCTTGGCATAAATCAGAAGTTTCATAGTGCTAATCATCCTCAGTCTGCGGGTTTAGTGGAAAGATATAATGGCACTCTGAAACTGAAACTTGCCAAAATCCAGGCAACGACTGGTCTATCATGGCCCGACGCTTTGCCTTTAGCTCTCTTATCGACCAGGGCGACTGTGCACTCTCGAGTAGGGCTCAGCCCATATGAGATTGTGTTCGTCCGTCCTGCGAACATTTGGGGAGTTCCGAGGCCTAAAGATTTTGACAGACTTGAATATCCAATGTTAATTGACTATCTCTATGATCTGACTGCTAAATTGAGTTTGATTCATCAACAGGTCTTTGAGGCTCTACCGGCACAAACAGAGGGTCCTGGTCATCGGCTCCAACCAGGTGATTGGGTTCTTACCCGCAACTTTGGACGAAAACGACATCTTGAGCCAAGGTTCGTGGGACCTTACCAGGTGTTGCTGGCAACGAGGACTGCGGTTCGGCTGGGAGGGAGAAAACATTGGGTGCATGCCACCCACACCAAGAAAGTTCCGCTCCCATTGCCAGCAGATAGATGGATCAGAAAAGGATTCGGCTCGTCTGAAACTTACGTCCCTCTAAGTTACGTGCCGTTTAGTGACGCGCAGCTTGTAGGAGATAACACAGTAAGACCCGACACCCCTGTTGAACCATCCGAAGTTAACCCTCTTTCAGCAGCATTGGAGAATTCAAGTTCTGAACAATTGCGTGGACAATCGAACACTCTTTTGCCGTCTGATCCACTGTTTGAAGAGCAGACTCGCCCCGGAAGAAGTCGATACTTTCTTCGACCGCGCTAACAGACTAATAAATTCTGTTTTTTTTTTTGTTTTTTTTAATCTACATCACCTCTATTGTTGCCATAAAAATTGTGGACATTACATATATATATATATATATATTGTGTACCTTTTTCCTTACAGCTAGGAGGCGTATATTGAATTCAATGAACTCTTGATTAAAAACCTTTTCATCTGGGTTAACCGTAGGGCCGTGCGGGTACTTCCTCCTGTTTAGCAGGTATCTGACACTAGGTCGATTACTTTTGTCGATTTCTGGGAACTCCTGGGGATTGATAATCGCTACTCAGAACGAAGTGCGTCAAGAACGTCACGGATGGTTTTTAGAAGATGGAGTCTTCTAAGCTGTTGGAAATTGAGAAAATGGTGGCGCAAAGATCCAAATTGCACAAGACATTTCGAAAAAAATGTTTTTTGTTACAGGTTTTTATGTTGTTCCTAACTGTTTCTATGCTGCTGGTGGGTGGAGTATATTTTGGTTTTCAATCATTGCTGCCTTCTACTTTACCTACTCCTCCTTCTCATGATTTAAATTCTGTTTCCACTATGTCCCCACATTCCTTTCATCTTCTGCCCCAACATGAACAGGTCAGACGTGCGGAATTTATGAACAATTCTTTTGTTCAACTTCTACATCAGCATCAGTTGGTGATGAACACTACCAATTGTTGGGTATGTGGGTTAATGCCACATACCATGGATAAGGGTATTCCGTATTTTGTTCTTCCTTATAGCCCCCAGGTGTTAAAACTAAGGTCAATGGACAATCAATATTTGCCCGGCGGTATCGCCTCTTTAACCCACAAAATATTAACCAATGAAGAGGCAGGCGCTGGAGACTGGAAGGCAGGAAACAAGGTTTATTCTCTCCGGAGGAGAACACATCAGTTCAGACAGCCAGTATCGTCACGAGGTGCTCTAACCGCATCTCTGAGGCCTGGCCTCTTATACACAGTTAAAATGAATTTTATTGCAGGTAACACAGTCTTGTAATGCTTTGAAGTATGAAAGGACATCCTCTGAATCTCCCCTACAGGCCCGTTCCCACACACATTTACAGTTGAAGTCCCCACCCCGGTCACAACAGGTGATGATTATCGCGCAGCTGGACATTCCGCCGATTCACGGAATGTGGGGGTTTGATCGGATCTCATAGGGTGGGGGCTTTTATCAACTCGGGGGTCCTTTGATGAGGGAAGCTTTCTACTGTACGGGGAGGGGCAATAAACAGTATCGGCAGAGCTAGGTGTCGGCCTGGGAAAGAGGAAGACAAACGGGCACACAGGAAAAAGGGGGGGGGAGGGGTTGGTATCAAAGGGCCTGGGACCATGAAAAGGAATGAAGGGAGGTGTCGCGCTGGGAACAGGATGGGGTTCTGAGGCAGAGCTGCGTTGAAGGGGGGTTTATGACCCAAGGCATGCGAGTGTGGGGGTTGTCAGCGTGCGGGCTTTGCGAGGGCGAAGGGCTATGCTGGGGGCCAGTGGCGTGCAGAGGGTGGTTCTGATCGAGGCACCTAAAATGGCGGGTGCACACGACAAAAAGTGTGGCATCCGGGGAAAAAGGCAAGATGGCGTAGATAATGTTTACCAAAGCGTACTAATTTTCCACAGTCCTCCCTTTAACATATCCAAGACATCTTGCTGGCCTATTTCCTATCCATGTCTACTGTGGCGGTCATAAGTAAAGAAATGGGAACCCAGGTGAAGAAGCTATAAACATTACATTTAAAATATTTCGTCTTAGGAGGCGGGTCTATCGATAAACTCGTTTGCAGGAAGGTCATAGTAATGCAATATCGGACAAAACGATTCTGTAGTGTGATCATTGAGTACATTTCATAGATACTTGTGGTCATTCGGAATGTGAACTGATAGGTTATTACATATGTAAGTTCTGTTCATTTTTAGTTGGAGCATGATTAATACAATGGTGGTTGGGAGAGAAATGAGACGTAGTAAAAACGATAATCAGAGGTGCCATTGTTCGAAGGGGAGGTCCTATTATCATGGACCGTTATTAGTGAGTTCTCAGCATTCTTTGTCGTCTTCTGTTGGCACGGTGGAGCGATGAGTCCAGCTCTCTTCTGAGCTCCGCGTTGCAGGGCATGATCTTTTCCTCGCTTTCCTGGTCAAGAAGGTCCTTTTCGCCCTGTGTCTTTTGGAGTCGATTGTCAAAAAGTTCAGGTGGAAGAAGAGTGTGTGTAAGTAGTCCATAGGGTAGGTCGGAGAAAAAAAAGGGGGGGATGGAGCAGGGCCAAATCGGGAACAGACCAGGGGGACGGAAAATTTCAGGTAGGCGGGCTCATGACCGAATTCAGAGAGCGGGGACTTTTCGGCACACGTTGAACATTGAGCAGGGGCATCAGGTCAGCCCTTTCCTCTCATTTTGTCGGAAACAGTGCCTCGTCCTGCAACTCCTTTCTGTCGCGGTCTCGCCTTGGCCAATGTCGCAGATGTTCCACGATCTGTAGTCAGGCCACGTGCTCCCACATCCGGTCTCTCTTTCCTCCGACAGCGGTACCCTTAAATGAGTTTGAAAAGACAGTCTTTAGAGAATTGGCAGAGGAAGGTAATCACATAAGTCTATTTCTCTCCCAGCTCCACGCAAATGAGAAACATCCGTTACATTGGGGTTCACAACCATCATATAAATAATTGATGATGGGCTCGTTGGATTTCCTATAACTTTCCTTCGTAACTATTTCTTTGGTGCTTGTTGGCGTTACATTCATTGTCGTGGTACGAAATCTGGTGCCTATTCATCGTATTTTGTGTATTACAGTTACGTCAGATCTTCTGACAGAGACCCACCTTCCTAGTACGTGCCTTACAAAGCTATACCGTTCTCCAGGACTTTATATTTTTCAAAAAAGTGCAACGTGCTATCACCATGGTCTGATGGGTATCTTTCTGAGGGACGAACATAGGCTAAACATTTTTCCATCCTATAAATGCATCCTACCTTTCAGCTAAACATTTTACTTTCAACAGGGTTAATTGCAACGATTTCTTCATTTCGGCCTAATCTTTAACTTCGCAAACATCAGTCTAGTTCCTACATAGCCTCTTACAACCTTATTACTTTATTAAAAAAAAAAAAACGGGGTCCTATGGAAACAACTAGGGACATAGCAAACTGTGGTTAGGGACTATCATCTTGCTTTGTGTCATAAGGGCGTTATTTAGCAGAAGGCCACAGTTCAGTTGGTAAGCGTTCAGTGACATTTCTCGAATTCTAAAACTCCGTAGCTTGCTCACCAACAGATCATTTCTAGGAACAACGGCTGGCCCGTGTTAGTTGTAAGTCGACTTGTTTCCTACAACAGGGGGTGAGGGACATTTTTAAAACTCTCGTCCGGGGCAGCTGATACAAAACTGAGGGGGTTCTGGGAAGACGGGGATGTTTCGATCACTTTTTACTGTTCGGGGATTGCGACAATTCGGGATGGGGAAGGTCGCATTATCCTGAGGCAATTTTTTTATAGAAGCCACTGACATGTAGTTCCCTTATTACGGGCCAGATTAGGGAACCTTAGTCGTCTTACCTGTCCTTTCCCGTTTGGCCAATTCTAGGTTTCATCAATATTTAGCAGAAAGGAGAGGTAGTGACACGGCATCAGGGTGATTATATTTAAGACAAATTTTGTGCAAATACTTGCGGTATTTGGAGCCAATTGGGGGGTGCACTAGGGGTGGCGATTTGCCAATTTTGGTGCTAGTCGTTCGGAAGAGTGAGAGTGTGGAGGGGAGAGAGAGAGAGAGAGAGAGAGAGAGAGAGAGAGAGAGAGAGAGAGAGAGATGTGCAACAATAGGCTAAATAGTACACGTGTGACAAGGGGGGTGGCCGTGTATTAAGATAGGCTATTCAGCGCATTACACAACATAAGACATTACGGGTCCGTGTTAGAATTTCGAAAACATGCAGTTTGGGACGGACGAGCATTAGGCAGGGTAGAGGGGGCATGCATTGAGTAAAAGACACCATTGTATCGCACTTCTCGCACTCTTGGTCCGCCGACCAGTCAAGTCAGCGCCTCAGTCGCACAAAAACATGTTCTCATAGTTTCAGACATACGTGACACGTGTCAATTCGCACAGCACGGATTAGGGGTGACCGTGTTTTCAGACATACGTGACACGTGCCCATTCACGCAACACGGATTAGGGGTGACCGTGTTTTATCATATTATACAACTTATTAGCTCTTTCGTTACGAGAGCAGTTTGTGGGTGTGCTTAGGTGCCATCTGGCAACGTTAGTCCGCTTCATGTATCAGACATGGCGGGGATTCAGATCTTCACCATACCTCGGTCGTGATCTCCAGTGTAACCTGTAGGGGGAGGAAAAGAGGGGAAGGGAGGGGGACAACATTCGCGCATTTCAAATGCATGGGCACGAAAGTTCTTTACTTACCTCATACTCGTCTTGTCTCCTCGGGATAGAATCCCTGGGGTCTTGGTTTCTGAAGCCAGGGGGGGGGAAAAGGGGCAGTGTGTCCTTATAGGTCGCGTGTAGGGAAACGTTAAAAATCAGGGGCTCTTAGTGCGGGGTATCTAGTTGGTAGATGTATCTAGCTATCGGGGCCCTTAAATCTTTTCCAATGCTGTGATGGTCTAAGGCATACCAGCTCTTCGGCCAACTCTGTTCCCTAGTACCTTTGAGTGTCGTACCTTCATAACGTTCTATCATTTACACCGCTTCACGTTACCCGTCCTCAGAAGTCGAGGTCCTTCTCCATGCGTTAGTTCCAGAGCCAGTCGCATACTTGGAGGCAGAGTATCGTGTCTTAGATTCGATCCTCCCTCTGGAGCTGAGCAACCATCTTCTAATAACCTTAAAAAGAGAACAAAGCAGGGTGCACAAAAAACTCTCCCGCTGACCCCACATTTTTCAAAAAAAAATAAAAAGCATGCAATACCCATTTCATAGTTCGGAAAACCTTTATTTGCACAATCGTTCAGCATGTAGATATGACAGTGCAATCGTATTTGGCCGGGCACGGCAATGGCTAAAGTGCGTACAGTAGGGGGGTTATTTTGCAGTATTGGGAATATTAAAAATATTAAAAAGGCTTATTCATTCATTTGCAGGGGACTAAAATGTCTATCGATAGTTGAGGGATCAAGGGGCATTCATTTCATAGTTGGCAGTACAGTTGGACTAGTTGCAATCAAATTTCCTATATGTATACCGTGGGTGTGTGTCGTAAGCGAGGTTATGTATCGGCTACAATAAACATCATAATAAATTGTACATTTGAAAAAAACACTTTTCACGGGACCCTTTTACATGTTCGTCGAGTGAACCCTCCCTCTTTTTCGTCAAGTGTACAAAGGATCATATACATATTTCAGAACATCGAGTCTTTTTAGCTAAAAAAAAACACCACGAGGCGTTCGCAAGTTCTCATTGATTCCGGCGCCATTTTGGGCGGGGCCGGGTTAGTCCGGAAGTAGCATCAGAGACAAAATGTTTCCCATTACCGGCGGTTGGACCAGAGTCCTCTTCGGCAGTTCAAACACTCGTGCTAACAGAAGGGGTGGCTATGTCGTGGTTATTTTCGTTAGCGACCAAGGCAGTCGTTCCTCACCGGGAGCCGGCAGGGGCCGAGTGCTCCTGGGACTTTTGTAGAATCTTCAAGGCTGTGGGGATGCTGTCGGAGGTAGGGGCTCGTGCCCCGGTGGACAAGCGTCCGAGTTATATTGCTGGTCAAAGTTACTCTAGCGGCCTAGACCCGCCTTCCAGGGGGCCCAGACGCCATTTTGAGGCCTGCAGCAGCCGCCCTTCGTCGAGTCTGCAAGAGTGGAGGAGACCTTTTGGAGTGAAAGAAAAGGAACTCTGTGTCGTAGGAGCAGGACATTCGGCTAGGGTGCAGCTGTGGCGCCCCCACCTGGGGGGGCGAGGGAGACTCGTTCGCACCGTCTCCCTCTCCCGGTGTACCCCACGCTGCTCTCTTTCATGGGCATGCATGATGGCCACTCCACATCCCGTGTTCCTCAAGTCCCATGTCCAGTGCTGCGGAAGTATGGCCACCTGCGGTGCATGTTCGGTGCTGTGCGAGTATTGGCGCAGCCGTTGCATGTTCGGTGCTGCGCAAGTATCGGCACCGTTGCATGTTCGGTGCTGCGCAAGTATTGGCACCGTTGCATGTTCGGTGCTGCGCAAGTATCGGCGCCGCCCGGCTGGAGGATTTCGGTGCCGGGCCGGGGGCTGGGAAGCCTCCTACCCGTGGAGGTGGGAGAGGCTCGTCCGCGTCGCCTCTCCCTCCCAGCCCAACCTGGACAAATTTCTGCAGAGGTATTTGTGATGGCCGGACTGGGGCTGGGAAGCCTCCTATCCGTGGAGGTGGGAGAGGCTCGTCCGCGTCGCCTCTCCCTCCCAGCCCGACCTGGACTAATTTTCGCGGAGGTATGTACAAGACATCCCCCCCCCCAGAGTTGTCGCAGCCATTATTCAAGAAAGAAGTGGCGCCTGGCGTGTTGCTGCTGCCATTACGGAGGAGAAAAGAAAGAAGTGGCGCCTGGCGTGTTGTCGCTGCCATTACGAAGGAGAAAAGGAAAAAATGTCCCGTCCGTCTCTGGGCCGGGCTTCCGGTGGATGTCGGCCGGACGCCCCTTGCTCTGGCCCCATGAACGGGTTCCTTGGCTCATCGGCTGCAGCCGGATCCAGTTGGCCCCAGTCCCCGGCCATTGGTGGCCGGACCGGGGGAGCATGTGGTGGGACTATCTGCAACTATCACGTGCCACCGCGGCCGGACTGGGAGAGAGAGGGAGGAGGGTCGAGGACATAGACATTCCCCCCCTTACAACTCTCCAGTGTGGTCAAGGCGATCCCCTGGCTGGGTCCCGCTGGCCCCTGTCTCTCCTCCGGCTCCACCCTATGTTACGATTTCCTGGCCGACTGTTGGCAGCAGGACCCGCCTTATATGGGTTGCTGCCGGCTGGGCGTAGCCGCAACCCTGCCCCACCTTGGAAGTTTCCAGAGTGGGGGGGGGGGATGTTCTGCTGACTTTCATTTTCTACAGTTTACCGTTCTTGTTTCTAGCGTTTCCTGTTGTTAGGGCATTAATAGGTGTTATTATTACGTATTGTTATTGTTTCTTGCTCGTTATGTTAAATAAAAGTTCATGTTCATCAGTGGCCTACTGATTTCGTTTTCCCATTCCTTTCTTTCCAGGTTGTTTCATGCTAAAGCTTCTGATAACAGAAGTTAAGTAACACGGAAACACAGGCAGAGGGATGACGTAGATTCATGCATCACGTACACACAAACTCAGACGGGGAGACAGTACAAGTATTATATACAAAGACCCAAGACAAACATAAAACAGTTATTGGCCATAATTATCTTTTTCTGTATGCTGCGCATACTTATTGTTCTGAGTTCTTTTTACCTGTTTCTTGTCTTTTTATTCGTTGGCTGCCTTTTTCTGGTGGCTTTGATTGTACGCACTTACGCCTTTCGGCAACTGGTCATGAACTAACCTAGTCGGGCTAATGTTCACAGAGGTTTTTTTTTTTTTTTTTTCGAGTCACTTTAGCAAGTACGTTTCCAGGCTGAGACAAACCGTTGGTGTCAATTGGAGAGCAATGGGGCAGCTTTTAGTTATATGCCTATAAGGATGCGGAAAAGGAGGTAGGAGGTTTTCAAATATTTGGCAATATCCCTAGTCCTCTCGGCGGAGGATACTCGTGTAACCCTTACCTCGAAATACCCTAAACTTTTCCCTACTTGGCTAAACGTAAGAATGCTTGATCACGTGTGTACATTATTCTTTTTGCTTTATTCGGGGTTTGTCGTGGTTAATTTAGAGCTAGACTGGGTTTCCCGTCTTAGCGTTGTTTGATCTATGAGGACTCGAACATGTCGCTGAAATCGGCCTGGCGAAATCTGTGCCATCGGGCATAATCGAACGTGGTGGTTCTATCTGGCCTGTCCATGTCGGTCTGATTCATCTTTGTCTCGCGCCTTTTCCCTTTCTGCCGGCCTGTTATTCCTGTCGGCCCTCTGCTCCTACTCTCGTTCAGTAGAGTCGGACATTGGGCTTTCCAGTGCCCGGCATATTTACAAAAAGCACATTGGTTTTGCCCTAAGTCTGGTCGCCCTGTGCGCAGTGTCGGGGGATTACTTTCGGGTTGTTATGTCCTGGGGTTGTCCTGTCGATATATTCCTTTACCTACTCTGTCCTCGTCTCTTTTCTTTCCTTGCATTGCTTCTTTGCGCCACATACCGAGACTGTCGAGCATAATAGGCGTTGTCTTATTATTACGAAGGGCTATTTCTAACGTTTCTATTTTATCAAGATCGAAGGATCCTATCAGTGGCCACTGTTTCTCTTGATTTTCTTTGGTATACCTGTGCCACAGTTTACTATAGGCTATGGTAACTAATCCATAGTTTATGAACATGTCTTTATTAGGGGTGCCTTCCAGCGGAGCTAGATGATCCACCTCTAATAAACGGTCCGGGCTGAACCAACTATCGACCAGTGGGGAGAAGACAGACATGACGGCTCGCGAAGAGGACAAAAAGTCAGCACTGCCTATCTTATCACTGCGTGCAAAGACTAGACAGAATATTTCTATTCTACGTTGTTTGCAGGCAGTGAATACCTCATGAACCAATATCAAAACAATAAATAAACGACCAGTGGGAAGAATAAGTAGATCCGCAAAGGTCTGCGTCCTCTACCCTTTCACTATCTGCAAAGGTGAACCTGTTCTTTCCTGTTTGTAGACAGAGAATCTCCAGAAAACAATCCGCGAACAGTAGCTCGGGGTCAAAAAAACAGTTAATCAGTGTGGGAGAGGGAATCTCCCGAAAACAATTCGTGAATAAATAATCAATCAGTGGGGGAGAAAGATAGGCACGCTGGCTGCGTTACTTATCCTTCACTGTTTGCAAAGAGAAAGAGCCTACTGTTTCTCCGTTTGCAGACAGTGAATCTCCAAATAGGTCAACAAAGAGTAATACTAGTATTTTCTGAACAATTAAACAACTATTTCGCAATTCGTCGTGTCTACACGACCTTACCCGGACCGTATGGACAGTTTCTTATCTTCCGAATCCAGCGCCCGATCGTCCTCCTTTCCTCGTATTCCTCGCGGCACTCCTGATGGTTCCCAGTCAGGACCGTAGATCACTCGAGAGAGGTCTGTTCGGAGCCAGTGAAGTTCGGATGATCGGCTGCCAGACGAGGGTCTATTGGGCAAGAGCTCTCCCGATCGTTGCAGTCGTTCACTCTGTCGTCAGGACCTCTCCCACTGGATCCACGAGTCACTGATGGGCCCCACGCTTGGGACGCCAATTGTTAAAACTAAGGTCAATGGACAATCAATATTTGCCCGGCGGTATCGCCTCTTTAACCCACAAAATATTAACCAATGAAGAGGCAGGCGCTGGAGACTGGAAGGCAGGAAACAAGGTTTATTCTCTCCGGAGGAGAACACATCAGTTCAGACAGCCAGTATCGTCACGAGGTGCTCTAACCGCATCTCTGAGGCCTGGCCTCTTATACACAGTTAAAATGAATTTTATTGCAGGTAACACAGTCTTGTAATGCTTTGAAGTATGAAAGGACATCCTCTGAATCTCCCCTACAGGCCCGTTCCCACACACATTTACAGTTGAAGTCCCCACCCCGGTCACAACAGGTGATGATTATCGCGCAGCTGGACATTCCGCCGATTCACGGAATGTGGGGGTTTGATCGGATCTCATAGGGTGGGGGCTTTGATCAACTCGGGGGTCCTTTGATGAGGGAAGCTTTCTACTGTACGGGGAGGGGCAATAAACAGTATCGGCAGAGCTAGGTGTCGGCCTGGGAAAGAGGAAGACAAACGGGCACACAGGAAAAAGGGGGGGGGGTTGGTATCAAAGGGCCTGGGACCATGAAAAGGAATGAAGGGAGGTGTCGCGCTGGGAACAGGATGGGGTTCTGAGGCAGAGCTGCATTGAAGGGGGGTTTATGACCCAAGGCATGCGAGTGTGGGGGTTGTCAGCGTGCGGGCTTTGCGAGGGCGAAGGGCTATGCTGGGGGCCAGTGGCGTGCAGAGGGTGGTTCTGATCGAGGCACCTAAAATGGCGGGTGCACACGACAAAAAGTGTGGCATCCGGGGAAAAAGGCAAGATGGCGTAGATAATGTTTACCAAACCGTACTAATTTTCCACACAGGGGTCAGCTCGAGCATTCCAGACCATGTTCCGTAGTGCACTAGATTCCTACCCCCATCGAGAGCCTCGCTCTGCAGACCTTGGTCCTGGCCCGTACCACAAGTCTTTGGCGATAGCAATTGCAGATTTAAATAGAGATATTTTTGACGCAACACTTATCCCAGAGGAAGAGGTGCAAGCTTATAAGGATCTGAGTGAGGTCGAGTATAGTACATCAGTGAATGATAGGCAGTTTAAAAGCTCATCTCCAATCTGGATCGTACCTCATCTCGGTCATTTCTGTCTGCAAGGTCTTGGTCGCAATCCGAGAGCTCAGCTTGGGAAGAGTGCTTGTGTTGATACTTACGTTTTACCAATGCTCTCTTCCCCTGTCTTTCTGACTGCCAAGGGTACCTGTTTTGTATGTTATGATCGCGCATATACGTGGTTACCTCATGATTTCTCGGGTACCTGCTATATCGCGAATCTTTTGCCTCCGACTTTCACTGTTGCCTCAGATTATCACAAAACTAGAGTTGTGAGAGGTGTCATTAGTAAAGAAGATACTGCCGGTCAAGAAGCAGGAGATTTCTTTAAGGGTTTCCTACCGTTTTGGGGCCCTATGGTCAATAGCAGGAATCTGAGACAGTTAACTCGTGTAGTGGAAGCAACTGCTAACATAACTGCAAGCGCCCTTGGTAATCTGACAGCAGAGCTTCAAGCGGATAGGCTTATGACGCTACAGAACCGTATGGTTCTAGACGTAGTACTAGCAGACAGAGGTGGTGTGTGTAAGGTCATCCATTCGAGCTGCTGCATTTTCATACCTGATAACGCTCCAACGGTTTATCAAGCCATCTCGAAGTTGCATAAAATCTCAGAGTCCATACACGTGGACGAGGGAGATTGGACGCTTCTAGGATGGTGTTGGGGTCTGATGTCAACTTGGGGTTGGAAAATTCTGATGATTATAGGGGTTGTTGTGACGTTTCTGTTCACGTGTTATCTTTGTGTGCAGTGTGGTCCTGCCTTATGTGGCCTTTGTGCTACAACGTGTATAAGAAGGCCATCTGTTACCGGCGAGACATTGATGAATAAGATGATGTTCCAGCAACACTTGAATGATCTGATGAATATCGAAATTGATTATGATTCCGACTAGTGCTTGCCTACATGAGGGCAAAAGGAGCGTCTGAGGACCTATGAGAACCGTTACGATGCTAGCGAGTGTGGTATCTATGAACCGTAAATGACGAGATTAATAGGTGTACGCATTTTCGCTACGCTACTTAGAAGGGTTCGTCTTATTTACAGGTTTCTTCATTTGAACCCTCGGGTTCCATTTTAGATACGGCATCCATTTTGTTTCTTGCCCTCACGTAGTCAGCGAACAGGCAAATGTCCGCCTCATGACCCTGTGATTCCCAAGACTGGGGGATGACACGGCAGAGACAGATGGCTCCGCAGCTGGGTAATCTTCCCACGTTGGCCTATTGTTTCAGCCTTGCATGCGCTCGGCTCAAATCCTTTGATCCTGGGATTGCGCTTCCGATATTACCTCCACACTCCTTCTTCTTCTGTTGTCTGACTTCCTTGCACCTGTTCCTGTCTCTTACTCTCGTCCTTTTACAACTAGAGTGGAATGTGCATAGCAGCAGGATAATGTGCTTTTACAGTTGGGAACCGACAAATGTTACTGTGATTATGTTCCGGGTTTCCGACACCATGAATGAAGCCCTTTTAAGTTTATTGTGGGAACTGAGTTGTAACCTTTTGTTCGTTACGTTATTGAATGCTGAAAATGTGTATAAAAGGAGCGATCCACATTTGCAATTTGAAGCAGACTCTTGGAACCTACACTCTGTTGTACTTCCCATGACTTTTGCATCCCTGCAGTAATAAACGCTGATCTTTGACGCCGAAGGAAGTGTCCCGTGTCTCTGTCACTTGTGCGCCGTACAGGTTTCAGGTGTTGTTCCCTGGCACCGCTGGTTCTTAAAAGTCCAGTCCTTCACCATGGCTGGGCTGAAGATTTCTTCCATCACACACAAAAGCCCATAAGTCCATAGGCAAATGAACAATCATTGCCTATCAGTGGACGTCAAGAGGCAAAGGTACAGGCAAACAAAAGAGTCTGCTGGAATATGTTCAACAAATAAGATTTCTCACACATACTCAAAGGAACATTAAAATCATACATATTGCTCAAAACCCATACAGCTCAATTGACAAAATTAATTAGAAATGTAATCTCATAGATTTCATTCTAAATTTGGAGCGAACTTTCAGAGAGCCACAGAACTCGCAAAGGATTCCTCCTGATACTCTGCAGGAGTTGGATATTCCCAGGAATAGTTCTAAATTTCTGTATTGAATTCCATGTTATTCATGTGTTCCAGACAAACTCCAGAATTTGACCAAATGTCGACACAATATCTCAAGCCAAAAATCTTATTGCGATTTGTGGACTAGTTCATACTGGAACACACTTTTCATGAGTCCAAGGATAGAAAGATGAGAGCTAAGTTTGATTTATTGTTTAGGGATGTCTGAATGCATGAATTAATGGCACTGCCACTTGTAAGAACACCAAAAAAGTGATGTGGGTTCTCAAATGCTTTGAGATCATACTATAATATATTATTTTAGGTAGCACCGAATATGCATACATGGAATACATGCTACATACTCCTTTTTATTCACAATTTATGATATTTGATGTATGAATTATGAAATTGCAATGTTTTGGAAAGTTTTAATGCCTGTTTAGTATTTTACATTTCCTCAACTCAAAAGAAAGACAGCTGGCAGCAATGAGTTTCAGCCAAAGTTCAATTTTGCAATTAAAAGAAAGTCAATCATTCATATCTACTGATTTGAAGTCTTTTGATATATTAGTAAACTGGTCATTGTCTCTTGTGATGTGCAAATTGATGAGTTTGTCATCCGGTTTGATGTGGAATTAGAAAGTACTATCAACATTTTAAGATTTAACTAATGTGCTATCAAAATATTGTTGCTGAATATCCATTACCAAAATATTAAGAAGGTTGGTATTTACAAGTAAGTATACATTTACTATAGTCAACTCTACATATATATATATACCGTAATGATATTTGCATATATATATATATATATTCTAGATATGTAAAAAGAGTAAATCTCTAAACTAGCTATATATAATTACCTTCATAATATTTTGGTAGTTGATATTCTGTCTACAATATTGATATTCTGACATACAACTGAATTAGGGAGTTCATGAGCCTCGGTGGGCAGGCCAGCTCCCCTAACTTGAATTGTTTGCATAAAGTCTGCAATGAATGATTTACACCATTTGAGGTAGTGATCTGAGGAGTGTGCCACAGAATACATTTGGTATAGAAGTTCTGTGTGGTCCATGATAGTGAAGAATTTGTCTAGATCCATGAAGATTAGCATGCTTAGGGACTATTGAGCTGACACTTTTAGCACATCCGCTGAGACATTGATTATTATCTATTCTTTTCAATGTTTGGGGCAGAAACCAGATTAATGTTTTATCTAGGATGTAATGTTCTTAGAGGTAGGATTAGAGCTGGAAAGTACTTTCTCTAGGACTTCTGAGAGCCAAAAGAGTCCTTTGTTGAGACATTATGGTGAATAGGTTGGTTGTAGCGGTTCAACTTTCTTTAGGACGTTATTGACAAAGGCTGTTATTGGGGCAGCTAGGGACTCTGTAATCTGTATTAGAACATTGGAATGTTGGGAGCTCCATTGAAAACAATGGAGTGCTCTGGGCTTATAATGGCTGGTATAAGCCTGGAGCTCCAACATTCCAATGTTTCTTTGTTCACAGCTCTGAGCGCACCGAAAAGTAAGTGGCGCCTGCCATTTTGTGGACTTTGCAAACATCTAAGGAATTCTCCTCAGAGCACGGTACTCCTGTTGGCCAGTGGCTTTGACTGCCTTTTTTCACAATGAGCATATAATTAAGCTGCTATAGATTTTTTCTTAGCAGTACTACTGTCTGCTCCATCTTCACCGATTTTTCAATGATTTTCAAATGACTTTCAATGTTATTTCAGTGCTATTTTAATGGTACTTCATATGGTATATTTAGAAGAATTTCCAATGTTTTTTTTAATGGCATTTCTCCAATTAAGCAGTGGATGTCCCGAAAATAAGCTGTACTCATTATTTAAATGTACCCTCCAATAATATCCTGCTTTTTCGCCATCTTCGTTGCTATTTACCTCAGATTCAACACCTTGTGCATTGTTATATTTACATAATTGCACACATAGGGCCTGATTAAGATCGTCAGTGGTTCCAAACTCGGTATTATGATGCAACTGCCCATAGGGCAACCGCAATTATGCATTTTACAATGGAGGCTTGCACGGCGGGAGGAATAGGCCCACTGCACAAGCTTCCATTATAAAATGCATTTTTGGAAACATCCCTGCACTGTGTGGCAGGCACTCTGCGGTGACTGCCACACGGTGCACGGATGTTGATGGGAGCACTATAGGTGCCCCAGTCCCAAAGCAGAGGGCCTGGGGGGATGGGGTTCTTCCAGGGGACACCAATGTGGGTTTCTGATAGCCTTTCGATGTCGGAAACCAACATTGTAATCCCGATGGCGTAGCCAAGGCTGGGTCGCCCGTCGTTAAAAGGAGTACAATTCCGCTCCTCTTCCAATTGGCTCTGTGAGCCTATCGGAAGAGAAGCATTATCCCCCCACGGGTTCCCTTCCGACCGCCGTCATTGTAATTCAGTGTTCGGATGGAAACCCTGGTTGTCGGGCGGAAAACCTCTGACAGCTGTTCGGAGGCTTTCCGTCAGACATTCAAATCAGGCCCTAAGACTTTTTGTAATTGAAATTAGTAGTATATTGTTTATCTGCCTTTTTCTTTAGTGTTGCAGATTCATATCTGCCCCATTGCCTTACTATCATATGGGCTGGGCAAAAATTGGACATTGTGCTCAAATAAATCCACCATTAATAAGACTATTTCCAAAGTGGTTTCTTCCAATCGTTTTTCTGTTTTGTATAATATAAAGGACACTGGAGAGGATTGTCAGAACTCGCTTTACTTGTGGCGCTGAAATGCCTTTCAAACTTACTACAACAACTAATGCCTCAACCCTTAAACGCGTCAAAAAGGATCATCCCTCTCCAATATAAATTAAAACATTTAGATGAAAAATGGTTGCATGTGACTGTGGGAGTGGAAGGTTCGAATCCTACAGCTTTCTTCCAGACTTCTCTTCCAAAGTTTTTGAATTTACCATCTTCGCCTCTTTTAAATATACAAAGAGCTCACAGACTATGAAATTTTCCTCAGTCAGTGTCCACTTCACAGAAACATAGAGGAGTAATTTGTTATTTTTCAGAATACTTAGATCTTCTTAAAGTTCTCCAGGCGGCCAAAGCTGAAAGTCGCAATTCAAGGTCTGGTTTCACCTTATTTTTCGCACAACATTTTGCCAAGTCCACAGGAGTCAGACGGAAACGATTTCCGGAATTTAGACACACTTCGCTCGCTCAATACATGATTTGGTTTATTCCATCTGTGTCTATTTAAACTAACCTATAATATCAAGACTACTATCTATGAGGATCCTTTTCTATTACAAACATTTATTCCCAATTGTAGAGGGGAGGCAATGGATATGTCTAAACATGCCAATATTTAATATGTTCTTTCAGTGGTTTTGTTGACAATTTTTTCTGTTTCATGACAAATTGATGATTTCCTGCTGGTGCTCTTGTATACATTAATATCCCGTTATTTTTATATCTTTTTCTTTTAAGTGCACCCCATGTTTCATCGAGATGTTATAAGTAATCTTTTTTCATGTGGTTTGATTTCCCTCCCATTTTGTCAATCCTGCAGAGTTGTTAGTTGTGTCATCCCCTTTACATGGTATCACCATCCTCAACCTTTGTTTGTCATATAGGTATGTTCTTTTTGTCCTTGCTCAATAAAAGCAAAAACAACAGTTGATGGACAGAATGAAGAACAATGTCATACATTCACCCCAGTACAGATATCTGGGCCTAAATCCGTTGTTTTTTTGCTCACCATGCCATTCCAGTTTGAACCCAGCCATATGCAAATCAGTCTTGACACTGTGCCCCATGGGAACGGTCCAGCCTGAACTGCCAAGCCAGGGCCTCCCTGGACTGGAAACATGCATCCTAGAACCGGTTTTGGGCTTTAAGCCCTTATCAGCCAGGATATCTTGATCCCAGTGGCAAGGAGAGCACAGGACTCACTTCTGAGCATACCCGTACCACTCGGGGTGACAAATGCGAAAACAACAGTTGATGGACAGGATGCAGACAATGTCATACATTCAACCCAGTACAGAGATCAGGGCCTAAATCCATTATTTTTTTGCTCACCATGCCATTCCAATTTGAACCCAGCAATATGCAAATCAGTCTTGACCCTGTGCCCCATGTGAACAGCCCAGTCCGAACTGCCAAGCCAGGTCCTCCCTGGACTGGAAACAAGTATCCTAGGACCGGTTTCGGGCTTTCAGCCCTCATCAGCCAGGATAGCTTGATTCCGGTGGCATGGAGAGCACGGGACTCACGCCTGTGCATACCCGTCCCACTCAGGGTGACAAATGCAAAAACAACAGTTGATGGACAGCATGCAGAACAATGTCATACATTCACCCCAGTACATAGATCTGGGCCTAAATCCCGTTTTTTTGTTCACCATGCTATTCCAGTTTAAACCCAGCCATATGCAAATCAGTCTTGACCCTGTGCCCCATGGGAACAGTCCAGCCCAAACTGCCCGAACTGCCTGGCTGATGATGGCTGATAGCCAGAATCCAGTCCTAGGGTGCTTGATTCTGGTCCAGGGAAGACATGGCTTGGCATTTCGGGCTGGACTGTTCCCATGAGGCACAGGGTCAAGACTGATTTGCATATGGCCAAGTCTGAACTGGGGTGGCCTGGTGAGCAAAATAACAATGGATTAAACCCAGATCTGTGACTGGGGGTGAATGGTTTGCCATTGAGCAACATTCCGTCCATCATCTTGTGTGTTTTGCTGTTCGCCCTATGTGGGAAGGGTATGCCCAGACGTGGGTCCCGTGCTCACTACGCCACTGGAGTCAAGCTATCCTGGCTGATGATGGCTGCTAGCCAGAAATGGATGGAAGGAAGACTTCCTTCTTATCACTATGGACGTCAACTCATTGTACACAATTATTGACCACAACCTGGGCATTAGAGCTTGCCTGCATTTTCTCGAACACAGACCAATTGGGTACCTCAAACAAGCTAATATACTTGTGGAGATGACGAGAGTCTGCTTCCATAACAATATTTTTATGTACAATGGGACATTGTACAACCAGACACTAGGGACAGACATGGGCACATGCTTTACCCCCAGTTTTGTTAACCGTTTTCTGGGGGCATGGGAGGAGGAGATCAGGAAAGACCAGACAATGCTCCCCATGTTTGAAAATGTTGCTGTATGGCTCTGGTATGTAGATGATCTATTTGTCATATGGAAGGGAAGTTAGACCAGCGCAGTTGAGTTCATTAAAAAGCTAAATGCAAATGATTGTAGTCTCAAACTGACCTACAGCATGAATAATAAATTGATCGTGTTTCTTATTGTGGTTAGCTAGGCTAGGGGGATGCGGCTGACGTGACCCACGCACGTTGCCATAGTGGCTCCTGGTTCGTCTCTGCCCCGCCCACGATCGGATATGACTCGCATGGCTGCTGTGGATCTGAGTCTCCACGAAGCTGGCAGCCTGCAGCCCTGCCGGGCTGCCACGCTGCTGCTTCTTCTGCCTTATACATTCTGCCTGCTGTTTGCTAATCCCGGTGGTGTTGAAGCTGGGCATGTAAGCAGGCTATGTGGGAGCTTGACGCTAGATGCTGATGCTAAAGAGATACGGCCACTAGATGCCGCCGGACGCCGCGGGGCACTGCCGATTATGGCGGAGACGCTGAGACGCAGCGTTAAGCAGAGGATGGCAGAGAGCAGCGTCGGAGAGCGGCGTGGTAGCACGGAAAAATCGTTAATTTGTGGACCCCACAACCTGCCATAACCTGCTTAATGGTAGGATCGATATGATTTACCTTTCAAGTTTTCAAGTTAGGATCTCTCAGGATATTCCACGTCCACAAGACCAGGTTGTCTCAAGATATTAGGGGGTATTAAAGGGGATCAAGGGGACTTTCAACACCCCTTATGCGGATGCTGTATTTTTCTAACCTTATATACCCTCCCAGAAGTATCACCCAGACAAAGAATAATTAGGTACACGAGTATCTTCTGGTCATTCTGCCACCGGATGCAGAGGGAGAGAAAGCTGCTGCACAGCCTGTGTTTGTTTATGCACCGGTGCACCTGCGCCTAGATCTCTGAAATATGCAGAATAAGCAGACCAAAGTCAGCGCTGGTGTGGGAAAGGACTTTTTAAAATCCTCTGGTCAATCACCACCAACATATATGCCGGCACCTAAGAGAATCTATAGGGGGCAAAGAAATGGCCAGTAGAGAATGGAATTAAAGGCCAAAGCACTGGCATCATCTGAGAAAACCAAGCAGTCTGGGCAAAGCATCCCTGACGAACTCTCAGAGGAAGAGAACACTCTATCTGAGCACTCAGGAGACACAAGTATTTTAGCTCTAGGCGGCAAAGAAGGGAATGAAGAAGGACAGGGATAAGGTGACTTTACAGGGACAGATGCAGATGCTAACAACTGGGTAAGCTCTAAGCAGTACCCTCTTTTCAGCAAGCCTCTCGCTGCACGCAGTAAGATGAATTGCTCTCCTTTTGTAAATAAGGAGGCCCAGAGAACCGAAGAGCAAATAATCCAAATAGGTCAATTGCAGCAACAGGAGGTGCAACAGTCTCATGATGGTCAAGGTCAAGATCAAGATCAAAGGTCTGAGTCTGTTTTTGCTCCGCCGGCGCAAGTAGTCCAGACCCCAATGTCAGATCCCTCAGAAACATCTCTGGCCAACCATTCAGCTATTACCGAGGTCCAATTATCCTCACAGATAACGCAAAAGGTAGACAGCAATATACAATACGGGATGGGAGCTCTGGCAGAGTCGGATTCTGAATCTACAACTGAAGCAGAAAAAGAAATAGATCTAGATCTTCCCCTGTCAAGAGTTGACAAAAACTCTAAAAAGAAAATCCAAGGAGGTCCCCTCAATAAAAGAAATGCTAACAACTATCTTGCAAGAATTAAGGAACTTTAAAGTATTACAAGCTCTTGAAATTTCACAGCTACATGATATGCTAACCAAACGTGAGAAAAATCTAAGTAATCTACCTAAAAGGACCACCGAAGTAGAGACTCTCGTATCAGCTCTAGAAGATAATGTTATGGTTATGCAAAAGGATCTTTGTACATTAAATAAGAGTAAGTACTTGGAGGAATCAGAGCTTCAAGACCTTGAGAATAGTAACAGGCAGTCCAATCTACACCTTGTTGGTATACCGAAGGGCCAGGAGAATGCGGATGTGGTAAAATGGACTGAGTCTTTACTCAAGAAAGCAATTCCAGAGCTGCAAGGGGATCTTACAATTACCAGAGCCCATAGGGTTCCCGCACATAAACCTTTAAATACTAAATTTCCACGCACAATTTTAATGAATTTCGCTGACTACAGAATGAAGGAAAAAATCTCAAGTGCTGCAATACTAAAGAGATAATTTTCAATCGCCGAGATCAACAATTTTAAAATCTTCTCTGATATGTCAGCCGCTTCAGCCCATAGACGGAAGGACTTTGTTAAAATAATTAACTCCTTTAAGGCTATAGGAGCACAGGCTATGATTGTACAACAGTCTAAACTAAAAGTCCTAGCCAAAGGAATTTTTTTTATTTTCACGGACGTATTAGAAGCCCAAAATTTCATGAATGAACTAAAGGCTGCATAAGAAAAAGAGACTCTTTAGTCATAAAGCGGTTTTGTATTATAACACGTTTTGTCTAAGAAGGGGCCATGTGTTATTCTTAAAGTAACCAAGGGGGCTATAAGGGAAATCAGGAGTCGCAAAAGGATGCAATAAGATGGCATCTAGTAAAAAGAGGGAGAAGGAGGGAACAGTGGGACTAGTTGGGACTTCCCTCCCTCTGAGGGTGGGGTGGGGTGGGGGTATGGTGGTGGGGATGAAGCAGTTGGAAAAAGAGAGTTCATAGGTGAAATAATAATGTTTCAGAATAAGTTTGAAGAGAAGTTATGCATGAACGGTCAACAGTTTGCGGATCATACGATATCAGTTAAGAGGAAAATGCACATGGAGCACTTTAATATTCTAATATGTTTGGACGTAAGTAACAGTGTTGCACACTGAACACTCCCCAGATGTTGTTGAGTATGCTGTTGCTGCATTGCACATTATATATTGCACATTGCACTTTAATTTGACTAATACATGGAAGAACGGGGGGAATCTTATGTCTGTTTCACTTATTGATTGATTTTTGTTCACTGCTCAATGAATATTTTGCATAATTGGCGTAATTTTTCTCAGTTTAGTAGTAGTAAAGTTAGGACTCCTAACTTTAGAACTCCAAAACAGAAAAATCCTAACTTTAAGACTTTCAGTATTCACAGAAGGCATTTAGGAGTCCTAAAGTTAGAAGTCCTAACTTTACTACTCCTAAACTGAGAAAACCCTAACTTTAAGACTTTCAGTATTCACCGAAGGCATTTAGGAGTCCTAAAGTTAGGAGTCCTAACTTTACTACTCCTAAACTGAGAAAAATCCTAACTTTAAGACTTTCGGTATTCACAGAAGGCATTTTAGGAGTCATAAAGTTAGGACTCCTAACTTCTGTGAATACCAAAATGAGTAAGTGCCTTCTGTGAATACCAAAATGAGTAAGTGTCTTCTGTGAATACCAAAATGGTAGTAAGTTTAGGATTTTGTCTTAAGTTAGTTCTCTGAATCGGGCCCATTGTTTGTATGCGCAAATTCTTACATCCAGCACAAGTTGAACTTTGGTCATTGTTATAGGCTGCTAAATGCATATTTTGCACAAATTGGCATCATTTGCACTATAGTACATCGGTCTTATTTGCGTGATTTACACTTAGGAAGGGTTAGTACACTAGTTGGCAGTACAGTCTGCTTATTTCCTGTGAGGAAGAAAAGACCAGGTCATTATCAAGGAATGTTTTGGCCTGTCTACTGTTATTAGGAAAAGATATGTTTGGTTATTATTCAGAGTTATTGTTTACATGCGTAATTTTGTACATTTAGCACAACTCACACTTTAGTTTAGTCTGCTGTGGTATGAGGCCTAAGCAATTTAGTTCTTCCTGCTTTTAAAGACCTATGATGAATAGGAATAAAATGACAATTTTGTCCCTTAATGTTAATGGGTTAAATAATAGACGTAAAGCTTCTGCAATAGAAAGTTGGCTTAAAGGCCATCACCCTGATGTGGTCTTTATGCAAGAGACACACTTTCGAACTTTATCTGATGCTAGCAACATTTTTAAGAAAAATTGGGCGGTCTTTTATTGTGCGTCTGTATCAGGTACAGCTCAGAGGGAGGTAGGCATATTTTTAGGCAAACACGTCCATTTCCATGTTGAAGCATCGCACTCTAAACCAGGCAAAAATTATGCTTGCTACAATCTATGCACCTGTGATAGATGACCCGCTTCCTATTTTACAATTAAAACAAGCACTATCAGGTATACCTGGACAAATTATATGGGGAGGTGATTTTAATTTTTTAATGGAACCTGCTGTTGATTCAACAAAGACAGATCGAAGGCAAAATAAACCACTAGTTGACATCGCCCTATATAGTTGCAAGACAGATTTAGATATAATCGATAACTGGCGCTTTAATAACCCAGTCAAACGCTGGTACTCCTGCCATTCAGCAAAATATGATTCAGCATCAAGGCTAGATTTCTTTCTGACTTCACATATTCTTTCAGTCAGTAAATATGAACACATTTTTAATGCTTTCTCAGATCATGCCATGATTAAAATAGAAATTATTGTAGGAAAGACAGATGAAGGATAATCCATAAGGTGGTATTTTAATAAATGTATTCTTGCAGAAGAACAATGGTGCACAGAGATTGAGAAAGAGATTAGCTCCTTTTTTAATATAAACAAGGACTCTGCCCAAATTAATGTAATATGGGACGCATTTAAAGCCACATTAAGAGGCATATTAACCTCAAAGGAAATCCCACAACAGAGGGCCAAAAAGGAGGAGCGAATGACAATAGAAAACTAGCTTGCCTCTGCAAATCTAGAGTACTTTAGGAATAGGAGCCCAAACACTAAGCATGAAGTACTAAAAGCCAAAATGAGAATGAGAGAGTTCTATTATGAATTAGGTGATGACATCACTGGTGACATCACTGATGACATCATCCAGTGAATGTGTGTTCCTGTAAATTAAAAATGTGTTTAACATATTGTAGAATGAGTGACTGACTGTATGAGTGGGAGATTAAATGTGTCTTACTGAATGCATGGGTTAGTGACTAAACTGTTAGAATGTGTGCATCATTATGTCTGTTGTTGTGTAAGGTGCTGCATGTATTGATTAGTAGCTATATGACTGGCTATATGGGTTAATGATTGATAACCCAAGTATTTGTATGTGAGGGTGAGTGTGAGTGGAGGTGGCTGGGAGGTGTGTGACTCTGTGCATAGATGTGTGAGCAGTTGATTCACTTGGTGTATGGGTTCAAGAGTGCATGAGGAAACAGCTGTATAGGCGGTTTACTGTGTGCATGGGTGTGTTGGTGACTGAGAGAGAATGAGGGAAGAGGATTGTAGAACTAAGAGGACAGAGGGAGTAAGAGAAGGAGTTAGTAAAGTGGAGTAAGGAGAGTAAGGAAAGGGAAAAGAGTGAAAGAGCGAAACAAGGGAAGAGAGAGGAAGTAAAGTAAAGGAGAAGGTCGGTAAGAAGGTGAGTGTGGGAGTATTGCTGTGTCAAGATGTAGAACAGTGTCAGTCACACTCAACAGATTTTCTTAAGTAGAATCTCTGAATAATGCTTTTTTCACTGGAGCCTGAGAATAATGGCACAGATTCTTACTCATTTCAGACCCATATTCTTGTACATAACCAATCAAAATTGTTCCCATACAAATTCCAAACCAAACTGCACATTTTAATTGGTTGTACATTTCAAGACTTTGAAACTCACATAACATTCACCCATCCCCCCAGTGCTCATTCACCCTGTAACCATGGTAACTCCCTCCTAACCCAGCACACAGTTCACAAGTTCATCATACTATGTTGCAAAAGAATACAGCAAGGGTGTTTGACCTCTTAATGTACTAGCTAATCAAGTGCAATGTTTCTTTAAATGACTTTTCAACCATTGAAATGACTTCTTAAAAAAAAAAGCAAGCACCCTAATTTTCAGTGGTGAATTTTAAGAAAGCACCAATCATTTCTTGTTTTTCAACTGCACTGAATCTCAACCACTTTTTTTCATAATTCCTACTTTCAAACTGCCATTTCATTTCCACAACTCATCTGACTAGAAGCACATCTACCTTCAAGATGCCAAAAGTCTGTTTGTCTTAATTAATCAAATGTTTGGATAAAATAGAATCATCATGGCACACTTTTAATGAGGACATTCCTGATCATATGATTGAAGAGGAAATTCCAGATGAGGACATGCTACAAGTTCTATTAAATTATGAAAATTCTGAACAATAAATTAATATTTACAAATTCAAAATTAGTTGACATATTATTCATTTTTATTTCTAATTTATGAAGTAGTAGCGAAGTGATTGTATTGAAGTGAATTTTAGACTCTGCATCGGTACCTACTTGTAGGTACTTAAATCACTCACATAACACAACAGCTCTTTTTAGAGCTACCCTACCTCTAAGCACTCCAAATTCTTATTTTACACTATTTTCTTTCAATGTTTTTCCCTGTGGTATGCTCTGGGTGCGCGTACCGGTGAACGTACATGGGAACGCACACAGCGCTTACCCCGCGAAAATTGGAAAAAAAAGAAACAAACGTTTTTTTGCCCTTCAGGGTCCTTCTAGGCCCCCCTCAGAAAACCTAGGGGGTCAGGGGGTGTCCACCCTGCCCCCTTTTAATTATTTCCCCTTGTTTTTTCACCTCTTGTGTCTCGATTCTACCGAGACACAAGATGGCAGACTCTCCGGACTGTTTGGAATGTTGACAGACAGCTTTCCGCTCGCGCACTTCCGTGGCGCGCCGGGTGCGCTCCCTGGTACGCGTGCCGGTGAGCGGTTGGAGCGCGCCTGTAGATATATATGTGTTTTTGAAGTTAATTTTCAAAGAAATCACTGGAGCAATTTTCACCAAATATAGCAAAGGCATATCTGCGTACCAGTCCCTACAATTTGGCAAAGTTTCGCGTAATTCCGTTCAGCGGTTCGGGCTGTAGACGTGTCAGAACGTCCTATGAAAATTAACATGGGGAAAACACGTTTTGGGACCCCCCTTTTTTCTTAGCCCCCACTTCGCGAATCCCCCCAAAACTTTCAGGGAAGGAGCGGAGCGGAGCTGGCGAAAATGTTGGAAAATTACACGCAAATTCCTCAACCGGCGCCAGAGTTATTCCCAATAGAATGTTGCGGATTTCCTATGGTAGCTAGGTCCTAACTATAACTACCTACTGGCGACCGCCAGTAGATAATACAGGTTAGCCCCAAGGAGTTAAATCACTAGAAAGTACGTAGTTCATGACGCTTTATTTCAAACTTGCAAGCAGGCAGCAAAGACGTGTACAGGCAACAATAAATGTCCATAGCCAAACGCGTTTCAGGAGTCCCATTCTTCCCTTCATCAGTGGCAAATCATAGCAGAAACGAGCAACGTTTCGCGCGCACACTTTATCTTCCCAATTACCTGTCACAGTGGGAGTGGCCTTCCTCGAAGCCTTCTGGTAATTGTAGTATACTGTGGTCATCCTTTGTGGGTGTGCTCTGATCGCTCATGTTACAATAAACAAAAGTACTACCCCAGTGGGCTTGTGCACTGACCAGTCACTCTGCCTGCCCTGCTATGCAGAATTCAAATTTGAACACGAGCTGGCACCAGTCCTGCAAAGGCTCCAACTCCCGATCTCTCCGTACGTTGCAGCACCAACCTGGCGCTGACACAGACCTGTTCACAAAACAGTGGATTTAACTCCGCGGCTCCGTTTTAAAACATATATTCACTGAAAAAACCAAAGGTTGCAGGGACATTATAGTTAGGATATAGAATTAAAGGAACCTTCAAAATTCAATAAAAATAAAAACGTTCACATGGATGCTATAGTTAGGTTCAGATTTTACACACACATAACCATAAAAAGTCAGCAGTTATAGTTATCTCAGCTAACTATAACTTATGCCCCCTTAATGCACTGCTTATTACATCACTCCTGACATGGTCAGTGACATCACTGATGACAGCATCGATTGAGTGTAAGTGTTTAGTAGGAGTTGCTGATACTGAGATACTGTATAAGTTAAACTACTATTCTTTATTCACTAATAATGAGTGATAGTATTTCTAACATATACCATCGAACTATAATCCCCTTTTTAAATAGGGTGTACTATTTATGAGTGAGCTATTCTCTGCTCTGACACATGCCCCCTGCTGAAGTATGAGTATGTTAGTGCTTTGCGACAGTCCAAACTGTTTATTAAGACTTCACTCCACAGTGATGGCTGAGTATAGATGTGTTTTATGACATACTGACCACTTAGTTTAAACATTCCTCCTTTGTGATGAATGAGTGTAACAGTAGTTTGCAATAAATGCATGTGTTCACTGAGACCTCTTTCTAGCGTGATGGCTCAGTGTAGTAGTGATTTGCAAAAGACTGACCTCTCTCATGCCACCTTTCTCCAGGATGAAAAATAATGTTACTAGTGGTTTGTGACACAGTGGCCTGCCTGCTAAGACCTCTTTACTGGGTGTGTGTCATAGTGGTTTATTTAAAACTGACGTCTGCACTAAAATCTCTTTCCAGGTTGATGAATGATGTTGTTGTGGTTTATGATAGACCAGCCTGTCTGGCTAGATGTCTAACTTTGGTCATTAGTGTTTACAGTAGTGGTTTAGACATAAATATATGCTCAGAACTCTCTCCTGGGTGATAAGTGAGAGCAGTAGTTGCTAAGGTTACAGTGAGCTCTCTGCTTCACATTTCTCACCAGTCTCCTTTTCTTATTTAAAAAAAAGTGTGAATGGTATTTTATGAAGTATATAGAAATGTGTAACACAGTGGCCTGCCTGCTAAGACCTCTTTACTGGGTGTGTGTCATAGTGGTTTGTGTAAAACAGACGTCGGCACTAAAATCTCTTTCCAGGTTGATGAATGATGTTGTTGTGGTTTGTGATAGACCAGCCTGTATGGATAGACGTCTATCTTTGGTCATTAGTGTTTAGAGTAGTGGTTTAGACATGAATATACGCTCAGAACTCTCTCCTGGGTGATAAGTGTTAGCAGTAGTTGCTAAGGTTACAGTGAGCTCTCTGCTTCACATCTCTTATCAGTCTCCTTTTCTTATTTACAAATAATTGAAAATGGTATTTTATGAAGTATATAGAAATCTACTTTGCTGGATGATGTCATCAGTGATGTAATAATTGAGGTCATTGCAGAAGGCGTAAGTTATAGTTAGCTATGTGAATTTAGGGGCATTTAGCAGTGAATGGGCTTCTTACCCCTGGGGTGACTACACGCCATAAATGACCACTTTCTGAGGAAAGTGGGCATAAACCTGACCCAGAGCTCCTAGTTCCAACAAGTTCAAAATGGTGAAAACCCTTCCTTGGCTGTGACCTTCATGTGGCCCACCTTGGGGATGTGCATAGCCTGAAAGTGTGACACGCCTCCTGACTAACTAATTACCCACATTCTCTGGTGCTAATTGTCCTCAGGGCAGGGGGTGGCATTCCTCAGGTATGGGGTGAAGCAGTTGTTGCATGGCAAAAACAGCATACGCTTTGAAGCCTCTGGCCCTGAAATAATAATTTGCCTTCCTCCTGAACAGGCATTGTTTCTGGCATCTGAGAGCATGGGCTCTCACTCACAGGGGGTCAGAAACTCGTTTGTGGTGACAGGCTGGATGACACCAGTCAGCCTGCATGATAGAGGTCTAGTAGGTTTTCAGGGGCACCTCTGGGTGCATGTCATAATACATCTAGTACTGGCATTAGTACAGATTTGATACCAAACACCATAGGTTTCAGTGCAGCCATTGTGTAGCTGGGTAACTCGTAATGGCAAGGGCCCAGTACATGTCCTTAAGATGACTTCCTGATCACTTCCAATATCTAGGAATAGAATTAGACATCACAGGGGCCTATCTGCTCATGCAGATGGGTCCTCACATTTAATATAATGCAGCCTGGACTAGGGCTCTAAAACCTTCTGTGTGAAATACCTTACATATAGTATATTGAGTGTACCTTGACGGGGCACACAGGGAGTGTGTCATGTTGTGTTTTCAAAATGGTTTGCACCATTTCACTCACCCTGAGATGGCAGGCTGCATGCAGTTTCTGTGTGGTTTCCTTTGGGTGGCATAATACATTTAGTAAACACAAGAAGATTTAGTGCCCTGGGTACCAGGGGTACCATTTACTAGAGACATGCACGGGTGCTAAAGTTCCTGCCAATTGTGTTGCAATTAGATATTTACCTTTTTATAAGTGAAGGAGCACCGGCACTGGGCCCTGTTTAGTAGGGCCTCAGTGAACGTTGTGTTGAAAAGCATCAGTACTAGGGCAAAAAAAGGGGTTGAACATGCCAAAAAGGGCATCTTCCTACAGTGAATACATAGACATTGCCTTAGAACTGACAGCTAGCAGACAGTTGGCCAGTGGGAGTGTAGTATTAAGCCAAAACAATAACTTCATAGTCTTCACCTATACATGTTTATCATTTCATGACACTGAGCTTCATTGAGAGTGTGGTGAATGGTTAATAACCTGTCTGTAAAACTCACAGTTTCCCTACCCCAGTTAGAGGGGAGGGAACCACATGGGCTAAGCCTCAACTGGCTCTGCCTGTCTCCCATTGGGACATCAATTCCAGATAATCGTTGTTTCACTTTCACCCTGTTTTAGACCGGGCAACCATCACTCAATTATCTTGGCCAGGTCCATCATCTGAGGTATGGTTTGAATCAATCAGCGGCCCCCCAGTACTCAAGGAAAAAGCTCCATGCACATCAGGGCTCTTGATCTTTTTTATTTTAATTAATGAACTCTTACTTTGGAAATTTGCTACTGAAAACAAAGCTCTATGCTAGGCAGGTGCAGCAAACAGGGCACCCGCTAGCAAAGTTCTCTGCCTTTAGTGTCACCACCACACCAGTAGCTGCACCAAAGGCCGTGGAGCTCTCCACCAGGCAGACAGGGATATTTCAATTGGGCAGGTGATCCTCCATCAGAAGAGAGGAGACCACAGCCTTTAGTGACCTGGTAGAGCAGCAGACAAATGGCTGTTCATTAAATGACCCCCACAATTATTTAGCCCAAATCTAAGTTTTTTTTACCAGTGGCACCATCGTAAAGATTTTGGGTTCAATAAAAAAAGCAAAACTTTTTAGAGTTGCAATTTCATTACAAGACTGGAAGCAACATTATGCATAATCTTTTAATGCTGTCACAAGCAGCCGCACTACATCATAAATAAAACAGTTCTAGAATGGAATGAACAGATGGTATGAAAGACAGCCTCTTTTAAATGCGGCTCTCAAGCAGATAAATTCCTTCCTACCTTCTCTTTCTGTACTAATTGTACTGTTTAACCCATATTGATTTTAGCTACCTTCTCTTTTCTGTATTAATTGTACTGTTTAATCTATATTACTTTTACATTCCCGCTATTTCTTTAGCGTAATCTTAAATAATGTGATTACTCAAGGCCTTTTTTTCCTCCTCCCGTCCCTCCCTGGATTTCCAATTTTTGGTCATCAATCAATCCCTCTAGCCCTTTCCCTTACCGAAGTGTTCCTCCAAATTGCCTCGGGCGGGTCTGCTCTCCATAACATGGCTCCATTCTCATGAAGAAACCTTGCGACCCTCACCTCCATGAATTCATGGAGTCCCCGTAGATCGCGCCTCTCCTTTGCCTATGGCGCTCCTTTCATTTGATTTGATTTTTGAGGCTACGAGTGAAGGACTGCGTCCCTTAGAGGATCGGCCCTTGGCAACGGTGGCGCTATGCGCCCGTGTTGCCAATCTCCCTTCTCTGATCTCCGGCAGAAGCTGATTCTTGAACGCTGCTCCCAAGCACTTTTTTGACAGTTAACAGCTGCTGCTGGAGACTGCGCCCCATACTCCTTTAGCTCTGATCGCTTGCCCATGCCTTTGATTTTACAATATCCTGCCTAAAAAATAAAAGGGGGAAGACTTGCTTTTATTATCAAAGCATTTTAGTATTCTCAACCCTAACTCTTCTATAACTGACCATAACGTATCCTTTATAATCCACCTATATCTGACCAAATCTTAACATAATGTCAGAAATTGGCTCAGACGATGCTGTAGCTAGCTCCCCCTAATTATAACAATGAGTCCTTCAAAGAGTTTATTCGAAAGGAAATGAGGTCTTGTATATTAGACTCATTTAAAGAGGTTATGTCCTCTAAAAGACCCCTCCCCCACTTTGGGAAGAACTGGCTCCTCAACTGACTTAGGTGGTCGTAGCACCTCAAACCTTGTGGGAGGTCCTTGCACCTCGAATTCAAAGGGTGTCCCTAGCGGCACAAATTACTCAGGTGTCCCTAGCGGCACAAATTACTCAGGTGTCCCTCGCGGCACAACTTACATGGGTGTCCTTAGTGGCACAAATGATCGGTGTGCTCATATTATTGCAGACTCTGATTCTGAAATTGAGGATAGTTTCCCTAATCCTCCTGATGAGTTTGTCCTTGATTTGGATGATGAGGACCTTCATTTCAATAACCAAGGTAATGATGATTCACCATTCACCATCCTCATCTAAGAATGTAATCCTGAATCTTTTGGGCGAGGAAATGTTTTTGCCACTTAATATTTCCCATCCTAGAAGCTCAGAATGGTTCCCGCAAGAGCATGTGGCAAAATTAATAAAAAATTGGCTCAGGAATACCCTGGAAAGAGAGACTCATTATAACCTTAGGTCTGAGTGCCCAAGACCGTCAATTCAAGACAAGGTCTGTCAGACCCTTAACCTTGACCCCAATTTATGTTCAAACTAGGTATGGGCCCCTGAAAGGGTATTGAGAAGTTCCTCAAGGGCTGCCAGGGTCGCCTTCTTGACATCCTGGGATCCCTAACTAGAATCTCAGACGCAGTAGAAGAATGCCACATCAACAATACTCCACTTGACATTGACCTTGTCAGAGACTGGGGCCAACGGACCTTGGTGCTCCTCGGTAATGCTAACTCTAGCCTTAATATTGAAAGAAGGAGAGCCCTCCTCACTAAGATTAATCTCAAATCGGGCGACATGGCCAAAAAGAACCTTCATTAAACCCTAAGGAACTCCTTTCTGGCAAAGATATGATCAAGTCCATAAGTAAATATATCCCCACCTTCACCACCCTCAATAAAGTCCAGGCTAATATGAGGCGTGTTTTTAGTTCATTCCTTTTTGGTCGGGCTTGAATAAGGGGCCTTTATTCCGGCCAAGGCAACCAAAGTCCATGTTCAAGATTCAGGGGCATTGGAAGAGGATTCTTCCAATCCAACCCTCCATTCTACCCCCAAAGCGGGAGAGGGTTGTGATATAGAGGATCCAGGTCCAGGGGCATGCCTAACAACTCCAGTACTCAAAGTAAGTACTCCTCTTCCTCCTTCTTCTTTCCCTCCCAAGGTAGGGGGCAGGCTACAATTATTTTACCACATATGGGAAAGTATAACTCAAGACCCCTGGGTTTTGGAGACTGTTCGGGGTTTCAGGATATATTTTATCAACACTCCTACACAAACTTCTCTCCCGAGAGTTCTAACTCTTTCGGAGGATCAACAAAAAATTGTAGAAGAAGAGATTTCATCCATGCTTCAAAAGGGCGCAATCTTAGAAGGTCATTGGAGTTTAAAGAGGTTTTTAAGCACACTCTTTCTCGTTTAAAAAAAGGAAAAAGGTTGGAGACCAGTCATAAATCTATGAGAGTTAAACAAGTATCTGGTCATAGGCATTTCAAAATGGAGGGCATCCACTTCCTGAGAAATCTACTTCTAGAGGGAGACTGGTTGGTCAAATTTGATCTAAAAGACACCTATTTTACCATTCCAATGGCCAAGGAACATCAGCCCTTCCTTCAGTTCGCTTGGAACAATCGTCTTTTCCAATGTCAAGCCCCACCTTTCGGGCTTTCTTCTGCCCCCTGGTGTTTCACCAAGATTATGAGAACTATTGCCTCGCTTAAATATTTATTTGGACGACATTCTCATTATGTCCCAACACCACTCACAGATCCTCAAAGATTTGAGGATTGCAATGGAACTCATAGAGAGTCTAGGCTTTATTATAAACCGGGAAAAATCAATCCTTACACCCTCCAGATCCCTACAGTTCCTCGAGTTTACAGTGGACACGTCAAAATTTCTTCTTCTTTTACTTTCCCCAAAGAAAATTGCCAAGATTCACAAGGATATCAGGTTTGTTTTAAAACAAGATTCTCTGTCCCTAAGACAGTTAGCCTGACATTTAGGCCTCCTCTTGTCTTTCATTCAAGCCATCTTCCCGGGACCTCTCAAATACAGGGCTCATCAGAGAATAAAAGGGAAGGCTCTCAGATCTGGCCTTTGGTACAGAGATCTTGTAACCTTAGACCAGGAAGCCAGGTCGGAACTGTCTTGGTGGCTGGAGAATTTGGATGCCTGGAATGTCAAAGCAATCTTTGGCTTGACCCCAGAGTTCATCCTGGAATCATATGTGAGTCTCCATGGTTGGGGTGCTCGCCTTCTCAACCAAAACACCGGTGGTGTATGGTCTCTTGCAGAGACATCACATCACATTATCTATTTAGAGCTTATGGCAGGAAGGGAGGGAGTAGAAGAACTTAATTTCTGCCTCCAAATTAACTCCTCCTCCCTCTCAGGCTTACTCATTTATAGACTCCCTGATTGTGAAGCAAAGGTATGTCAGGATCTATGCAATTATATTGCTCAGAAATCGCTAATTCCCACTAATTTCATAGCCTTTGGTGATTTTAATCTGCACGTGAACAACCCTAACTGCGCACAGGCAGCATAGCTGGTTTCGTCCCTGGCAGGGGCCAATCTAGCACAATGGGTATCTTCCCCGACACATATAGCAGGCCACACCCTGGATCTAGTTTTCACTAACATCACCTTTATAGATATGGAGGGTCCATGCCCCTTGGTTTGGTCTGACCATTACCTTATTCCTTCCTCATTTATTCTGTCCAAACTTGGTCATGCCACGTGCAAGTGCGCCACTTTAAAAAGAAACTGGAAAAATGTGACCGCAGCTTCTCTAAGTCCCATCCTTCAAGACAATTATCCTTCTTTATCCTCCGACCCCAATGCTGAGGCTGCTGTAATAAAGCAATGGATTGCTACAGCGGCGAAGACCGTTGCTCTGGCCAGAATGGTAAAATCCTTAGACTGTCCCCATCAGCACCATTGTTTTCTGGTGCCCTAAAAGATAAAAAAAGTAGGGGCAAGCAATTGGAAAGCAAGCGGAGAGTGAGCTTCTACGACGTAGCAAAAGCAATCTATAAAAATGCACTGAAAAACCTACATACGTCTCTAAAAGCTGCCAGGCGAAATTTTATTGTCTCGAGCATCCATAATGCAGACAACTCTAGTCGAGATGTTTTTAAGGTGGTTCAGACCTTTTTTAAACCTACAACAATAGAGACGGATATGATACCGTCCCCAGCCCTGTGTGAGAATATTGCCAGTTTTTTTATAACAACATTTTAAAGGTTTACGACTCCTTCTCGACACCAATGGCAACAGATAAATTTGATAGGCTAGGCCACTCGGAGTAGTGGAGGCCCCCTCGTTGACTAAATTCTCACCTATCTCGCATCAAAATGCTCTAACAGAACCTCTAAAATGAAGATCAGGTGCCCCAGATGACCCTTGTCCACCTAAACGCTGGAATAAGCTGTCTGCTAAATTCTCTGGTGCCCTACTTCATATTTGGAACTCTTTGCTTGATACAGGTGTCTTTCCAGACATCTGGAAACACGCCACGCTTCTCCCCCTGAGAAAAAAAACGAACGGTGACCCAGGAGATCTTAACAATCTGAGGCCAATCTCACTGCTCCCCGCTCCTGGTAAAATGCTAGAGAAGTTGGTCCAGCGCCAACTGACTGGCTTCATCGAGAGCAATGAATCCTTGCACGACAAACAATCAGGATTCCGGCCGGGGTTCAGCACGGGTCTGCTCTCCTTGAAGTGGCCGAGTTTGTGAGATGGTGCTCCTGAATCTGTCTGCAGCTTTTGACACTGTAGATCATGCCATATTGGCCTATAGACTACAAGAAGCAGGATTTGGGGGGAAGGTGCTGGACTGGCTGCTATATTGTTTACACTGTCGCACCCAAAGAGTCACCCTAAAACCTTTTCAATCAAAACCCATACATTAGTGGTGTGGAGTCCCACAGGGCTCAGCATTGAGCCCTCGACTTTTTAACCTCTACCTAGCTCCACTCTTCTCTTTGATCGCTAACTGGAGTGTGAAAGCGATTTCCGACGCTGATGATACCCAGTTGGTCTTCCCCTTTCAGGAGACGGTAGATGCTTTTAAGAATGTTTTTAATTTTTTTTTATTTATACCACAGTAACACAGATATAAAATATAGAATCAACAATCTAACCAAGATATCAAAAATTCACAAATTCATATGATCGCAAAAAACACCACAAATACCTAAACCAATCTTGTGTTTCTTAACCCCCTTTACAGAGTACAAACTGAATTCGAAATGAAATAAATTGTAAATTTTTTCCCGCCAACATTCAAAAGAGGGAGGTTCAGATTGTAGCCATGCTGTAGCAATACATAATAGAGCAACCGTCATTGCAATAAAAACAAATATCGATGTTTATATAAGAGAGACCCCTTTTCTAGTTCAGGGCCAATTCCCAAAAGCATAATAGCCGGGGTAATACAAATCAGAGTCCCAGTCAGCATGGTTAAAAAATTCTCAATTCCAAGCACAAATCTTGATAGTTTGCAACAACTGAAAAAAATATAAGGGCTATCCGTGTTAAAACTAAGGTCAATGGACAATCAATATTTGCCCGGCGGTATCGCCTCTTTAACCCACAAAATATTAACCAATGAAGAGGCAGGCGCTGGAGACTGGAAGGCAGGAAACAAGGTTTATTCTCTCCGGAGGAGAACACATCAGTTCAGACAGCCAGTATCGTCACGAGGTGCTCTAACCGCATCTCTGAGGCCTGGCCTCTTATACACAGTTAAATGAATTTTATTGCAGGTAACACAGTCTTGTAATGCTTTGAAGTATGAAAGGACATCCTCTGAATCTCCCCTACAGGCCCGTTCCCACACACATTTACAGTTGAAGTCCCCACCCCGGTCACAACAGGTGATGATTATCGCGCAGCTGGACATTCCGCCGATTCACGGAATGTGGGGGTTTGATCGAATCTCATAGGGTGGGGGCTTTGATCAACTCGGGGGTCCTTTGATGAGGGAAGCTTTCTACTGTACGGGGAGGGGCAATAAACAGTATCGGCAGAGCTAGGTGTCGGCCTGGGAAAGAGGAAGACAAACGGGCACACAGGAAAAAGGGGGGGGGGGTTGGTATCAAAGGGCCTGGGACCATGAAAAGGAATGAAGGGAGGTGTCGTGCTGGGAACAGGATGGGGTTCTGAGGCAGAGCTGCGTTGAAGGGGGGTTTATGACCCAAGGCATGCGAGTGTGGGGGTTGTCAGCGTGCGGGCTTTGCGAGGGCGAAGGGCTATGCTGGGGGCCAGTGGCGTGCAGAGGGTGGTTCTGATCGAGGCACCTAAAATGGCGGGTGCACACGACAAAAAGTGTGGCATCCGGGGAAAAAGGCAAGATGGCGCAGATAATGTTTACCAAACCGTACTAATTTTCCACATCCGCCATATCAGCCCCACATCGAAAACATTTGCCACCATGCCCACCCCCCTACTTAAACATATGTGCTGAAAACAGTTTTGAAACATTGCACTTTCAAGTTGGCAGACAATAAGGCTTCCCTGGATCTTATAAGGACATTCTTTATACATATATTTTCAACCCCCAATATGGAGGACCATTTGGAGTTATGTTTTTCTAAGTCATCTAATCTATAAGATAATAATATCTTGTATAGCACTCCAATCTTATCCTGCCGCCTGACAGCTTCAACAGCTAAATTAGGTGTGCCTGAAACCTTTCTCCGATTCATAAAAACTCGAATTTGGAGAAATTTGAAAAATTGAAGATTTGATAGGTTATACTGTCTCCCTAGATCTTCATAAGATTTAAGAGGTCCACCGACCACAAAAAAATCCCCTAATTGAAGAATCCCCTTAGTCCTCCATCCATGGGCTATACTATTCGAAACAATAGGGGGAAGAACTTTCACAGCATTCATGGGGTATACTGAGAGAGTTTCTGCAATAGGCATAGCTTGCAAATTCTCTTCCATACTTTAAAAGCAGACACCAACACTTTGAACCTAGTTCGATAAAAGTAGCTTCTATCAATTTCTTTACAAAAACATTGTCGTGCCTCCGAACCTAACAAAATCTGAAAAATCGAAGGAGCCTCTGCCCTATTAACTTGATCTTCGCCTGTCAATAACACCCTCATCTTTAACAAAAAGCATACATAGAAATACAGAGCAAAGTCAGGGATAGCTAAACCCCCCCGTTCAATTGGTAGTGTCATAAATCTAATGGCACGTCTAGGTTTACCAGGTGCCCAAAGAAATTTAGCGCAGATGGATTGGAGAATTGCAGCAGTTGAGCAGCAGATACTTCCAAACATAATAACCTAAATAGGTATAAAACTTTTGGTAAAACATTCATTTTAATGATGTTACTTCTACCTATTAGGGTAAAATGAAGTCTTGCCCACTTATCTAATGATTACTTGATGTTACAAACCAACGCAGTCCAGTTAGCATCCACCACTTCGAGTATTGACGCTCTTATTTTGATCCCCAGGTAAGTCACTTCTTTTAAAATTCTAACATCATCAGTAACAAGGATATCAGTACATATCATTTGAGTTTTGCTGACATTTAGTTTATACCCTGAGGCCTGGCCAAAGATTGTTGCTAACCGGTCAATTTCTTGAATTGCAGTATGTGGATCAGCCGACATCACCGCGATATCGTCAGCGTAAGCAAACACTGAAAATGGAGTATTTTGCTCAACAAAAGGCTTAATCAAAGGGGTATTAACTAACTGCTCAATAAACTGATTGATATAAAGAGCGAAAAGCAGTGGTGAGCAAGGGCACCCATGCCTAGTGCCCCTTGTAATATCAGCTGCTTCCGATAATAGCTCCATTGATGCGATTCTAGCAACCGGTGAAGTGTACAATACTTTCAGGGCAGTCATAAACCTTTTCCCAAAGCCCAATCGGCGCATCAGCTCCCATAAGTATTCCCACTCCACACAGTCGAATGCCTTCTCCGCATCCAATATAATTAGCCTCAGGTCTTGTTTCTTCGTCTGCGCAACGTCAAGGAGCGTCACCACTTTGTTCACATGGGTAACTGTGCCGCGCAGCGGAATTAACCCATGCTGTTTTTTTTTTTTTAAATATTTTTATTGTTGCAGTGCAATATTCAATAAAAACGTAGCGACAGGTAGTAGTGTGGCTTCAACATTCAGCCACAGTGAACCATGAATGCAACTTACATTTTCAGTGCTTAGAACTAGTAACTAAAAACGTCACAGATTGGATATCTGGCATCAGTTCTGACAATCAACATCATAATGTATAATAGCTAAGCAATAGTACAGGCTGCATGTCCTACGATATACGTGGAAGGTATCTCCATCAGATGTGCACATAATATTGTAACCTACCCATTACCATTACCTCATCTTCCCCCTACATCCCTAGTCTTCCTCGTCATCCTCTCCCGAGCTATCCATGTCGTCTTCCTCTGGCAGAGGCGCGCATATATCCCCCCTATAGGTATTCCAGGGTAGCCATAATTTATTCCACTTGCGTGGGTTAGATCTTTGTTTATACACCGCTCTCTCCGTCACCATGGTTATGTCCATATTCTTACACCATTGGGCCAGGGTAGGTGTTGCCTCTGCCCCCCACTTTTGCGCTATATCGCGTTTTGCCAACATCATACCGATCACTACCCACTGCCTCCCATATGTCGACAGATCAGTAAGGCCCCATACATTGAGTAGGCATAGCCTGGGATCAGGTGCAATGGTTATCTGTAGAGTTTGAGCCATAGTGCGTGTGATTCTCCTCCAGTATGTCATTATTGGAGGGCATTCCCAAAGTGTGTGGAACAGGGTCCCTTGTGCTCCGCATTGGCGCAGGCAGTGCGGATGGTCGGCTCTATGTATTTTGTGAAGCAGAGTGCGAGTGTAGTAGACTCTATGTAGTATCTTAAATTGCACTAGTCTAAACCTAGCTGATATTCCGGCCTCTCTGGGGGACGCCAGTGCGGCATTCCAACTATCCTCATCCAATTCCCCGAGCTCCTCCTCCCATGCCTCTTTTAGTTTCTGCAGTGGGTCTGGCAGGTTGTTTATTATTTACGATAGGTGAGAGAAGTAGCCTTGTTCTCCATGTAATCCGTCAGTAGTCGGTCCTCTAGGGGAGCCGATTCTGGAACCGTGGTGCCGGGTTCTAATACTGCCAGTAATGCGTGCCGGATCTGTATGTATCGGTACATCTCAGTTGCCCTCATGTCATATTGTTCCTTGAGCGTTTCAAATGGTACCACTTCCCCTCCCACCCACAGGTCCCCAACCACTGAGATCCCAATGGTGTCCCACTGGTCGAATCCCTTGCTGTGTCGTAGGCTACCCAGGGCTTTGGAGTCCCACAACGGTGTCATGCGTGTGATCACACCTCCCCATTTCAGTCGTGCTTGGGCTTTATGCCACAGTGTCACCGTGTGCCTAGTGGGTCCAACCAGTTTCTTAAGCAGCCCTTTGTCATAGAGTGGGGCCAGCAGGGTGGCAGCTCCAAGTTGTTTCCTATCCGCTAACAGTGCCGGGTCATCCTGTGGGCTATGTAGCCACCGGTTAATCACCTTAAGATGAGCCGCCCAGTAGTATAGTTCCAGGTTTGGGAGTGCTATCCCTCCACTGTACCAGTCCCTGATCAATTTCAAATGCGCCACTCTCGCTGGTTTGGTCCCCCACAGTAGGCCCGATATTTGATTAGAGACTTGCCTGAAGAACTGTACCGGGACTATCGCTGGTGTATTTACTAGGACATAGAGAAAGCGGGGCAGCGCCATCATCTTGAATAGCGCTGCTCTGCCTAATAACGTCAAGGGGAGGGTGCTCCAATGACGCGCATCTGATCTCAAACGTTCGAGCAGTGGTCGAAGGTTCAGGTTTCGGAAAGTACCATGGTCCCGAGTTACATGGATCCCCAGATATCGGAAGGATACGTCCTCCAGCAACAATGGACAGCTGTCGCCCAATTCTGGCGCCGCTCCACTGAGCATGTAGAGTATCGATTTCATCCAGTTTATTGTATAACCCGATGCCGTCCCATGCTTTTCGCACAGCGCCAGTAGCGCTGGTATACTTATCGGCAAGTCCATCAAATAGACTAGCATGTCATCCGCATACAATGACACCCTGTCTTCCCAACCGTCTCCCCATTGCACGCCTCTCAGCAATCGGGTAGTCCTAATGACCGTGGCCAAAGGTTCCAGGACCAAGGCAAAAAGTAGTGGCGAGAGTGGGCAGCCTTGCCTCGTACCCCTCCTCAACGAGATTTCTCTGGAGAGACGGCCATTAGCCAATACTCGCGCTACTGGGTCTTGGTAAAGTAATTTGATCCATGCTATAAATTTCGGGCCAAAGCCCATATGTTCCAATACTGCAAACAGGTAACGCCATTCTACCAGATCAAATGCCATCTTGGCGTCGAGGGAGAGAATCACCGCCGGTTCCGTCAACATCGGCGCCCGTGCCATCACCCCATGCAGGCGCCTCAAGTTCATCGCTGTGCTTCTATGTGGCATAAATCCTGATTGGTCAGGATGGATTACATGCCCCAGATGTGGCAGCAGTCGATTGGCCAGTAATTTTGCCAAGATTTTGGTTTCGGCGTTCAAGAGAGAAATTGGGCGGTATGAACCGCATTCCTCAGGCGGCTTGTCGGGTTTTGGAATTGTTACAATGGTCGCCGCTCGTTGGTCGGGCGGCAGTCGACCCCGTTCCAAACTGTCTTGAAACATATTGAGGAGGGGCGTAGAGAGCGTGTCTGACATTATCTTGTACCACTCTATTGGTATCCCATTGGGACCCACAGCCTTTCCCGAATGCAGGGCGGTTATAGCCGCTTGGAGCTCACCTGAGGTCAAGTCCATCTCCAGTTCCTCCACGTCGGCCCTCGACAGCGTGCGGGTGGGTATCCCCTCGAGAGATGTCTCTGCCATCTCCGGGGTAACCTCCGTATCGGGCGTGTAAACCGTTCGGAAATGGTCAGCCATAAGTTCAATTATTATAGAAGGGTGGGTTTGTAATATACCCTCGCGATCTTTCAGATGCAATATGGTCCTTTGTCCGTCTCTTTTCCTGTCCAGCCAGGCAAGGAGTCTGCCGGCCTTGTCACCCACTTCGTATATACTCTGTTTTGTGGCCGCTAAATTTTCTAACACCCTACTACGTAGATAATCAGTGTGACGCTGTTGACATAATTGTAGTGTGTGTCGTGTGTCTGCGGTCGGGTTAGTGGCATGGTCAGTATTGGCTCCGTCCAATTCGTTTTCTAGGACTACAAGTTCTTGCTTTTGTGCACGTTTATGACTCGCTATAATGGAAATGGCCTGTCCCCTAAGGACCGTTTTATAGGCCTCCCATAGGGTGGTGGGAGATTCCACCGATCCCTCGTTTTCGGTAAAGTATGATTTTGTGCCCTCCCTCAGCTTTTTGGTTATCAGAGGTACTTTAAGGTACCCAGGGTAGATCGGGAATATGCGTGTTCTGGCCCGCTCGGGGTTAGAGACAGTTAGTGTTAACGGTGAGTGGTCTGAAACTCCCCTAGGTCTAATATGTACATCAGTAATAGTGAGGAGGCTGTGTCCCAGTGTTAGGAGATAGTCAATCCGCGACAGACTGTCATGGACCGCCGAATGAAATGTATATTGTTGAGCCTCTGGATGAAATTGCCTCCAGAGGTCCACCAATCCTTGTGCCTCCAGGAAGCCATGCAGGCGGGAAGGCCCAGGGTCGTTCGTTCGCACCGGAAATCTATCACGTGTATTATGTGCCACTGCATTAAAGTCCCCCCCCAAGATCAGATCACCCTCAGGCAGTTCCAACAGAAATTTTCCTAGATCGGGGAGGGCAACCGCGTGCAGTGCCGGTGGAATATAGACCGAGACTACATTCAATGGCCTCCCCTCCCATTGACCATGCGCGGCCGCAAAACGGCCCTGCGTGTCTGTTTTCGTGGATTGAACGATGAATCCTGAGGAGCGGTGCATGAGGATCCCCGCGCCCCGGGAACCCCTAGTGAATTCTGCATGGGTGATCATCCTGTAACCCTTCCTGTCTAGGGCCCGCGTGGCCGTGCCTGTTAGGTGTGTTTCCTGCAGTAGGACCAACGCTGGATTAAAGCGTCGTATACATTGCAGTACTAGCCCCCTTTTGACTTTGTCCCCTAAACCTCGTACGTTCCATGACATGACACCTAATTGTGGCATCCGCCTCATTCCCGTGTCCTCCCTCCCAGTATCAACCTGAGTCAGTCCCGCCATAGAGTACGCTCCTGAATGTACAATCGCTGTGCTCTGATGGAGCCCGATCGTGGTGCCCAATACCTGCTAAGTGACATGTTTATGCCATGTACTTCCAATCTGTATCTGTGTGACCAACCTGAAAATGAAAAACCTCCCCCCCCCGCAACTCCCCCCCACCCTGCCCCCCTGCTCAACGGACTCAAAACTGCCCGCCCCCCCAACTCAGCAGAGTGCTTGAACCCTTCCCCAAACATAGTACTTGCACGCTGGGGTGAAGGACCCTCCGTAGCCAGCGACCTCCATTCTCAGTTCCAGAGGCCCTTCGCCCAGTGTCCATGGCGGCACGCCCGGCCAGCGTAGCAATTGATCTGTAAATTTGTTCGTGCGACTTCCTTATTCTTCCGTATTGTCTACTTCCGGAATGTCGTGCAGAGGTGAGTGGTGATCAGTTTCACCCCCGGATGCCTGGGAATTCAGATGGGAATCATCGTCGCTGTGCATGGTCGTCCTGTTGGAACGGCGCGGGCGGTTCACCGGCCTCCACCCCTCCAGCCATTCCATCGCTGTTTCCGGAGAGTCAAAGAACCATGTTTTATTGTTCGCTACAATCCTGAGTTTAGCTGGGAATATCATTGAGTAGGGAATTTCTCTGGCTCTGAGTTCTTTTTTAACTTCAAAAAAAGTTCTACGTCTTCGTGCGACTTCCGCAGTATAATCCGGAAAGAATGCCAACGTTGTGTTATGGATTCGGACCGGTGGGGAGTTCCTGGCCGCCTGCAGGATCGCATCCCTGTCTCTGAAGTTGAAGAGGCGAGCTATTATCGGTCTTGGGTTAGCTCCCTGTTTGGGGCGGCCCCCTGGAACCCGGTGCGCTCTTTCTACTGTGAAAAAGGTAGAGAGTCCTTTCGGTCGCAAGTGTTTTTGGATGAGTTCCTCCACATACAAATCCATAGCTCTCGTGCCTTCCGATTCTGGAACCCCGACGATGCGTATGTTATTCCGTCTTGAGCGCCCTTCTTGATCATCCAGCTTGTCGCGTAGGGCCTTGTTCTCCCTCGTGACCCTTTCCATGCTTGTTTGTAGTTCCGCGACATCTTCCACTAGCGACTTGGTCACCACTTCCATCGATTGCACTTTCTCCGACATCTTATGGAAGTCCGCTCTTATGAGTGTGATTTCTGACGATATTGAACCCATGCTGTTTTTGAGAAACTAACTAGCAAATAATCTTAGACAATCGGGAGGCGAAGATCTTCGAAGAAATTTTGCCATCACAATTTAGTAATGAAATCGGGCGGTATGACCCTACCAGCTCTGGGTCTTTACCCTTTTTACTAAAAACTACAATGGTAGCTTCTGCCCAAGATTTAGGAGCATATCCCTCTTGTGCATCTCTATATGTACTCAGCATATCCTCTTTAATTAAATTGAAGAAAAGCTTATAGATCTCCGCCGGGAGCTTATCCGGCCCGGCAGCCTTCCCTAAGGCTAAACTATTGACAGCCAGCTCTAACTCTTCCATCGTGATCAGGCACTCGAGTTGGGCTGTCGCCGCCAGATCTAAATATGATATAACTCCATTCATACACCTATTAATATTAATGCCTTTCTCTACCTGAGACGTGTACAGTTCAGTATAAAAGTGATGGAAAACTGAAAGGACAATCCGTCCCTGTTTTATCCTTCAGCACTTTAATACAGCAAGCAGACTCTTTCATGCGCAACCATAGCGCTAAAGATATGCCTACTGTTTCTTCAAACTCATGGTTCACCTTTTTATAGGCCAGGTATTTTCTAGCAATCTCCATCTTCCACACTCCCTGTATTTTAGCCCGGGCTCTAACAACAGCCTCTTCCAATATGTTGATATTATTGGCCTGAAGTGTTATACCCCAAGTTAATTCAGACTCCGCTACTCTCAAAGCATTATATAGTGCCTGCATCTCTCATTTTCTCTTTCCTAACTGAAAAAAGCTGAAACTCCGTAATCCAATGGGACATATGATCTTTAAAACCATCCTTTGAGCAGAGTTTCCGATCAAATGAAAACACATTAGGACGTAAGTTACAACCATCAGCAACAATTTCTAGGACTATTGGAGAATGATCCGGAAAAATTTGACAAGAAGCCCCTACCAAAACCGAGGCAGATGTGAAAAAATAATCCAGGCGCACCATCTTTTTGTGAGGAAAAGAGTAGAATGTATAGCCAGGATCCAGCGGTTGTAATTTCCCCCAAACATCAAGGATGGCATGATCATTTACAAGATTATATAGGGCTTTAATAACCTGTGGTTTGCAAACTTTATATCTTCTGGGTCTATTCTGTAGCTCTTGATTTGCTAAATTAATATTAATATCCCCGCAGATTAACAGCGGGGTCCCCCAAGTTGCTAATTCTACATTTAACTCCTCAAAAATAATTGCTTCATCTAGGTTGGATCCATATATGGTGCAAACTGTGAACTCAATATCCCCAAAATTACATTCAGTGATAGCCCATCTGCAGAGCTTATCAAAAAGGGTACGCCCTGTTGATTTAACATTGGATTTAACTAAAATCGCTACACCCAGAATCATTGAGGATTGCTGCGAAGACACCACTATTGAAAACCCAACAATGACCGCTGTTTCCACGGTATATGTGTCTCGCCCCTAGGCTGTGGAACTCTCTCTCCCCGGAATTAAAAGGGCAACCATCCTCCCCGCTCTTCCGGAAAGCATTGAAAACATGTCTCTTTGCAGAGGCTTATCTGTAATCTGGTGTCGGCTCATATTACATATTGTACCATTCTTTAGGCGCCTTGATGCCCTTCGGGGTTAAGTTGCGCGATATAAAACTGTATTCATTCATTCATTCTTGGAGACAAACTACATCTGGCTGAATATTTCTCAATTCTGCAGCAACCCTATTCCTTTTGTTCCAATTGTTGAGGCCAGAAAAATTTAAAGAACAAATCTTTATCCCCTTAGGTAGCCTCATGACAGTCAGAACAGTCAAAAAGAAAAGAAACGACTAATACATGATATAGTAAATATGCTAGTAAACATATATTCACATATGACATAGAAAATGATTGTCCTTGCCTTTGTTGCTCTATACTGGTTACTGTGGATTTTTTACACCTTTTATCCCACCCGAGTGACCCAAACTCCTCCCAACCCCGTGCTTCATAGACCCCCTCCCCCCACTCCCCTAGTAACAAGGCTTTAGGACCAATAGTCCTGCAGATGCAGGCTCCCTTAACCCCCTACGGTCCCTTGCAGAGCTCACAACCCAAAGTAAAAAAGGGTACAACCTTGTTTCCTATGAAATATATAGAAGGGAGAACACCTAAAGAAGAGAAAGGGGAAAATGAACTGATCAAAAGAGAAAGAGAATAGCTTCCCAAAATTGACATCAAAAACTCTTTAGCGGACCCTTCGCTCGTAAAAAAGCGAGTATGCTCCTTAAAAATCACTTTTAATTTCGCAGGATTCAGTAAATATGCTAGGGCCCCCTTAGCATGGAATTGTGAGAACAATTCCCCCAGTTGCCATCGGAGCTCCATCTAGATCGGCAGAAGTCCGGCCACACAAAAAACTCAAAATCAGCACCTGGTCTTTTTTTGTCGGGTCGTGGTAGTTTAAACACCTCCTCTCTTGCCAAGAAGCTGTTAAAGGCAATTAAAAAAACTCTAGCTTTATCGTTAGCTTGACCAGCATTATGTCGAGCATTAAAAGGGAACCGGTGGGCACGTTCAATCTCCCTATCGTAGGTTGTGCCCCTCCCTGCTACAATTCCGCAGGGGCCTGAAGACGTGGCTTTTCGACCAATAACCAGTTAGCACCTGATGAGTAAGCGGGAGGACCTAGGGAATAATCCAGCGCCGAGACGCCTACGGGTATTCGCCGCGCTTAATAAATGCCAAAAATAAATAAATAAATAAATATCGCAGTCCCATTTAGACAGCGCGGGGAATGCCTTCTTGAACAGCTCAACAATGAATCTACGAGGGTCAGATCCTTCCTTCACTTCCGGGATCTGAAGCACTCTCAGGTAATTCCTACGTGCTCGGTTTTCCAAGTCCGCCATCTTCAATTGAGTGTCATCCCTTTTTTTTATTATTTTTTTTTATTGAGAATTGACATAGTATAAAAAGACATCAGAATACAGAAGTTATACATCGATAAAAAAATCACAAAATTCATATTATAAATCGTCCCGTTAATACATCAATACAAAATTTAGAGTTGATACACAAGATAGTCAATCCACATAAGAAGACCAATTTATAACTATATACATATATATCTTTGTATAAAGAAGTTGATAAAATTCAGACTTAATAGTAATAGATTAAATCAAAGCAGCATTAGAGGACATACCCTCCCTCCATAACTTCACTGGAGCCCACATTTCAAAACCAAAATCCCGCAATTTTTTACCTTTATAAAGATAAAGAGAAGATTCTATGTTATGTATAGCAAGGAATCTGGCCAACCACATTGAGAAAGTCAGGGGAGAGGAATCCTTCCAAGCAGCTGATATCAAGATTCGTAAAACGGCCGCTGCTAGAAAAATTAGAGCCTCTACTTCTCTCCTTCCACTCAGCCCTAGTTTACCATCAATCCCGAGTATCATAACTGTTGGGGATAGACTGATCTTCGAGCCTAGCAGCCCCTCCCGAAATTTCTCGATCTCGGTTTTAATTGTAGCAAGTTTGTCGCATAAGAAAAACATATGAACCAGATCGGCTGAGTCTTGTTGGCATCTAGGACATTTACTATCTTCTCTCATCCCCCAGTCATGTAACTTAGCGGGGGTATAATATAAATTGAAGACAGTCATGAAGTGTTGAGCCTTTAAATTGGAGGACCTAAGTACCTGCTTATCTAAGGATAGGGCTTTATCAAGATCTACATCTGGGTCCTGTAGTTTCGCTGCCCAAGCTGCCTCATGCTTCTCAAGGTCGTTAGGTAGCCTGTCCAGCAGCTTCTGATAGACTACCCTTATCCTGTCACCATCATTCACTACATAATCAAGGATGGGGCTTGGAGCGAGAGAGCAAGCGGCAATTACGTCTGCGGTAAGAGTTCGTGCAATTTGAATATACTTAAAGCTATGACCTATAGATAGATCGTATTTCTGTTGAATAGCTTCAAATGGCATGGCTAGAGATCGCGGGTCACCCGACCAATAATTTCGCTACTTCCGGCTTCGGGCCCATATATTTCAAATCACCAGATACATTGATCAGATGACCTCACAATCTACTACCAATAATTGTGGGATTCCTTTCGATTATTTCTAGTATACCCGACTTACCATCCACCGTTACGGGTACCTATGACCACCATGGATCAGGGAGCTAGCTGTAAAGGAAAGGCAGCAAGATATACTATTCAACATGTGACTTTAATTCTCATGAAATGACTACGGACAACTGGAGGGTTTGAAAATTTTATCTAAAATTCATTAGAGTACAAAATTCAACTTATAGCGAGAAGGCAGTCAAATTAGCAAGATAACAAAATCATGTATCCATATAGAAAATAAACATTTGATTTTCAAGAAAGGTGCGACTGGGAACCTGCTAAACTAGTAAACTAATCATGCAAAAATGGACATGGTTGATGAAGCAAAACTAGGACAAATATCATTTACGCTATGGAAGGGGAAAATTTAGAAATCTAATAACAAGTTCTGTTGAGGGTAAGAAATAGGATATTTTATAACTTCAGAAAAATCTCTTCATTCAGTTTAGAGAGAGGAAATTATGGACCACATCAACAGATCACAAACTGCAATGGAGAAAAATAACCTTTAAAAGGAAGGGTAACATAGGAACACGCTATGAAATTCAAATGCAAATAATTTCATCAGAGACAATGGTTGCGGAAAAAGCATGGAGAATTATCGTATGCAAAGGAAATGTCTTTATTGAAGCAAAGACAGAAAAATAGAAAGGTGTGATTTCAAGAGATTCAGAGCGATATTTACCTAGACTGGTGTGAAAACCAAACCCTGGCCACGGGTCAGTTAAGGACAGGAAACCCTCAAGGAAGGATACCCCTCAATGGACAGCAGGTGCAGACTGGACACCCAGGACAGGACAGGAAACCCTCAGATTAGGATCAGGACAGGACCACCAGGACACGACCAGCACCCGCAGTTCGGAAGCAACGCCTGCGCTCCACCCTCTCTGCAGCTATCAGTCAGGACCCCGATTGGGTCAGCGAACTCCCCAGCAAAGTGCTCCGCCAGCACTTTAAGGTTTAGTAAAACCTTAGTCTATGGTCAATTTCGGACAGAGTGCTCCGCAGTGCTCTGTATCTTCAGTCACCTATTGAGTGCGTTGGGTCAGTGACAGGTCAGCTATTCAGACAAGTCGGACAATTTCCCTAGGTGAACCCAGGGTAGATATACTCTTTTGGGACAGCGTACCACCCCCCAAATGTTGCAAAGTGTCAGAATCCCCAATTTGGATTGGTCCTAAGGTAGGATTTGGTTAACACACCAATCAGAACAGACTATTCTAAGGCCTATTTTACATTCTAAGGTGCCGCCTAGCAAGATTGAGGTTCCCACGAGAAGTCGCAGGGGATACAATGGAAAGAAATACAATGTGTTACAATATGGTACAATCTAGATGCTCTTGCTGGGTGAAGGTGCATGTTCCCATGCAGGCTCTGGCAGCAACCTTCTTTGGCTTGGTTTCAATGCCACCGTGCCACGACTGATTCTGCGCAGTGGTGCCCTCCAAGATGGACTCCCCAGCCCCATCACTCCTCAGTGCCGAGGATACATGAAAAGTAAGCGAAAACAAATTAGCACATAGAAATAAATGAATGTATTACATGTTGTGACTTTGTACTTCAGATTTATCATCAAAAAAAAAATACTATGCCATTAGACATTAGTAATATATACACTGACACGAGAGCAACTGCACGAGCATCACCACGTTATCACGAAAGCTATGTATTACGCATGCGCCCCCCTTTCCCTCCAGAACTACCTCTACGTAGAGTCACGTGAGTGTGACTAACGCATGCGCAAAAGCGAACTTAAAAGCGGCAGCCATATTATGGACACAGGTTATTTGTATTAGTAAAACACATAGGCAAGCTTCGCTACCATACAGGCATATCCAAAATAAAGAGATTAGTAATAACGTACGTTTGTTATGAGGTTATGAAAAATCGAGGTTCATGAATCGAGCAAGTTGCGATGCGAAATCTTGCTCTATCAATCCCCTCTTTGATGATATTTACTATCATCACACATAAATGGAAACAGATGCCAACTTTCTTTCACACTTTGTACAACTCTATCTCTTCCAACATGCGATTCAATTTTTCCTTCTCATTTTTGGTAGGGTGAGAATTTCTCACCCTTTTGTAAATCTGATTATTTATTTCCTCCAATTCAAGCTCATCCGCATTCCGTTTCACTCCTCTTGCATTCACCTGATACTTCTTAGTATGCCTTCTGCATTTGCAACAGACGAATATGAAAAATAGGATAAGACCTATAATTCCTATTGGCATCAGTACCTTGAACAATAAGCTTCTACCTAAGTTAGCAAACCAGTAACCTACATTTGAGAGACCATCAACTAGTCTCTTCCAGGCACTGTCAACCTCGAGTGGTTTGAGTTCCCTTTCCAAATTAGTAATGTTTTTCACATATCTTTTTAGCTGCACACTTTTATCCGGAATGTAAGTGCAACAATGTTGCGCCTTCAACATCCGGCAGACTCCGCCCTCTTTTGCTAATAAGGTGTCAAGAGCAAGTCTGTTCTGCAAAACCATTGATCTGACCGCAACCATTTCGGTATTGACCAGCAGAAATCCATGAGCTGTGTCAGTAGATAACACATCTACTATTGTGGACAATTTGCAAATTCTGTGAGTGTTCAGAACCACTCCCACTACAGGTATCAGTGCACTAAAAATACTACCCATTATTTCACCTACACTTTCTCTTTTACTACGCACTAAGCCATTAGTGTTTTCGTTGCTTCCAGCAATTTCATTCACATGGTATATTTTCGGGAAGACAATGCCAAAGTAGCAGCTTCCATACCAGTGATCCGGCAATTTGAAATAAGCCTTGTCTCCACATATATAATAAATTCCAGGAAACACAGGCTCTGACCCATTTTTGAAACCCCAACCTCCAATTACCTTGTAATTGTGCTCACATTGACTGGAACCAATGAAACTGTTATTATAATAATCAGTCTTCACGCAGTGAAGACAGAGGTTCCCTTTCTTTTCGAAATCCAGCAACAGAGCAGGTCCCGCCCCGCCAGTTGAGGTGCTTTCCATGTTTTCAGCCCATTTAGGGGTTTTCTGCCCTTTGTCATTTGCCTTTCTTTGGAAACTCTCCCTTCTCTTCTCTGCCATGTTTAAAAATATTTTCTCTTGTTCATGCAATGAACAGGTCAGGTTGTCTCTGTGTGCTTCAGCTATGTCTATATTGCCTATAGTCAAAAAGTAGTCTCCCATATAACGTATTACGTCACTTTTTATATGTACAGGATTCAGATTTCCACGTATGGGAAGTTCAGAAAAAATCACGTCATTGTTAGAGTAATAGTACTGTAACGGTCCTCTCTTGTAAAATAAGCTTGCTAAAACGCTACAGGAGATTCCATATGTCAGGGGCAAGTGATGGTATGTCACGCCTTCAGCCACAGAAGTGGGCAGCTTCATGCAGACATAACAATCCTCTATCTCCATAGTCTCTACATAGTGTACTAACAAGTTTGCGAAAACATTTGAGTGCGTCTGGTTCCTAACTCCATGATAAAGTAGTCCTTCCTCATCTGATGCTTCTAAGTCTCGTTTTGTTTGTTTGAGTGCTTTCTCACGTCTTTCTACACTTCGTGTTGTCAGTTCTTCAGTGTCAGTAATCTGTGTAGGGGAAATATTAGTATTTTTACTAACCATAAAGGGAATGAAAACTGTTAGTCCTATCCAGACTAATATGACTATAACTATACTACATATACATACTTTACAGCATGTTTTGCAACAACTGCGACTAGGCCTTCCATTCGTTTTTGACTCAGACATTTTTGGCTCAGAAGAAATTTTCCAACCCCTCTTTGTAAGTTTACACAGGTAGCTTACTCTGTGCAACTTCAGGTGTGCTCGTCTTCCTCTTCTGTAGAGTACTCAGCAACCGGTTCTCCGTCGCTTTCGTCAGTGATATCAAGTTCCTCAAAATTTTCCAAGATTAAGTAGGTCCACTCCGGATCCTGGTATTTTTCGTTTTGTCTTTTTATTCGCTCACTCCTTCTCTTGGAGCTATCTTCAGGTATTTCTGCAATTCGGGGACTTCTTCTTATATCTGCTAGTTTCTCTTGGACTGTTTTTAGTCTTAATTTCAGTCTCTTAACATACCTTGGTTCAATGTGTTTCTTTTTCTTTAGTCTTTTAGCTGGCACTGTGACTTGGCTTTCTTCTAATGTCCTTTTGTTTTCATTTGTTTGTGGCACTTCAGTTTCTGCCTTTTACCTTTCTGTCTGACTAGTCCCAGGTCTTATATCTATTTCTTCTGCCTGGTTACTAAACTGGCCTTGTTCAGGTAGATTTTGCGTTTGGCTTTCAAATGTCTCTGATTCTGTGTCCTGAACACGTTCCTCTAGTTCTATCTGATCCTGTTCAAGCACTTCGATCCCTTGATTTTCTTCTGCTCGAACTATTACACTATGTCTAGTCTGTCCCTTTTCGATTTCAGGAGTCAGTGGAGGTGTGTCAATCACCTGATCTGTCCCTGTCTGACCTTCTTCTTCGTCCTCAGACTTGATGTGAATCTCAATTATCTGAGGGTCTTCGCCTGTGCCTTGCTCGACCTCTCTATTCCACTCTCTATCTTCTCTTATTCGCTCTCTTGTTCTGAGTGGGTCTCCAGGGAGATCGACAATGGGTATCCAATCCTCTGGCCAGATTCTCGGCAGCTCGTCATCAGCTACTTCTGGATCAGCATCCGTGGGATGTTCAGCAGTACTGGTACTTGGCCATGCGTCATCAGCTACCTCCAGGCCAACGTCTGTGGGACCCTCAGCTGGGCTGGTGCTCGGTCGTCTGTCGTCAGCTACTTCAGGACCAACGTCTGCAGACCCCTCAGCTGGACAACCTTCCGCTCCAGGCTCCTCGTCCGGTATCACCTTCTGGGTATGGCTGGCATGGATCCACTTGGGAACGCCGGCGCACTTCACAGCGGTCGTCGTTACCAGTATTACTTGCCGCTTTTTTCCCCACCTCGGTGCTAGGCAACTCGAACGAGTGTGCTTCTTTATTTTAACCCAGTCACCAGGAACCAATTTGTGAACTGGGGTTGTCGGGTTGGCGACGGCGTCTGCCCCAATCTGGCGAGAGATAGAATGCACTTGGTCACCCAGTTGCTTGCAGTATTCAAGTACCAAATCATCAGAAATGCTTAACAGTTTGTATCCTGGTACCCATGCTTGTCTCATCACTCTTCCCATCAAGATATCATGGGGGCTCAGACCTGTTCTCCGATCTGGAATGCTTCTGAGTCCCATCAGAACAAGAGGCAAGGCAACTATCCAGTTCATGCCAGTGGAATCACATATTTTTGCCAATCTATTCTTGATAGTGCCATTGATTTGCTCTACTACTCCAGAAGCTTCTGGATGATATGCACAATGCAGCTTTTGTGTGATCCCAAATGCTTGACAGAGTTGAGCCAGTATTTCATTCTGAAAATGTCCGCCTCTATCTGAGTCAATAAAGACTGGAACCCCGAACCTCGGTATCAGTTCTCTTAGCAACATTTTAGCTACTGATATGGCATCACATTGAGAGGTCGGGTAAGCCTCCACCCATTTTGAAAACAGGCAGACGATGACAAGGACATTCGTTTTCCCTCACAGCGAGGCATGGTAATTAAATCAATTTGTATTCTCACAAAGGGGCCTCCTGATCTCCCAATTTTCATCAGTTCAACTACTGTTCTCTTGCCAGCGTTGAACTGCTGACATGTCAAGCACCTCTGGCAAAGGGACTCTGCTACCTTCCTGAACTTCTTGTTATACCAAGTCTGTTGAAACACCAGAACAATGGCGTCCCTGCCAATGTGTGATCCTTCATGTATCAGTCTGGCCATTGGGGCAAGGAGTTGTCTGGGTAACACAGGCATACCATTCGGGCCCACAATGACTCCATCCTCACGTCTTGGTCTACAACCTTGTTCCTTCCACTTCTCTTTCTCCTCCCAAGGCGTCACATGCTGCCATTCTCTCACTTCATCCCCTTTAGGCACTTCTTCAAACATTCTAAGTTGGCAGCTCTTTCCAGCCCCACCCCGCCTGGGATTTATTCTCATCTGTTCCATAGCACAATGTTTTGCCACTCGATCAGCAAAATCATTTCCCAAAGATACAGGGTCAAGGCCCTTCTTATGAGCAACACATTTGACCACTGCCAATTCTTTCGGTAATTGGATTGCCTCTAAAAGGTCTTGGACAACTTTTCCATTTCGAATGGGGGTACCTGATGAAGTCAGGAATTCTCTTTGTAGCCATAACTGACCAAAGTCATGCACCACCCCATAACAGTACTGGCTATCAGTATACACTGTTATTCTTTTGTCTTTTCCCAATTTGCAAGCTCTTATCAGAGCGATCAATTCGGCTACTTGTGCAGACTTTACTCCAAATAAATAGGATGCTTCTTCAATTTTGTTCAACGTAACCACAGCATAGGCAGCACTTAGGCCCCCCAGTTCATGCCTCAGGCACGAACCATCCACAAACCATTCCTCATCATGCACAGGCAAAGGAGTTTCTTTAATGTCTGGGCGTGGCTTTGTACTGAACTCTGTCAGGTCAATGCAATCATGTTCATCATCTCCCTTATCTTCCATTATCATTGAGTCAGGGAGTAAAGTGTCAGGGTTTAAAATATTGCATCTGGTGATGACAATATTTGCAGCACCCATGAGAATCCTCTCATATTTAGTCAGTCGACTAGGGGTGAGATACTGAGTTTTTGTTCGGGTCAATAGAATCACAACTGCATGTGGAACATACACAGTTACAGGATGTCCCATGATAATGGACTCACTCTGTTCTAAACTGGTGCATGTTGCAGCTACTGCTTTCAGACATCCAGGTAATCCAGCAGCCACTGGATCCAAAGTGGCAGAAAAATATGCCACAGGCCTTCTGGTCAGTCCATGCTCCTGAGTCAGGACTGCCAATGCACAATTGTCACGAGTGTCACAGAATAGGCCAAACTCTTTGGAGTAGTCAGGCATCCCTAGAGCAGGGGCTGTACACAGACAATTACGCAACTTTGTGAAAGCTGTTAAGCTCTCGTCATTCCATTCCACAGGGTCCTTTGCTCCTTTCTTTGTCATTTGAATCAAAGGTTTTGCAAGGACTGCGAATCCCACAATCCATTGCCTGCAGTAACCTACAACTCCGAGGAACATTCTGATTTCTTTCTGAGTACGGGGTAACTGCATATTTTGAATTATTCTGACTCTCTATGAGGTAACTTTTCTGATGCCTTTTTCTATCTGGTGTCCCAGATATTTCACTGATTTCGAACAGAACTGTAATTTTTCAGGGGCCACTTTATGTCCCTTTTCACTCAGGTGATTCAACAGGGCAATGGTGTCAATCACGCAGTCCCTATGACTTTTGGACGCCACCAATAGGTCGTCAATGTATTGCACCAAAACAGACTTTCCAGGTAAGACTAAAGTTTCAAGATATTTTTTCAAGATCTGATTAAAGATAGAGGGGCTTTCTGTGTACCCCTGAGGGACCCTATTCCAAACATACACATGACCATTGAAGGCAAATGAGAAAATAAATTTGCTGTGTGGATGCAATGGAATCGAAAAGAATGCATGACATAGGTCTATCACTGTGAACCATTCAGCATCCCAGGGGATCTGATACAGAATCACTGCCGGGTTCGGGACAATGGGGCAGCAAGGAACCACTATCTTGTTTAACTTTCTTAGGTCCTGCACTACTCTGTATTTGCCGCTAGGCTTTTTGATGCCCAAAATGGGTGAGTTACACGGGCTACTCATCACTTCCTGTGTTATGTTTGCTTCTAGCAATTTCTGTATTTCAATGGCAACACCTGCTCTCACTTCTGCACTCATTCTGTAAGGCTTGGTATTGGGGTATACTGCATTCTCTCTCATGGCTATTTGTATGGGGTCTACGTTTTTCATTAATCCTACATCCTTTCCTGTAAAGTCCCCCACTTCTGGTTTCACTGTCTGTTGGAGTTCTTCAGGTAAGTCCTGTATAGTCATTCGTTTTATTTCTGAGTCAGGTCTAATTAACATTAGCTTGTAAATACCGTCTTCATCTGGGGTTTGAATTTCGACGCCCTTTGGTGTGCAAAAGATGGTGCAGTTCATTTTACACAGCAAATCTCGTCCCAGTAAGTTTACCGGACTGGTATCACAGACGACAAATCTGTGCATTTCTTTAAAATTTCCAATTGAGATCTCCATAGGCTTGGTAACAGGTGTACTAATCAGTTGATTAGATACTCCTACTACTTGGATTGCTTCTCCCGAGAGGGGTAGGTTTGGAACGTCCACTGTTCTCACAGTAGAACGGGTAGCACCAGTGTCCAACAGAAAGGTGACATCATTTCCATCAACCTTTCCTTCAATGTATGGTCCCGACTGGTCTACCGGCAAGGAGGCGCCAAGTACGCACTCCTCGTCCTCCCCTCTCAGGCCCCGTCAGTACTGGTCGTCACAGAAGAAAGTGTCATTCAGTAGATACTGCGAAGTTGCTGTATTTCTATTCTCATTGCCTCCCCAGATTTCTACGTCATCACCCTGTGGTGATTTTCCTTTAAAATTAGGTTTTGGCGCTCTGGGCACTTGGATCGTTTTTACCTGCTGCTGGGTTTTTCTTTGTTTTTCATTCTGCGTCTGTGGAATTAAATCAGGTGTTTGGGCATTATCAGTTTGTAAATAGGGACACTCGTCTCTCCAGTGTCCAATTTCCCCGCACTGATGGCAAGGAAATTTCTTTTTGGCTTCCTCTCTACTCATTTTCGCTCTTGGTTTTCCTCCACCCCCACCCCCAGGGCTTTGGTTCGGGGTAGTTTTGTTCATTTTGCTTAACTGCTTTTCCTGCTGTTCTGCGAGCTTTACTTGAGCCCACATCACCTTCTCCTTGAGAGCCTTTTTCTTTTCTGCCATCTCGTCCTCGCAGTACTTTGCGTACCGTAGGACCTCATCTATCTTCTTAGTATGCCAACAGATTTTATTATCTTTTATCCATTGATAAAATTTCGGGCCTTAAACCGTTTACAAACCTGTAAATGAAGTGTGTCATGTCCTTCATCTGGATGTTATCTATACCACTGTATGTTTTGAACACCTGCAACAGCCTTTCATAAAAGGAATGCACCGTCTCATCCCTTTCTTGTGTGGTTCTATCTATCTTGGTTCAATCAGTTTCCTTTGCGGGCACTTTTAGCTTCAGATGTTGAATTACCTGATCATATTTTCTCATCACTTCCTTCGATGGTTCCCCTGTTTTTTCATCTCTCGGGTATTCCTCACTAGGCCAGGCTATTGCTATCTTACACTCAGTCCACAGATCTACAGGGACCACTATGTCGAAGAACCCATCCAGGTCCTTCCATAGGCATTTCTGCACTTTTATGAATCTTTCTACCTGCCTGTACCAATCCACGGGCTTTTCCCGCAATTTCGGGAAATCATTAGTAAAGGATACAATATCCTGTCTGGACCATGGAACGTGCACATATTTTCCACCTGGCACTTCGCGCATGGGGTATAACTGTTCTGGCTTGTCAGCTTCTTTTAAAACAAATTCAGAAGTTACTTGCTTAGATCTGGCCTCATCCTTTTTCTTGGCCCATCTGGCTTTCCATCTTTCCACATCTCCCCATTTTTGTAATACTGTCAATAGTTCTTTGACCTGTGCTTTTTTTCCTGATACATTCAAGTTTTCCAAATCTTTGTCCGAGAAATCTGCTCTATATGGTTTCTGCAGAGGTTTCGATTTTGAAATATCTATTCCCATGCTAGCGGCAGTGTCTGTCAGTTTTTCATGAAGTACTCGAGTATTTCGGGTAAGACTCTTGCAGATAAACAGCATTTCGTCTTCGGAGTAGGTATTTAATCTGTCTAATCCTACGTTTCCTGCCATCAATTCCTCTATTTCTATTCTCAGCTTGTAGAGATCTAAAGGTTTCGTTGGGGAAGTTTGTTTTTCAAATTCTTGACTCCATCTTTCGATTTCTTCAGGAGTCACTAACGTGACGCTCTTAGTACCCGAAGTTGATTCCATTTGAATCTCCCTCGCATTAAAAGGATTATGTCTTTTCTGCATCCTTTTCCCGGTATTTCTAACGGGCAGATCTAACATCGAGACCTCCGACTCCCACTCACTTGTCTGGTCATCTACAATTAAGGGTTCTGGTTTGGTCGGTGCAATGACAGGAGTAATTACTGGAGTTTTCGGAGTCCCTTGACGGTCCCCATACAACGGAACCACTGGTCCTATCGTTACTGGGATCGTCAAGGCTTCAGGACTTGTATTTAGCTGCGACATTTTCTGTATTATCTCAGCTCTCTGCTTTGCTAGCGCTTCTCGCTCTTTCTCTTCTAATAACCTGTCCAAAGATTTGTCATGTAACAGCTGTGGGGTTAGAGTGGGAGCATAACTCGGGGCAGTGGGATGTGTCTCACTCGGTCCTTCACCATAATTTGGTTTCGGGAATAAACTTCCTGTGCCTAGAGACCTCGGCTCTTCCTCATACTGTGGCTGTAATAACGGCATTCCTGAACCTAAGGATCTCGCCTCACCTCCGTAGGGAGGACGAGAACAAAAATCTCCTTCACGTGAATATCCCGTCTCCCCACCAACGGGTCTTCTGGGGTAAATACTTCTTGTTTCTACGGGTCCTAGACTCTCAGGATAAGAAGGAATTAGATAACCCCCTCCTACACTTGCGGACCTGACCTCTTCCTTTGGTAGAGGTCTCCGGGGAATATCCCCTGCACTTGAAGGTCTGTGTCCTTCATTATAAGGAGGCGGACTTCTCATACACATGTCATCTAACAATTCATCATCCGACTCTCCGATGGGCCCCCAGTGTTTGGATTTCTCTGTCCTTTTCTCCCCCCTAGGAGGATCATCTGCTGGCACCATGGGAAATAGTCCCTCAACAATCATACTCTGCCTCCACTGTTTCATCCTTTGGGCTCAGGCTTCTTGCTTCAGTTTTGGATAAAATTTTGTCAATCCTTTATCCATTCGGGGCTTGTCCCTCTCAAAAGCCTCAATCTCCCATTCCTCTAGGGCTTCGTATTGCGTTAACCTAGGTCTGGGATGTAAGTCATTCATTCGGGTTCTCAAATTAAATAGAATCCTACTGTTAAAGGTACCCTCTAACGGAAAAGCCAATACTCCGTCATCTTTCGTGTATTCCGCCCAATTTTCCAACCATACACAGGTATTGTACCCTTTATCGAACATCATGAAAGATGCGGGAGTATTCGGTGGTGGAATGACAACACCTTCTCTAGTTTTAATCGACTTATCTTTCTTTTTTTTTTATTTATTTATTTTTTTAATTTTTCCCAAAACCTTTATTGCACTTTGCACATTACACAGCGGAATGCCTACAACCCTGCGGGCCGGCCGCCATTGTAAGATCGTTACTCACAGCATACAGCAGTAGAATGCGTATTTAAGCAAAGATCATAATAGTATTTATCAAAACATGCTGCGGAAGAAAAGTGCAGTACTAGCAAATAAAACATTCGGAAAATGCGGTTTTGATGATATTTTTCGCTTTTTCTGTTTAAAACAACAAACTAGTAACATTAACCTGTTAGGAATGACAGTACGGTCTGCTACAAAACAATACAGTGCAAGCTATGAGCGTCGTTTCGGAGGACAGTAAGTTGAACCACATTTCCTAGTGCCCAAATTTGGCCATCATTCAATACATTATCCCGCACTGCCTGACCCAACATGGCATACCCTGCCGGAAACCCACCCATGCCTCCAACCCCCCACTCCCTCCATTCTCAGTCCTCATCACTTCCGTCGTCGGAATCGTCCTGGTCGTCCTCGGGCAAGGGCTCACAAATATCTCCCCTAAATACATTCCATTTTAACCAAATCTTGTTCCATTTCCCCGGGCAGGCTCGGCTGGAATATATTGCCCTCTCGGTCAACATTACTTTGTCCATGGTCCGGCACCACTGGGACCTAGTCGGCATGTCTGCTGCCCCCCATCGCCGTGCTATGTCGCGTTTCGCCACCATGACCCCTGCTGTGAACCAGAGTTGTTCATACCTGGACAGGTCAGTAGGTTCCCATATATTCAGTAAGCACCTCCGCGGGTCAGGCAGTAGGGATTGATCCAGTGTTTGTGAGAGTGTGCGGTGTATTTGTCTCCAGTACTCCTGGATTTTGGGACAGTCCCATATGGTGTGGAAGAATGTGCCCTCCTCTCCGCATCCGCGCAAACAGTAAGGATGGGGCGCACGCTGTATGCGGTGCAGCACCGTCCTCGTGTAGTAAACCCTGTGGAGGATCTTAAATTGTATTAGTCTCATGCGTGCAGAGATGCCCACTACCCTAGGTGATTCAAGTGCCGCGTTCCATTCGTGTTCATCCATATCGTGAATGTCCCCCTCCCATTTCTCCTTCAGGTGGAGTGTCGGATCTGGGGTATTATTAAGCAATTTACGATATGTGAGGGACGTCGCTTTCTCTAGCATGTAGTCAGTAAGGAGGCGGTCTTCCAGAGGAGAAGACTCCGGTAGAGGTGTGCCGGGTGGTAGGACTGTGAGCAGTGCATGGCGGATTTGGATGTATCTGTACAGTTCCCTGTCACTGAAATCATACAGCTCTTTTAGTCGGGCAAAGGGAAGTACCTCCTCCCTCTCCCACAGATCCCCTACCGTGGAGACGCCAATCGTGTCCCATTGTTCGAACCCCTTGGTGTTTCTGAGATTGCCCAATGCTCGAGAGTCCCACAGCGGGGTCATCTTGGTTATCTTCCCCTTCCAACCCAGGGCCGCCGTTGCCGTGTGCCATATTTGAACTGTTAGTTTCGTGGGACCTAGTAGCGTCCGCATCTTGCGGCTATCGTACAATGGACCTAACAAACTATTTATGCCCAGTTGTGTCCTATCCGAATGAAATGCTGGGTCAGTATGTGGCGCATGGATCCACTGATTAATTGGCTTGAGGTGTGCCGCCCAGTAGTACAATTTCAGATTCGGTAGTGCGAGACCCCCGCTATACCAGTCTCTGTGTAGCTTGGATTGTGCCACTCGTGCCGGGAGGTTACCCCATAGAAGGTTGGAGACCAGAGCCGCCACTTTCTGGAAGAACTTAGGTGGCACAGGATATGGTGAGTTCTCAAGGACATATAAAAACCGCGGTAATGCCATCATCTTATAAAGTGCCGCCCGGCCCAAGAGCGTCAACGGTAGGCCCGACCAAAATTCTACATCTCGTTTAAGCCGGACCAGGTGTGGATTCAGGTTCTTATCCATGAATTCTGCCGGGTCCCTAGTGGCATGTATTCCTAGGTATTTAAAGGACGTACCCGCCCGCTTCAGTGGGCACGCACTGTCTAGATTCGGGGCTGGACCTTGCAGAACGTACACTTCCGACTTGGCCCAGTTCAGAGTATAGCCTGAGACACTACCGTGTGTGTCGCAGATGCGCAATAACGCTGGTATGCCTTCATCGGGGTCGGTTAGGTATACTAACATGTCATCGGCGTATAATGACAGCCGATCTTCCCAACCCCCAGGCCATGTTATGCCTTTAACTAGGGGTGAAGCTCGTATGAGGGTTGCAAGGGGTTCCAGAGAGATGGCAAACAGCAAGGGCGACAGAGGGCACCCCTGCCGCGTGCCCCTGCCCAACGGGAATGCATGCGAAATATGGCCATTAGCTACCACGTGTGCCATTGGGTCCGTGTACAGCAGCTTGACCCATGCAAGAAAACGAGGGCCAAAGCCCATATGCGTCAGCGTCTCAAACAAGTATTCCCACTCCACCAGGTCGAATGCCATTTTGGCGTCAAGCGTTAGAATCACCGCTGGCGAGTTAATGGCGTCTGTCCTGGCCAGTACCCCATGCAGTCGTCGCAGGTTCAACGCCGTGTTTCTGTGCGGCATAAACCCGGACTGATCCGGATGTATGATCGATGACAGATGGGGCAGAATCCTTTGAGCTAGGAGCTTAGCCAGGATTTTCACTTCCGCGTTTAGTAGGGAAATGGGTCGATAGGAGGAACATTCCTCCGGTGGCTTACCCGGCTTGGGAATTGTCACAATAGTCGCCACTCGTTGGTCCAGCGGAAGGGAGCCCTTCTCGAGACTGTCTCTGAACATCCCCAACAAATGTACACTGAGGGTCTCCGGCATCGCCTGGTACCATTCTATGGGTATGCCATTCGGTCCCATCGCCTTGCCTGGGTTCAGTGCCCGAATGGCCAGTTGGATTTCCTCCACAGTGATATCTGCCTCCAAGTCACTTGATGCCTCTGGTGACAGTGTTTGGACCTCAATCGGAGCCAAGAGAGCTCTTGCGGTTTCAGATGTGACTATCTGTTCCGGGGCGTACACTTGTTGGAAATGGGCCGCTAGTATCTCCGTGATGCGCCTAGGATCTGAATGTGGCACCCCATGCATGTCTGTGAGCCGTTGTATCCCCCTGTATTTGGTCTCACGCTTATCCAGCCATGCTAGCATTTTCCCTGCTTTGTCCCCCACATCATAAATTCTATTTTGAGTATCTGTTATGTATCCTTTAACGACCACGCGTAGATGATCGTTATATAACTGCTGTTGGAGAGTGAGTGCGTGTAGGGTGGAGGGAGAGGGGTGTAGTTCATGAGCCGTGGTCCGTTCTCTCAGTGCCACCTCTAAAGCGGTCAGTGCCTGGGATTGTTGCCTCTTGTACCCGGTTATAGTGCTAACTGCTTGCCCTCTCAGGACCGTCTTATAGGCTTCCCATATTGTCGCTGAGGAGCGTACTGAGTGTACATTTTCAAGAAAGTAATGTTTCGTGGCACGTTTAAGGGCCTTGCGGACCTGTGGAACTTTAAAGTAGGATGCATGAATGGGGTAGATGCGTTTGCGTGCTCTCGTGTGCATGGTGAGGTTCAGTGTGAGGGGCGAGTGGTCTGAAATGCCCCGAGGGTGTATCACTAGGTTGTCTACGTGGTGAAGGCCACTACCCATCGACAGAAAGTAGTCGATGCGGGATAGGCTTCCATGCACTGCGGAGAGAAAGGTGTATTGATTTGCGCCCGGGTGCAAGTGTCTCCAGATGTCAGTCATTCCCATGGCCGTTGCAAACCGCCGCAGGTACGTGTCCCCCCCTGCCAGGGCCGGTGAGGGGTGCCTATCCAGTTGCGTGTCCATGACTGCGTTGAAGTCTCCCCCCAGGATAACCTCACCCTCCGGGAGAGTCAGAAGGAAGTCCCCTAGTCTCGGGAGGTGTACTGAGTGCAATGCCGGAGGAATATATACTGACACAAGATTGAAAAGTGACCCCTCCCATTGCCCATGCACAGCCGCGAAGCAGCCTTGGTCATCTGTTTGGGACGATAGAGGCATGAATTGTGAGTTCTTTTTTATTAGAATGCCGGACCCCCTGGAACCGGACGTGAAGTCAGAATGAGCCCACATTTTGTAACCCCGTCTATCCAGAGCTTTTGCAGCCCCCCCTACCAGGTGAGTTTCCTGCAGCAAAGCCACGGTAGGCCGCAGTCGCTTAATAGCAGCCAATACTAACCCCCGCTTAACCTTGTCCCCCAAACCCCGTACATTCCAGGACAACAAGGACAGAGTTGGGCACTGTGTATCGGTGGATTCCGTTCCCCTTAGTGGTGCTATGTTGTTAGCCATTGGGGACTATGAGGTATGAGACGGAGCACTCAGGAGGTACCAGTGGTCCAGTAGCTGCGCCACCGCACAGGGAAGAGCCTAAAGACGCCTCGGGGGCCCCTGTCTGCGTGTAATGAGCCCCATAACGGTGGAAACATCGTGCATACCTATACGGGTACAGTCTCAGCAGGAATAGTACAAAGCAATTTCTCCCCTCCGTTCTCGTGCCTAACTGGGGCAAGCGGACCGACACGTCCCCTGAGTGGCATGGTGTAGTACTTGGCCGTACATATGTGTTCCTAACAAACAAGTTCGTAACCGTTAAAAAACAACCCGTCCCCCTTAAGAATAACATAACTGTAACTCTTTCCCCCCTCCCTGCTCCCCTGCTCCCCGGACAAACCCCCGCCCGGGACCCCAACTTCGCAGAGTGCTTTAGTCCCTCCCCAACCACCTTACTTTCTCGTGGGGTCGATGAGTTCCTTACAGGCACCTGCTGTGCCCACCCTACTCAGCTGTTTCGGTACCCAGGTCCATAACATTTCCGCTCGTCTTGTTCCGCTACAGAGAGTCATTAAACCGGGGCCTGCTGCCCCGAGTCGAAGAGGTTCTGCGACGCCTCAAAATCAGTTCCATCCGTGCCGTCTTGGCGCGGCGAGGGAGTCATCTGTACATTCCGCTGGCTGCCGCTTCGGTGTTCGGGCTGTTCCCTGCTTGTGCGACGTTGTCGTCCAGACCGTCGCCAACCGTCGAGCCAGTCCCGGGCCACTTCCGGATTGTCGAAAAACCAAGTCTTACCCTCGGCGACCACCCTCAGTTTGGCCGGGAATAACATGGAGTATGGAAGGTCCCTGTCCCTCAGCGTTTTCTTAACCTCCGTGAACGATTTGCGACGTCTGGCCACCTCCGCCGTGTAGTCCGGGAAGAAGGCCAAGGTAGCGTTTTGTATCTTGACAGGGGGGGAGACTCTCGCAGCCTGCAGGATGGCGTCCCTGTCCCTGAAATTGAAGAGTCTCGCCAGCACAGGCCTTGGAGCAGCACCAGTTTTGGGCGGTCCGCCCGGGACCCTGTGTGCCCTCTCCACAGAGAAGAAGTGGGAGAGCCCCTTTGGCTGTAGTTTGGTCTTGATGAGATCTTCAACGTAGAGGTCCATGGCTCCCTTACCCTCCGTCTCCGGAAGGCCAAGGATTCGCACATTATTTCTTCGCGAGCGTCCTTCTTGGTCGTCCAGCTTGTCCTGCAGCAGCCTGGTGACCTTCTCCATCCGTTCCATGGCCGTTTGGAGCTCCGATGTATCCTCCACCAGGGACTTCGTCACCACCTCGACCTGGGACACTCTTTCTGACATTTTTTGAAAGTCCGCTCGCAGCAGTGTGACTTCAGTCGAGATAGAGCCAACCGTGGTTTTGACATCCGACAGCGTTCTCATGATGTCCTCCAACGTTACCTTTGCGGTTTCTTCCACCTCCTGAGATGTCCCGGCGGAGGTCCGTCCGCCGGGTTGAGATCTGGCATGTTGGCTGTAGGCAAACTTGTCTAGCTTGGCCTGCGTTGAGCCACTCCTGTTCGTTTTCCCCGTCATGTCGGGAGGTCCTCAAGACGCGGTCTCGAACCTCCCGTGCCTGGACGACGGAGGAGGCTGCGTCCGGAGTTGGGTGCCACGGAGCAAAGTGTGGTCGCGCGGATGGAGGAGCCCCTCCGTCCGAGTCTCACTGCGAGCAGCCCCTTTGTCGCTCCGTTGCAGCTTGATGACAATATCTTTCGGGTTGCCGCCGGATGCCTGTGTACTGTTGCGCCACCACACTCCCTCCGTCTCCGGAGCGTGCAATGTCCGGTCCGAACACCAAGATGCCCGCTGGCGTGACCCCCCGGCTCTAGTGTGTCGCTACGTGTTACTTACTGGACGCTTGTTGCCTGACTGTTCAAGGATTCAGCAGGGTGCCAGTAGTGCCAATTCTTAGTCCCGGGCGCTACAGAGGCCTTATAATGCACGTGGCAAGAGCACCGTTATATTTTTCATTGTTCATATAGCATTAAAGTTTTCAAAGTGCGTTTTCCTTTTTAATGTTGTGCATTTAGCTTTGCGGTTTAGGCCTGTTGTACTGGTTGGGAGGAACTGCAGACCCCCTTCGCTCTTGTCATTAGTGTCCTTTTTGCGGAGAAAAGTCGTGGCTCTCCAGGTCGCCTTCTGGCTCTCCGGCTTTGCCGATACCCCCGACTCCGCAGCTCTGAGCAGTGCTGATCGGCCGTTCCAGCTTGCCCCCCTGAGTATGCGCTGGATAGTCCCCCAGGGGCACTCGCCGCTTACCTCCGCAGGTTGGACCCCAGTCCTCGGTGTCCGACAATCTCAGGGGGGGGCCCGGCGACTGCACTGTCCGGTTCCGAGTATTTTATTCCTCAGCCGCTCTGCGTCGCCCCAAGGTGTCCGTTGCAGTCCGCTGAGGCGCTTCCTCTCGCCCGCCTCCGAGAGGCTGCACCCCCTCCTCTCAAACGGGGCACTCACCGGCAGGCTCAGTGTCTGCTGCGTCCCAGGGCCGCAGCGCCTGGTTCCGACCGCCCGGATGATGTCTGGTGTCTGGTGCGGGTGGGTCTGAGGCACCGGCTGGGCACCGGGGGTCGTCCCCACCAGTATGCCGGCTTGGTCTCACTTCCGCCGGGGCCGGAGGCTTACTTTAGTCCGGTGCCGCCTTCCCCAGTGCAGGCCAAACCGCGTCGGACGATGCCGGTGTAGATTGCAGCCGCCGTTCGTCCCCAAAAGCGGATCAGGATCTACCGCTTCGGACCCAGTCCCCGTCGCAGCCGCTTCAGGTGGGTTGTTGACCGGATTTGTGTGTCGGATCGATGGTAGGCCACAGTGCCCTCAGGAGCTCCTACGTTATGCTGCCGCCATGCTTGGCTGCTAGCCACGCCCCCCCGACTTATCTTTCTTGAAATAATTCTTTACTTTATTTACAAGGGACAACTTTCGTTTGTTCCCGTACATAATGTCGTGCTTTATGCCTTTAAACTGATCTCTCTGAAATCCTAAATCTCTCGGATCGGGTCTAGTATGCGGTCTGTACGAGTGCCACATACGATTCCTACGCTTAACTTTGTTTACAAAATTACTTCCAATCAGAATGCGTCTTGTAATTCCGTGCGACCAATGAGGTGCACGAGTTCAAATAATTTGACCAATGGGTGCGCGGCCCCTTCGTGAGACAGTTCTCACGCTCCGGCGCTCACCCCTCCTTTACAATTCCAGCTCCGCTACCAGCCCGCTGCGTCCACCAATCCCAGCGCGGCACGGAGTGACGTCAGAGCGGCTTCGCGACTGACTCCCTCCTTCACAAGGTAACAGAAACTTTCTTACTTTCTAAAGTGCTTAGTGCTTGGTTATTTTACAACAAATACACATTCGCCACCGTGCTCAAGTGTCTAGACAGAAAGAAATTTTTCACTGCAAGTAAACTACTTCCATTTACTTTTCACTCACTACGGATAGGTCTTCTCTGCCTACCCTTCACTCTAGCATCGGTGAACCTGTTACTCCCCCAGACTCATCCACTTTACCGGGATATATCTGAGACTAAGGTTTCCCCAGCGAGCCCCTTTGCTTTCACCCAAGCTCCGATGAACTTGCTAGTCTTCCGATGTGACCCTAAATAGGTTTACGCCACAATGGGAATTTTGCCAATGAACCTCGTTACTAACATTTATTCAAACATGCATTCGGAAAAAAAAACCCTAGTTAGTGCTTCCAGTTCTGCCTAACCTGCACCAACCTTCCTTAGAGCAGGTGACCTCAACACGAATGGATTCTATTCACCATTCGCTATTCAATTCCCCGGGGATTCCCAACAAAACATTTAACAATTACGAACGAATGGGTTAATACATATATCAGTACAATAAAAAAAACAATTTAAAACATTTCATAATTTTTCAAAGCAAACATTTCAAGTGATTGATCAGATCTCCTGAAGTGCCTACTCTTGTAGCAGCCTTAATACTAGCAGCTTCCGACTTAGCTAGACTAACAACTAATCCTACGTAACCTTTAACTATTCCCTAACCATAACTCTGCTACCAGAAAATTACTGCTAGAGATCGCGGGTCACCCGACCAATAATTTCGCCACTTCCGGCTTCGGGCCCATATATTTCAAATCACCAGATACATTGATCAGATGACCTCACAATCTACTACCAATAATTGTGGGATTCCTTTCGATTATTTCTAGTATACCCGACTTACCATCCACCGTTACGGGTACCTATGACCACCATGGATCAGGGAGCTAGCTGTAAAGGAAAGGCAGCAAAATATACTATTCAACATGTGACTTTAATTCTCATGAAATGACCACGGACAACTGGAGGGTTTGAAAAGTTTATCTAAAATTCATTAGAGTACAAAATTCAACTTATAGCGAGAAGGCAGTCAAATTAGCAAGATAACAAAATCATGTATCCATATAGAAAATAAACATTTGATTTTCAAGAAAGGTGCGACTGGGAACCTGCTAAACTAGTAAACTAATCATGCAAAAATGGACATGGTTGATGAAGCAAAACTAGGACAAATATCATTTACGCTATGGAAGGGGAAAATTTAGAAATCTAATAACAAGTTCTGTTGAGGGTAAGAAATAGGATATTTTATAACTTCAGAAAAATCTCTTCATTCAGTTTAGAGAGAGGAAATTATGGACCACATCAACAGATCACAAACTGCAATGGAGAAAAATAACCTTTAAAAGGAAGGGTAACATAGGAACACGCTATGAAATTCAAATGCAAATAATTTCATCAGAGACAATGGTTGCGGAAAAAGCATGGAGAATTATCGTATGCAAAGGAAATGTCTTTATTGAAGCAAAGACAGAAAAATAGAAAGGTGCGATTTCAAGAGATTCAGAGCAATATTTACCTAGACTGGTGTGAAAACCAAACCCTGGCCACGGGTCAGTTAAGGACAGGAAACCCTCAAGGAAGGATACCCCTCAATGGACAGCAGGTGCAGACTGGACACCCAGGACAGGACAGGAAACCCTCAGATTAGGATCAGGACAGGACCACCAGGTCACGACCAGCACCCGCAGTTCGGAAGCAACGCCTGCGCTCCACCCTCTCTGCAGCTATCAGTCAGGACCCCGATTGGGTCAGCGAACTCCCCAGCAAAGTGCTCCGCCAGCACTTTAAGGTTTAGTAAAACCTTAGTCTATGGTCAATTTCGGACAGAGTGCTCCGCAGTGCTCTCTATCTTCAGTCACCTATAGAGTGCGTTGGGTCAGTGACAGGTCAGCTATTCAGACAAGTCGGACAATTTCCCTAGGTGAACCCAGGGTAGATATACTCTTTTGGGACAGCGTACCACCCCCCAAATGTTGCAAAGTGTCAGAATCCCCAATTTGGATTGGTCCTAAGGTAGGATTTGGTTAACACACCAATCAGAACAGACTATTCTAAGGCCTATTTTACATTCTAAGGTGCCGCCTAGCAAGATTGAGGTTCCCACGAGAAGTCGCAGGGGATACAATGGAAAGAAATACAATGTGTTACAATATGGTACAATCTAGATGCTCTTGCTGGGTGAAGGTGCATGTTCCCATGCAGGCTCTGGCAGCAACCTTCTTTGGCTTGGTTTCAATGCCACCGTGCCACGACTGATTCTGCGCAGTGGTGCCCTCCAAGATGGACTCCCCAGCCCCATCACCCCTCAGTGCCGAGGATACATGAAAAGTAAGCGAAAACAAATTAGCACATAGAAATAAATGAATGTATTACATGTTGTGACTTTGTACTTCAGATTTATCATCAAAAAAAATATACTATGCCATTAGACATTAGTAATATATACACTGACACGAGAGCAACTGCACGAGCATCACCACGTTATCACGAAAGCTATGTATTACGCATGCGCCCCCCTTTCCCTCCAGAACTACCTCTACGTAGAGTCACGTGAGTGTGACTAACGCATGCGCAAAAGCGAACTTAAAAGCGGCAGCCATATTATGGACACAGGTTATTTGTATTAGTAAAACACATAGGCAAGCTTCGCTACCATACAGGCATATCCAAAATAAAGAGATTAGTAATAACGTACGTTTGTTATGAGGTTATGAAAAATCGAGGTTCATGAATCGAGCAAGTCGCGATGCGAAATCTTGCTCTATCAGCATCTTCTTACCATTGCACATAATCGCCTACCGTCTGGATGCCGTGCTGTTCCCAACATTTCCAGGCCCCATCCAAACTAAGGTTCGGAAAGAAACCTGATTTCCATAAAGGTGAGTGTCTATTAATTCTGGGAATCTGTAGGTATTTCTGAATTGTTTTCCATAGGTCCCAAGCTCCCAGTATGGTCTTAAGCCTAGTTTTCTTAAAAAATCTGCGACCATTTTTTCTCAATAAGGCACCCACGGCTTCCTGCCCCATAAGAAGCTCATATATTGGGGGGAGAATATATAGATTAGAAGTTGGATCCCTAATATGGCTCTCCCTACCACCAGCTTTGAATAAAATAGACATCTGGGTTATTAAGCATGCCCAGTGGTAGAATCTTATATTTGGGGCACCCAGACCTCCCAGTTCCTGGGGAAGAGACATATATTTGGCTGCTCTTCTAATCTTGCCATATCGCCACAGAAAACTGTTAAAAATGGATTCAGTTTTTTTTAACATTTGTTCCTCGATTAAGAAAGGTATAGACCTATATAGGTACAGAAGCTTGGGCAACATTGTCATTTTCAGAACATTTGTTCTGCCAATAATAGATAGATGAAGTGCGTCCATACGTTTTAAGTCTGTTTCTATTTTTTTGAGGAGTGGATTGAAGTTATCCCGTATAATTAACCCAGTCTCTGCTCTAATAGTAACCCCCAAATATATAGCAGAGTCAACATACCGTTCATCCATTTTTATTATGTTCTTTGAGCAGATCACCTGAGTTTTTTCCTCGTTTAGCCTATACCCAGAACAATATCCAAATTGTTTGGTAATCTCTACTAATGTTCGCAAAGTCTCTACCGGATCAGGTGTTAAAACCGCTAGGTCGTCAGCATATGCTAGAATTTTGCTCTCGAACCCATTGGTTATTACTGGTTTAATGCTGTTACTAACCAATATCTGCCTGATCAACGGATCAATATACAGGGCAAATAGAATTGGTGAACAGGGACACCCCTGGCGGGTGCCCCTTTCTATCCTAATCCCAGTCGAACTCAGACCCATCATCTGTATGCAAGCCATCGGGTCGCGATACATGGCCCTAATAGCTATCAATATTTTTGGACCAAAGCCTCTCCCCTGTAGTACATCCCAGAGATACTGCCATCTAACACGGTCGAATGCCTTCTCGGCATCAAGGAGGATCATGGCGATCCCCTCCCCCCCAGCATGGGCCTCAAATATGAATATAGCTCTTCTCACATGGTCCGTTGTGCCACGACCAGGGATGAACCCATGCTGCCAGGGGGAGACAAGGCCACCAATGACCCTCCCCAACCTTGTGGCTATGATTTTTGCGTATAGTTTGTTGTCGGAATTTATAAGAGAGATTGGTCTATAAGAACCAGTACTTTCTTTTGGCTTTCCTTTTTTATGGAATACCACTATGTTGGTATCTCTCCACGTTTCTGGTATTATACCAGTGCATATAATTCCATTAAAAAGATCTAGCAGATATGGCGTAATTTCAATCTTCAAGCATTTATAGATCTCCAAGGGTATACTGTCAGAGCCAGCAGCTTTACCTGCGGCTAGCTGAGATAGTGCTTCCAGTATTTCTTCTATAGTTATATCGAACTCGAGGCTTGCCATTTCATCTCGATTTAGCTTGGGGCCCAGGTCTGGGTAGTATCTGCATGCGGTATCCGGGGATGTATCTCCTGCTTCTTCCCTATACAAATTTTCATAACATTTTTCAAATATAGATACAATATCTTGGGGTTCAGTATAGTCTCGTCCCTCATCATGTATGCATGTTACGGCATTTTTAACACTATCTTGCCTGATTCTTAAAGATAGTGCCCTCCCGGCCTGCTCACCTGTCTCATACATTTTCTTCCTATAGGTCCAATAATCTATAGATGCCTTATCGGCCAGTTGGTTCTGTATCTCGGCTTTAATCAGACAGATTTTAGTTTGACTTTGAGTACTCTCCTTCCCCAAAGTAAGTTTCAAACAATGCTGTTCCTCTGCCTTAACCAAGTCACCCAGGAGTCTATTCTTGTCATCTTGTTGTTTTTTCCTTAGCTGAGCTGTGTAACTAATTACTTCCCCTCTTAATGTTGCTTTAAACGAATCCCAGACCGAGTTTCTCGAGGCACTGTATTGGTTTGCGTCGAAAAACTCGCATGTCCAGTTTCGCATATATTCTATAAATGCAGCATCGGCTAGTAGTTTACGATTAAATGTCCAAGATCTTCTTTTCCTAATTGGACCTAGACCATTGTGGCTAATCATTAACGGATTGTGATCCGATAGGACTTTAGGGAGTTTTTTAATGTTAACTTTCCCAATCTCTCCTGAGGAGATTAAAGCATAATCTAATTTGCAATATTTTTGATGGGGGCAGGAGAAATACGTGAAGCCTGGATCATCAGGATGTTTTGAGCTCCATATATCGACTAAGCCATGTGATGCCATCAAGGAGAGGAGTGCCCTTGAGACTCTTGGTTTCCTACCATTATAGGGGACATTGCTAGATAAGTCCATCGAAATATTGAAGTCACCACATACCAGGATTGGTGCGGGCCAGCTTGACAGTTCAATTTCCAATACTTCAAACACTGTAGGGTCATCATGGTTTGATCCATAAATTCCACAGACCGTTAACCCACATCCTAATTCTGCTATAGCCCATCTCCCTGCCGGGTCTGATTTAGCTCGTTTGGCCCCCCCCAGAGTTAATTTTCCCAAGATTACCACACCTCTTATTGTTGAGGTCTGAGAGGAACATGAAAGCATCTCGAAACCCCCAAATTTTAACAATTTTCTTTTTGCCCATGAGAGATGCGTTTCCTGCATACATAGGATATCGATGGGTTCAGATTTAACAAACTCTGTGAGTCTGGCTCTTTTTCGCCAGTCATTCAACCCCCCTATATTAATCGTGTAGGTAGTAAGACTAAGGATTAACGTTTTTTATGCAACTCACACTTTTTGAATCCGGGGTTTGGTTACTAACAATAGCCATTCTATACAGGTAAAGCCATACATGTCTAATTTCTATAGCGTCAATTCTCAATTTTTTCTTTTTCTCCTTGCTTTCCCCCCCCCCCTCCCTCCACCTCCCTTGTGCCCTTGACCCTCCCTTGGGTCACCCTCCCCCCCTTCCAACCCACCCTTTCCCTCTGGAAGCGCTCAGACCGAGGTCTGTGCTTTTGATGGATGGATGCAGCAGTGTGGTGTGTGGGTGCACTTGTAAATCACCAAAATCATACTTTTGAACAAAACATATCCTACCCCTAGATACCCCCTCCTAGCTCCCTATCCCCTTGAAAAAAGGGGGGATTAAACACAACACCCTATGAAAAGCATTGAAATTTGATTGTTTCTCCAGCCGTACATCTTTATCTAAACCCATTTAGTACCATTTCCCCCTGTTAGCAGGTTATAGTGAGTCCAGAAACTCCTTAGCTTTTACCTCAGATGAAAAAAATTGAGTTTTACCCTCTCTCACAACTTTAAGTTGTGCTGGGTTTACCAGATACACCTGCATATGTTTATCCTGGAGAGGTTTGATCAGTTGTCGGAGTCTCCAGCGCCTCTCGACCGTTGCGTGGCAAAAATCTGGTCTTACAAAGAAAGATATGCCCTCGCCTGTTCTTTTGGCGTCAGGTCTGGCTTTATCAGATATGATCTGTCTGAGGATAAAGTTTCCTAAGAATATAAGGACTGCCCTTGGTCTATCAGAAGTAGTCCCAGCACGGATTTTAAATGGAGTACGGTGGGCTCTCTGGATTTCAGATGACCAATTCCAGTCTGCTAATTCAGGGAATGCACTCTTAAATAGGGTAATGATGAAAGCCCTCATGTCCGACCCCTCGATCCCTTCTGGGACCCCGAGGACGCGCAGGTTGTTGCGTCTTAATCTGTTCTCCATATCCTCCAGCTTCCACTGGATATCAACAACCTGCGCCGCCTGAGAGTCAACCTTAAGTGATGCAGAAGCAGCCTCCGACTCAGTCGCGACAATCCGCTCTTCTAGATTCGTGACCCTATCCCCCACATTAGCATGAGCTTTTGACAGTTTCCTAACAACAGTTTGTAACTTACGCATCGCTGATTGCGACTTCCTCGTGTCCTGTCTAGCTTCTTCTCTGTGCGTAAGCATCGTCTGGTAGATAACGTCCAAAAGGGGGGGATGAGGGGCCTCGGTCTCCTGGATTCCCTGTAGTGATGTAGTAGAAGAGTGATCCCAGCTCAAATCCTTATGTGCTTGAGTATGAGACTTAGCGTTACCAGCTGACCTTTTTGCCGTACTAGGGGGGGTTAGGTCCGGGTCGCTATCTGTCTCTATATTACTTTCCTCTTGAGAAGAGTTCCTTTCGTCATCGGACCACTCTGCCTCTTCGGTCACCGAATAGAAGCATTCGCTGCTATCCTTCTCCTTCTCCTGCTCGCTCTCCACTCCTTCTGCCAAGATCACTACAGCCGGGGGGGAGACATAGTACACTATCCTTTTTCCTGCAGTCGGGTTCTTTTAATGTATCTTTCAGTGTGTCCTGAGTGGCAGCGGCATCCCTGAGTTCGGCAGCCGTCGAATCCTCTATATACGGGGGTATAGCTGGAGCACCGATATTTGCACCCACATGTATGTCTTCCCCGATTGCTAACCCATCACTTAGTTGGCGCTCCTGATCGAGTATCTCTGCGTGCGCTGGTCCGGGGATTAGCTGAATTACTCCTTCTCCCTCTCCCTCTCCCCTTGTATCGGCTGAAACTGCATTAATTTCTGTTGCAGATTCTATTGTAGATGTTTGTATTACGCTCGTAGTGGCCACTATTGGAACAGCATTAATATCTAAATCAGACTCAGGTATCCCTTCCTTAGCTGATATGAGAGGGGTTGTGTTCGCTATATTTTTCGAGTTTTGGCCGCTGCGAGCAAAAAGCTCGAGGATTGAGGTAGTCTGCTTCGACCTCAACCTCGGCACTGTTTGGTTATCAGCTTTGAGCTGTTCGTAGTCCTCTGGCCGCTCTGGTATTGCTCCAGCCTCCGGCGCCGCTTCCTTTGTTCGCGCTGAGTTTGCAGACTCAGCTGCTGCCATGTGAGAGGCAGCCCGCAGAGCCAGATCCTTTTTCTTTGCGGCCGCCACTGCCTTGGTTGTTATACCGGGAGCTACCTTCGGGGCCATCCTCGAATTTGCGTACCCTCGAAGCCGCCCACACCAACAGGTATCGCTCCAGAGCCTCACCCTCCGCCAGATCTCGGGTGCTGCCAGAAGTCGGGAGATACGCCCGGTGATCCGCTCGCGCCGTGACCAAGAAGCGAGTGCCGCTGTAAACAGCCAGAGCAGCACACCTGCGGCCGCGGCCTCTGCGCTTGCTTTCAGCTGTTGGTTCTTCCGGGCTGCTACGGGGCTCGCTCTCACTCGGCCAAACACACCGCCGTGCATCAGGAGACGAGTCAGAAACTGCAGGCTCTACCACGGTATGTAAGCAGTCATTAGTTTCACTGCCATTAGTTTCACTGCCATTTCACTGCCGTATGGTAAAAGTTCAGGGGGGTCCAGGAGTATATTGCACCACCACCACACTTCACTGCTCCGCGGCTCCTCTCACTCAGCTGCCATCTTGCTTCCTTCTGCGCTTACCCCCCAATTGAGTGTCATCCCTAACGGATTGAAATAAAGCAGTTGACGTTTTCTTGTTGGGCCAGCTCATCTTCTAGACTGGATATCCGAGCTTCTGCCTCGTTAAATCTTGATACAAAGTTCGCCTGAAATTTAGTCGTTCGTCGGACAGAGTATTGCAATTTCCGACAGAGATTTTGCACTCTCTGACTCTCCTCCCTTTTTTCTGCACAGTGGGACATGATCGATTGGTAAATTAATGACAAAGATATGTCTTCCCCAACATTTTGTGTGAGGTCGGCCATTTGCGATGCCTTTACCATATCCCCCCACTGCTGTTTAGTTCCAGCTTTTTCCGAACCGTGTGAGGACTGCCTTCTATAAGATCACCTGATTCTTCTAGAAACTGGCTGCTGTGTTCACTACCATCAGCTAGACTCATCTGAGTAGTATATTGTAACACCAAATCCTCACAAGAAGAGGTCGATTGATCAGAGAGAGAGTAGAAATCCCCTGATTCTGCCTCAGGACCGAGTGATTGATCCTCAATTTGTATATCAGATGAGACATTAAGGGGTAATTTATTAGCCCCCAATACCCCTTTATCAATACCAACATAGGTGTTATAGCTTTCCAAATCCGGCATATTAATATCCAGAGTAATATCATGAGTAGGCGGTAAGGTGGCTAAAGAATTTGGTTGGAGTATTCTCAATACCCTTTTGTCCTTCATCCCCACCTACTACATTGCTGATAGCCGCCATATTCACTATATCCTGCACGCTCCCCGTAGTCGCCAATTCTCCAGCATCGGGTAGTGCAGCAATATTCTGTTCAACCAAATTAGCCCCCCCTTCCAGGGCAAGGGCAAGTTGCTTCCCCTTACATTTGTCCTTGGTGGCAGCAAACATCGTCGGGATCTTCTTTTTGTCAGTCAAGCCCACCTTAGCTTTTGCAACCACAATGTCACCAGCTACAGTTTTACTGACTTTTTCCCCTTCAGCCGTAGTGCCCGCTCTCACCTCCACACTTGGCACCGTGGTCACATCAGGAGTCTCGTCGTCCGGAGCGCGGGGTCTCCCCCGTGTCCCATTCGGAGGCATTCCTAATCCTGTTCTCTCCTCCCACTTGACACACGGCGTCGGAAACACCCTCTAGGCACCGCGCTGATTGCCGAGTGAGAACGCCCACAAGCAATGTCGAGTCTGTGTCAACGCGGCCAACAATCCAGGAAGGATTTCCCACATCACCGTCCTCAGCTGCCTTTACGCCTCTACGCCGGGAAGCCCGCTGAAGGCACCGCAACATCTCTGAACAGTGAGTGTCAGGCCGTATGACACAGTAGCGAATCTCGTATCTCAGTATAGTTACAAAGTAGCAACGCCAGCAACATGAAGTCATTTCTTCCTTGCTTCTCCCCTCGCAATCCGCTCTGCAAGGTCTGGCAGGAACAAGCAGCCTATGCGTCCGCTGCTGTGGGCGCCATCTTGCCTATAGCCCAATTCGCTTTTAAGAATTTTAAAGGGTGTCTGAGAGACATAGCTCTCTGGATGAATTCCAACAAATTAAAACTCAATGCTGGATAGACAGAAGTACTGTTCTTCGGAAAGGGTCCAGTGCCGGCTTCAGATCTTTGGTGGCCACCAGAAATAGGGCTACAACCCTCTCCCGCAACTTGTATCTGACATTTAGTGGTGAGATGGGAGCCTAATCTCGCTTTCTCGTCCCAAATCCAACAGGTCTCCGCTACCTGCTTCAGCAAACTAAGAAACCTCTGGAAATGTTTACATTTCTTACCAGAAGACTGCCGTAAAGCCGTGGTCCATGCCACAAGACATCTAGTCTTGACTACGCAAATTGCTTATACCTCGGCCTGCCCAAATACTCTAGGCGATGCCTTCAGTTGATACATAATGCGGCTGTGAGACTGGTCAGACGCATCCAGTGTCAGAACCATGTCTCTCCGCATTTATGTGAGCTCCATTGGCTCCCAGTTGCCAAAAGAATTGAATTCAAGGCCATGAACTTGGCCTACCGGGGCTTGAATGGGAACTGCCCTGAGTATCTTAAAAAATGACTTTGCCGCTACAAACAAAATGGTTCTTTAAGGTCAAATTCTAAGAATATGCTCTGCAGCCCCTGTTTTGAAAAGGCACGGCTGGGTGGCAGAGCACTCGAAGTTAGAACGGCCCTAATGTAGAATGCCCTTCCGGGGAACCTTTGCCAGGCCAAATCAGAGATCTGTTTCAGAAAGGCCTTGTAGACATGGATCTTCAGTGCTATCTAGGCTTGAATTTTAGTGCTTGGCCTCGCTGCGCACTATGTCTGCTACTACAGTGCCGGGACACCTCTGCTTGAGGTAGCTGTTGGGCTTTATAAGCTTCTGTAGTATTAACAATATTATTAATATTATTATAAGCTCTAATGAGTTTCAGACACTCGCTTCAAGCGGGATCTGTTATCCTGAAGAAGGACAACATTTCCGCAGTTTCTTATATCAACCGCCTAGGCGGGACCAGATCAGCAGACCTCTCCGACTTAGCCAAGAGACTCTGGATGTTTTGCCTAGAGCACAAGATTGCTCTAAGGGCTGCGTATCTCCGAGAAAATCGAATAGTTTCACAGATTGGAACTCGACATTCCCCTTGGACTTCAGCAAATGCAAACTCGACATAAATGTCTTCAACGCTCTTAATCAAATTTGGGGCCCACTGGATGTGGACCTATTTGCGAGCAGGTTAACTTTTCAGTTAGAGAAATACTTCAGTTGGATGCCGGATCGGGCGCTCTTGCAGTGAACGCCTTTCTCCAGCTATGGTCAGTCCTTCGGGGTTACGCCTTCCCCCCCTTCACTATGATTCAGGGAGTTCTTCAGAAGGTCAGATAAAACCAATGTTCCCTAGTCCTGATAACCCCCTTTTGGCATCCTCAGGCTTGGTTCCCAACAACTCTGGAATTTGCCTGCAGCATTCCTTTCTTTATTACTGCGGTCAAGGGTCTGGTTACAAACGCAGACGGAGAAGATCACCACCTGATTCTTTCCTGGAATTTGAACCTTCTTACCTGGAAGGTGTCAGGAAATCCAACAAACTGTCTGGCCTTTCGATGTCAGCTGCAACGGATGTATGACGTTACAACGCAGGCTATTACAACGCCTGCCTTTACAACGCGGTTTTTACATTGCAAACCTTTACAACGCATAGTGCTTTTAGGCGCTGGATAGTGATTTATTTAATTTACTATTCCAACTCCAGTCCCCGTGGATAGTAGGGAAGGTGTTGGATAGTAAATTAAATATATTCCCTATCCTAGAGCGCCCCCCAGCGCAATGCGTTGTAATGGTTTGCGTTGTAATGACCGCGTTGTAATGGTAGTGCGTTGTAAAAGTTTTGTTGTAAGTGATGTTTACCGCTGCCACTCTCCTCAGAGAATCTTGGGCCCCAGGAACACACTATAGGTACAACAACTTCTGGAGAAAATGGTTTAGTTGGTGCCTGGAGAGGGACTTGGATTCCGTGGAGGCCCCTGTCATACACGTAGTTAATTTTCTTGTCGAACAATTCGATTTTGGACTCTCCTATAGATCTATTAATTGTTATAGATCAGCTATCCCTGCTGGTCATTCTCTCATCAATGGTAAGACGGTAGGTAAAAATGTTATTGTTTGGAGAGTCATGAAGAGTATTAGGCTGAAGAGGCCTCCTAGACCTAAGTATCAATCCATGTGGGACGTTAAGGCTATTTTAGATCTTTTTTCATCTTGGTCCGATACTTCTTTTCTTAATATGAAATGTCTTTCTATTAAACTTGCAACTCTCTTGTGCTTAATTTCCTGCCGCAGAGTCTCTGATATTAAATGCCTTGATATATCTTATAGATCTTATGATAAGTTTGGTGTTATTAAATATGCAATTTTTAGAAGAACGAAAAATTGTCAGATTCTATTTCTTATCTTCGTGTCGACCTGTGTAAGAAACTTTGTGTTGTAGACTGTATGAAGGAATATGATAGTAGAAAGAATGATCTTCATCCTCATGACGCTAATCAAATACTTATTTCTTTTGTCAAACCATTCAAACCGATTTCCTCTGCCTCCATTCCCAGATGGGTCAAGTCCGCTATGTGCCTAGCTGGCATTAATTTATCTAAATTCCAAGCCCACTCTATTAGAGGTGCTATGGCCAGTAAGTCCTTCTGGTCTGCTGGTAAGTTGGATGATATTCTCAAAGCAGCGGACTGGTCCAACGCATCTACATTTGCTTGACAGTACTGCAAACCTATCGAGCACATGTCTGATGTTGTCCTACATGGCTACCAACATGCATAATGTAGCCTCCAGTCTTGTAATGAAATTGTGATTCTCCTATTAACATGACCAGAGAATCTGGATTTCATTAAAGACACAGAGGCTGACATTATCCCACCAGTCTCTCCCTTGGACTGTGTTCTCTTTGCATAGTTCATTATTGAAAGTTTTGGTTGATTATTGCTTGTTCTTCCATGCTCTGATATTTCTATTCTCTACTACCTCCAATCCTTAACATGTTCCTCCTTCCTTTCAGACAATTCGTCCTAATGGATTCTTTTCGTCATCCTTGATTCCTCCTCACCTCTCTTCATTACTCCATTCTGTAATCTTTGAATTCTTCATTCTCAAGATCAAGTTGTTACTGAACATTTTGGAACTTTCATTATTTGTCCACATTTAAAAGAGGCTCTCTGTTTGGTGCACATGCCTTTCATACCATCTGTTCATTCCATTCTAGAACTGTTTTATTTATGATGTAGTGCGGCTGCATGTGACTGCATTGAAAGAGTATGCTTAATGTCAGCCTCCGCATCTTTAATGAAATCCAGATTCTCTGGTCATGTCTCATGTTGACTACGCCAATTCACTTTACCATGGTATTCCCCTCTATCTTTCCAAACGTTTACAATTGGTTCAAAACTAGGCGGCTCATTTGCTTGTTCATCATCCCAGACAGCTTCATGTTACCCCCCTCCTGAAGCAGCTCCATTGGCTCCCAGTAATCCAGTGCTGCGCTATCAAGGTTGGGCGCCTCATTTTTAAGTCCCTTAATGGGAAAAGTCCTAAATTTGTGAACAATTTGATTCACAAGCATGTTCCCACGTGTAATCTTCGTTCAGCACACAAGCTACTTCTGTCCACCCCTTCCTACAGATTAAAGCGCACTGGTGGGGCCAGGTTTGCTGTCCTGGCCCCCATGTTTTGGAACTCTCTCCCCCCCGAAATACGCCTCTGTACCACTCTCCCCAGTTTTAGAAGTTGTCTTAAAACTTGGTTATTTCGTCAGGCTTTCTAAATGCGCACTTGGACTCGGGTTCTAAAACATTGCAGCGCCAAGAAACCTCCACGGTGTATGTCCGCTGTACAAATTTATTTTAACATAACATAACATGTTAATAGGAGCATCGCAATTCTGATTTATCACAGATGTATCAATTTGAATAAACTTCCAGAATGCTTTGCTTTCTAGAATGTGGGAATGGAATGGACCAGGGTGTTCTAGGTGAGATGAAGTCACGTGGTATTTTATAGTTTCTTAGCAAGGGAATGCAAGAGGGCTTGGAAATAGAAAAAGTAATCAAAACACTAAAATATATTCTCTTCACGTGCCCACACTCCATGAATTCATCAGTTCTAATTTGTTGATGTTGTTTTTTCCATTTGGTTTTAAAACAAATGTACTCAAGACTTTTTCGAATTACTTCTTCCACCACTGGGAGTTTGAGCCAGCCATCGTCCCAGGTGCCTTGTGTCCCTTAAGTAACTGAAATGTATGTATAAACTTTGAAGAGGAGGTGGAGAGAGAAAGAACATGCTTCCTTCTGCTGCAAGTAATTCTTGCTGTTCTCTGTGCTCTATTTTTTTAAAGCATTTCTGTATTTATTTTACGAGGGCTGGGCAACTGATAAGTATTTCTGAGTTGTTCACCACCTTTCTGGCACTGCACGTAGTTATTTTTTATCTGTTCGATTAATACTCTAACATAGCTTTCCGCTATTTTAGAAAGTTAAAGAAGGCAACTATGGATTTTGAATTGGGTTTTCTTTGATAAAATCCCTCTGCAAGATTGCTGACCACGTGTTGGTGTGCATCTTAATGGAAAGCCCATAACATGACCTTTCAGAGCTGAGACTAATTGACTTTGCTAATGCTTGTTTGTGGTTACAATGCTAATGTTTGGCCGCTCTGAAAACGTGGCTCTCGGCTTATAATGTGCTACAGTTTTTGAGGATCCTGCCTAAGCAAAATAAATGACATTATCTTCTGTCACGAATACCATATTTGCGAAATACAGCAACCAATTGAGGCATCATGTTATTCATGCCCATGATAGGGTATTTGGAGCAACATTGATTGTGTAATCCAGCAAAAACCCAAACCTACCTCGGAATTCTGGAGAGTCTAGAGAAGGCTGTCATTGAGTCATCAGGTATGTTCAGAAATACGTGGAGAAAACGTGTCACTGTGCCATTCATACACACACACATACGCGCGCGCACACACACACACACGCCCACGCACACCCACACCCACACCCACACACACACACACACACACACACACACACACACACACACACACACACGCACACACTTTGGCAGGAATATATACAGATGTTAACATACACTCCAACGCATGCATTTGCGCTCAGATTCAAAATAAACACAAAGTAGAGTGCCATCGGTTTACGGAACTAGGAGATCAGTAAAATGCAGGCATTGCTGTGGTCCACACAGCACAGCAGCCGCCGCGTGTTGCATTTCATTTCAATTGCTAGTGTGCTAACCCTGATCTCCCCTCCCATTCTCCTTTCAGTGTACAAGGCAGGACATGTTGATGATAATAAGTGTCCAGTAAAGCAATTATGTGCATGAAAAAGAGATTAGACGAGACTGCGGCAACTCAATTTTTCGTATATAATTACACTGAGCATAAACTCGCGTTTCAAGGAACAAATATACAGGCGAAAGGTTCAGATATGCAAAAAAACAACAACAAAACAAATGGCTACCCTAACGTCCTGCAATTAAATTCAAAAGCTACATTCGAAACCATTATCTTTCCTGTGTTGCTTCTCATGCTTTTCATTTGTCAATATTGCTTTAACATATTGCCAATGGTCGCACTTGAAATGGAATAGCACTCAGGTTCTCTGTCCAGCATCGCTCAACGTGGCACCATCATTATCTTTCTGCTCACTCTAGAGAAAGGCTGGCCTCTGTGTAAGATAATTAATTGTGGTTGTGTAGGAATGCAAAGCCAGCTCTCAAGGAGAGAAAATAACTAAGCACGCAAATGAGGGGTACTAACACAAATGCACCAATAACAAGCCAATATTTCTGAATGGAGCCAGCTCTCAAGGAGAGAAAATAGCTATTGTAATAATGCCCAGAGAATATGAGTGAAGGCCAGCTATTGTTTTTCCGGCTGCGCTCTTTGATGACACCTGCTTTTTGCTTCCGACGCCTGGTAATAGTTTGAAAAAAAATATTGATAGTAAAATGTTTTGAGAGTCAAGTTTTCAAAAGCATTTAGCTCACGCCAGTCAGTGAAAAACAAGTTAGAGTGAAAATGAAACTAGTCGAGGAATGAAAAATAAAAACAAGGAGGAGGGGCCATCACATGCTGTGCAGTGTGCTTGGCAAGCAAAACATTCTCTGAGTGAAATCGCCTGGGTCGGGACTAAGCACGCAAAGGAGGGGCATTTACACAAATGCATGAATCATAAATGCCAGCATTTCTGAATGCCACAGATAGTAACCAATGGCAATTGGTGGGTTTGCTAAATGTCCACAGAATAGATACAACAGCTCAAAACTCGACCTAATGAGGCAAAGGACGTGGAAAATGGTCTTCTCCTTCACACACATGTATGGCCCCTGAGCCCATTAAGGGCATACAGCTTCCTCATAATGTGTCTTCCTTGCGGGCCCATAGACCATACAAGGGTACATGTGTCTAGCCAGGTAACATATATATGTGAAATAGTGTAACATATACATATATGCAAAGTAAAGGTTTTCACTTAGTATTTTTGCGGTAATATGGGGAGCAAATCTTCTTATTATGTTGAACGTTTTAAGACCTGCTTTTATTTACAAAAAAACAAATGTATCTGCACATATTTGTTCTGAGACTGTGTATTTATATGTCTGTTAGCTATAGTTTGGTTGACTATTGTCAGGTTTGATTGCAAAACATTAGTACTAGTAGCTGGTAGACCTTAAGGCCGCATCCATTGGAAACATGTGACCATGACGTTTTCTGTACAATTTTACATTCAACAGACTTGACAATTAATCTACCGTCTGCAGCAAAAAGTACAGATTTTAGCAAATAAATATTTCGAGGTCAATCAATGAAAAGTTACTCGAAAAGCTGTATCAGAAATTCAGCGCACAACCAGAATGGTCATCTTCCAATGTTCCATTGCTCTACTCAGTAGAAAATAATTTTGCCCAGGTGGTGTTATAAACAACAACAGGTAGAAGTGCATTTGTAGCAGGGTCTGGTGGCTTTGTGGACTAATGCACCCACTGTAGGGGCCTACCTCATGGTCACATGTTCAAATCCCAGTGGGTTCACTCAGTCTTTCATCGTTCTGAAATCGATAAAATGAGTTCCTTTGAGTTCGGTAAAAATAAACATACGTTTTTCAGCACCAAAATACCCTTGGGTGAACATATGTTTTACAAATACACTTGAGCTCTATACATTTAAATTAATTTTAAACAGAGAGAAAAAAATGAGTTATTCTGTGTCAAGAAAATGATTTTTCATAGTTGATGCCACTTCATGTTTCTATTACAGAATTCTTAGAAGCAGTTCTTTGATGATGGTACTCTAAATTTAGAAGAGCCCCAGCAGTTTGTCTCTCCCTTTAATATCTTGATATGTTGAATCATAAACTGATTCCGCTGAGAACCTTATATAATAAGTAATGTACAATATCGTTCAGCATGGTTCTTCGTGGATGGAAATCTGTGTGTTGGGATCGGAGAAGAATAGCCACCATACTTCCCTCCATGAGACGGGTTTTGAAACATAGCTTGACGAGCAAAATTAAAAGAATTGTGTACAACTTGGTTTGTGTTACGTAGAGAGAAACGCAATATATGTTTTACACAGACTACTCCTGAGCTTTATGAAAGACAAAGTCATGACTTGATTTTGAATTAGATTTGTTTAGTACTTGCTGAAGATGTGAAATTTTCTATCAATAATGTATGCAGAAATGCATTAATTGCTTGATAGGCAAGTCACAAAAAGAGATGCATAATTCAGCTTCAATCACATTAATATGCGGCATATTCTGCCATTTCTTAGCACATAATTGAGTAAAATATGCCACATGATTTGGCCTTCAATTACCATATAATTTGTTGCAGGACCTTATAAAGTCAAATGCTAATACAAAATGGGTGAAAACTGTATTTAATCTGTGTCTAACAGCAGCTCTGTGACAATTGTGCGTGCTCTTATTTGGCACTTGCCACTAGTTTTGATTTATAGCTAACTGAATATACTATGTGACCACCTGTAAAATTGTTAATTAGAAATGGGGTTTTTGGCAGTCAGGTTCAACTTAAGAGGCAATGTGTAAAGTATTTGTGTAACACTTAAAGTAGAGTAACTTAATGAAAACACCATGGAGAATACTGATCTGAGGAAAACTAGAAAAACAACTAAACTCAATTAAGAAGTAGTCGAGATAGGAATTTTTAAAGAATAAATGCAAAAAAGTGCTTAGAAATCAATAGTGCTAAAGGTTACTTGAGGTCATACAAGACTTGAGTACACCTAAAAAGTCAAGCTGACTGCAATGGAGTGCGGGGCAGATACAATTCAAACAGGTCCTGCTGAGGTTTTACCCTCTCAAGTTGAGCCAAGAGTCCTGTTTGTGGGGAAAGAGTTTGCTGGGAGCACGGTGAGCATCGCTGGCAGTGGTCAATGGGGCAAAAAGGTCCGCTGGATGTCACAGACAGATGATTTCGGACTTCACAGTCGTGCTGTGCAAAGAGACAACATTAAAGCGAGTGACGTGGTTCTGGAGAAAATAGGCCTGTTTGCATTTTTAAAGAGCACAAAAGATTGATTTAAAGGGCCCAGAAGCTGTAGATGATGAAAGCAGCTGCAGAACCCACTTCTGAGGCCCAGAGCATGGATGGTGCACCCCAGTCAAGGGTAGGACTCAAAGAAGGGAAGAGGTGTGCCGCCGCGGCTAGGGCGGCTGACTCTGGAATCTGGGGATCACGGTTCGATCCCCGGCACCGGCGGCAGATTAGCTCAGCACCATGTGACTCTGTGCAATAGCTTGCTTAATCTTCCCGACGGCCCCCAACGCCTAGAGACCCTTACGGGTGATTGTGCGCTTTACAAATGTGGATTATTATTATTATAGAAGGTAGAGTCCAGCAGCTCCAGCAGAATTGTAGGATGTATTTTATGTCTGTGAAATGTCAGAGAACAGGAGCCCAGCCAGCAAGCCATTGGAGTCACTCTCGGTTCAGTCTTTGACCTCAGCAGGGTAGGGATCAGCAGGGGCAGCATGGCAGCTCAGAAAAGGTATTCATCGCAGAGTGGAAATCTTCCAGCACAGCAGTCTTTACTCCAGCAGAGTTCTTCCCAGGTCCAGTAGTGTACTGGTTTGATAGGGTTAGAGCCCTGGTACTTTTACTCAAAAGTGCCTTTGATGTAGGGTTGTGACTTCAAAAGAACTCTCTGAAGTGCACAATGATCCCTTTCAGCCCAACCTGTTATCCTGAATACCAGTTGGGGGTAAATTAGCCCTTTGTGTGAGGGCAGGACACAACTATTCAGATGTAAGTGTGAGCCACCTCTCCCCCTTCCTGGAATAAGTAGTCATTGCTGCTCCTGTATAAACCACATCCTGTGGAATCAGTATATGCAAGAGTTACCATTTAAAACCCAGTGGCTGCTAAGTTTGTTCTGCCTGACAATCTCCTGGCACATACTATTTTTCATGTTTCATTGCTCAAGCCCTGTAAGGAGCACAGTATAAGAGATCCACCGCCCTCAGTGAAAGTGGATAATCATTTGGAATTTGAGGGGAAATCTATTTTGAACTTCAGGTGCATCAGAAGATGATTGATTTAGTTGACTGGAAAGGATATGCCCCCTAGGATAGGCCATGGGAGTCAGCAGGACATGTCCAGTTTCTACTTTTGATTCCCCCTTTCCACTCATGTCACCCAGACAAGTATCTGCATGGTGGGCAGCCTTTTTGGTGATACTGTCATGGTGTTACACAGGTGCTTGATGCTACTTTCACCCAACTATGGCCCTAGACAGTTATGCCCCCCTCATTCCAATCTATGCTCAGGGCATTGCCACTAAGGATGTCGACCAGACTGGTATGACAATAGCAATGCTGCACAGGATTGATGCTGTGTGTGCTGCCCTGTTGTTACCCACCATCAACAGCACTGTCAAACCTGTGCCCATGTGGACATCCCAAAAGTTGTGACTATGGACCAGATATGTACAAAGGTCTTCTGCTCAATTTCGGCCCATTGCAAAATGTCAAACAGGCTTTTTGTATATACAAAGGCGTTTAGGGTATTGCAAAATGTGAATGATACCCAGTAAAATCGTATTTTGTGATTCCCTAAATAGGACATTGCAAATAGGGATTTCCTATTTGAGATTTCTTAGTACATGTACAAAGCATTTCCTATATACAAAATGAGCATTTAGGAAATTCAATTACCATTGACTCAAAGTCGATTGTAACCAAATGCAATCTAAAAATAGCACCGTCAAGATGTTTTTTTCTAAGTGCTATAGAGCCCACACATGCCCCTAGGACATGTGTTTGCTCTACATGTGCACCACTAGTTTTGGGGTGTATTACGTGGGGTGCTTATGCCCATAGCCATCTTGGTTTAGCATTTCCTAAATAGCAATTTCTAGGGAGTCGCTATTTAGGAAATGCATAATTGTATTTTTGCATACCTGGCCCCATATGCTCTATATAATTGACAGACTGCAGCAGGATTCAAGACTCTACTGCAAAATTTAGAGGAGCCCAGGATTTTGAGGATTGACTTCAGAATTCAAGCTTTCCGAAGTCTAATTAAACAAACTGCACCAAGGGTGTGATCAGGTGTTTGGCTTTCCTTCCTATTGGTGAGAGGAAGCCTCTGCTTGGACCCTGCTCTCCACCTGTGTTTCTCTGCTTGCTGTATGCTCTTCACCTGTTTTTGTACCTCTCCAGTTGAGATTATCTTCTAGACAGCGGCAGAGAATATCTTCACAGACTACGTCTATTTGCAGTCCTTTAAATTGATTATGCAGCGTCACCTAAAACACTTTTCCTGCATCCTTTGATGAAGAAGCACCATCTTCAAACTTCTCCAGTTTGTGACAGCTAGGAAGCAATAAATATTACTTCTTTGAATAGTGGGACTTCTGTTAGGTCCCTGTCCTGTCCCCTCCGCCTACATACTGGCATTCTGCCACACCCTCAAATTTGTGATATAACAACTGACTCTTTGTGCTCCATAAGTTATATGTAGATCCTTTGTGAATCGTTGTTTCTCATTGATGTCTCAAGTTGTGGAGCATTAACCACTGCTTTAGGTGTTTTGAATAAGACCAGTCTCCTGACTATTATTTTGGCTCTAGCAAGAGATATGTACTGTGCTATTGATATGTTGAATGTTTACCATAGTGCAAGAGTTACTAGAGTAAATCGTGCACATTTCCTGTAAAATGTTGCCATTCATGCAACATCCATGGAAATGAAAAAAAGCCTGTATTTTAAGTTGATGCAGAGATTTCAGGTTAGTGATAGCTAGGCAGAGTTAGGTGTTACTTCTTTGATAGTGGAACTTTTCCTAGGCCCCAGAACTGTCCCCTGCACTTATGTAATGACATTCTGCCACATGCACAAAGTGCTACAACAACCATCTCTTTGGCAGGAATTTGTTTAATGTAGAACTAAGGATACTGACCCTTGAAGTTTTTTTCCTAGGGTCAAATTCCATTTTTGTCCGTTCAAAACCTCCATTCATTCCCGTTGGGTTCCCAACTATAGAAAAGTATATCTGATGGTCCACTGTAAAGAGGGTGGATAGTCTGATGCACCTACAATGACAGCTCCAACTCTGTCTGGCATTGATGTAAGGTTTCTGCTAGCAAAACCAAGTGGAGGCAATGCCTTTGCAAGAACGTATGACGTTACAATGCATACATTTACAACGCATGCACTTACAATACAGTTTTTACCTCGCAACGTCCACTACAACGTATTTCATTACATCGCATGACACTACATCGCATTTTACAAAAACAACCTTTACAACGCATTCCATTACATCGCATACTACCTTTACAACGCATACAATTACATTGCATTTAAGGTAAGTGTTGGATAGTATAGGGGTAAAAATTACTATTCTAACTACTGGGGAGCAACAGTAGGGTAAGTGTTGGATAGTGTAGGGGTAAAAAGTACTATTCTAACTCCAATGGTATGCGTTGTAATGGTATGCGTCATAATGCATGCGTTGTAGTGATATGCGATGTAGTGTCATGCGTTCTAATGGTATGTGTTGTAATGCTTGCATTGTAGTGACGTGTTGTAAAGGATGTTGTGATGTAATGACAAAAGGAACAATTCCCAACTGGTCTCAATAGAAGTCAATTAAATACAGTATGCAATTAGCATTACAAAGAACAGGACAGAACCAAGGAGTCTCAAAGACGTTTTTTTAGAAGAAGCTTATTATTTAGCAGGTTTTTAGGGTCTTTCACATGGCTAAATACAGTTAAACAGCACTGTGTCGAGCAAATCATGTGACAACCGAAGAGGCACTTGGTGAATGGTGATATTTACAATAAGTGAAAGTGCAAGTGCTAAAGTGAGCAGCGTGAACGACGCATAGTGACAAGAAATATGTACAGTGATGGCTCCACAGTTTCAAGTTGCAATTACTTTGAAGCAAAATTCAATAAATTGTTTGGAGCACAAAACGTAAAATGCGTCAACAAATAATGCTGCAGTGTCGACGGCGTTTCGATCCCCGTCAGTCGGGATCGTCATCAGGACAAGGTTGTCGATGAGGGCAGTGCTGTAAGAAGAAAGGACGGGTAAGTATGGGGCTGGGGTACTGGGCGGTGATGGGTGGGGGGGAAGTTGGGGGGGAAAAAAGGGACTGACTAGGTTTAGGGCTAAGGTACATAGCCGGTGAAGGTGGGGAGCTCTAGCGGGTGGATAAGGAGTAAAAGGTGAATGAATAAGTAATTATCCACGAGCGCACACAACAGTTCCGTGAGGGTAGTAGCGGCTCCAAGTGATGACTAGGTAAAGAGTGAAGGCGTGCAGCTAATCACCCGAGTTGTAATCAAAGCTCCAAGTAATGACTGGGTTCAGGGCTATAGCGTGTGGCTAGTAAGGACAGGTGTATTTACCGTGTGCCCTAAGTGGATCTCATTGGGAGAGTGAGGAGAGTGGGGTCAGTGCGAGTGAACAGGGGTGAAGGGTCATGTACATACCCGCGCACGCATACACTGATTGCGTGAGACAATTCCTCCGGTCTGGGTCTGCGGAGGGGCGGGCTGGAGGGAGAAAGGAGCGTGTTAGTTATAGCGTGGCAAACGAGTTGCTAAGGATGGAGCAACCGGATAAAAAGATTACCTGATCGTGGCTTCAGGGAGTCAGCGGCGGGGAAGCCTGTGGGCAGAGAGGAAGAGCCTTAACGAGCCGGTCAAGGAAAATAAATAGCCGAACGCGCAAGGGTGAGCGAGGTTGTCAAAACAGCTGTCGTTCAACGTACCTGTATTACTTAGGGACTGGAGCGGGCGGTGAGTGCTCTCCTAGCGTGGTAGGCTCGCAATGGATGCAGGAGCGACAGGGTGCCGGTGCTCCTTGGTTCTGTCCTGTTCTTTGTAATACTAATTGCATACTGTATTTAATTGACTTCTATTGAGACCAGTTGGGAATTGTTTCTTTTTGCATTACTCACCCATTCCAACGTGGTTCATGGGTTTACTCCTGTTTATCTTACACGTGATGTAATGACTGCGTTGTAAGTGTAGTGCGATGTAATGGTTGTGTTGTAAAGGTTGTTTCCCCCTTCAGAAACATGACCATTAACCCAACTCTAACTAGGACAGAATGACTTAGTAGACAGGGTACTCTGCAACATTTAAGTAGAGAACCCTGTCTGCCAAATACTAAATCAAGCCCTTAGTTTGGATTAATATGATGTATACCTTCATTACAGACTGAACTATAATTATGACCAACAGTTGAAAATACAACCCATTTTTGACCTATCTACACAAAGTCAATTTCTTTTGACTCAGAAAATGACCTACTGCTTGATGCACACTCAACAAATCAATGCAACATTATACTCTGTATATTAAACATCAACATATTAAAACATTTCAGTGGTCTAGCACAGCATCTAGATGTCATGGATTGCATCCAGTGTAGTGTTTTACATGCACTGTGTGATGCATCTACGTGGTAATGTTTGTATTTTGCTTTGTTTGCATTGTTTCCACAGGGCAGTCCACAACACACTACGTAGAACCTATCACTTAAAACCAATGCATCTCCGTAATGGCTTTAGTTTTCTATTTCAGGGCTTTGCCCGGACTCTCAAACGTGTTGCCCATCTTGAAGTGCCACACAGAAATCTTTAAAACAAAACATTAGACAGAATATAACATATATGTCCACAGGAGACAGATATGTCATATCATTAGATATCAGAGGACTCCCAACATTACCAAAATAAAATGTGCAAAACATCCAGCAATACACATTAGACAGAACATGTTTAAGATGCTCAACCACTCTCAGATATACCACATATTCAGCTAAGAAGGAAGACCAAGGTTCACAAACATGCAAAGTAATAATTTAGAAAGAACACCTCATGTGATCACTCTTTCATTGCACAACACAGGCACACCAATGACAGTTGCTACTATAAAAACATTTACATAACAAGACCAAATTTAGAGAAAAATTTCACACAAAAGTTAAACAATTAATAAATATCCCAACTGAGCAACATAAGGTGTAACCTATGCCTCACTGTGAATTACGCATGTTGTATACTTACAAAAAATGCCTAAACACTAAGGAAGGTTTTTTAGCCTCTTGATGACACAAAAATATTAGGCCTTCATCTCCCTGAAGAAATAATTCAAATCCAACATAATCCAACCCTATACATATAAACACAAGATCATTTCAGCTGTCTGTGATGAAAATCTAAGAAACATGGTCGAATGAACTAATGGAAAAATACACACCATACAACTACACTTTAACAACATTAAAACAAAGGTAAGCTTACACATTAGTAAATCTATATGCGCAAATTTACTTTTACACTTATGAGTAACTTTACTACTTTAGGATATTCACCATTTACAACTATAAAATTACACAATAGTGGGAACTACACTTGCCAAACTCCAGGAATTAGGTGTGAAGTCACTAAATACAACACATTGTACGGACTAAACATATGTATTTGATGTTCCACTATTGGAGCTGAGATCTCCTAAAAGTGTATCAAACTTTGAAAAAACAATACAATACTTTAATATAAAATATTTATGTTAAATTATGTCAAATATGTATTTGTATTGTAGAACAATTTTAAAAATATTAAAGTATTAACAACTTAATTTAAATTTGAAAATGTGAAACTTAAATATTTTGAATATACTAAATTAAATGAAAATTATTTTTAAGTTTAAATTAAAAAAACAATCCCACCTTAGATGAAACATACACATTTTAATGTACCCAAATTTATTAAAATAGAGGCACAGAATTGATTTTTTGCATTAAACAAAATGTATTTATATTTTAACCAGGTCAAATATTATTGGTTAGCCACGTGATGCTAGACTTACTGCAACTCTAAGATGGAGTACATTTACTACTGATTTTGGGTATTTTTTGGATGCAATAACTGTAGAAGTGCAGTTTGTGACTAGAAATGAGCCTACACTTTTGTAGGTCTGTGGATGTCTAAACCACTCCCTAACTCTACCTTAACATCTATTTACTCCTTCCTTAACTCAACATCTTTAGTGGTAAATATTCCCCATTTTCCAGCTACTCCCCTCTGTTTCTCCTCATTTACTACTAAAACTTATACTTATTTGTGAAGAGACTCCAGAGTCTCCACATAGAAAAAATAGAGGTGAATTTGGAACCTCCACATGTAGGTTTGTGAATAGCATTTTGTAGTATCCTTATACTAGTATTGTTAGCACTACTAAATGTACTATACAGTTCAATTTCTAGATTGGCCCTCTTCAGTTTTCTGAAAAACCTATTGTAGTAATAAGTCACTACCAATTGATAAATTCAAACGTTAGGTTTATTGTCATGAATACAACAGGTGCTTCCAGCTTGGCGGCAACAGCTTCAATCCGAACATTCTAACCCACACTCCAGGATGGAGCGCGGTTCATACCAAGAGGTCAGGGAGGAGAGGGGGGAACGGGGAGGGAGAGAAGGAGAGGAAGATTACAACACACCTCCCTCCTTATGAAAAGATGGGGAGAGAGAACGTGCGGGGTATCGGTGCGCAGGGAAGGCTGGGAAGGGGGGAGAAGGAAGAGGGAAACCAGAGGGGGTGGAGAAGTACTGAAGCGCATAAGAGGGTCAAAAGAGGGGACCCCATGCAAGGTTCTAAATGAAAGGACAATGAAGACTACACAGAAAGTGGGTACACTGTCTGAGAACTGGCTATGGTGCCCACTGGGGGTGACTGGGGGAGGGCTAGTTAGATTCTCCCTCCCACCAACAGTTATGGGGGTGTAATGAATATGTCTAGACTGTATCTTTAAACCCATGTTGGTCTAGCGGGGAGAAAGGTGGAGCGCTTACAAACTCATGGCGTGCCCAGTACAAAATTGTCATGTTCTACAACCTTTATCATACTACACTTACAAACTCATGGCGTGCCCAGTACAAAATTGTCATGTTACTACAACCTTTATCATACTACTGTAACTGTCTTAAGCAACAAGGGTGGGTACCCTCAAAGTGTAAACAAAGCAATTAGGTGTATGAACAAAGAGGTGCTGCGGCGTCCTGGCATGGGTGTTGTGCTGGATAAATGTATCACCCCTCAACGCAGGGTGATGCTCTGCAGGCCCAGGGTGAAATAGGAAGATTGTCATGTTGCATCAACCCCTCCTAAACAACTGTGACTGTCTGGTACACCAGGAGTGTGCACCTACATGATGTAGTCAATGCAGTTCAGTGGATGAACGAAGTGGAATTACTGCATCCTGGCATTGGCGGATTGCAGCATGTAAGACACCCCCTTTCCACCTTTGGCTCATCATTGTCTGATCTTGCTTCACCATCTATATTTCTGTCGGATTCCGCTCTCCTCATGTTGTAATTACTACTCCCTTCCTGAAGAGTGAGAACGGCTGTACTATTCTTTTCTCTAGGCAGTGGCTTGGGCCAGGACTCCCCCCGAATACTACCTCCTATGAAATGAGCTTCTACCTCCATGTCCTTGTCTCTGCCTGGACTAAGCCTTCTTCTGCTCCTATTGCCTAGGCCCTGACCAATATTACCATCATTATTGCCTTTTATTTTCCACCGTCGTTGATCATTTGCATACGCCTCCTCAGCTCTAGGTATGTCTTGTTGTTCACTCTTGGACATGTCATACAAGATCATATCTGTGTTTCCTGGACAATTAAACTTCGGCTTCCTCCCATTATAATAGACTGGACACCTCTCCCCTTCCATGACTTTTAACAGGGATCCTTTAAGGTTTCTCGGGATTTTAGTACTCTCCCTCGTCATCAGACTGTGATCCACCCCTTGTAGGTGTTCATCTTTGTTTTCTCCTTTAGGCTCAATATAACTTGCACCACTTTTCTTTTTCCAATCAAAATTGTCCTCATACTCCTCTGACATCCTGATTCCGAACCCGTCCCACTTGCTTATCTGCTGCATCTCCTTGTACTTGGACTGGTTACTTCCATTCATCTGCCCTCCACGTTCTTTAGTAGTGATCCTTTCCACTATACCATCTGTCTCCATTTTATGATTCCTACTGTCCTTCCACTCCAGTTTCTTACGTATTTCTCTTTCTTCCACTTGACTTTGATATGTGTTATTTTTCTTGTAGAGTTCATCCCTAATAGTTCTTTCCTTCCACTCCTTTTTCCTAGTGTCTATTTCAAGTGCCGTATTACTCTTGGATGGCTGCATGAGAACATTAACCGTTCCACCTCTGTTCTCTTGTTTGCTCAGACTACGTGTCTGCTCCTTCCTGAGTTCCTTTATTATCCCATCCAATGAGATCCTCAACTTCTGTTGATCTCTCCAGCCTAGCGTGTTGATACTACCTTCCATTATGTGTATAGTACTCTCCGTAATGTTTTCTTTGTAAACTATGTCCATGACTATGTAGCCAATAACCTGTATACCCTTCCCCGTATACGTCTTCAGAGCTGTGTTAGCCTCTTTCAATTCATCACCGTGTTTCTTTGCAAATTTTCTGTCCCAATCGCTCTTACTCACTAGACTATATCTTGAACCAGAGTCCACAATCATTTCTGTCTCAATTTCACCTATGATAACGGTACATCTCTGAGGTATCCTTCTGGTCTTTACATCCTCTTTGCCAATCATTTCATTCTTGAACCCTACATCCCTTTGCACCTTTCCGCTTGTAGCTTGTGTATAATACTCATCCCACACGTACAAAATATTTTCGTAGATGTTTCTATCAGTTCCTTTCATGAATTCCTTCTCCATGTTGTGATAAATTTTCCTTCCTCCCGCACCTAAACTGCGAAGTAGGATTTCCGCCTTTATCTCCGGTGAAAGAGATGCTACCTCTTTCTCCAACAGGGACAGATAGTTTTCAAGATATACTTTCCATTCCCCCCACTCTGCAATATTATTATCAACCTCCTCCATGAACGGCACCGGTGGAGGGAGATTATATATACGGCTCCCCTCCATGTTAAATCTTCAGCGATTCACCAACCCTACTCTTGAAGATGTCACTAGCCTGGGATACAGTTATGCCGTGTGAAAAATTGGTGCTGCGGAGCACTGCTGCTAGGTCACCCCCTTTACTTACTTGAGAAATTGAGGATGGTAAACTATGGCGTGTGCCGGACACTACAACTCCTACAAGGCTTCTAGGAAACTGCTAAGAATATCCCTTCATAGGATGACATGAACAAAAGCAGTCCCGGTATGGATTACTAGGTGAGGGGCGATCTAGTTGTTGGCAATTAAGTACAAGAGGGTGAAAGATGCTATGACGTGCCCCTTCGATGAACAAATTACTTGAGTGCGTATCAACCGGGGCTGGTTAAATGTGTAGAGACTTTACTGAAATTTCACACTGCCTCGCGCTGAAATACTCGCAAATTGTGTGAGTGATCTCACTCTCAACCGCTGCAAACTCCCAGTTCATTAGCTGAGTGCGGAAGACAAGCGGTGCGCAGCCTGCACTCTGGTGTCGCACCAACTCAGCTGTCTGTCCTTAAGGCGCTTGCTTTCCCCCCATAATCCACGCCTTCGCGCTCTTCTCCTATGCGCCACCAGTGCCAGTCATACACTCGAACATTAGCCTCCCCACCGTCGTCCTCACCTTCGCGCTCTTCACCTGTGCGCCACCTGTGCCCGGTCAGACACTCGAACGACCACCACCTAACCGTCGTCCTCACCTTCGCGCTCTTCACTTCTGCTCCACCTGTGCCCAGTCAGACACACGAACGATCGCCTCCCCGCAGTCGTCCTCACTTTCGCGCTCTTCACCTCGCGCCTCCTGTGCCCAGTAGACACCAGATCTGGTCAGAAACACCACTCCTTATGGTCGAATCTCAAATCTCTTCCAACACTTAAAGGCAGGTCAGAAGCGAGGTGCCCGACACGACACCCGAAATCAATTTCTATTTTCCCTGTCAGATTTCCGTATGACTTTACAACGAGAATTATTACATGGATCCTGCGTTCCAATATTCCTCTAAAGACGTTTAGTTCTCAACTCTCCCAATTAATGAGTAGACACTTTCTCTCTCTCTTCGCCTCATTTGCCTCCTGCATTTATCTTCATTTCTTTCTTCTTTGACAAGTATATAAATTGAACTCACCACAACTATGCGACCCTTGCTGTCTCTGGTACTGTTTTACACAGTTTCATAAGCATTCAACTAAGTATTTTCTCATTACATGCTCCTCCCAGCTTTCCGATGGCTTGAATTAATTGTGAAATGCAGCTTGGTCCCCCACGGCTAAACTTCCTCCAAATTCCTGAGCAAATACTTTAAGAATGCTCTGAGGCATTGGTTACACACCTCCCTTATTACTGGAAGTAGAGGGGTTAGTAGCTCCCCAACGCTGTCACTCACTATTGCCTCGCTTAATTTGCGCTCACCTCTGAACTGTTTCTTAAACGTATTCCGGAGAGTGACTTCGTACCGCCGCTCCCTTTCTCACGCACTTCACGTGCTCAGCTCGCTGAAATGTGCGGCTCGCTCCGGCCACATGTAGTACTTTCCTTTTTCTTTATTCCCTCCTGACTTCACACATGAAGGGTTAGGCAGACGAAGTCCTCCTTCTACTGCCCCTTTTCAGGGCCGGAACTTCCCGTCGGCGACTCTGCGCGAGATCGGAACAAGACCTGCTCCGTCTTCTCCTCACGAGAGTTCCCTGCTTCTCGCCCACAGCATAACAGTCCTCACAAACCACGGAGGGGACTGAGCCTGGTGCCGATGAACGTCTCTTCGCAGCCTGGATCAGAGCACCGCTGCCTTGAGTCATACACTTCACCTCAACGTCGACGGTTTACTCCTAGTCTCCACTCTCAACCGGCCTCGAGGTAGACCGAATTATTATTATTTTTTTTCATAAATTGGGTGAGACTTCCTTGTTGCTTTGCTCCGCTCAAGCATCAAATATTTCCAGGGGGAAAACACCACACTGACCCTGGCTCAGCATCCCGTCCTCGTCGCCATAAATGTAGTAATAAGTCACTACCAATTGATAAATTCAAACGTTAGGTTTATTGTCATGAATACAACAGGTGCTTCCAGCTTGGCGGCAACAGCTTCAATCCGAACATTCTAACCCACACTCCAGGATGGAGCGCGGTTCATACCAAGAGGTCAGGGAGGAGAGGGGGGAACGGGGAGGGAGAGAAGGAGAGGAAGATTACAACACCTATTGGTTTATGTTTTGCTGTAGTGTTAGTTAACCAAAAGTTGTCAGAAGAAAGCAGTTTATTAAACAAATGTTCTATGTTGTTACAGATATAAATATCTTGTCACAGTGAAAACAGACGGAGAGCCATCATTTTTAGCTACTGACATAATTAAATGCTTTACGTAGACATTGGCAAAAGTTCAACTAACTAGGACTAATGTCTTCCATACTTATGCCACAATACCCCTTCCAACAAAACCTAAGGTCGCTGTTGTCCCATTCCACTTGTACTTAGAAAGCTCTTAGTGGACATGGAAGGTGTAAATAAAACTGTTCACAGTGAATTTACTCTATTGGGATTGACAGAGAATCCCAGGTTGAAGCTGATTCTCTTTGCAGTGTTCACAGGGGTCTATTCCCTCACAGTGATTGGCAACATTGGCATCATTGTAATAATCCAGCTGACCCCTCATCTTCAGACCCCTATGTACTTCTTCCTGAGCCATCTGTCCTTTGTGGATCTTTGCTATTCCTCTGATATTGCCCCTAGAATGCTTGCTGACCTGCTTTCTGAAAGTAAGAGGATTTTTCGCACCAGTTGTGCAATACAATTGTTCATTTTCTTTGCTGCTGGTACCATTGAGGCTCTGCTTCTGGTAACCATGGCTTATGACCGCTATGTTGCTGTTTGTCAGCCATTGCACTACATGGCCATCATGACTAGGAAATTTTGTGTCCTGCTACTCTCTATGGTATACACTGGTGGGATTATTCACTCCATGATAGAGACAGGTTGTACGTTCCGACTGCATTTTTGTCACTGGGAAATTCATCATTTTTGCTGTGATATCCCTCCATTGTTAAAGCTCTCATGCACCAACACTTTCACTAACGAGGTAGTATTATTCATATTTGGAGGTTCCTTGACTATTTCTACGCTCATGGCTGTTTTCATTTCCTATGCCGCCATCATCTCAGCTGTCCTGCAAATGCGCTCTACAGCAGCAAGACTTCGGGTCTTTTCCACGTGTGCCTCTCACTTCACTGGCGTGACCTTGTATTTTGGACCAATCATTTTCATTTACCTCCGCCCCTCTTCTGCCTATTCTCTTGATGAGGACAAGGCTGTAACTCTGTTCTACACTGTTGTGATACCGATGTTAAATCCTCTGATCTACAGTCTACGAAACAAGGATGTGAAAGAAGGACTGAGGAAAATCATTGAGAGAAAATTCATTTTAAGAGGAATATTTCCTCTAAATTTGTAAGTACTTATTACTGATTTTCAGATTACAAATTATTATGTATACTTTTGCACATTCCCTTCATTTGATGATTTTGTAGACCTTCTTATTTAACTTTGTGGATTTTGATCTAAAGATGCAAATATAGAAATACTTTTGAACTAAATTTCTTTTTTAGCATTTTGTCGGATTTGCAGCGGCTTTTGATAATTCAATAATATTACTTCCATTTTGTTTCATCCATCAGGAATGAAGATTAAGCATTATGGTACAACAGCAATAATCTATGTATTATTTATTATGTATTATGGTATGGAGGAACTACTCCCAAATAAAAATAAAAAAGGAATTAATTTTAGAATAAGTAAATTCATCCACTAAGCAAAGATGCCAAAATGGAAATATGTTGACAAAACTGGCTTTGATGGTAATACTTATTTAATGGGTGTTGAATGCTCGTTGTTAGTGTTAGCATATATGTATGTTCATCCTTTTCAAGAAAACGTGCTAACATATATACTCACTCATATTATAAGAACGTAGATTGGGAAGCAAACGTTGTATATGTTTGTTGAGTCTGAATGGAGGATCTTCGTGTAGATAAGTCATGCACCACACCGTAGAAGGCAGTATTTGTTTTATTCAAATTAAGTCCTGGTGACAGCTTTAGTAGGAATAGTTTCTGTCTCCAACTGAGGTAACCACCAGAATCAGCCTTGCATAAGATATCCAACATTCCATTACCTCACCACATTCTGCCTTCCACATTTCCCCTCTGAAGAATAAGCTCATTATTGCAGGGAAAGAAAACACTCAACACACACCTCCTTTTCTACCAAACAATAAAAAAACTCAGATCAACTCATCCCAGAGCAATCAACGCTAATCTCTAATAACAACCATTCAGAACCACACACAAAGAAAAGTCACTTTACATTAGGTGACAGTTCAAAACAAAGCCTCCTAACACCCACTGTGACCATAAGTCTCCTCCTGCATTATAACACAATACAAATCACAAGACATCTTAGTTGTGAATTCTTTTAGCATGAGAGACAAGGATGTTGTTTGTATGGCACAAACATGGCACAAACTTGAATTTCCACTGTGTTCTGGATGGACTTTTATATGCAACTGAGGCTAAAATCATAAATTTAGGAATATATCAAAGAAAGCGAAGCAGAATTTGTACCAGAGGAATACCAGTGAAGAGTAATTTTCCAAATCATGCAAGACTGGAGGTTTCAGGTGCTTTTTTAAGCCTTATTAGTCTTTTGTTTTCCAGCTGCCATACGAGTGCCCCAGGGCAGGTCTTTGAGCCCTACACTGTTTAATGTTTATGTTTGTCCTTTGGCTAATATTATAGAGGTGCATGACTTGACTATGTTCTCTATTCTGATGACACACAGATTATTGTGTCTGTATGTGGCAAAGAAAGCCTCAACCTTGTGGAGTTTGCATAATGGATGAGGAATAACTTTCTAAAATTGAATAGTAATAAGACTGAGGTTTTAGTGATTGACAAGCAGTCTCAAACCTGGGGCCCTCACTGGTGGCCGGATGAATTGGACCCCTTTACTATTCCTGGTAAGGTGATCAAATGCCTGGCTTCTGGCTGGATTCTAAAGTCACTCTAGAGTAGCAGGGGGCAACTATTTGTTTTGGTCTATTGACATGTTTTTCAGGAAAATAGAATGGCTTTTCCCTCCTTCTACTCAAAAGACAATTGTGCAGGCCTTGATCATCTCCAGATTGGGTTATGGCAATATTCTTTATTCGGGGGCTACCAAAGTTGCGGTGCACAGGTTTCAGATTGTGTACAATGCTGCAGCTCATCAAAGTTATCAACAGTAGAAGAGCAAACAAGCACAGCAGCTGGTTCACCCCCAAACTCAAGAAGCACGAATGAAAACCCCTCGAGAGAGGATGACACAACAGCACAGACCCAAACAATCAGACAGCCTTCAAAACAACCCTCAAAACTTAATACCACACCATCAGAAAAGCAAAGAAAGCAGCCCTCGCCACCCGCCTCCCGTCCACCACCCGCACCAAAGAACATTTCACCATCAGCAGAGAATTCTCCTCCCTAGATGCCATCAAAAACACCACCCAGCCCTCCCAGTCCCTCTGCAACTCGATCACTAATTTCTTCCACTCCAAGTTCAACAACATCCACAAAAACTTTTAACCCTAATCACTGAGATCAGTCCTCCCCGCTCCTCCCGATGAACCCCGCCTCACCTCCTGACCGACTGGACACTCCTCAGTTCTGAAACTAAGACTTCCATCATGTCCTTTATCCACTCCAGAGCCCCCACCGACCACTGCCTCTTCAACCTCGGACAGAAAGCAATCGGACCCCGCTCATCAGCATCATCAATGCAGTGCTCAGCACCAGCACTTTCCCAGAACATGTGAAGCACGGCAAAGTAAAGCCCTGCTAAAGAAGTTTACAGTGAACCCATCAGACGTCAACAACTACCACCACTTCTCGCTCCTGCCCTTTTCGGCCAAGGTACTAAAGAAAGCCATCAACCGCCAACTCACCAACTACTGGAGTCCAACCACCTGCTCGACCCTTCCCAATCTGGATTCCACCAGAGCCACAGCACAGAAACCACCCTCATAGTTGCTACAGATGACATCAGAGCCATCCTTGACTGCAGTGAATCAGCACCCCTGATCATCCTCGACCTGTCAGCAGCCTTCGACATCTCCCACCATCACTTCATCCAAAGACTCCACCATGTGGGCATCCAAGGCAACGCCCTCAAGCTGCTATCCTCTTTTCTCACCAGGTGCATCCAGAGAACCCACCTCTCGCCGTACACCTCTGACTCCCAAAAACATCATCGGTGTCATACCCCAAGGCTCCTCACTCAGCCCAATACTGTTCGACTTCTACATGGCCCCACTGGCCTGCATAACTTGTATCCACAATCTCAGCCTAGTCTCCTACGCCAATGAAACTCAGCTCTTTCTCTCCTTCACTGAAGACACTGATTTCATGAGATCGAGATACCAGAACACCATGACCGACATCACCAACTGGATGACTTAATACTGACGAAACGGAAGTTCTCTCCAGAAGACCCCCTCTCCGTGGAATGACTCCTGGTGGCCTCCACCCTCGCACCATCACCCACACACGCATGCAAACTTGGAATCATCACCAACAGTGAACTCTCCATGAGATGCCACATCAACTCAACTGCCTCAGAATGCTCCGGAAAATCTTCAGATGGATCCCTACCGACACTAGGAAAACCTTCTCCAACGCCCTCATCCAGTTTACTCAATTATGGGAATGCTCTCTGCACCGGAACCGCCACCCACCTCCTCAATCGCCTCCAAACCATTTACAATGCAGCTTGAACATCATCCAGGACCTGCCCAAACAGGCCCACATCACCCCCATCTCCATTGGCTTCACTAGCTCAAGAAGAGCTGCCTCTTCAAGCTGCTCACGCATTACCCACAGAGCTCTTCACAACACTGGACCAGAATACCTGAACAAATGCCTGACCTTCCACTGGCCCACCAGACACTTGCAGTTTGCCATCCGGGCCCTTGCCTACCATCCCATGCATCCATCACACCTGAGGTCGCTCCTTCTCCCACCTCACACCCAAAGCCTGGAACGACCTCCCCATTCACCTTCGAATATCAACATCCTACGCCGAGTCAGAGGCGGACTCAAGACCTGTCTGTTCGAATAGACTCAACTCACGCTAGCGCCTGGATACCCCTCAGGGTTATTAGCACTCTGATTACTTGATTGAATCTCTTACCTCAAGTACGATTTTCCTTGCACACCTTGGTCTCATGGGCCAATGCACGTATGATGGCTTCTTGATCTCCTCCTAATCATGTGCACAGAGAATGGATGGATGCCTCGTAGCTTCCCGAAAAGAACTCATTGGTGCACGCTGGTTAAACATTAACCTCTTACTCCTCTGCTCAGTCGATAGTGCTGAAATATGACATTTAAGACACTGCATGTGTAAGGCCACTATCCAGAAGCTCACACTTGGTCCACCGTTTCTTCAAAAACAGATCCTCTATCAGAAAATGCATCAAAGAGTCAATGAGCCATCCTATTCAGTGCTACAGTCGCCAGCATACCAGAGTCAGACAAGAGAAAGATGGAAAAATACCATTCTCTGTTCTCCTTCATGTAGACCAGGCCAAATCATAATAGAATTACTTTCCCCTGTTTTTCTATTCCATTTCCACCAAATCACTTCTGCTCTTCACATTCCATGACATCACTACATTCACTCAGCCGCACGTGCTCTACCTTACACCAGCTCACTAATGAAGGGAAAGGGAAAACACAAGACACAAAGGTCCTGATTTGTATATTGGTGGAGAGGGTACTTCATCGCAATGGTAAGGACCTGATAGTAAGGAACAGTAAAAAAATGTAAATGCTCAGAGAAGTATCCCATGGTGAGGAAAGCATTACTATTTTTGGGAATTTATTTTTGTAAAGAAAAAAAATACGGTTTGCTGCAGGGTTGTATGCTTCTGACGCAGCCCTGCTGCAAACAGTAAAATGCATTGACAGAAAGCTCTGTGATGGTAGTTCCTGACAATGCCTCTATAAATGACTGCCTACTTGGTGGTCATTTATAAATTAGGTGGAGGGCCTCTTCACCATGCAAACAGAGTAATTTGCTCTGTCTCCATGGCAGAAGGTCAGGGGGCCTGCCTAAATATAAATCAGGCCCATAGTGTCTAAACTGACATACATAACAAAGTGATGAATGTAATGCTTGAATTAATCTTAGGCAATGGTAATTACTCTGGGCCACATCCCAGTCCATCATTATTTTGCACACCATGCTGCCCCAGTTTGGACAAAGCCATATGAAAATCAGTCTTGATCCTGTCCAGACTGACCTGCAAATTGGCAACAGAGCACTTGCCATAGGGCACTAGGGTGAAAAACAGTGGTATCAGGCAACAGGACATAGGTCAAACACTGTAACAATAATGTTCGTAAACAACAGGAGCCTTTAAGATGCTGATATTTTGGGCCAGATGTAGAAATTTGGTCACTATGCAGATCAATTTATAAAGGCTCCTAGCATTCATTGCAAGCTTGTTTATTGCGATCAGCGCTTTTGTCATGCAATTGGACCATCTAGGTTCTGTAGCTTGAGTGCAGGCTTCTAGTGGTGCAGGTGGATATTAGATATTCCAACTGTAAGAAATTGGGTTATTAGTTGAGGTGGGTATGAGTCCCGCCCAAATAATAAGCGCAATCCTTGTCAGGATCAACCACAAGTCACTAAATAATCCTTTGCTTAAACCCCTGTTAGCTTGGTACAACTTATGGGCAATACATAAAGTATTTTTGCAGCACTCGAGCAATATAAAAGTGAAAACACAAAACAAACGTTTTAGAAACAATTGAGGATATTTTAATTAATAAAACAAAGGAAGGCTTGTGAGTTTTTAGATTTTGAGAAGAAATAGAATCCAAAAGGACATGAAGCTCCAACTGTGGGCAACCGATCATGCAGAGTCACAATTTTTAAAGCAACTGCGATGGAGCACTAGTTGTGTACAGATCCAGGTATGCCCTGCTAGAAGTTGTACCTTTTTTTCCCAGGTGCATGGGCTGCATGGTGCTGTGATGCAAGACTCTGTGTCACACTGTGTTGGATCTGGTGAAGCCATGATCAGAGTCTGTGAGGTGGGGGTGGACAGACCTCGCAGAGTTACCTAAAAACTCCACCAGATTCCTTGGAATTCGACGAGCAGCGGAATTGTAGCACAGCGTGCTGCTCGTGCTGATTTTCAGCCTAGGGAGCTTGTTCCATGCACTTCAATCAGTGGGAACAGCACCACATCCTGCACCAGATGTGCTGATTCTTTTAGCAACTTGAGTAGATTTTATACTTGAGAGGCAGCATTTTCAACACAAGTGGTAGTGACCTGCTGTAACCACTTGCATTGTGAAATTGTGCCAGGACTCTTCCTAGTGCTCAATTTTTCGCACTTGCGCTCATCAACTTAAAGTTGACTAGACATGTGCGAGAAAACCTCCACCACATGGCAGTTCAGGAAGTTTTTCTGGAACTGCATGCTCCAGGAATAGGCAGAGGATACCATTCCAGTACAAAATACTATGCTTAGAATAATTTCAAAATCTTTCCCACTTTGTGGGCATAGTGCAGCACACATGCCAAGCCAGAAAATAAATCTGATAGTATATTGCAGCACTCTTGCAAGTCTGAAAAGAAAGCAGGAATAAAAGCATTGTCTACTTTTGTTTTGTAAATAGGGCTTTGCGTCATAAATCTTGTGCGGTTGCATGGGAATGCGCATGCAATACTCAGGGAACACCCATTTGGTGCTAAATAATGCAAAGCAGTGATATGTATTGCTTTGTGCTACTTTGAAATGATTTTCCAGTGCTTAACAAGTTTTGCACTGGAAAGTAAATAGGGAAAAAAAGATTTTGCATTGATTCGCGTCACCTTTGTGATGCAAACACAGCACAAAATCTTAGGGAGTATATCACTCACGGTCGTGCAGATTAGGCCATACACATCTTCTCTATTAAGATATTATGAGGGTGTGGAGAGTTAATTGGGCAGGCAGATCGAGCACAATGAGAGATTGTATTGTGATCAACTTCCGTGACCCCTAATTTAGAAGGTTTCTTTAAAAAAAAAACTTTAATGCGAGGTTCAAAGATAATCATGCTGGATAAATAGTACCATTACCCTTGGGCTATGGTTACAAAAGGGAGGCGGACAGACAAACCTCTACAGATCTAAGGATCAGGACATAAAGCGCTGACTCTCACCTGTCCCACCCCTTGCATAGCCAAAACTTCTACAGATCACGTTAATATTCCAACTTCAAACACAATGGCACCATTAGAGGCCATTAGATCCTCTCCTGAAAGGATGGTAAGTACAGAAGTGGTCAGACCCAAGGGGGTAAGAATTAAATGGGCAGGAGTGAATTACACCACCCTCACTGTTGCGATATTTAATGGAAACAGACAATCTCAGAATCTATTTAGACGATGAACCTGATTATGGCTATGTGATTAAGTCATTTGAAGCTATCTGTGCAACATTTAACAGTATGCTCAGTAAACAACAAACAGGTGTTAAGTTAAAACTAACATGTGGTTTATTCATGACTGCACATTAGCTCTAAATAATTTGAAATATACATTGCACATAGAACCCAGAGATAGCAATTAGTGTAGCAGTGTAGTAAAAGATATACATTACCATTAGCGAAAAGGAAAGAAATTCAGGTGGAGGCCTGGGCTATATTGGTACAAGCAAGTAACACTAATGATAATGCCTTGTGTAGCATCCTACCCATCCTGGGTACCTGCCAATGACTACGCGACATATGGAGCTAAGTATAACACATCTTTATTCTTCTGCGTGTAATCGCGAACTCAACATTCTAAACCTGCATTTCCCTTTACTACGCTGCAACGCTTAGATCACAGTTCTACATCAGGAGCCGTAAGGATTCTGTAATTACAAATTCACATACATATAATATATATATATATATATTTATATTATACATCTCCCCTTTTGTCAAATATATACATTTACATTTCTTCAATGAGTCTTCGTGGAGCTTGGATCACACAACCCCGACTGTGTCTTTGGAAACTGGGGACAGGTGGTAGAAATGCCCTTCACTGGTGTGGTGTGAGAAGTCAGTACCTGTTTGCAGTGTCCCATCATAGTTTGCCCCCATTTTGACTACTAGGTGCTGGTTTTCTGACTCTGACTGCGCCCAGGGTTGTGCTAACCAGACCCAAGGCCTGTGCTCTGAATAAAAATTTATGGTAATTAGGTGTAATTACAACTGGTACTGCCAGCCTGGTTGTAAGTCCCTAGTATATAGGAGGGCATGTAGGTTAAGAGGCCCAATAGACTTAATGCACTTCAAAGCGCACTACTGTGTGCCTGCTGCCATTTGAAAGGCTTACATCAACCTAACTTATGTTTACATATAAGTCACCCCTTGCAAGTATAAGCTGGGACATTATAAAATATGTTTTATAAGCTCTGGTGAGAAAAAAACTACCAATTTCGTGTTTCCCCAATTGTAACAAACTAGCTCCATGGGCAAACATGGGAATATTTTATTTATGTATGAATATTGACAGGAGCGAGGTAGAAATATAATTCAAGGACCTACAAGAATAGTTATGGTACATCCAACAACTTGCCACTGTTAGATGTGTTATAAATATTACATGAAAGAAGTTATAGAATGCAGAATCCCAACTCATCCTCTTACTCACCAACGACCCCACCACCACCAGAACTAACTTCCACAGATTCATGACAAACATCGCTGACTGGATGAGGAACAACTGCCTGCAACTGAACATAGACAAGACAGCAGTACTGATCTTTGGCAACAGCAGCAACACATGGAACTACTCCTGATGGGCATCAGATCTAGGACCTGCAACCACTCCATCCAAACACACTAGAAACCTCAGACTCATCATCGATTACAAGCTCACCATGAAATTAAAGATCAACGTCATCTCCACTGCCTACTTCCTCACTTCATTCTATATAAGAGCTTCAAGTGGCTACCCCTATATATGAGATGCCCTGTGACACAAGCCCTCATCACCAGCCAACTGTACTACGTCAATGCCCTCTATGTTGGAATTGCTGCACACCTTCTACAGAGACTTCAGACCATACAGAACGCCACAGCCAGACTCATCCTTGTCCTTCCCTGATGAACCCACATCTCACCCTTCCTCAGGAAACTCCACTGGCTCCCCTGCTCATTGCCAGCTACAAAGGGTTGAGCAATGAAATCATTTATTGGGACATTGACTTAATCTTTTATTTTGATTGTGGCCTTATTACTAGTGGCAAGTCCCAACTTATCCCCACTAATAATCTACTTTCCAATATGGGGTGAAGAAGAAACAGCACCAGTCAGGGTTTTTTCACTTGTCCTTTCAGTCCCAGTCTCTACAGTGGCATCAATGTCTAATGAGTGAAGAGCCACATGTCAAAAATGTGAGGAGTCTTGCGTAATGGACACCCCAGGACATTGGGCATTCACCATCTGCCCTTTGCTGGTCACAATATGAAATGGTAATGGTTCAGCATTTAAAGGAGCATCAGACTTTTGTTTTCTGTATAGACAAACAAACAATTGATCTCCTCTAATAAATGTGACATCTCTGGCATGTCGACACTTGTCTGCACAGCCTTTCATTTACTCTTTCAATCCAAGTCTTTAATGCGTGTTCCTTCCTCGGTATTTGCTCTTCTGTTGGTCCATTGAGGTAACTTGGTCATCATGGTTCTCCTGAACGTCAAGGTTGCAGGGCTTTCACCTGCGGTTGTGTGAGGGGTCAAGTGATAATCTTGAAGAGTGGAGTTTAAGACAGCTTTAAAATTGAGCTTCTCTAGTACAGCACGCTGGACAGCTTTCTTCAGAGTACTCCTCAAACATTCGACAAGAGCCTTAGCCTATAACCAAATAGGGTTGCTCTTCTGATTCTTCACATTGAGATGGCTGAGAAAGTCTCTGAATTCTCAACTGTTGAAAGGTGGGCCGTTGTCAGACTTTAAGATCACAGGAACATCCCAGTTCGCGAAGATGCTATCTAGTCTCTCAATGACACGTTCTTGAGCGATTGATGAGAGATCTTCGATGAATGGAAAACGGGAATATTCATCAACAATCACCATTTGTTGATGTTCGTTGTCAAGAGGACTAAAGAAGTCCACTGCAATTCTTTCCCACGCATGCAATGGTAATTCTGAAATGCTTGACGGGTGTTGAGTAGTTTGCGACACCAGGCAGTTGCATAAATGACAGGCCTTTAATTCTCTTTCAACTCTCTCGTCAAGATGTGGAAACCAGACTACCTCTCGGAGAGAGCTCATTTAGTAGCAATAATTCCATGATGTCTTTCATGGGCCACATCAATTATCTATTGTCGCAGACTTTCTGGAAGGACAATTCAAGAACCTCTCAGGATAATGACTTACTGAGTAATGGACATTCCTAAACTTTTGATATTCACAGTCACTGGTAAGAGGTTGAGTGTGCAGGTACTAAGACTGATGTGTAATAATGTCTTTCAGTTTCAGTATGTAACTATCTTAACTATCTTAACATGTAGCAGTGACAACTTTTTCCAATGAAATGGCAGCTGGTGTACTTGATTTTACTATGACATTTATGTAAGCTTCAGTTGTTTTACAGTGGGTGCCAAGGCATCGTAGAGGCACTTGTGAGAAGGAGTTGGAAGGGTTTTGTTTTTTGCTGGACAATGCACAATGATATAATTGCAGTCTTACAATCTCAGACCTCAACGTTCAATGCGCTGAGGCATTTTTGCTTTTGGATTTCCAAATAAGGAAATAATGCTTGATAATCATTGACAAGTGTGAATGCTTCTCATATAAGAATACGTAGAAATGTTCACAAGCTCACACCACTGCTAAGCTTTCTTTCTTAGGTTGGGAATAAGCACATTCAGTTTGAGACAAGCTTCGCCTTTTATAAGCCCCTAGATGACTTGGAACATTTGGGTGTCTGCTGTGGTGTGCAAGTACGGCGCCAAGGCTAACGTCAACACCAACCTCAGTATGAAACTATAGATCAAAATATGCCTTTTCTTTAGCTTTCTCAATAGCTTGCTTGATTTTCTGAGAGGCTGTTTTGTTAGTGATAAACCTCTTCTTCACACTTTCCTTGTCTCGGCCTTCCATTCCGGTCGGATCTGGTAAGAGATCTTTAGAATGAATTCTTACAAAAACAGCCTTAAGATACTTCAGCCATTCCCCTATCCCTCCCCAGGCAATCCATAATTATTTGCCTGGTCAGCATTGCCTCCGGGTTATCCCAGATCTTTAACCATGCTAACAGGGGTCTAACCTGGAGCCTATCTTCTATAAAGGCCCCTCCCAGTTCTTCATGAGCAATGTAAGAAGGGACTCCCTGTGGGACCTTGAGGAGCCTTCTCATGTATTTATTCTCCTCCACTTGCAATTTGTCACAGTTGATGATCCCCCATTAGCTTTACTTACACAAAACATTATTTTTCGTCAAGTCTCTAAATGGCGCACTAACAGTGGCAAAGACTCGCATGTATCTCAAGCAATATCTGGCCATGCCGTGGAATGATCGTAACATGGAAACATCTTGTGGTGGATTGGCAGTCGACAGTGCTTGCATTTTAGCAATGTTGGATTTTATGCCCCCATCAGAAAAGATATGGGCAGAAGATTTTTACTTTGTTTAATGGATCTCACATTTCTAGGCTTTAAAAATTACACAGACCTCAATCAGCTACTGACTTTGAGTAAAAGCTTTGTCATGCTCCGTCTGTGTATCTCCATAAACCAATATGTCATCACTATAATTCAAAGCATTCATGACAGGTTGTGTGATATGTCGAATGACATCTTAGAATAGATCTGCAGCTGGTGACACACAAAAACCTTAGTCTCTTGTAATGAAACAGACCAATATGTGTAGAAAAGATTGTAATCTACCTACAATTCTCCTCGAGTTCCAAGTGATGTATCCTTTATTCAGATTCAGGTGAGAGAATAAATTCACACCATTCAATTGTGTTGTCATGTCATTCCCTTTCAATTGTCTTGTTCACTTGAAGCATACTCACGCAGATGCGTACAGCTCCTTCACTGTCCATTTTTAGTATTACCACTATGTGAGAAGCCATTGAGTTGGATATTGTTATTGAGTAAAGATTCAAGTTTTTTAAGTGAAGGACAATTTGTCTGTGTCTTTGAGCAGTAGGACGCACGTCCTCATTAATTTGTAATTGAACTTTCATACTCTTACATTTTCCAACCCATGAAATAAAAAAGGGAATTTACTTACTATTTCAGGATGAGCATTCATGCTATAGTTCATGTATATAAGTACCATTTCAGCAACTGAGCTGAAGCTGAGTAAACAGGCACTTGACACTAAGGGTTGGCAGTAAATTCTGTTCCGCTCGCAGAATTTGCGAAAGATCCACGGGCGTAGCGTAATTCGTGGGCATGGAGTAGACGTATCACACAAAACAGTGGCATCTTCTTGGATACTGCTGGGCAGGATTCATTCTGGCACGATGCTACTATCACAAACATTAAACCTCAACAGGAAGCACTTACAGATATAAAGCAGGTGCCAGAGTTAAAGCCTAAATTTGGTAAAGCATTAATCACTCAGCCCAAAAAACTTGTGTGCTCAGTCGAGGCTGGGCAGGTATGCTTTCTCCCCATATCTACCATCAAAAATTAGCTGTGATGCTTGATGGAGGTCTGAATGAATACTATCAGTAGAGCGCACTGCTACCACAAGGGAAGAAGTTGCTCTAGGAACATGCAAGAATGTCGGAGAGAAGACTGGGAGCTGCAAGAATGAAATGTCAGGTTTTGAGATATTTCCTAAAACGGCATTGTTTTGCTGACTCAAGATGAAAAGTGAAAAGAGGGGTCTCCGCTGTACAAATTGTGGATTTTAGGAACAGTTGCCAGACAGCCAGTGGAAGACCAGTGCTAAAAAGTGAAGAAACACAGCTATGTAATAAAATGTGGTTTACTTTACTTCCATAACACCAGCGTAATTAAAATAAACCAGAAGACTCACAAAACTTAAACCCCATGTAGTAACCTATAAGAAAAAAAACCAACCATGTGACAAATATTATGTGATCAGCACATTCCTCTGCTCCGCCATGTTACTCCTCGATGGCATTCTTTATCACAGGTTTCCCACTTCTTTCCCCGAGCAGAGCGCAATGACCTCATTTAGCATTTCACACCTGGGGTTTGGAGGTGTTGAAGCATCCACTACCAGCAGAAGAAATAACTGGTAAAGACACTCTGTGGAAAGATGTTTCAATTATCACAAATCAGTGCTGTGACAATGAGCCTCCATTTTTCTCAAAAAAGGGGCAGTACTGTGCATAAATAAGCAGGCGGGGCATGCCAGTTCTTAAGAATGAAAGATAATTTTATATAGCCTCTTTAAGGAGGCATTTATTATTTTTCACAATGGCATCTCTTTATTATAGGCGTTTTAACCATATCGCTGCTTGAGTTTTTCCCCTGCTGTGCTGGACAGCAATAAAAACGGGTGTGGTCATGACGAGCTCAGCTCGTCATAAGCACGCGAGCACTGTGCTGCATGATGAGCTGAGCTCGTCATGAGCATGGAAGGGGTTAACTATAGCATTATGTATTTTTTTACTGCTGTTACCTACAGCGGTGGTAGCATAAGCTTCAGTGGCTGACTTGGAAAGGGTGGGAAGACGTTGCATACCGCTAGTGTGTGTGGTGCGGGACTTCTATGCGAGTTCACATGCCTATTGTTTATAAAAGGTCAGAGACCGAGCAGAGCAGCAGAGGAGGAGCGAGAACCTCATTGTCACAGGAACTACATGGGGATTGCACTCGAGAAAGTCATGGATGGAAAGACCTCCATCAAGCATCACAGCTAATTTCTAATGGTAGATATGGGGTGAAAGCACACCTGCATAGAAGCCCCGCCCCACACACACTAGCGGTATGCAACGTCTTCCCGCCCTTTACCCACTATGATGGACATCTCACTCAAGGGACCCCAGAGCCTTTTGGCTGGCATTATAAATTAAAGACTTTAATCCTAACTGGCCGCTGCTCTCAAAGTAGTCAAGTGTAGACTCTGCGGCTACAAATCAGAAACTCTTTTACCTTTACTGTGCAACTGTCCGACATTGCTCGACTGTCGCCGAACCTTATTAAACCACTCTTCCTAATTCATGGTATATGAACATGCAACCAAGCACTGAACTGGATTTTTAGCACTATGGTACCCCTCGAATTGGCAAGAATAGGTAAATTTTTTAAAGCAGTACAGGACTTCCTTAAAAACTCTTAACAAAGCACTGAGATGATCATGAACTGTTAACTCTTAGCTCTTGGATCACGGACATTGATGCACAGTAGAGTTTGACCATGCCGTAATCGAGTTCTCTTTTTAGTTGAAACTTTTTATCCATTTTATGGAGGATTGTTAGCTTATCTTTATTCATTATTTCCATAATAGACAAGGGAAAGGGAAGAAGGTAGAGAGAAAGCCTGTACACCAAGAGTTTCCTTTTTTCGGACACAACAAGCCATCTACACTATATGGTCTTGTCTTGTCAGGAACCAGTATTCTCCTCTGCCTTTGTATAATTATGTTTCTTCTTTTTAAATGTTTTCTATTGTCATGGGTTTAAGTAATCTACACAATAAATATTGCATTGATGATTGCTTGCTTGCTTGGTGTAACCGTTAAACTGCTGTAACTGCAAGTTACAGACACACATGGTCACTGGAGAAAACAATTCTTGTGGCGGCACAAGGAATTCTGTGAGCTCGCGGAATACTGCATGCTTGCAGAGATTTATTGCTGTTTTGTTGAATCTAGACGTTTTTGTGGTGTTGAGGAACCACGTACCCACTTTATAGTTCAATGGCGTAAGTTGGGACAATGGAGATAGTTCTTTATATTTCTCCTGTGGCATAACATTTATTGACGCACTACTGTCAATAATGAAAGGAATTGAACAACCATTACATTTCAATGTGATCATCGGACAATGTTTGAATGCCTTTGCTGCAATGTTGTGGCAATTTCTCTTGGACCTGTGCTTTTTCTCACAGGTGGCCAGTAGAACAATTGCAGGCTTTTCTGAGCTATACACCGACATAGCACAACAATCTTCTTCACTTTCACTTGATATTGTTACGAAAGAGCTGTTTGATGAAGATTTAGATGTTGATCTACTTTGTTTGGTGTTGATTTGCCTCAGCTTTTAGAACATTTGGGTGGCCATTTTGTCTTTGCGCAGTGATGCACTTACTTTTTCCTTTGCCTTGAACATTGTCACAAAATGGTTCTCCTTTCCACAGCCCTTGCAGATCTGCCTCTTGGTGGGACATTTACATTCATGTGGAAATGAAAATCCACACCTGAAGCACAACTTATTTTTCTGTGGAGAATTAACTGTGGGTCTGTCGGCCTTGTGCGTTGGCTTATTTCTTATTGTCATGACTGACTTACTCTGGGTACCTCCGGCCTCCCTGTCAGCAGCTTGTCAATCAGCAAGCTCTTCAGCTCAGGCAACTATGAGGACTAGGTCCAGAATAAGATTATCTCTCAGCATTCATTGTATTAAACAATCTGACAAGTATCTGTCAATCACTTTGAGGCATGCAGCTTTCTCATCATTAAATTAATTGAACTGACAGTGTTTGATGAGTGTATCCAGTCTCTCAACAAATTTGTCAATGGTCTCACTGACTTTTCATCATTCTTGACCGAATATGTATCTTTCATAATCTACATTTGGCATTGGATTGAATTTGAGATTCAAGGCTACATTGATTTGACTGCATGTAATTTTGTCTGTTTGTGTCATTTTCTTTATGACTTCCTTTACACCTTCACCAGTGAGGATCTTAAGTTACTCGATAATCTTTTTACTATCAGCTTCTTCTATCACATCAATTAAATCAGCAAATGTCTCTATCCAGGCAGTCCATCTGTCGCCAATATTCAACTTATAACCATTGATGAGATTGGCTGAGACTGAGGGTGGAGTTTATTCTGACACCGTCTGCTGTCCTCCAAGACCTGCTTCATCCGAACCATCTCTAAGGCCCTGTTCGGTGGAGGCGTCTGGGTCGTCCTGGACAGCTTGTGGAACCTTGAGCTCCCTCTTGGTCTTCCTGTGAACCCTTTACTTTTACATCATCGTCTGAGGTGTTCTGAGCCACCCACTGACAGCTTTGGTGGTGAGCCAATTTGGGTATGGAAAAAAAAACTGGGAGCTTTTTCTGTGGTTGCTACCCCAGGGCAGTGGCACTCTGGCTCTCCTGATTCAGTACAACAAATTACCATTTCTTGTATCCCTTTGCTTTTAAGCCTCTCTTTGTGCAGACTGACACCTGGTTGACCTCTGCCTCGCATTTCTTCTGTTCGCAGTGTTGTCTTGCACTTTGCTGCTCTTTCAAAACCGGGTTGCATCTGCCTAAAGTGTTATCGCTTCGTATGAATGTATTGCTTTGAGTTGCATAGTAGGTCAGTACATCTTGGTGTGGCCTTCCCAGCAGATTCTCAGCCGACCATGTGTAGACTTTTCAGTGATGCTTTTATTATCATCAAATACTTTACATGGAATGGGGGCTGTGCTTTGACTCCAAGTATGTCATACGTATAATACCCACTTTAACAGAGGCACATGAGGCATGTACAAGCAATTTGTTGGGAGATCACTGTCGATCTTCAGGTTACTTAGCCCCGATCTCGTCTCTAGTTGTAGTGCCCTTCCCAGTCTTTATTCTTCTGCATGTAACTGCAAACTCAACATTCGAAACCTGCATTTCACTATACTATGCTCTAAAGCTTAAGTCACAGTTCTACGGAGTCCATCCTGGGCCATAAGGGTTCCGTAATTATAAATCACACTGCAGTACATCTGGTTCTGGAGAACTTTAAATATGCCTTTTTTAAAGGAAACATTTTATTTTCAATCTGACAACGTGGTTCCTCCGGATGATTGGATTGATCACTTTGAGATAATATTTAACTCTTTCAGAAGCCTTTGATTAATGAGAATGAGCCTAAGGCCTATATATTGCCTAATTCTGATTCATTAATATTCACTCTTCGGAAAGTCACTACTGCCTTGTCAAGAAGTAGCAAGGTGAAGGCCTTGTTGGGAAGTAGATAGGGGAAGCCCCCAGATGGGCTGCCAGTGGACACATTTATACACTTAGCAGATATAGGGGTGTCAAATTTGCCAGTAGTGTTTAAAGCGACAGGAAACTTCCCACTAGACAGAATCAATTAATGCGCAGATATTTAAAAAGGGCATAAGAGTGAACACAAATGTTACTGACCCATATCTCTCCTGGACTCATCTGTGATGCTGTTGGGAAAGGTCCTTTTGGATAGATTGGTGTCGTGGCATGAGATTTCTCCATTCTCACTGCAGTACGGGTTCAGGTGTCATGTCATTTAGGCTAGTCCTGTCATATATGCCCCTTTCAACATACATTGTCCTATCCACACGACATTACCGGTTCTGAACAGGTGACCTTTTACCTAGTAGTTGCTCCTGTCTCTTCAACACCAGCTCTTAGTATTCTATCCCAATCCCTGCACCTGACGTACATAAACATGTCCTTATGCACAGCATATTTACTCTGTATAAGGGTCAGTGCCTTTTTTCATCATTGGCCGACAGGCAGCTTTGCATGATCGCATTTGTTTAGAAAAACATTTATCATGGTTTTCAAAACAATTGTGATTGTTTTCAAAACTTATTGATTCTAGAAGAAACCCTGGAGTGACCACTCTGGTGTATGACCCGTATTCCCCCCTGAAAATTAGAGGAGAATTCCTCCCAAGCTGACTCAGGGTCCTGCATGTTGAATCTTCGACACGCAGCGGTCTGACATTACTTGCGGGATGTCATCCTTGGAGCCAAGATGGGGTCCTTCACACTTAACCATCAGGTGAGGGGGATGGTTCTTCCTTAGGGGATTCTTGGCTACATACACGCATATACATGCTACACATACAGATCTAGGCTAGGAACATTTAGATGAACTACATAGTGCACCCATTTTAGGAATATGCAAATGCTACAGTTTTTATCTGAACTGCTTATGTTCATCTTATTCGCATTATGGTAGAAATGTATCTCCTGTTTAGCATATTAGTACTTGCAATTTCTTTTGTATGTCTCTGTCTCCTGATTATCGCAGCAAATATGTTTTACTCAAGACTGACGCTGGACCAATAAATGCTTATTGAAACTTCCTGTGTATTTTCTGAGAATAAGCAAGCACAAGTGACTGAGCGAAAAGTACTGTTTTCGACGATCCCTGTTTTTGCTATTTACCGAGAGGTCTGACCTCTCGGTAAATAGCGGCCCAAAAGTGTAAAATCGCAATTTTTTTTTGTGTCATGAATAGCATTTGAGGAATCTCTATTAGAGGTTCCTTAAATGCCATTCCTCGCAAATATGCGAATTCTTAAATAGCGATTTTTGCATTTGGGATTGTGAATACCAAATGCAATAATCGCACTCGCAAAGGGCCAGATTCTCAGAATCTGGCCCTTTTGCGAGCGCTATTAGCTACATGAATCAGGCTGTATGTGACACAGGAAGGAGTATGGGTACACTGAAGCAGTGCATCAACCTTCATTTGTTCATCTGCAATAATCTTAAGGCAAAGGTGGGTTATCTACACCTCTGATTCCTGGATCTGAGTAGCACTTTTGATCTTGTTAACTATTTCAAATTATGGGAAAGTATGAACGTTCTTGGCAGCCTGGCATAGATGATCTCAATTTTGGCAAGGTCATATGACAGGGCTACTGCCAGAGTCCACAATGGTCCAAACAGGGAATGCACCAAGACTTTTAAGGCAGGGACGTGTGCTTCCCCCTTCCTCTTCTCACTTTATATTAATGACATAGCTAAAATATTGCAGGCCAGAAGTTTTGAATCACATGAAATCGGACCCCATAATCTGTCCACTATAATATATTCAGACGATGCAGCCCTGGACCGCAAACAACCTACAGCATTTAGTTGCCTATATCGAAGAGAGGGTTATGAGCATCAATAAAAAAATATATATTTTACTATGATTTGCTGGTAGGGGAAGCACAAGACCTGTACAATTACTATAAATGGAGAACAATTAGAGAGTGGCCAGCTTCTCTTATCTGGGATTCCATTTGACACTGGTGGTAATTGGGGGCATCTGAGGAATGTCAGACATTTATAGTTTATTATATTAAATTAAACTGTATTTAGATTTGCCACCTAGCTAGAGACTAAGCTTACCAAGGAAAAGATGGCCATTTACAAGAATATATCCGTCTTTGCCATTATATATGGTGGGGTATATGGGGTGTTTCCGATATAACTAGTCTTCAAAGGCAAGAGAACATATTTTTAAGAAGACTCTCAGTTCTGCCACAATGCATTTCAACATTTATTGTCCATAAGGAATTGAGAATTCCAAATTTGAATCCTGTTCTTCTTTGGTATGTGATCTTGCCCAAGCGTGAGATCTTGCTCACTAGGGATATATTAAAGGATTGTCTTGACCTTGAGCATATTTTTGAATACTCCTTGGTTGGCCTATATCTGAAAGAGTTTTCAGCTTTTTAATCTTCCATCCTTTCCTGAAAATCCGGAGTCTATAGCGACACTCCAGAAAAAGGAACTCAGATGTCTGACTTTTTTATCATAAGGAGCTGAGACTAACCCAAATCAACGATACTCATTTTATCGACCACAGAAAGACGAAAAGCTGATTGTACCCACCAGCATTTGAACATGTGACTATGAGGTAAAACACAGGCCCCTCAGTGGACACATTAGCCCACCAAGCCACCAGCCCCAGCTGTATCTGTCTTTCATAACCATTACAAACCATTGCTACATATTGACACGCTTTACAATAGGTTTAGTAAATTATATGGTAGCATTCCCAGAAAAGGGCAAGAGGGATAAAGAAGAGCTACATTGTCCATGTGATGGGAGGAGAAAGTGCTACAGCGCGGCTCCAGAAATCATCTCTAATCACTACTCACCATTTTCCCTGAAACCTTAAAACACGCAAATCATGCATCAGTGGGGCCCATAACACTGCGCATTTGCCCTGTTCACTTACACTTGGCTTCAAGGCTTTGGTGAATTGCAAATGGAGAAACGCTATAACATTTGGTGGAGCGTCTAAACTTATTTAACTACTCATTATTTACACCTGCAGATTTAAAACCATTTACCATGATTTTATTCAGACTTAAATTATTCAGACACACCACCATAGTGGCAATGGATCTACTGGAATGAAAATTAGACGTAGGAAGAATTCAAAGACCAGCTCTTACTTCTTCATTTATCACATTTTTATTCAAAACAAAACATTATCATGTCTGACAATTTATGCATTAGTAAATCTTTATTCGGTAAAACTTTAAACTTTATTTCAAAATGATCATTTTATTTAGAGCTCAAGGAAAAATCGCTTTATTTTAGAAAACACTTAAAGATTAGCAAAGAACAGATAGTTCCAAAGTCATTCTCTCCTAACATCCCTAACTAACACCCTCATCTTATCCTTCAATCCTGAAAAGCAAACAAATAAAACCATAAGAGTCTTACATCCAGGAATCGGTCAGCAATCGGGCAGCATCTCCGATGGAAATGGAAAAAGCGACCCCAACTAGACAAAACCAGGGGTTTTTATACCCTAAATCCCTAACTTAATTTATCTAAAATGTAAATACCATCATTTATTATGTCTCTGATTGGACAAAATCGAGGTGGGTGAGCATCTCCTCATCATTACACCATTATTTTCTCAACATGTCAGCAAGAAAAGAAAGGGTAATTGTTTAAGTTAGTCCGTGGCCTAGACATTTCCGTGCACTTGAAACATCGTGAAACTCTCGCAGGCTCTGAGCATTACATCGTCCAGGGTTGGCACCCATCCTAGGTTCTGGGCCACAGCAGCCTTGAACCTCCTCGAGCACAGGCAGTTCACTCTGACTTGCAGGTTTTGACGCGCATGCGCAGTTCAACTCTTGCTCACAGTTTACCCGACCATCCATTTTCTAGCTAGGCCTCAGAAGCCACATTTGAAACTATCATGAAAACAAACACAAATTTACATTCGTTTTTGAATTCAAGCCCATTCTGTGTACCTCCCACCTTACTAATATTTCCCAATTAGTTGTTACCTAGCACATAAGCCACATAAATGCGTTTTATACTTACAATTTTACCACCTTTTAACATAGAAACATGCACAGTAAGCACATTTAAATTGCGTTTGTTTACGAATAAGCTGCACATTAGTTCACAACACAATAACAATACATATTAGCTGGGCTTATTTGCACCATGCAAGCAAGTTAGTTCTCCCCATGTGTGAAAAATAAAAAATAATGTGTGCACTTTACTCTATGGTTGGTTAATTTTGCAAAACATGCAATCAGTAAATATTAATGTTATGGGACATTAATTTCATGAGGGGTACACAAAATTTTGCGTTTGCCACCTCGCTCCATCAATTCCCTCATCTGGTGATTTCATCACCAAATAACCCTAAAAATTTTGGAAAATTTAGCGGAACATGTTTCAACTTCTTTTTGTTAATGTCATCTATAATTTTGTCTCTTTCTCTTTTGAATTCTTAAAAACCTTTTCTTTTATTTCTTCCAATTCTATCTCATTCTTTTCTCTCATTCTTGCCAATCTTTCTTCATTCCTTTTCTTCATCAAGTTTCTGAAATCTCTTCTACCTTTGTATATACAACATAACCTTATAAAGAAAATCACTATCACTATAACTGTTATTGGGATTAGTATTTTACCTATAATTGAGCTACCTATTTCTTTAAACCAATGTTTGATTGCTGAGAAACTTTTACCCAGCCTTACAAGGACACCTTCAACCTCCAGTGGTTCAATTTCTTTATGCAAATCTGTAATATTTAATAATATACTTTTCAATGTTCTGACTTTTATCTGGAATATAAGTACAACAATGTTGAACTTTCAAAATTCCACAGACTCCTCCCTCTTTTGCTAAAAGTATATCAAGGGCAAGTCGGTTTTGCATAACCACAGCTCTCATAGCAACCATTTCAGTATCTACCATTAGGACTCCTCCTGCTGTATCTGTTGACAATTTATCAACAATTGTGGACAATTTTTTGATTCATTTTGCATTGAACGAAATTCCCATTGCTGGTTACATGCTTGTGTCACTTCCACTGTACGAGAAAATCAACTCGTTCAAGATAGGAGAAAGGGCCCAAAGCGACCATTTGCCGCTAGAAGCATATCTTGGACTGTCTTGCCTGAACTAAGCAGTTGAAAGAAGATACATTGTCACAGAACATACTATCAACTACAGACGAATAAGATGCAAGTCCACTGAGCCTGAGAAACTATCAACCAGTGCAAAAATAATCATGTACCAGACATCAAGCTTAAACAATAACCCACTTGACGCCTGGGTAGACTTTGTAACGGAATTAGGAGCCAACCACGCTACAGAGATAAAAATTCAAAAAGGTAACATCACCAGGTCTACACATGGCAAATTAACAAATGCAGAGACAAAAAACATAAAGCGAGAAATAAAAAAAGACTCTCAAACAACTCCGAAAATACCCTAATATCGAGGACACCCCAAAGAAGCTTCGCACGCTAAAAGCACTGCTAAAAAAGAAGACCTGGGAAAGGAAAAGGCAATTGAATGAAGATCTCTGGATAAAAATCCTTCACAACTCCAAACAGAAGAACAGCTGCGGCTTTTGGAAGATCATCCACAGCCTCCAACAGCCAGGTCACAAAGGCATCAACTCCAACATATCCGAATCCGACTGGGCTACCTATTTATCAGCTCACTTCAACACAGCTGACCCAGCAACGGTCAAGTCAACAGGGGGAGACAGGTCAGATGGAGCGCGCCAGAGCCCCGACAAGTTCGGCACACTCAACCATAAAGAGAACCAAGCTCGCAGGCGGAAACCAACCCAGGACTAAACCTCAACTGAGGCTAAAGGTCTACTACCAACTTTCGACCCACCCGTAAATGGAGAAGAAAACTCACCCATGGATACACCAGACAGGATAAGAAAACAAATCTTAAAGTGCAAACTTGAGGGGGCCCCTGGTCCCAATGGGATCCCACCGATGCTATATAAGCAAGAACTTGCCTTCTGGAGCAACATCCTGACACCAGTATTGCACACAATAAGGAAAACAGGAAAAACACCAACATCCTGGAGTGGCTCGTTAATAAGCCCGATCTACAAAAAGGGTGCCAGGAACGACCCAAGCAGCCACCGTCTTATAGACTTAATCGATACAGAGGCAAAATATTACGCGGGCCTCATCTTGGAGGATTTAACATCTTGGGCAACAGCAAATGACATCATCCCAGCAACCCAAACCGGATTCCGCAGCGGCCAGGGCACCTCGACAAATATCATGGCGCTAACCCTTCTGTCTGATGCAGCAAAAGCTTCCAAGAGTCCCCTCTTTATGTGCTTCATTGACTACAGCACCGCGTTCGACCATGTAGATCGGCACAATTAATAATAATAATAATTTCTTTATTCGGTTTTTAGCATTGTAAAACCATAAAAGCAGCAATAAAAAAACATAACACAGTACATTGATAAAATTCACTCAATATTAAAGATTTTTCCTATGCCTGATGATGCATTTTAAAAAGTTTAGTACATGGTAGCAGGTGCGCTCAGAGTCTAGCAACTGTAGGGATAACATAGCCGGGCGACATTGTCTGAAACCCCATGGCTTTAGCAGTGGGAATAACCAAATTTTTCTGTGAGACTGAAAGTATTTACAGAACAGTATTGTATGCATACACGTCTGTGGAGAGGTATCGTCACACGGACAACAAGTCAGGTTTGGGTCCCAAGTGTTCTTTTCTGGGAAGGCCACTAGTCTGTGGAAAAGATTGAGTCTGAATCTAGTCAAGAGCATCTTATCATATGTGCTGATTTCCAGTGTGAGATAGGGCTGAATTTGTAGAGTGAGCTGTACCATGTTTGCATGTTGAACAGATTGTTTAGTTGAAAGCAGAGTAATTCTAAGTGTCTCTAGATGATTCATAGCTTTCTGCTTCAGCTCTTTCTTGGTTATCTCAGTTAGAGATGCTGGAGTGAGATAATATCTTTCCAAGCCCATGTCTGTGAAGAAACGCCTGACATAAGTAAGCCAGGCTATTTTATGCGCACAATCCAGTTCCATTGAGTCCTCTAGGATGTTTTTTGTCAGCATGTTCTTCTCCGCTAACCAACTGCGTCTCCAGAGTAACAATGGCTGAACTTTTATCAGATCCTCTATATAGGGTATTCCCAGTTCTGCGTGACATGCATAAATTGAAGAACACTTTGGGGCGGATAGAAGAAATCTCATAAACGAGTTCTCAGCTACTTGGAGAGAACCAACATCAGCGTGTCCCCATACACCGGCCCCATATAGAGCGATGGCTTGACATTTTGCGATGTAAATGTTTAGCAACTCAACTGGTGGTCTCCTTCCGAGTCTTTGTGAAAAATTCGTCAAGGCAACGATAGCTCTCTTAAAAAGGTGTCTCCTGGACTCAATAGCTGCTTTCCAGTTTAGTCTTTCATCTATCATTATGCCCAGATAGGGGTATTGGGGAGTCCTCTCAAGTTTTTGATCATTTAGATGGATGTTCTTTGTGCGTTTTCGGCCTCCACCTGCCACCATGACAAAAGTTTTTTTGACATTTATGTGGAGATCTAAAGCACTCATAAATTCTGCATATTTGTTCAGGGATTTTTGAAGTTCTATTGGTGTACGGGCCAGGATGACTGCGTCATCCGCATATAGCAGTGCGGGGATCAGGCGTTGTCTAGATCTTGGTAGGTCTTGCCCCCCCCCTCAACATCCTCTCCTCTAACCCGTTAGTGTACAGGGAGAAGAGGAAGGGGGCAAGGACACACCCCTGCCTGACTCCTCGCTCTACCCTGAATGACGCAGTAAGCTCTCCCTTTGTCCCATAGCGCACTCTCGCAGAAGCTTCCCCATATAGTTCTCTTAGGAAATCCAGGAGTGGAGGATCCACCCCCATGTTTCTCAAAAGGGTCCATAGCTTCGCGTGTGACACGCAATCAAAAGCAGAGGACAAGTCCACGTATACCATGTACATTGTCCCCTGCTTTGCGTGGATGTACTTGGACACAATTATACTTAGGTTGAGGGCCTGTTCTACGGTTCCAAAACCTTCCCTGAACCCGAATTGTAAGTCCAATAGGATCTTTCTTTCATCTGCCCATTGCTGAAGTTGTTCTAGGACTATTCTACCGACTACTTTTCCTAGGGAATCTAATAAGGAAATAGGACGGTAGCATTTGACGTCTTGGCGGTCCCCCTTTTTAAAAATAGGCACCATGATGGAATTGGACCAAGACTCCATCAGTCCTAAGTTCGCTGCCGCAATGCAAACTCTTGTCAATATGGGGGCCCAGAGATCCGGAAGATGTTTGAAAAGATCTACAGGCACCCCATCTGGTCCTGGTGCTTTTCCCCCTTTACTTAAGTTTAATGCCTGCACTACGTCAAGTATATCAAATTGTAAGCTAATTGGGAAATCGACGGGGGGAAGGGAATGATGCAGCTCTTCTGTTGGAGATGTTAATTTGAAAATGTGGGAGAAATGATTTACCCAAGTTTCCTCTTCAATTGCTACGTCGATCTGGGGTCTATTAGAGTCAGATAAAAAGGGGGTTTTTACTATTCGCCAGAAAGACTCACTGTTTCTTGTAAGTGTGCTTTTATGTAAGTCGTCCCATAGAGCCTGTTTCAGCTCTAGTTTCCTCATTTTCCTGGCCTTTTTGTACTGGGACCTTAAATGCTGGATTAATTGTTGATCTCTTTTTGGATGTCTGAGAGCCTCTTTTAACTTATTTTGTGAAACGGTGCAGTCGTGGTTAAGCCAACCTACTGATTTAGTATTATTTTGATTGTTTTTCCTAGTCAGCATTACTTTTATTTTGTTCAAGATGATCTTAAAGTTTTCAAGGATAGTGTTATCATCTGTTTCCAGGTCTAGCCATTTTATTATGTTAGGGTATAGTGTCTTTATTAAGTTATTACTAAGTTTGATGGGGTCTATCTTTCCCCATTTTAACGTGAATCCATTTATTCTACCCAATTCGAGTCGATTTTGAGATAGAGTGTGGGCAATTATTGTTGTTTGCGTTAATTGATTTGAAAAGTCTAGATCCAATCTAAGCGCAGAATGATCGCTTAGAATGTTTGCCAGTAGTGTGAACTCCCTAATTAAATGCCTTAGCCCGTCCGTCAAAAGAATGTAGTCAACGGTAGTCTCATGGCCCCTCCCCAAATATGTAGGTTCTAATGCATTGTTAGCAGGGTTTTTCTTGTTTACTATTGATAATTCTAGGTTTGTAAGAAGGTTATTCATTGCTTCCCCTATTCCATCATGATGAAAGTGCACGAGAGGGTTATCGTGCTCGTCCACTAACCCGCAAATCTGATTGCTCAGACGTGGGCAGGGGTGCAAATTAAAGTCCCCTCCCCATAATAAATGGACAGTGGACTTTTTTTTGTATAGTTGTCTGTATTTGTTAATTTTTTCCTGAATTATCGATAGGGTGTTAATGAAATGGGCCTCCTCTAAGTTGTTGTAAAGGTTTATTAGAATGACAATAGCTTATTTTCCTACTGACAGGGAAAACAATTGAAAGTTTGGCGTGAGTTCTGTTTTTAATAACTTCAGGCTTGGAGTTGTATTCGCTATATATGTAACCAAACCCCCCTTAGGCCTGCTCGCACTACTTGGGAGGGCTGGGGAAAAAAAAGTTTTATAGCCCACCATATGCAGCTCTTTCGTGGCCCATGTTTCTTGTAGGCATATTATCTTGCCTTCTTCAAGAAAATGGGCTGCTGAGCCATCCTCTATTTTGGGGCGGAGACCCGCAATGTTCCAGAAGATGACGGACAAAGATTGCGTCCTGTTCTCTGTAACTGCGGACGTCCTCCATACGAGATCTAGGGGTGAGATGGGTTGTTCATAAGTGGGAGATTCTGTTGATGGTCAATCGACCATTTCTAGGCGGCTAAACCGATTCATGGTCGGTATACCCGACCAGTTTTCCCAGTGAGGTACTTCTCTATAAGTAGGTCTGTATGGTCGCTGAGGTGGTACACCCCATTGCTCCCAATCTCTTCCTCTGTTACGGGGTCCCACGATCTGCCATGGACCCTCCTGTGGCTGATAGTTGGAATCTACTGGCCACCAAGGGGCCTCATGTTCATTTTGTCTCTGGGCCGTTTTTGGTCTGGGATTGGTAAATTCCCAGGGCTGTGGGACTGCTTTGCGCCAAATATTGTCAAATCCATTGAGGTGGCTATTATGGTGTTTCTTGGGGTAAAAGAAGGAAAGACACTTTGTGTCAATCCCACCACTTATATTGTGTTGTTCCCAGGAGCATATGTGCTCGACAACTCTTGGATCCTCAAAAGTAATCACAATGCAGTCTCCCTGTATTACTTTTTTGGTGTGTCCCACCCATGGGGTCCTGCATACCGTTACTATCCTGCTTAGCCAGTTGGGGGGAATAGGTCGATTTTGTTTTAACCAATATTGGACCTTATTTTTTAAGGACCAATTAGGTTCTGTGGTCTCCCCCATTAGTTCTGGTACCCCGGTCATCACAACCACAAAAGGTGATGCTTCAGGTGGCAGATTCGTATAGAGTCTGCCCTCATGAGGTCCTCTCGTGGTTGCTTTGTTCACTATAGGGTATGATTTTTTTTGGGCAGAGATTATAGTAGCTGGGACTGGCGTTTGTTGGGCTGTTGTTTTTGTTACAGGGGTTTTTGAAGCTATGTTGCTCTGAGGGGTTGGTAAAACAGCTTTCGGGGGAGATTTCACCACTGTGGGGACTTTTACTACTGATATTTGTTTGGGTGGAGGACAAGCTAAGATTGTTTTTTCCTTTTGTGAGGCTAGCACTGCCGGATTGTCTTTTCCCTTTTTTTGAAGTTCTTGAATTTGCCTAGGTTGAATGGATTTTGATATTTTTAGCAATTGATTCTCAATATTAATTAATCTAGTTTCAAGAGGTAGAAGAAGGGAATATAATAATGAGGTTATTTTATTTACTAGCTCCGGGGTATCAGATTCATTGCTGTAAGGAATTAGAACAGGTGAACCTGAGACAATGGTGCTTGGAATATTATTAAATGAAGAATGGTGTATCAACACCTGATGGTCGGTAATGTCAACCATTTTGGGGGTAGGACCTACTGAATTTAAAGTTACTGTTGGGTCAGTTATGTCTGCCGTATCAATGACTGTGGTTTTGTCAACTTTTTCCTTATCCTTTCTTTTCTTAACAGCCCCCTCCCTCCTCCCTCTTGCTTGTCTTACTTCATCTGGTGTGTGGTCACATAGAATTTCAGGTGTTTTTTCTAAATCAGAATTTGAAAGTGATAGAGAAAGTTGGGAGGCTGAAAGGTCTACTACATTCGGGAGACTAAGTCTATTATTACCTTGCGGCGTTTTTGCTAGGGTACCCTCTGTCACTGGGGATCTTACTGTGGCCAATGGCCCCAAAGAGGATCGCCTCGCAATAGCGAGGTCAGTAGATACTCTGCCCTCTATTAGGCTGAAGCTTTGGTCAATAAAGGTGTTTGCCTTGGTGATAAAATCGTCCATAGGCCCTAACAACTGTTCACCAATCCCACCCTTTTTTGCCTTCTTAGACTTACTACCCCTGGTATTCATTTTTAATGGGAGGATTTCTCAGAGTTGTGATGGGTGGGTGGGCATTAATTTGAGTGGGACGTACAAAGGTACAAAGGTAATCCGTTTGTGGAGAACTTAGAGGGGAGGCCCGGTCCGGTCTCCTCACGTTCTCGAACGGGCTTAAACGGGCTTAAACGGGCCCGCCCTTGGCCCGGGCTTCGCCCCGGGCTACGCCCCGCGCGCGTCCCGCGATGCGCGTTGTAGGTCTTGTTTAAATTCAATTTAGGAGAGTAGAGGCGGGCACTGGGAGGGGGCGTGGCTCACGCGGGAAGAGGACCCAGCTGCTGGTGGTGAATGCTGGTCCTCGCAGTCCCGGGGCCGCGCCTCTCACCTCCTCTGCGGCCACGCTGTTGGTCTTCTCCTCGGGGGTGATTCACGGGCAGATAGCAGAAAAGAACAGCAAAGCTACTCCTGTAGCAGCGGGCAAGATTGCAGGACGAATAAAAACCTCTAGGCGAGCGGCCCCCGCGTAGCGGGGGCGGCGAGAGGTAAAGTAGAGTCAGCTGGAGGCGGGCACTGGGAGGGGGCGCGGCTCACGCGGGAAGAGGACCCAGCTGCTGGTGGTGAATGCTGGTCCTCGCAGTCCCGGGGCCGCGCCTCTCACCTCCTCTGCGGCCACGCTGTTGGTCTTCTCCTCGGGGGTGATTCACGGGCAGATAGCAGAAAAGAACAGCAAAGCTACTCCTGTAGCAGCGGGCAAGATTGCAGGACGAATAAAAACCTCTAGGCGAGCGGCTCCCGCGTAGCGGGGGCCGCGAGAGGTAAAGTAGAGTCAGCTGGAGGCGGGCACTGGGAGGGGGTGCGGCTCACGCGGGAAGAGGACCCAGCTGCTGGTGGTGAATGCTGGTCCTCGCAGTCCCGGGGCCGCGCCTCTCACCTCCTCTGCGGCCACGCTGTTGGTCTTCTCCTCGGGGGTGATTCACGGGCAGATAGCAGAAAAGAACAGCAAAGCTACTCCTGTAGCAGCGGGCAAGATTGCAAGACGAATAAAAACCTCTAGGCGAGCGGCTCCCGCGTAGCGGGGGCCGCGAGAGGTAAAGTAGAGTCAGCTGAAGGCGGGCACTGGGAGGGGGCGCGGCTCACGCGGGAAGAGGACCCAGCTGCTGGTGGTGAATGCTGGTCCTCGCAGTCCTGGGGCCGCGCCTCTCACCTCCTCTGCGGCCACGCTGTTGGTCTTCTCCTCGGGGGTGATTCACGGGCAGATAGCAGAAAAGAACAGCAAAGCTACTCCTGTAGCAGCGGGCAAGATTGCAGGACGAATAAAAACCTCTAGGCGAGCGGCACCCCCGACAATCTTTGTATCTCTGGACCTCACCTGGAGTTTCATGTGGGGCCTGTTGTGCTGATCGGCACAAACTCTGGCGGAAGTTGGACAGATGGGGAATTCCAGGCCCACTCCTACAGCAGCTGGTAATGCTACACACCAACACTTGGGTCAGGATCAAACTGGCACCCGGTACGCACCTCTCGAGACAAATCAAGACCAGTAAAGGTCTGAAACAGGGCTGCGTCCTAGCCCCCATGTTGTTCAGTCTCTTCCTTGCAGACCTCCCTGGCGAGCTGGAGACAGTAAAATCTCACACCCCAAGACTAGGCAACATCACGCTCTCAAACCTCCTCTACGCAGACGACCTAGTCCTCATCAGCTGGTCCCCCATTGGCCTCCAACACCTTCTTTACAAAACCAATGCATTTTCCAAAACCAATTCACTAACAATAAACTTAAACAAAACAAAAGTTATGACAACGAACTACCATAAAAAACGGAAACTCGCATGGTTCCTGGATGGACAGAGGCTAGACCAGGTAGCCTCTTACAAATACCTAGGCGTCATAATAGACGGTAATGGCTCCTTCAAACATCAACTAGAGGCCATACGTCGAAAGGGCATGACATTCCACCTATCGATAAAGCCTTTGCAGAAAGCTCTCCCCGACCGGTCACTGGACCCTCGCCTACAGGTACTAAGAGCTCGCTTACAGCCCATGCTCACCTATCGCAGCGAGTCCATGCGAGGCAAAGCTGCAATAACACTAGACAAAACCATCAGTCGAGCATACAGGGCAATATTTGATCTCCCCATCAATTCATCGCCCGCACAAATCCGTCTAGAATTCGGCCTGCAGAAACAAGCGGTGGAGAGAAGAGGCGCATATATAAAAAGCTGGCGGAAAATCAGAGACGCCGACCACGGATCTCTAAACGCCCACCTCTGGACCGAACTGACCGTCAGAGATAACTCACCTGCCAGGACCTATTTAATGGAATCGCTGAAGACCTTAGGACTAACAGACCTATGGGAGTCGGCAACTGACCCTGGCACCTTCAAAAAAGTGGTGTTGAAAGTCACTAAGATGGTCTCATCAATTGAGGACAAAGCTACCCTAGCCAAGAGAGCGCACGGATGGGTCGTATTGAAAGGTTACAGCGCTCTAAAACCACAAGAGTACTTAACAACGGGCCTCACACAGAAGACAAAAAACAAGTTCCTCAACATGAGCCTGGGCAAAATACCTATAGCTCCGCACCTTGCACCATGGATAAGGGAAAACCCTGCAAATCAATGCCGCCTCTGTCTTTCTGGGAAAGAGGACCTCTTACACATTATCTGCATCTGCACAAACCTCCGGGACATAAGGCGCTCTCTGCTTCGGGCCCTATGGAACCAGAAGGGCATAACGAGTTGCAGGCAGGCCGTGATGCTTTGTTTTAAATCCCGAAGAAACTCAGCTAAATTGCAGAACAATAAAATACTTCGACATGGTGGCCACAAGACTAAATGAAAAATCCAGAGGGTTTACTCAAAGCATTAGCCAAACAAGAACAGAGTAAACATCCCTGGCTACCTTCGCCTTCGAAATCTGCAAACATCATGGCCACGTAAACCCCACTGGTCCTTATGCAACCCAAGCTGAGACTTTTATGCTCTTAAATACTTGAGCCACAGCTCCTTTTTGTTTTACAAGAAGCTATTGACTTTTTAATATTTGTACGTTTTAAAATTGTGAGTTTTTATTAACTGTACAATAAACAAACCTTAAACCCACTGCTGGTATCAGTGCTCCAAATACATCAACTATTATTTCTAACACAGTCTCCCTTCTTTTTCTACTAATAACTTTACCTATCTCATGCTTTCCATTAGTACCTCTATCTACATGGAAAATTTTAGGAAAGACCAAACCCACATAACATGTCCCATACCAGTGGTCAGGCAACCTATAATAAGCTTTATTCCCACATATGAAATACATTCCAGGAAAAACAGGATCATTTCCTCCTTTAAATCCCCAACCCCCTATAATTCTATAGGTGTCTTCACATTGACTCGCACCCACAAAATAATTGTCATACATTGAATTATCTCTTCTGATACAAAATTTTCCCAACATAGGTGCATGTATATTTAATGCCACATTCACATTTTTATCCTCAATGTTCTCATCAACAAATGTGTAATATTTTGACTTTGCATGTTTCACCTTCTCTTTTCTTTTCTAAGCAATTCTCCTTTCCTCAACCATGTTTAAGAATGTCTTCTCTTGAAATCTCATTTTACATGTCAAATTATTATTAAATGTCAAAATCAAGAAGGACTAGCTAAGTTTACAAAGGAAAGACTCAATGGAGTACGTATGTCAAGGAAAAACAGTAGGTTTTTCAAAAAAGCCCTCACCCACCGACCTAGTTGGTGGCATGCTTCATCATCGGGCCCACCACAGTGGCACCTAGCGTGCCCCGGGTGTGCTTCGACGCCAGATTACTGCGGAGCAGGTATACTTGCTGAGTGTGCAGTGTAGTGAGTGTGAAGGTGAAGATTAAAAAACCATACAGAAGGTCCCAGCACCCGAGGGTAAAAACAATATTTTAATATACTGGGTCTCTGTTGGTGTATTAAAAGGCAGACGGACACGGTGGAGTATGGATTATGACCTCCAGTGTCCTATGTGGTCTACATGTTTCAGCCTGGCCTTTCTTAATTTAAAACAGGCTTTCCTCAGGACCAAGTGAGTATGTGTGGAAGTGAATAAATAAACTAATTTACAGTGAGTGTTTTTATTTCAATGTGTAGCACTACCTAAGGTGCTATATGGGTGAGAGGGGGGTCCCTCTCGCTTTGCTACATATAACATAAAAGGGAGACAGACAGACGTACAGGGTAGAGTCATATTAGCATATTATTGCAAAATAAGCCGTCATTCAACCGTCTTGTAAGGTGAGTGAACGAACTATGCATGGCTAAAGTGTGGCCTTGTCAGTGGCAAGACTCATGTGATTGTTATTTAGAAGCCGGTTGTTGTGGTGAGCTAGAAAACGGAAAATACCAATGTGAGGTTCAGGTAAGTGAAAGAAAATTATCCTCACACAGTATTTTGCTGTTCAAAGCCTCCTTGGGTCGCCTGGCAGAGAAAAAGACCCTAAAAGAAGGTTGTAGTGGCTATTAACATCATCCGACCTGTAAGGGAAGACCTCAACACCTTACCCCAATAGTAGCAGTAGTGCGCAGCCTCATAACTCACGAAATTATCGGCCTGGTTCCTCCTTGGACCTGTCGTCCTTCTGCGGCGCCCGGTTGTGAAAGGAGGGCCTGGGCGGTATGTTTTTAAAGCCTCCGTGATTGCCTGCACCTGGGTGAGAGTGGAAATAAAGGGAGGGGTGCCTTTGCGCGAAAGCGCCATGTCATTCAAGCTCTGCGCATGTTCTGGGGAATAGCGGCCCATGCTCGGCGTGCGAGCCGTACTCCGCGCATGCGCGAAGGAGCAGTGTGTGTGCCCGGCTTCCGCGCATGCGCGGGGGACCAAGGAGGAGCGTTCATTGATCCTAGAGTGGCGCTCGGGGACATAAGAAACACGTTATTGCACGTGAGGAGTAAAAAAGCATAAGAAGCTTTAGAAAAATAATAAGGAATTAAAAGGGGGATACAGTATTTGGAGGCACTACTGATAAATATTGGTAAATTGGATTGGGTTAATGCACAGTATAAGGAAGAGAAGAAAAGGGAACATCATGAATCTTCGTCCCCCCGTCCCCACGGCCAAACTGGATCATTTCAAACTACATATGGAACTAGCAGAGTTCTTTAGAAAACTGAAATTAAAGGCCTTCTTCGAAAAGAAAACAGAGACTAGTGACACTCAAGAGGAGATCTCCAATGAGACAGGTCTCAGACTAAAATCTACTTTCATCCCACCACCCGCCAGTATACCAGTAGAGATTGCTGCTTTCGAACAGGCGGTCTACACAGAGGTGGAAAACATACAGGAGAAAGACACCTTCAACAACCTGTCCCATGGAGAGCGCGAGACAATAAAACGCCTGCAGACTAACCCAACTCTTGTCATAAAACCAGCTGACAAGGGGGGAGGCATCGTGCTTATGGACAAAATGGATTATGATACTGAATGTCGCAGACTCCTAAGCGACACCAGGAACTACAGGCCACTCAATAAAGATCCTACCGAAGAATTACGCGAGAGGATACTGACCCTGGTAAAGAATGCCCGAGATGCTGAACAAATCTCCAAACAAGAGGCGGACTACTTATGCAGTAAAAGTGCCAAAACCCCATATTTCTTCATACTACCTAAGATACACAAAGGGGTAACCCCACCACCGGGCAGACCAATTGTGTCGGGAATACAATCACTCCTAGAGCCCCTGTCACGCTTCTGCGACTTCTTCCTAAACCCTCTAGTTCAACAGACACCATCATACATAAAAGACACCAAACATCTCCTCAACGTGATCAAAGACATCAACTTCAACCCAGAAACCCAACTCCTTGTCGGATTAGATATTGAGAGTTTATACACTAGCCTACCCCAGGACGCCACGTTGAAAGTACTGCACGAAGTCCTGATGGGTACTACTTGGAACCACCACACTCCACGTAGCTTCATCATGGATTGCGCCACCCTTGCACTAAAGGATAACTATTTTGAATACGAGGGTAAACTGTACCTACAGACCAATGGGACAAGCATGGGGAGCGTTTTCGCTCCCAGCATAGCTGGTCTTTATGTAGCCCATTTTGAGAAAACACACATACAATCTGTAACCAACCCCTATACAGCTAACATCAGTATATGGCGTCGCTACATCGACGACATCCTGGTCGTCTGGCAAGGGAGCCAGGAAACCCTGGATGAATTCCTCTTGTGGATCAACACCTGTGACAACTACCTGAGATTTACAAGTACGAGCAGTGCCTCTGAATTAGCCTTCTTGGATCTCAACATAAAAGCAGACCAGAATGGCTTAACAACCACAACCTTCTACAAACCTACATCAAGAAACTCCCTTCTGAGGTTTGATAGCTTCCACCCCAGACCTCTAAGAGAAAATCTCCCTTATGGTCAGTTCTTGCGACTCAGACGCAATTGTAGCCGGATCCAGGATTTCAAAAACCAATCAACCACCCTAATCCATAAATTGGAAGACCGGGGATACCCCACCAGGATCTTAAACACCACCTGCAAAAGGGCACGAAATCAGAATAGGGAGGCCCTACTCGAGGCAATAACAAGACCACCTGAGGAGTCTACTTTGACCTGTGTCACCACTTACAACACTGTATCAAACCAGGTCTCCAACATAATTAACAGAAATTGGAAGATCATAAACTCAGGCAACAGAAACTGGGAAAAACCTAGGTTTGCATATAAAAGAGCAAAAAATCTAAAAGACTCTCTAGTACACACCAGACCCAGACCAAACAATGCCCCGAGAGATAACACTGTTCTCAATGCTTGGGGCCTACCGAAACTTACAGGACACCAGCCATGCAATAATTGTAGTGTATGCCACCTAACATCCCCATCCAAAACCCTGGATCTGGAACCGGGAAAAACATGGACACAACGTCAGTTCACTAACTGCAATTCATCAAACCTGGTGTACCTAATAACATGCAGATGTGGCCTACGATATGTGGGGATGACCACCCGCAAAGTACGGACCAGAATGACGGAACACCGAAGCACCATCCGATGTGGCAAAAATATAAGTAAACTGACAGACCACTTCCTGTCCCAACATCACACCCCTAATGACTTCACTTGGACTGTGATTGAACAATTTGCCGTAACTGAAAACAATGACAGATATCTCCTCCAAAAGGAACAACGTTGGATCTACAGATTGTCCACTCATACTGGGGGGCTAAACGATTCCATACCTTGGAATTCCCTAAACACCTGATTCATGATGTTCCCTTTTCTTCTCTTCCTTATACTGTGCATTAACCCAATCCAATTTACCATTATTTATCAGTAGTGCCTCCAAATACTGTATCCCCTTTTAATTCCTTATTATTTTTCTAAAGCTTCTTATGCTTTTTTACTCTTCACGTGCAATAACGTGTTTCTTATGTCCCCGAGCGCCACTCTAGGATCAATGAACGCTCCTCCTTGGTCCCCCGCGCATGCGCGGAAGCCGGGCACACACACTGCTCCTTCGCGCATGCGCGGAGTACGGCTCGCACGCCGAGCATGGGCCGCTATTCCCCAGAACATGCGCAGAGCTTGAATGACATGGCGCTTTCGCGCAAAGGCACCCCTCCCTTTATTTCCACTCTCACCCAGGTGCAGGCAATCACGGAGGCTTTAAAAACATACCGCCCAGGCCCTCCTTTCACAACCGGGCGCCGCAGAAGGACGACAGGTCCAAGGAGGAACCAGGCCGATAATTTCGTGAGTTATGAGGCTGCGCACTACTGCTACTATTGGGGTAAGGTGTTGAGGTCTTCCCTTACAGGTCGGATGATGTTAATAGCCACTACAACCTTCTTTTAGGGTCTTTTTCTCTGCCAGGCGACCCAAGGAGGCTTTGAACAGCAAAATACTGTGTGAGGATAATTTTCTTTCACTTACCTGAACCTCACATTGGTATTTTCCGTTTTCTTTACTTTAGAAATCTTTATTTCGACCATTTGGTCATAAAAGATACATATACAGTAAAATCACATAAATCCGACACAATCATAAAATACATCAATGTATGCAATTAAAACCATAAGCAGAGATTGCAAGTGATTATTAAAAAGTAACAATTCTACAATCTACCCAGCAATTTTTAAAAGACGACTGCGCGTGTGCCAAACATTCGTGAAGAATTTGGAGAGTGCAAAAACAGTTGGGCCGGAAACATCACTTTTCAAAATCCTGTACATCGGTCCATATTCCCTGCCACCCAAATTCTTAATCAGTGGCAACAGCCAGTACTTTCTTGCTGCCTTATATGCTGGGCAGAAAAAGATCACATGCAAATCATTCTCCTCTTTGTCGACACAAAGAGGACAGAACTTAATAGAAGGGACATTAGACCAAGTGCTACAAAATGACCGTAATGGGAGTGTGCTGTATCTCCATTGAAGGAATAGCTTTCTAGAGAAAATGGAATAAACAGGGTCCAAAACTTTCTCAAATGTGTAGAGATCCTTGGTTTGCAAGAATTTAAAGGAGAGGGACCCCTCCGTCTGGGTAGCTATAGCCCTTGCCCTTTTGTGTTCATGGTACAGCTTCGCCAGAGCACTCCTGGAGATTCTTGGTGCTATATCAGCTGGTTCAGTCCACAATTCAGGGAGCCCCACTTCTGTGCAAACTGACTGGATGTTTTGAACCCAGGGGATAGTGAGCGCCTTAGGATGTTTTAGTAATTCAACCAGTTCCGCCCTATAATCTGTGAGATTATCGCTACTCCATAGCCTGCGCCAAAAGGCAATGGGTCTTAAGCTTATCTCATCGGCAAGTGGCCGCAGCCCTAAATCAAGCCTCAGGGGGAGAAGCGGTGTGCTGAGGGGAAGAGCGCTGATTTGCCTTAAAAACCTGTTTTCTGTACATGACAAATTCCGGCATGGAATGTGTCCCCACAATTCAGCCCCGTACAAAATAGCCCCCCTTGCCTGTGCCTTGTATATCTGAATTAGGGCCCCCAAAGGGCGGTAGGTTGAACCAGTCATCATCCGGGAAATACCCCCGGTGATTTGTACTAAATTAACGTTAGCCCTAGTTTGATGACTCTCCCAGGTCATATTTTCGTTGAGAGTCACGCCAAGATATTCGAACGTGGCTACTCTTTCCAGACGTACTGCTCCCAGTAGGGGGTTTGGACGCTGTTTGATGTTTGGGTTCAATACCATATATTTGGTTTTTGTGGCATTGATTTCCAACCCTCTATCCTGGCAGAAGGCCACAAAAGCATCAAGTATCTTTTGAATGCCCAAGGGTGTTTTGGATACCAACAGTGTATCGTCCGCAAACATTATTGCGGGTACACTGTTGCCATTCAATTTAGGGGCATCTGTGTAGTCGGTGGCATTTAGATGGGCGATTACCCCGTTGACAAAGAGGCAAAACAGGGTCGGCGCCAGCACACAGCCCTGTCTCACCCCTCTGCCCACGGGGAATCTGTCAGTCAGCTCCCCCGACCTCCCACACCTCACCTGGGCATAGTTATTTTGATGCAGCCTCTGGAGGGTCAATAGGATATCTGGTGGGACGCCCATCCCTGCTAAGATAACCCATAGTTTACCCCTGGGCACAAGGTCGAAGGCGGCTCTTAAGTCCACGAAAATCGTGTACAGACTACCGCCCTCGAACCTTACTGTCCTCCAGTAGATCAGGCTTAATCTAAAGACCTGGTCCACAGTCGATACCCCTTTCCTAAAGCCTGCCTGGTATGGACTGAGGGCGCCCACCTCCTCAGTCCATTCCTGAAGCCTGTTCAGGAGAACCCTGCCGAACAGCTTCTGTGCTACATCTATCAGGCTAATTGGTCTGTAATTGGCTGGGAGCAGAGGGGATCCTTTTTTGAAAATCGGGACCACCTCGGCCCCCAGCCAAGTACTGGGGATTTCCATCCCACCGAGGACACCATTAAAAAGGGTTACGAGATAGGGTGCCCAAACGGTGGGCTCCTGCTTGTACAGATCTCCCGGGAGACCATCTAGCCCAGGCGCCTTCCCCGGAGCCAGGCCTGGAATAGCAGCTATTACCTCGCTTAAAGTTACTTGGTCAGCTTGAAAGCCCTGTCTCACTGATTCAATTAGCACAGGAGTTTCTCCAGGTTCAGCGCTATATAGCGACTGGAAGTGGCCCTGCCACACTCCCGGCGCTATATTGGGCTCCACTGCCGAGTGAAGACTCCCCGATCCCCCATTCACCATTCTCCAGAACATTCGTTGATCTTGTACTGCTAGGGCCTTTGTAAGTTCTTCCCACTGATTTTCCTCCCATTCAATTTTGGCTTGTGTGAGAAGCTTCCGTTTTCTAGCTCACCACAACAACCGGCTTCTAAATAACAATCACATGAGTCTTGCCACTGACAAGGCCACACTTTAGCCATGCATAGTTCGTTCACTCACCTTACAAGACGGTTGAATGACGGCTTATTTTGCAATAATATGCTAATATGACTCTACCCTGTACGTCTGTCTGTCTCCCTTTTATGTTATATGTAGCAAAGCGAGAGGGACCCCCCTCTCACCCATATAGCACCTTAGGGAGTGCTACACATTGAAATAAAAACACTCACTGTAAATTAGTTTATTTATTCACTTCCACACATACTCACTTGGTCCTGAGGAAAGCCTGTTTTAAATTAAGAAAGGCCAGGCTGAAACATGTAGACCACATAGGACACTGGAGGTCATAATCCATACTCCACCGTGTCCATCTGCCTTTTAATACACCAACAGAGACCCAGTATATTAAAATATTGTTTTTACCCTCGGGTGCTGGGACCTTCTGTATGGTTTTTTAATCTTCACCTTCACACTCACTACACTGCACACTCAGCAAGTATACCTGCTCTGCAGTAATCTGGCGTCGAAGCACACCCGGGGCACGCTAGGTGCCACTGTGGTGGGCCCGATGATGAAGCATGCCACCAACTAGGTTGGTGGGTGAAGGCTTTTTTGAAAAACCTACTGTTTTTCCTTGACATACGTACTCCATTGAGTCTTTCCTTTGTAAACTTAGCTAGTCCTTCTTGATTTTGACATATAAAGCGGGGATCCGGACTAGCTTACCTAGTCCTCCCTCTCTCCTTTGATTCAGTGAAATTATTATTAAATGCATACTCATGGGTTAATTCATCTACTTCTAAAAAATATTATCCCATTACCTCTGCATATTTTCTCTTATTCAGTGAATTATCAATCTTTAATTTCGCAAATATCTCATCCACATTGGAATATTGATACTCCAATTTCCCAGTTTTGTAAAACAAACTTGCAATTACACTACAAGTTACTCCATATGTAAGAGGAAGGTGGTGATATGTCACCCCTTCTGACACTGATGCTGGCAATTTTACACAAACATAACAGTCATCAACATTCATAGTTTTGATATACTCAAGCAATGATTTTGAAAAAGTGTTTTGGGTGTAGTCACTAATTGACCTATCTTGATGCAACTCTGGCTTATACACATGAACCTCATGCACTTTTTCTTTATCAGTTGACTTACTTGAACTCACATTCGGTTTTAATTTTGTTAAATTAGTTTGGAAAGGAATCACAATAGCTAAAATTATCCATAGTATAGTCAACAACCCCATACATATCGAGCAACACCTGCACCATTTTCTAAAAATAGAACATTTCGTCTTGTGATTGTTCATTGCCATTTTCTCTAACACTGTTTCTTCGACCTTGTGTCACCTATCATTTTTCGCCTCACTCAGCACTCTAACAAGTTTTCTTCGACCTTGTGTCAATTTCTATTCTAAATAATGCTATGATTAGATTTTCTAACAAGTTTTCTTCGACCTTGTGTCAACTCGGACCTCTTCTATATTTACAAAAGACCGTCTCACAGGACTTCTGGACTTTTTACTTTAATATCATATACTTTGAACACCTATCTTTTCTTTTAGATTACCTTTTTACTCACTTTTCCCAATTGATTTTGGGGCATACAGATTCTCTTGACTGCTATTTACTTCAACAATTGGTGGAAGAACAATATGGGGCCTATTACGATGGTGGATTTCCCGCATCCACCGGGCCGGCGGAAGCCACCGCCGGCCCGGAGGATGCGGAAAATCCGCCGCGGAGCCTTGAAAGACCCACCGCCATATTAGGATGGCTGGTGGGTCTTACAATCTGTCCTCCGCTTTTCTGCCGCGGGCGGATTCCGCCCGCAGCGGAAAAGCATTAACATGGCTGGCGGTGTCTATCAGACACCGCCATCCATATTATGATGGCGTACAAAGTATGCTTTTCCGCGGCGGCTTTTCCGCCGTGGAAAAGCATACGGAGCTTCACTTCGGGGGCCCGTTGCGGGCCCCCTGGGTGAAGGGGGGTGGACATGGGGGGTACCTATGGTACCCCCCTGCATTTGCGTGGACAAAGCGGCAGGCACTGCGCGGTGCCTGCTGCTTTGTGCACGCAAATGCCGTGCATGCACTTTTAACATTGCGGCGGGTGCAGCTTGAAGCTGCACCCGCCGCAATGTTAAAGATTGAGGATGTGACCGCCAGGGTGGCGGTCACATCCTAATTGCACAGGTGGGAACTCCGCAGGCAATGCGGAGGTTCCCTCCTACGCTATGGTGGCGGACGGACTCAGGTACGTCCGCCATCATAATCGGCCCCTAAATGTCCATTCAGGTGACTTGTACCTCTGATTTGGGCATCTTACTCTTTTTGGCCTTTGAATTGTCTCTATTTTCTTTCCCAGTGTCTCTTTCTGACTAGTAATTTCATTCACTTGCTCTTCTTGTTCCTTTGTTGCATTTACTATTTTGAATCTCAATCCTCCAGCCCCTTTAGGCCAATTATCTCCTTTGCAGACTTTCTTAGTCTTTGGCTCTACAGTGTTATGCTCCACTCTCCAAGCTCTTTTTCTTTTTCTTTTTCTTAATGGAGTCTCATCTGCACTGTCATCAGTTTCACTTTCAGTGTCTTCTACTGTATCATTTATTATGATTTTCACAATGTCTTTATCTTCATCGGTTTTAGTTTTCTCTACTGTTACTCTGTTAGGAACACCTTCATAACTGGTACTTGGAATCTCATCCTTATCATGAGTTACTTCCTCTTCTCCAGTTTCAGGATTTCCGTTCCTGCTTTCAGAGTCTTCAGTTTGCGTTTCAGTTTTCTCCTTTTCAACAGTTCCCTCTTCACTTTCTTTTGCGTCTTTACTGGTGCGTGCCTTTACCGATTCTCGATCTTCAAGTTAATCTTCTGAATCTGGTATTTCAACAATCTCCCTTTCACCTTCAATCAATCAATCAGAGCAATTTGTAAAGCGCGCTACTCACCCGGAAGGGTTTCAAGGAGGGGGGGGTCTGTTACTGCTCGAAAAGCCAGGTCTTGAGTTGCTTCCTGAAGGAGAGAGGGTCCTGTGTCAGCCGTAGGTGGATGGGGGGGGGAGTTCCATGTCTTGTCCGCCAGGTAGGAGAAGGATCTTCCTCCGGCGGTGGCTCTGCCGATGCGTGGTACGGTGCCGAGGGCGAGGCTGGTCGATCGCAGCTGGCGGGTGGGCGTGTAGAAAGGGAGGCGGTTGTTGAGGTATTTGGGGCCCAGGTCGTGGAGAGCTTTGTGTGCGTGGGTGAGGAGTCTGAACGTGATCCTCTTGCTGACGGGGAGCCAGTGCAGGTCTCTCAGGTGGGCGGAGATGTGGTTGTGGCGGGGGATTTCCAGGACGAGTCGTGCGGAGGCGTTCTGTATGCGTTGAAGTCTTTTCTGTAGTTTGGCAGTGGTTCCCGCGTAGAGGGTGTTCCCGTAGTCCATTCGGCTGGTGACGAGTGCCTGGGTGACCGTCTTCCTGGGTTCGGTGGGGATCCATCGGAAGATCTTACGGAGCATGCGCAGGGTGTTGAAGCAGGATGACGATACGGCATTGACTTGTCTGGTCATTGCGAGGCCGGAGTCCAGGATGAAGCCCAGGTTTCGTGCATGATCCGATGGCTTGGGGGTGGTGCCCAGGGCAGAGGGCCACCAGGAGTCGTCCCAGGCGGAGGGCGATGATCCCAGGATGAGGACTTCCGTCTTGTCTGAGTTCAGTTTCAGGCGGCTGTTCTTCATCCATTCGGCAACGTCTTTCATTCCCTCGTGAAGGCTGGCTCCGGCGTTGGCTGGGCCGTTGGTGAGGGAGAGGATCAGCTGGGTGTCGTCGGCGTATGAGATGATGTTAAGGTTGTGTTGGCGTGCGATGGCTGCGGGGGGGCTCATGTAGATGTTGAAGAGGGTGGGGCTGAGCGAGGATCCTTGAGGTACGCCGCAGATGACTTCGGTGGCCGCGGATCGGAACGGGGGGAGGCAGACTCTCTGGGTTCTTCCGGCGAGGAACGAGGTGATCCACTCCAGTGCTTTCCCTTGGATTCCGATGTTGCTGAGGCGCTGTATTAGAGTGCGGTGGCAGACTGTGTTGAATGCTGCAGAGAGGTCTAGGAGCATGAGGCAGCTGTTTCCCCGTTGTCAAGCAGGGATCTGATGTCGTCGGTGGCTGCGATGAGGGCGGTCTCGGTGCTGTGGTTGGCTCGGAAACCGGACTGTGAGGGGTCGAGGGATCCGTTCGTCTCGAGGAAGGCGGTGAGCTGTATGTTGACGGTCTTCTCGATGACTATGGCAGAAAAATGGAGGAGCGAGATGGGGCGGAAGTTCTTGAGGTCGGCGGGGTCCGCTGTCGGTTTCTTCAGGAGATCGCTGAGCTCGGCATGCTTCCAGCTCTCCGGGAAGGTGGCGGTGTTGAAGGAGATGTTGATGATGTTCCAGATTTGGGGTGCGATGATGGAGCCGGCCTTGCTGAAGACGTGGTGGGGGCAAGGGTCGGTAGGGGATCCGGAGTGGATGGTGTTCATCGTGCGGGTGGTGTTTTCGGTGCTGACCAGGGTCCAGTTGCAGAGGGTGGTGGTGGGGGGCGTTGTTTCGGTGGTTGGGTGCATGGTTGGTGCGTCGAAGCTGTTGTGTATGTCGGCGATCTTGCGGTAGAAGAAGGAGGCGAGTGAGTCGCAGAGGTCTTGCGAGGGTGTGATGTCATTGTTTCCGGAGCTGGGGTTGGAGAGCTCTTTGACGATGCTGAAGAGTTCCTTGCTGTTGTGGGTGTTGTTGTCCAGGCGTTCTTTGAATGATGTCCTTTTGGTGGTGCGGATCAGCTGGTGGTGTGTGTGGGTGGCGTTCTTGAGGGCGGTCATGTTTTCTGTGGTCTGGTCGTGGCGCCAGGCTTTTTCGAGGGTGCGGCAGTTTTTCTTGGATGTTTTGAGTTCGTTGGTGAACCACGAGTCTTTTTTGCTGCCGTGTCTGCTGGGAGGGTTCTTCAGTGGTGCGAGGTCGTCGGCGCAGTTGATGAGCCACTGTGTGAAGATGCGGGCTGCTTCGTTGGGGTCCGTCGTGTTGGTGGGAGGGTTCCGGCTGAGGGAGGTGGTGAGCTGGTCGGTGGTGATCTTGCTCCAGCTCCTGCGGGGAACCTGTTGCGGGTGGTGGTGGGTCGTGGTTCTCTTGAAGCTGAAATGGACGCAGCTGTGATCGGTCCAGTGAAGTCCGGTGGAGTGGCTGAAGGCGATGTGCTTGCTGGAGGAGAAGACGGGGTCAAGCGTGTGGCCGGTGTAGTGGGTGGAGGTGTTCACCAGTTGCTTGAGTCCGAGGTTGGCGAGGTTGTCCAGCAGGGTAGTGGTGTTGCTGTTGTTGTTGTTCTCCACGTGGAAGTTGAGGTCCCCTAGGAGGATGTAGTCAGAGGAGGCGAGGGCGTGCGGGCTGATGAAGTATGCGATGGCTTCGCTGAATTGTGTGCGTGGTCCCGGGGGTCTGTAGATGAGAGTGCCTCAGAGGGTGGTCTTGGGGTCGGTGTGTATCTGGAAGTGGAGGTGCTTGACGGCGGTGAGGGTGTCGTCGGAGTTGTTCGTGATGCGGATGGTGTTCCTGTGGACGATGGCGATGCCTCCTCCGGTCTGGTTGACGCAGTCCTTCCGGGTGATCTTGTATCCGTCCGCGATGGCTATGGCAATGTCGGGTGCTGAGGAGGCGTTCATCCATGTTTCCGTGAGGAAGGCGACATCTGGAGATGTTGAGTCGAGCAGGTTCCAGAGTTCGACGGTGTGTCTCTGGACGGAGCGGGTGTTGAGCAGGATGCACTTGAGGTGGTTGTTGCTGTTGCCTGGCCTTTCCGGTGCGGTGATGGTCCGGAGGCAGGTGAACTTGCAGGCTTGGCAGGTGAAGGGTCCGTGGGTGCGTTTCAGTGTGGCTCGGTAGCAGGCGGGGTTCTGGTCGGGTTTGAGTGCGTTGAAGGTGGCGGCGGCGTACGTCCATCGTGTTGGCTGGCATCTTCGGGAGCCAGGAATCCTGGCGCTGGGCGCGGTCCAGGCGTGGACGGGCGCAGACGGGCTTGCCTTTGGTGCACCTTCGGCGTGCCAGCGGTGCGCCCACTGCGCGCGTCCGCTGCGCTTCCGTTGCGCGGTCTCCATAAGTGGGAGGGGGAGGAGGGGTCAGCTGGGAGGCGGGAGGGCAGGCTGCCAATGGGCACGGGGGCCGGGCCGCAGAGGGGGGTCGGTGGTGGGAAAAAACGGCGGGGGTCAGCAGCGGGAAAAGCGGTGGCGCGGGTCAGGGGCTGCTGGCACACGGGGGTGCAGGAGAAGGCTGGCCGGCTGAGGAGGTGGCTGGCTGGCAGGCTGAGGAGGCGCTGTAGCGGCGGGGAAGCGACCTACCCGAGGGTCACCTTCAGACGCAGAACGGGCTTCTGATACTTCCTGATGTCGACGTTCTTGTCGATCTTCAGTATCTGGATCCTTTTCTGGTTCACCCTCAGAATCAGAGTCAGTTGTACTTTCACCGTCGTATATGGGTATTCAGGTTCAGGCACACGGATGGTGTGACTAGCATGAACCCAACTCTTCAATCCAGCACACTTAACTGCAGTGTTACTGATCAAGATCACCTGACGTGGTCTTTGCCACCTTGGTACCAAACAATTCCTTCTGCGATGAACTTTCACTCTTACCCAAACCCCGGGGACTAGATCGTGAGCTGGAGTTTTCTCTTTGGAATTTGATTCAGTTCCCACCTGGTGGAGCACAGAAGTTACCACATCAGACAGATTTTTGCAGTAAACCAGTATGATGTCATCATTAATAGTCAACATTTTATTAACTGGTACATAGGCCTGTCTCATCACCCTGCCCATTAAGATTTCATGTGGGCTTAATCCAGTTTTTCTGTCTGGTATGCTTCTCAGAGTCATTAAAACAAGTGGCAAAGCATCAGGCCACTTCATTCCTGTTGCTAAACACATCTTTGCAATTCTGTTTTTAATCGTGCCATTTACCTGTTCAACTACTCCTGAAGCCTCAGGTCTATATGCACAATGTAGCTTCTGGCGAATGTCCAGACCTTCACAAATCATCTGCATTAACTCATTTTGGAAATGCGGGCCTCTGTCCGATTCAATCGTGACTGGAAACCCGAAGCGTGGTATTATCTCACGCAATAGCAGTTTAGCAACAGTTATTCCATCATTCCTTCTCGTGGGGAAAGCTTCTACCCATCGAGAAAACAAACAGATTATCACAAGAACATATCCGAGTCTATTGCATGGAGGTAATTCAACAAAATCCATCTGAACTCTTGTAAATGGTCCACCCTCCTGTCCTATGGTTCCCAAACTTACAACAGTTTTTCTGTTTGGATTAAATTGCTGGCAGACCAAGCATCTTTGACACAAACTTTCAGCAATCATTCTGAATTTAGGATTATACCAAGTTTGTCTAAAGAGACGGATCATAGCATCTCTGCCAATGTGTGCTTGACCATGGTACATTTGGGCCATATCTGAAATCATGCTATCGGGCATTACTGGTCTTTCATCTTTGTAATCCCAAATTTCATCTTCCTCCCTTTGTCTGCAACCTGATTTTACCAAATATCTTTTTCCTCTGTTCCTGCCTCTTCCTGCATCTGCTTCACTTCCTGCCAAGTTTCCACTACAGTGGTTAGCATTAAAGGACTTGGAACATGTTCTTCAGTTTCCTCCAGATTGATTGAAATTTGATTTTTGGCACAATGCTTTGCAATTGCATCAGCATAACTGTTTCCTCTGGTGATATAATCCTCACCTTTTTTATAGGCAGAACATTTTACCACAGCCAATTTTTCAGGCAGCTGTATCACATCAATCAATGTCTTTACAAACTCTGCATTCCGAATGGGTGTTCCTGCAGAGGTCAAATAGCCTCTTTGGGACCAAAGCTGTCCATAATCATGAACAACTCCATAACCATATTGACTATCGGTCACTATGGTTACTTTCACTTCCTTTCTCAACTCACATGCTCGTATCAAAGCAATCAACTCCGCTATTTGAGCAGAATGAATTCCTTTCAGACAAGATGCTTCCAACACTTCTGCCACTGTACAAACAGCATATGCAGCACTTAGAACACCACTCTCTGTTCTCAAGCATGATCCGTCTACAAACATGACAAATTCTGATTCAAGCAAAGGTTCATCCTTAATGTCTGGACGAGGCTTTGTGCAATATTCCAGAACATCCAAACACTTGTGATCCAGCTCACCTTTCACTTCTGCCTCAACTGTATCAGGTAACAGTGTTGATGGGTTGACATTCACACATCTTGCAATTGTCACATTCTCAGCTCCCAAAATTATTTTCTCATAACGTGTCATTCTGCTGTTAGTCATGTATTGGGTCTTTGCTCTTGTAAGGAGAATCTCCACTGAATGAGGTACATACACCCTCACAGGAAATCCCACCACAATTCCTTCACTTTGCTCCAGACTTACACTAGTCGCTGCCACTGCTTTCAGACATCCTGGCAAAGCCTTTGCAACTGGGTCCAAAACAGCTGAGAAATACGCAATGGTTTTCTCATTCTTCCATGTCTTTGGACCAACACTGACAAAGCACATCCTTCTCGTTCACTGCAGTACAGTTCAAATTCTTTTTCATATTCAGGCATTCCCAAAGCTGGTGCTTCACACAATTTAGTTTTTAGCTGTTCAAATGCTTCCATCTCTGTTTTGGTCAGAACAATAGGATCTCGGATGTCTGCCTTTGTCAGTCTCTGCAATGGTTTTGCAATCAATGAAAATCCACTTATCCACTGTCTGCAGTATCCTACCATTCCTAAGAACATTCTTACCTGTCTTTGAGTTTTAGGTGGCTGCATTCCCTGTATCATTTTAATTCTTTCAATAGTGACTTGTCTGATTCCTTTAGCAATCTTGTGACCTAAATACTGTACTTCTTTCTGGCAAAACTGCAATTTTGATGGAGACACTTTATGTCCCTCCTCTGCCAAATGATTCAATAATGCCACTGTGTCAGTCACACAAGCATCCTTTGTTTTCGATGCAACCAAAAGATCATCAATATACTGTACCAACACAGATTCTCCAGGCATGCTCACATTTTCTAATGATTTCTTTAGCAGCGGATTAAAAATCGATGGACTCTCAGTGTACCCTTGCGGAATTCTACACCATGCTAGGATACAATTTTGGAAACGAAACGCAAAAATTGGTTGGCTTTCTGGATGCAATGGAACAGTAAAGAACGCATTGCATAAATTGATCACTGTATACCACTCTGCATCATGTGGTATTTGGTACAGAATCACTGCTGTATTCTGAACAATCGGACAACATGGGACAGCAATTTTATTGACTTTTCTCAAGTCCTGCACAATTCTAAATCTTCCGTTTGGCGTCTTCAATCCCATAATTGGCGAATTACAAGGACTACTCTCAATTTCTCTTAAAATTCCCTGCTCAATCATTTTGTCAATTAATGGAGTAATTCCTTCAATTACTTCTGCAGTCATTTTATACTGGGGTATATTCGGATAATTTGCATCTTCTTTTATGGACACTTTCACAGGATCAACTCCTTTCATCAAACCTATATCTTTTCCAGTGAAATCCCATACACTTTCTTTCACTGCCTCTTTCAGTTCAACTGGAATTTTCTCTTTATCAAAAACAGGAAACAGTTTGTCCTGTTGTGCCTCAATCATGAGCATTGTCAATTTGTACAAACTATCTTCATCTGGAGTCTGCAATTCTATGCCATCCGATGAACAGTATATGGCACAGTTCATTTTACACAATATATCCCTGCCTAACAAATTAACAGGACTGCTGTCACACACCACAAACCGATGCATATCTTTGTATGTCCCAATCTCTATTTCAACTGGTTTTGTCGAAGGAGTATTTATCTGTCTGTTAGCTACACCTACAACCTGGAGGTTTCACCCGAGAGAGGAAGATTTTGAATTTCCACTGATCTAACCGTAGAACGAGTATCACCAGTACCCACTAGGAAAGTTATTTCCACATCATTCACCTTTCCGCTCACAAATGGACTTGACTCTTTCAGGTTCTTTTGTTTTGCATCAATCTCCTCACTACAATATTTTGCTTGTCTCATAACCTTATCTACTGAACTCGACTGCCAATCCATCATGCTATGTCTAATCATGTCTTAGATTTCTGGTCTCAATTCACATACAAATCTATACACAAAGTGACTCATATCTTTCTCATTTAATTCCTCATAACCACTGTACTGCTTAAAGACTTATAACAACCTTTCGTAAGATGAATCCACAGTTTCTTTCGGCTCTTGTGTTGTTCTGTCTATCTTCACCCAATCAGTTTCTTTTGGAGGTATTTTGTTTTTCAATCATACTATCACTTGCTCATATTTCCTCATCACATCTGGTGATGGGGCTCCTGTTTTCTCATCTCTGGGATACTCCTCCCTTGGACAATCCACAGATATTTTACATTCTGTCCATAAATCAGTTGGCACTATTATGTCAAATAATCCATCCAAATCAATCCACAGTACCTTTGACACTTTTACAAATCTGTCAACCTGCCGGTACCATTCTACTGGCTTTTCTCTCAATCTGGGGAAATCATTCGTAAATGACAATATGTCTTGTCTGCTCCAGGGCACATGTACATATCCTCCTCCAGGAATTTCTCTCATAGGGAATTCAGTTGCTACTTTTCCCTTCTCTCTAATTGAGAAAGCTAAAGTAGACTTATCACTATTTCCTTCTTTCTTCTTTGCCCACTTGACTCTCCATTTGCCTACATCACCCCATTTGAGCAACAACACAATCAAATCTTTTATCTGAACTTGTCTGTCTGCAGTGTTCATATTTTCAATGTCTCTTTCTGCAAAATCTACCCGATAAGATTTCTGTAATTACTTTATTTTGGAAAAATCTATTCCATTTTCACTTGCCACTTCTTCCAATTGATCATATATTGTTTTTGCTCTCCATGTTATACTTTTACATAACATCATGAGCTCATCATCCTGGTAAGTTTTTAATCTGTCTGCCCCAATTGTTCCAATAATAATTCCTCCATGTCTATTTTTAATTTGGCCACATCCAGTATTTTTGATTCCTGCTCTTTTAATTTTAGCGTTTTTATCCATTCACTTAGTTCTTTATCTGATGGACCCATAGGCGTTTGTGTTAAATCTATTTTTTCTGCACTCCTCTCTGGAGTCGCAGAATCAGATTCTGCTCCTGTTGGAAATCCGCATGTCAAATTTTTATTAAAAGTTAACTCTGGTGGATTTACACTTATATTCTGCCTTATTTCTGATAAATCAGGACAAGTACTCTCTTTGACTCTTTGTAAACTTTGCTGCAATGGAATGGTTAATCTTGGCTCTTTTATTTTCTGGTCTTCAAATACCGGTATTACAGGTCCTATGGTTACTGGTACAGTTACAGCTTCCATATTCCTAGTAAGATTTTGAATCAATTCATGTGCTGAACGCTCATATTCAGACATACTTGGCTGTTCATTAGTTCGTCTTTCCGGACTTAACACAATTCTGTGTGAATCAATACTTTGTACAGGAGTTCCTGTAATTCTAGCTTCTCCTATCGGTGTACTCGGGACATATCTTGTTTCTACTCTTTCAGGAAAATCTCTAAAATTTGATGGTTGTCTTGGCGATTCGTTAACTTTTTCTTCTGTCATTGGGGCATTTGGGGTAGTCCATAAAGAACCTGGCTAATATGGGGGCGGTCTTCTATTTAATATTTCTTCTAAAACAGCATCCTCTGGTTCGCTTTCACCATAGCTTTGTTTTGCCAATTCTGTATTCTTTTTCTTTTCGGTACTTTTTCGTCCCTCATACTCTTCAACCAATCTAACGGGATACATGCCATCGCACATACTTCCATCCCTCGATCTCTGCATTCTAGACTCATTTGTTTCTCCCCATAAATCTCTGCCTCTACCTCTTGGTCTAAGATGCCTACTCAACCTCTCACTCTCCATTTGATGCATCTCATCTTCCCAGTCCACCAATGCTTCAAACTGAGTTGGTCTGGGTCTCAGTTCAAGTTTCATCATTTTATCTCTCAAATTCCTCAGAATAGCCAAATCAAATGATCCTCCTTCCGGAAAAGCTAACACACCATCATCCTTGGTATACTGCACCCAATTTTCCAACCAAACACACGTATGATAACCATATTTTGTCAACATATAAGAAGCAGGCGTTTTCGGTGAAGGAAGTATTTTTCCCTCTTTCTTAACTACCTCTTTGTCTTTTACGAACATATTTTTCAGCTTTTTGAACCATGAAGATTTCTTCCTGTCATCATCATAATAGTAGTATGACATTTTCGGTAACTTTTTCCCTGCTTTCAAAAGATCGCGTACTATTCTGTTGTTGATTCCGTAACACCAATCTATCACAGCGCGGTTCGCACTAATGCACCAGTTAGAACACGATACGTCACTATAGTGCTTAACCAATAGCCTTTGCTGCTTTCTGTGATGAACCAATCAACTCCTACTCTGTCTTGGTCACATGGGCCAATCCCAGCGCGACACTATTGACGTCACCAGCGCTCCGGCTTCTGCAGCGCCGACTGACCCCTCCTTTACAGGGTTTTTTCAAGAAGCTGTATTTACAAGATATTTCACAAAATCAATTAGTCACTTTACACAAAACGAATCCACTAATCTGTTTCGCTAATAAAGGGATAGAATTTTCAATCGCACAAGTATTCTGTAACCGGAGTAGACAACGCTTATCGCCTCAGAATTTTTAGACTCACCGATAAAGCAACACTACTGGCTTTACCCTACTATCAGGCAATAACGATCTCGCTTCTCTAGGAAAGCACATACAGAGATCTTTTTCACCTCCTTAGAGACAGTCCCAGAGTTTTGCTTGAACACGTATTGCAATATCATTTACACACGTTCACACGGAAAACCCTATTCATATATACATGATCTCTGTGTTACCAGAAGGCAGCGTGTCCACTAACCCACCACAGAATTCCTCTATTGTTAGCAAAAGAGAGACGCCACTCCCTTTACCCTTCAATCAAGCTCGGGTTAAGACCTATTACTCTCCCAGCAGTAGGTTTTAGTCGGGACGCACAGAATGATCCCTATACTTGAAGGCTGAAATTTCATAGACTGTTCTCACTATACCCTTATCCTTTCACACCTAAGGTCCCTAAACAGTGATATACGATGATACCACCGCAGTATTCGGCGATACTCCTTTTTTTTTTAAACAGACTAATTCACTGTGCGACTACCTTGCCACACTTCCTCAACCTGCAGACGGAGGCACTGGCTTCACCCTACTCTATGAAGCCTTTCCAGGACTACATGTAACGTAATACAAACTCAACAGATGTTAGTCATAATTCTGTACATCAAACTCTATATAGTATTTTACCATAACGCTAGCTAATTTCCTTAGTAACCACTACTCTGCTACCAAGAAATAACTGCTACAACGCGGCTCCAGAATTTTTTTTTTTGCACAGTTTTATATAGCGCGAACTAGATCCGAACCGAATCAGGTATCAGAGCGCTTTACATATTTTTCCAGTTACGTTACATTTTTACGTTTTCAAGTTACTTTCATTTTAGGCATGGGAGATTAAGTGATTTGCCCAGAATCACAGGAGGAGAAATCATCTCTAATCACTACTCACCATTTTCCCTGAAACCTTAAAACACGCAAATCATGCATCAATGGGGCCCATAACACTACACATTTACCCTGTTCACTTACACTTGGCTTCAAGGCTTTGGTGAATTGCAAATGGAGAAACGCTATAAGATTTGGTGGAGCGTCTAAACCTATTTAACTACTCATTATTTACACCTGCAGATTTAAAACAATTTACCATGATTTTATTCAGACTTAAATTATTCAGACACACCACCATAGTGGCAATGGATCTACTAGAATGAAAATTAGGCGTAGGAAGAATTCAAAGACCAGCTCTTACTTCTTCATTTATCTAATTTTTATTCAAAACAAAACTTTATCATGTCTGTCAATTTATGCATTAGTAAATCTTTATTCGGTAAAACTTTAAACTTTATTTCACAATGATCATTTTATTTAGAGCTCAAGGAAAAATTGCTTTATTTTAGAAAACAGTTAAAGATTAGCAAAGAACAGATAGTTCCAAAGTCATTCTCTCCTAACATCCCTAACTAACACCCTCATCTTATCCTTCAATCCTGCAAAGCAAACAAATAAAATCATAAGAGTCTTACATCCAGGAATCGGTCAGCAATCGGGCAGCATCTCCGATGGAAATGGAAAAAGCGACCCCACTAGACAAAACCAGGGGTTTTTATATCCTAAATCCCTAACTTAATCTATCTAAAATGTAACTACCATAATTTATTTCGTCTCTGATTGGACAAAATCGGGGTGGGTGAGTATCTCCTCACCATTACAGCATTATTTTCTCAACATGTCAGCAAGAAAAGAAAGGGTAATTGTTTAAGTTAGTCCGTGGCCTAGACATTTCCGTGCACTTGAAACATCGCGAAACTCTCCCAGGCTCTGAGCATTACATCGTCCAGGGTTGGCACCCATCCTAGGTTCTGGGCCACAGCAGCCTTGAACCTCCTCGAGCACAGGCAGTTCACTCTGACTTGCAGGTTTTGGCGCGCCTGCGCAGTTCAACTCTTGCTCACAGTTTTCCCGACCATCCATTTTCTAGCTAGGCCTCAGAAGCCACTTTTGGAACTATCATGAAAACAAACACAAATTTACATTAGTTTTTGAATTCAAGCCCATTCTGTTTACCTCCCACCTTACTAATATTTCCCAATTAGTTGTTAGCACATAAGCAACATAAACGCGTTTTATACTTACAATTTTAACATAGAAACGTGTACAGTAAGCACATTTAAATTGCGTTTGTTTACGAATAAGCTGCACATTAGTTCACAACACAATAACAATACATATTAGCTGGGTTTATTTGCACCATGCAAGCAAGTTAGTTCTCCCTATGTGTAAAAATAAAAAATAATGTGTGAACTTTACTCTATGGTTGGTTAATTTCGCAAAACATGCAATCAGTAAGTTTCAAGTTTCAAAAGACCTTTATTCGAATTTGATAAAATTCATAAAAGTACCGAACACACCAAGGCACATATATACATATAATACAAAACAATTATATAAATAACATTCCATAGTAACAAAACAGTTCATACAGTGGTTAAACAGTAAATTTCATTATCTTATAAAGTTTTTGCAGTAGTATCTTAGTGACTGATTCTGATTTCAGGGACTTTCCATAGTCTTACGTGCACGTATGGCTAGTCTTAAAAAAGTGCTAATGCGAAATGTCAGTTCATCAGTGTCCAAGGTGAGCAACAACGTATAGGATTCCTGAAGTGTAAGAGGTCTGAATTTCCTAAAGTATGGAGTTAAAAGCCATTTGGTATATCTCACATAAAATTTACAGAAAAACAGAAAGTGCAAATCATCTTGAGTACTTATACCGTCACAAGGGCAGGGGGTAAGCTCTAAATGATGTCGGTACCCCAAAGGAAAAGACAGCAAAAATGTCACAGTTCCTGCCCTTAGGCGAAACAATAGAGATCGCTCCCAACTTGACATAGGGAGTGAGAGGTAAGGTGGCATGATTTGCATACAAAGACCATTTCCAATAAATTTCTTGACCCCTGATTTCTGTGATTCACTTCCAAGCCGTTCATTACGGTAAAGTGCATAAAGTGACTTTTGGACCTCAGATTTATCCTTTAATTCCATAGCCGTTGGCTCGGTAAACAAAGTACCTCTACCAATTTCATTAAATGTTTTTAAAACTTCTTTAAACCAGGGGATCTGCATGCCATATTCACAATTAAGGCAGTCCTTAATGATGTTTTGCGTAAGGACAGCAGCCTCATTCCTCCAGATTCTAATCCAGAAAAGAGCTGGTCTTGCTTTAATAAAATCATTTATGAAGGGGAGGTTGAGTTCATTATGGCAGATAAAATTAGAAGAGGAGATCGGTACTCCCAGCAATTTTCTGCAAAAGCGGTTTTCCTCTCTTTGGATGCTAATGCTGCTGGCCGATCCCCAAACTTCGGCTCCATACGTGGCAACAGGAGAACACTGTAGTTTAAAAATTTTAACGATGGCTTTTGTGGCGCCGATTTTCTTTGGGCGGGGGAGACTCAGGACAGAATTGTTGGCTTTCGAGAACTTGCTCGTGGCGTGGGCCACATGCCCACTCCACGAGCCGTTCGCAGCGAAAACCAACCCCAGATAAGGGAACTTATGGACAGATTCTAGTTTATCTGTTCCAATTCGAATTGTGCTGAGTTTCCTTTTGCCCGGCCCACAGGACATAATAAAAGACTTTTTAAAATTAACTTTCAAATCCAGTCCCTCCATAAAATTTACAAAACTATGAACAAGCAGACGTAGAGCGTTAGGTGTACGTGCCATTAAGACAGCGTCGTCTGCATATAAAAGCACGGGTAGGGGTTTACCTAAGATAGTTGGGACATCAGGGGTAGCTTTCTTTAGACAATTGGACAGACCATTGATATAAATGATAAACAACAGGGGTGCTAAGACGCACCCCTGTCTCACCCCCCTCCCTATCTCAATGGCTCCCGATACCTCTCCGCCCATCCCAATACGTACCCGTGCTTTCAGGTCAGTATGGAGATAGGCTAAGAATCTAACAAGAGTGGCATCAAGACCGTTTGACAGGAGAGTTAACCAAAGCTTAGATCTATTCACAAGATCGAATGCGGATGAAAGATCCATAAAAGCTAGGTAGGCAGGGGATGAGCGAGCAATGCAGTATTTGTCGATAATCAATTTTAAATTTAAGCATTGCTCGACTGTTCCTACCCCGCTCCTGAACCCCATCTGGCAGGGATCTAAAAAGTCAGAATCAGACGCCCATTCCAGTACCCTATTATAAATTATGCGTCCTAGTATTTTTAGAGTATTATCCAGGAGGGAAATGGGACGATAATTTGCTGGGTCTGATCTGTCTCCCTTTTTATGGATGGGGACGATGATGCTAGTAGCCCAGGTGGCAGGCATGGCTACATGTGGGAGACTGTTAAAGATGTTTAGGAGTATAGGCGTCCAAAGAACAGCATTAAATTTAATAATATCGATAGGGAAGCCGTCCGGCCCGGGCGCCTTGTTACCTAAGCTCTCTTTGATGGCTTTCCTGACTTCTAGGTCCGAGATCTCTAAGCCTTCTGTTTGGTCCATATTGGGGAGAAATTGCTCATCAGAGGGGGCGGCATAAATATTAGAAAAATGGGTCTCCCAGGCTGCACTAGTTATATTGCAGCTAATTTGTGTAAGCTCTTTGCCCATTTCCCTCGTTCTCCTAACAGCCGACCAAAATGGGGCGCTGCCACCCAGATTGGCACTGATGACCAGCTTATCCCAGTGGTCGGAGAGCAAATTTGCCTTCCTTTTCGATATTTTATCTTTGTAGTTTTTCCTGGCAGCTCGAACTACATCTTTACATCTGGGTTTGGCAGAGAGGGCCTTTCTTAACTCTCTATTGGCCACGGAGCAAGATGTATCAAACCACCGTGGCTCTTTATGTTCAGTAGGGAGTGGGACTGACAGGAGAATTTTTATATTTGAGCATAAGGCTTCAAAATCTGTGATCAATTTTTCATTATTAGTGCATGGGGAGGAGAGGCATTTCAATAAATCGGGATGTGCCTCCTGAATCGTGTCTATAATGGCCCCACAGTCAATTCCCCTCCATTTAAGGCGAAGGCCGTCAATAGAGGGTGTAATGTCCCTTGCCCCATTTAAATTCATAAAAATCGGACTGGGTGCGAAATTAAAAATAGCTAACAATGGATTATGATCACTGAAAGACGTTTGCACCACAGAAGATTTGATTAGACAGTCCATTAACAGAGGTGATGTAAATATGTAATCGATAATTGAACCGTTATCCCTGCCCTTGAACGTGGGGGCATAGGGAAAATTCATATCATACCCTACACTCATTACATCAACAAGATTAAAATCTGAAAGTATGCTGATCAGTTCCAGACCCCTGCGGTCATTACAGTAATCAGGATTAGTAGATCCATAGTTTTCTATAAGTTTCACATTAAAATCACCCCCAATCAGAATACTAGTCTTGGTGTCTACTGACAAAGAACAATCAATTATGTTTAAAGCCTTAGATAATGCAACAAAGTTTTTGTTCGGTACACCATAAAAATCATTATTATAAAAATTAATTAAATAAATTGTGGTCTTTGGTTTCAATTTGTATTCCAAAATTTGAATATTGGTATTGGCAAGGTTGTCTAACTTCAGATCACTAATTGTACCGCCTGCCAAAATTCTAATCCCCATAAAGAGACCACCCACTGCTCGGCCAAAGCTAGGTTTTACTGATGTCAGGCTGAAGCAGTGGTAGCCTTCAATATACAGGTTGTCAACAGCCCAAGTTTCTTGGAACATAAGTATGTCTGCATCATTAATTAGTTCGATCCAAGCAGGGTCCAGAAGCTTGGATTCTAAACCTGCAACATTCCAGCTTAAAATTGATAGGCCATGTTTGAACCCATGTTTGATGGATGTGCTCCCAGTATTCCCAATATCGTGGTTGAGTGAATCGTTAGAAATGGCCGGGATACTATCCGACAATATAATTTCTGTAACAACAGTTTTAACGTGGTGCAATGCAGCTGGAATTGTGGCACCCTCTAAGTTACAGGCTTTTGCATCGTTGCACATTTCTTTATTGGGGGATATACTCAGTCAATCCTGTTCGTCTAAAGATGATAAATAATCGAACCGATTGAATGTAGGAATATTGTACATTGGCCTAACATCAGTCATCTGTGCAAACTGGAACGGATTAGGGATTGGGTAAGGCCTATCCCTATAATTACTCTGATGCATAGTTGGGGCTTGAAAGTGCTGCGGAGGGTTGGGGGTTAGGATTGGCATTGGGGGTTGTGGATGCCAGTTACGGTTGTTGAAGTAGGCGGCATTTGGGTTCTGATTTTGGACAAAAAAGGGTGATTTAATCCGTGCACCAAAATTCATATCCTGAAAAGAGTTAGTGGGGAGATTATTGGGGAAATTAGCCGTGGCTTGTTCGGTGGGTATCAAGTGTCGGTAGAAATATCCTAAGGGGAGGAGCGTGGTGTTGAATTCCCTGGGCGATGGTAGAGGGGCATTGGCTAGTGTTTTCTCTGCCCATTGTGGATTTCTAAAGCTTATGGTGACACAGTCGCCCTCAAATTTTTTCCTAAGTGGTCCAATCCAACCCACTCGCTGTGTGTTAATAATCTCCCTTGCACCATCAATAGGGTAATTGCAGTTAGCAATTAACCAGTGCAAGGTTTTGTTTTTAAGTGATATGGGATTTTCATCCTGATCCTTTCTTAGTTTGGTGACATTTACTAACACTAGTACATATGCACCGCATTCCGGTGGGAGGTTAATGCGGGCAGGAACTTGTCTAGGTGTTTTTGGAATGGGTTGGGTCGAGATAGGATTGCTTATTGAAGTTGCAGGGTGGCCTGTGGTGCTCACATTTGGAAGTTTAGTATTAGTGATGGTATTGATACCAGGGTCCTTCTTTTTATCTGTATGTTCACTATTGGTGTGCGATGTTACTGCTTTTTGTTTAGTAGGTGGGCCATTGGCCAGTGCAACAGGTGCAACTTTGTGTGCATAGTTTGGAATTGTCGGAGGTGCTTGCGGAATATTTGTTTTGGAGCCTGCTATTTTGGTGGTGTTGCTGTCATTTGTACCTGTTGCGGGACCTTCCTTTAGGAAATTCTTAAGAGGGATACTCAGTTCAGCTAGTTGTTTTTCTATTCGAGTAAGCCTATTTTCGATGGGGGATAGGTAAATGTTTAATAATTCCCCCAGTCTTTCCAACAGAGGGTCGTATGCCTTATCTATGTTATCATTAGTATCCATTGTTCTACCCTGCTGGACCGTTTCACTTTCATTCCCCTGAGATATTACCGTAACCCTGGTCGTGTTATGGTTGGGGACAGAGTTGGTATTTTTCCCAGATTTCTTTTGTGCCCGGCCATATTTCCTGGCCATGGTGACCCGGGGCTTTGGTGCATGTGACTTCAGTTTTTGAACTGCCCCCTCTCGCCTGCCTCTCACTTGCCTGGTGTTATCAGCGGATTTTACTTTGGGAGAGGGGTTAATGGGTAGGTCAGGGGTTTTTTCCAGGTCTGTGCTAATATCAGTATCTGAGTCTAACAGGGGAATGGAGGCAGAAAGGTTAACCTCGCTAGGGATGGTGTGAATGTCAACACATACGTCAAGTAGGGGTCTGATGTTATTAGGCATAGCTCGTGCAGGTGTAGTGGCGGTAGCGATAAGGCCAAGTGAGGAACGTTTGGCATGCGCCAGATCTTGTGATACCCTGCGTTCTAAAAGGCTAATGCCCTGATTAATGGCGTCATTGGCCTTCGTTATAAAAAGGTCGATGGGGCCAGTCACAGTGGCAGCTGTTCTGCTGCGAGTGCCCCTTGGGGACATGATGACAGTTACTTGCCCTTATTCTGCGATATAGGTAGCGACGCGGAACAACAGACACAAATGTCAACAACACCTAGCAAAAAGACAGATAGTCCCAACAATGTTTTCTGTCACCACAGTTTCCAGAAGAAAGTTGCCCAATGGGCCAATGAAAAGTACCTTAGAGTAATGACTAAATGGGGTGGCCCGTCCCGTCCTCCTCGTGCCTCAGAGGGCCACAGAGGGCCCGCCCTTTGCCCGGGCTTCGCCCCGGGCGCTCCCGCGCGCGACTCGCGGGGCGAGAGGGGGTGTCAGGCTTTTACTGGCGCCTCCGGGCGCTCTGCACGCGTCACTGGCGCGCCGCCGCCCAAGAGGTTGCTGGGGAGTGTGGTCCGGTAGTGCGACCGCCTCCTGCAGCCTCCCGGCGTGTTGTCCCTCGGCCGTTTCCCTCACGGCACTGCCCGTTGGCAGAGATCAGGTAAGCTCACGGTGTTCCCCCACTGGGCTCCCGGGGTGTCAGGCTTTTACTGGCGCCTCCGGGCGCTCTGCACGCGTCACTGGTGCGCCGCCGCCCAAGAGGTTGCTGGGGAGTGTGGTCCGGTAGTGCGACCGCCTCCTGCAGCCTCCCGGCGTGTTGTCCCTCGGCCGTTTCCCTCACGGCACTGCCCGTTGGCAGAGATCAGGTAAGCTCACGGTGTTCCCCCACTGGGCTCCCGGGGGGTCAGGCTTTTACTGGCGCCTCCGGGCGCTCTGCACGCGTCACTGGCGCGCCGCCGCCCAAGAGGTTGCTGGGGAGTGTGGTCCGGTAGTGCGACCGCCTCCTGCAGCCTCCCGGCGTGTTGTCCCTCGGCCGTTTCCCTCACGGCACTGCCCGTTGGCAGAGATCAGGTAAGCTCACGGTGTTCCCCCACTGGGCTCCCGGGGGGTCAGGCTTTTACTGGCGCCTCCGGGCGCTCTGCACGCGTCACTGGCGCGCCGCCGCCCAAGAGGTTGCTGGGGAGTGTGGTCCGGTAGTGCGACCGCCTCCTGCAGCCTCCCGGCGTGTTGTCCCTCGGCCGTTTCCCTCACGGCACTGCCCGTTGGCAGAGATCAGGTAAGCTCACGGTGATGCAATCAGTAAATATTAATGTTATGGGACATTAATTTCAGGAGGGGTACACACAATTTTGCGTTTGCCACCTCGCTCCATCAAAAGCAGTCTATATATTCACCTTGCACTTTTCTGTAATTTTTCTGCTCTTTCAATGAAACACTTTTTAAAACTGGTATTGGCTGATATATCATTTTAGTGGTCATAATCGAGTGTAAACATTGCATAATGTATCAATTTTAATGCGCGAAGGTGGTACAATCATTCGGGGTGGAATTGGTATCATATGCCGACGACACCCAGTTGTTGATTTCTCTATCGCAGAACACCACCAACACCCCCACCAACTTTAAGTCCTGTATGCAGGCGCTAGCTGAGTGGATGGACTCCCACTGCCTAAAACTCAATGGCTCTAAGACAGAGGTGCTGGTAGTGGGGGGAAAAAGCAAAAGCTGGTCAGCCGAGTGGTGGCCTTCGTGTCTTGGCCCTACTCCTGTACCGTGTGAAGAGGCTAAGAATCTAGGAGTTTGGATCAACCCCTCCCTCTCCTGTGATGGCCACATAAGGCGTCTTGTGGGCAAATGTTTTGGAGTATTGAAGACCCTAAACAAAACCTTAGACCTCCTACCCATAGCGGCCAGAAGGACACTGACGCAGGCATTGGTGACCTCTCGGATGGACTATGGAAACATCTTGTTCCTAGGGTCCAACGAGGGCTGCCTTGGTCGCCTGCAAGTTATCCAGAATTCCGACGCTAGACTGGTGCTAACAAGACCCAGGAGAGCAAATTCTCAGAAGGCTCTGGATGCGCTTCACTGGCTGCCTGTGAAGAAACGCGTGCTGTTCAAATGCCTCCTCTTCTGTCACCGAATTGTCTGGGGCAGGTCGCCTGCCTACCTTAGGGACTTAGTCAGCCGCTACGAACCAACAAGGACCCTCCGGTCGGTGGGTACCGGGCTGCTGACAATTCCTAGGATAAGGAAGGCCAGAATGGGTGGACGATCTTTTGCTTTCCAAGCAGCTCAACATTGGAACAAACTCCCTCCTGCTCTGAGACTGGAGAGCAGTGAAGCGATGTTTAGGGCAAAGCTAAAAACACAACTTTACACTGAGTAGGGACACAGGCTCATATTGGTGATCGTTTAGGAGCTCTTAGCGCGGGGACACGCCGAGATGGCGTTACTGGGCGCTTTATAAGCTCTTTTATTATTATTTATATTATTAATGATTGTGGGCTTTTATGGTTTGTATTTATGAGCTGAATAAAGTTGATTGAAAGAAAGGCTAAGGAGAACTTGTGGATAGATCCTTCTTTCATGTAATGCAATATATTGAGAGAAATAATGTTCTTGCCTCTGCCCAATTCATCAAGCATTCTTGTATTCACGACTGGTTTGAAAACAATCTCTTTAAACAAGACAAGAGGGATTTATATCATACACAAAGGCACCTTTATTATCTGATTTACTATTCCAGGTCCCACACCTACCCATTGTTTTGTGCTGCTTAGTGTGATTGAATCCACATCAGTTGTAGATCTTTATGAAATCATGCAATATTTGTTTCAGCTGATGAGTAAATGTGCAGATGGACACTGGCATTGTTTACGTTAAATCTTGCTCTCACTCACTAAGGTCAATGTGGTGCCTACATGTGATTCAGGAGCAAGGGAAGAACGCGAAGGCCTGAAAATTATTTCATCCTTGATGGAACAGGTTGAGTGGCTTGAAAATCTTTTCAATTCATGCATTTGTCAGTACCTCAAGTCATATCATGTGATGGTGACAAAAAGCAGATGGTAGAGAAATTACTAAATTGACTTATTCATTCCCTTCAATGGGACCTGTAAAAAGAAATGCTCCCATTTTCACCTGGAACTCTTATGTTGATATGTGCAGCATTCAATTCTAGAATTCAATCACACATCTAGTTAGTTCTTTTTCTACTTGTGGGAGCTTGAGCCTTCATGTACCCCAAGTGCATCATGCCCTGTTGGTCACATGAGACAATTTATAAGGTCTTACTGGTCTGAGGAACAAAGTCCTTCTTTCATTTACAGGTATGTTTATTTTTATGACATTGGGCATCATTTGTGTTAGATTGTCAACGATGGGGATAAACATTCTTGTTGTGTTTTTTCTTATTCATGAATCTTTTATGAGGTACTATAACAAGTAAGACTTGCCATCGAAAGTCCTCGCAATATATTGCAAATATGTTCTCATGGCTCAAGATTTCCCTTATAAGCATAAAAATGAAAAGATTATTTTAAGAGCAAAGTCACAGCTTGAACATATCCATAATAGGAAATTCAGCTGAAAGAAAAAGAGGAAGAAATCATAAAGAAAGAAAGAATTATTCATGCTGAATATCACCAGCCTTCAAGGGGTCATGACACAGTGATAATGTTCTCCATTACCTGATCTGTACCTCCTACACCAGGAAATGTCTCCATGTGCAGGACACTGGTCCCAGGTTGTCTCTAAACTTCATTAACGATGGTAGAGTCGTTCCCTCAGATATGGACCCTGGGTGTCATCAAAGAGAGGCATTACTTCATTCATTATATAAATTAGCCTTTCGTACGTGGCTATAGTCATCATGGCTTCTGTTCTTTCGTGTATCCTCTGAGGTAAAGCATAATTTCAGTGTCTCAATAGTTTTGACAATCCAGCGATTGTTTCCAGCGATTGGCAATGCCCACTAGGTCCCCAGTGTCATGGAGGAGTGTGAGTTCCAAAGATGGAGTCTGACCTAGACCACTTGTTCATAAACAAGACCATAGACAACCCCAGTACACTTTCAGTGTTAGGCAGAGCTATAAAATATGTTCATTTCTCCCACTGAGTGACCACATCTCCAGCACTGTGAGAGGGGGGACAGTTTGGCCGTATGTAGCTAACACGAAGATTTTAGGGTTCCAAATGCTAGGCATGGATAATTTTAAAGTAGTAAATTTTAAGTGGGCCTCCCTCAGACTCAGGCCATGGTCACAAAGCAGTTCAGGCTAATCATCCTCCTTATATGCCTTTTGTGTTCTTGATTGCCATCTATGCAACATCAGCTTCCTGGTGGATTTCAACCACATCTCTTCTTTGAGAGTCTCATATAATCCTGATACAAGTTTCTTATATCTTCCCCAGTTCACTAAATACGGGTGCCAGGTGGAGTCCATCAGGTTGGCCATGCGTTGCCTAATTAACTCAGAAGGTAATGTTGAATATATCGTCAATATTAGGATGCACCAGGGTAAATTCTTCCCACAACTCCGTGAAGATTTTAAAGGAACCTTCTGAAACTAAATGCTTGATAGACTCAATAACCTTTTAATGCCATAGAGTCCAGTGAAGCAGTTGTCCTCCAGTAAGCAAGTCATCATTATACTACAGGGTAACTTGCATGTGTTTAAAGTGATTTTGTTTAATGATCCTATAGCAATCTGACCAGGTACTGATGAGGTCATTCAAATAGGTATTTTCTATACTGTCTCTCCCAACATGGTATTTGCAAATTAACTGGGAACCTCTTTCACCTCACTGTATATTGCTTAAATCAGCACCCAGTCTGGTAATTCCAGCAAATTGAAGAATTTGCAAATAGGACAAGTGCTGCGCCGCATGGTAATGGTCAGTGCTTAATTTGTAAAAAACGTAAGTGCCAGGGCCCTCATCAGGAGGCCACTGCAGCTTACACCACTCATTGCCCCTGCCAGCAGTACCAATGGCAGTGTGTGATTCATTATTTTGACAGGATGGCTCCAGTTGCAGAGTTGTAAGACTTCACACGATATTGTCTCTCTGGTTGGAGAATGAACTATGCTCATGGATCACAGCCCATCACGTGCTAGATCCTTATGCAGTAAACAAGGGCACACAAGCTGGTGTGCATGGGTATGTGCATGCATGTGTGTGCATTTGTGTGTGTATGCATGTATCTATGTGTGTATTTATATGCTGAAGTCAGCATCATGTGTGCTCCTCACCCCAGGCTAACAACAATACTTGCATCATAATCTGGCCAGTTTATAAAGAAGATCACCGAATGTGCACCCAAATAGACTTTAAATTCTTGCTGGCAGCAGAATTGGGTAATTGCAGAATACTGACAGTTTTATTGATACATTGTACTTCAATGGTGTCAACACATTGGGGTACACTTCCATACCTTTCTAATAAATGTGTTGCACTGTTAATTTAAGTTATAATATAGATATTTGTAACATAAAGGGTTCACCAGAGAAGTTGCCTCTATCTGCTTGGGACGGAATCCTTCACAACTGGTTCTATGACTGAAACACTTATGCTTCTGGAATAGATGTGATTTGCTAGGGTCTCTGAAGAGCTGAAAGATTTTAAAAAGCTTGATACGAGGTGGGAGTGAATCCCACCACCGAGCTGTTGCAAAAGTGGCTTCCTCTATGACTTTTTTAAATTTAGGGCAGTTAGATAACACATGCCATGTATGTATGTATGTATATATATATATATATATATATTTTTTTTTTTCTACAGCACAAACCTAGCCAGAAGACAGTGGAGAGCTGTGCACGAGTAAAGACAAGCTTAAAGTCAATAAATATTAGGAGAAGAAGCAGTGTTGTAGTGGATGTCCCTGCACATTCATGAGCTTAATCCCACCACTAAATCTGGTAAGAACATTGCCAACATACGCAAAAATATAAAAAATCATGTGGAAGGCAAAGAAAGCCTTAGTTAAAAAAAAATGGCCAAAACGCTTCAAATGCTGCAGGAAACAAGTCTAACCCATTTTTGGAAGTACATCAATAAACTGAAATTTCCGAACTTCAGCAGGTATAATGGTCTTCCGGAAGGATCCTGGGTGAGACATTTAAAAGCGTTATTTACTGCCAGTCAGCAGCATCAGATGACCCTTTCAAATGGGGGATTGCAGACCAGTCATTGGAAATACACAGGACTTGATCGCATCGCCCAATCAATGAAAAATGGCAGAGCGCCATGCCCCAAAGGCCTCCTGGCTGGAGTATTTAAATGTGCCACGGAGGACTGGGCACAGTTGCAAACTCCCCTTTTTATTCAAGCCTTCCTCTCTGCTCAAGTTCTAGATGCATGGAGGGGCTCCATCCTGGGCCCAATCCTTAAGAAAGCGGAACCAACAAATCCATCAACTACTGTTTGATAGCCCTCCTAGACTTAGAAGCCAAAGCTCACGCTCAATCATTACTCAAAGAGCTAGAGGCCTGGGTAGCTGAAAAATGTGCTTTGACGTTTTTTCAGAAGGGGTTCCAAGCAGCTGCTTCAACAATAGATAACATCACTGCACTTGCAGTTCTGAGCCACCTAGCAGCTCAAAAGAGCAAGCTCCTACTTTTCTGCTGTTTCATTGACTACAGCGCTGCTTACAAAAAGGTAGATTCCCCCACGTTATGGAGAAAACTAAACATGCCGGACATCCACTGGTAACTACTAAAAGCTATCATCTCTGCATTCCAGCATATGGGTCCACATGAGAACAGGGCCTCACACTGTCACCTCCAAAATCCCGGTTGAAGGTGGCCTGAAGCAGGGGTGCATTCTTGCACACCTGCTCATCAACTTATATACAGCAGATTTGGGTTAATTCCTGGAGAATAGCTGCGTGGTACCTCCATGATTAGGCCAGTCAAACTTACACATCTTGCATTGTACCGATGACATTGTTGTAATGGATCACACCAAAGTCGATATTCAGCAAGCCATGAGCAGACACTACCCATATATAACTAAGGGAATTTCCTTATAATCAACCAAGATAAGATCAAACAAAGACCTGATTTTTGGTCACTGTAAGTACAAAACATTTCTAACATGGCGCATAGAGACCACATCAAGCAAAACAAAAACTAAGTATACTTACCTTGGGGTATGGTTCAGTGAGATCTCCAATCCTACAACCCACAAAATAGCCTTTAAAAAGAAAGCCAGAGGCATCATATATGGTCTTACTTGCCTTAATAAGAAGCTAAAATGCGTCTCGGCAGCACCCATTCTGAAGGTCATGAAGACGTATTTTCCTTCTGCACTGCACTAAGGGCATCAGGCTTTTCCTGGGGCCTGCACTCCTAGTTTAGACCATGTACAATGTACGGTCTACAAAAAAGGATTCCAACTGCCTAGATGCAATTGGAGAACCAGACTCCCTCTGGAACTTGGAGTGTCAAGACAAACTCCAACCTGTGAGATTGATAGTTTGACATATTTCATCAGGTTCATGAAAGCGCCAGCTAACTCACTCAGGGCTCACCTGAAAAACACATTTGAGAGCCTTGGGAACCCTTGGCAACAGCAAGAACAAAAATCAGTTGCCTCTCTTCAAGTTGAAGGATCAGCGATTAAATGAGATGCCATCTCTTACATGGCTAAGAAAAGGGCTATCAACAGGCAGCTGCAAATAACCTCCTGTCTGTTGGACATTCATTCTATAAAGTCTTCAAGCATTTTTTCCCCTTTGAACAGCTCTTACTTATCAGGGGCGGCACAACCACACCTCTCAGAGGCCGTTAATAGACAGGCACACCGATATATTTCATAGATGTGCCTGTTAGCTCTACCAGTAGCCAACTTTAATCCATCGGCCCATCCGGGTAAATAGGGGGCCTGTAACCTCTGCAACTAAAAGCATGAATCATGGTTGCACCTTCTGTGTTGCCTCCCTATGCTTGACGCCACCTGGAGGTCCCTGCTGAAACCAATTTGCATGATAATGGCGGTTTGTACTTGTTTGAAGGTCTTGTTGCTGTGTATCTACCAAACCGACTTCAGAACTCTATTGAGCTGTGGTAAATTTGTTAAGGAACTCAGAGGTCAGCGCTCAGCTCTGCCTCCGACGTGCTGATTACTCAAAATCTAATAACGGACTATTAATCACAGACACCCTAAAACAGGAATTGGTGTGGTAAGGGTCCCCTAGGTCAAGTTCTGCATGAAGCCCCCTGGTTCATCATCCCCACCTACGAGCCAACCACTGACTACTGAATGCTGAAAGCTGGAAAGGAGAACTTGGTGCAGTAAGGGTCCCAACCTATGAACTCTATGTAGCTCCTTAGTCTCCATTACTGAGAAATTGAAAAATAAGATCTCGGTGTGGTAAGGGGTATTCAACTCCTGAACTATATGAAGATTCTTGTCTTTATGATTGGGAGGGCAAATTGGGGATTGACTGCAAATTCTTCAATCATTTTTAGTCTCAGCTCCCACCGAATAGCTCTGAGTAAAGAAATTGTATGCACCATGTGAAGCACCTCTCTCACTTTGCCACAATTCCACCAACACACCCTGAACCTAGTTACTGAGAAGGCAAACTGGGACACAACTGTTGGGTTACAAGTCTGTAGCTCTCAGTTATAGGGTTCAGGGGATAGCCATGAGTGCAGTAATTGCATGCATCACATGGCACATGTGTTCCTCCCTGCTACAACCTAATTTAAGCATTTTAGTCCAAGGGGACAGAAATAAACTTAGCACCCTGCACAGTTTTTATATCCTTTCCTACTCCCTTTTTTGTTACCGATATGATTTTAGGTTTTAATAACTTTTAAGAAGAAAGCAAAACATGGTTGGTTTTTATTTCTGTAACTTTCGTACCTGGAAAGCAGTTTTTATTTATTATTGTTTGCTCATAAATTGTTATGGTTTTTTATTTACTAAAACAATAAAATTGATATTGAGTTGTGGACGAATAATGAATTGTGGTCTAGTGTTCATTAAAGAGGTGAGTGGGCAAAGTTACTATTCTAACTCTGCTGGGGGCATCACAGGGCAAATGAAGTTTTCTAGCTCCATTGGAGCGTCCCTCAGGGCAGGTGCTGGACAGTGACTGGAGGCAATTTTACTATTTTTACTCCAATAGGGGTGTCCCTCAGGGCATGTGCTGGACACTGATTGGGGGCAAAATTACTTTTCTAACCCCGCTGGGGTCAGACAGTGAGAGGGTGGGTGAATAAAATGCTAGAAAAAAAGAAGAGATTTTTTTCTTTTCTTTGCATGATAAACAGAGCACACTGCAAATACTGAGGAAATCCTGAAAATTCACACCTTTCCAAACAAAAAACATCAGGAGACATTACTGAATTTTAAGTAAGTGAACATAAAAAAACAGAAGTCACCAACAAACCAAAACCTAACAATGCCAAAGGCTATAAAACAAATAACTTATTTTATGTTATTTTCTCCACCATAAGAAAACCAACAACACTGAAAGTCCAAAATCACAAAGTCCAAGGTGGAATTTGAAAATTGCAGTCCTCCTTCTAAAGTACCAAGACAGACCATAGTACAGGTAAATACATCTCACCTTTCCATTTCTTCTTCTCTAACAAAGTTTTATTTTTCCTAGGTAAAAAATGCAAGTTCACATTTTCCACAGGATATGCAACGTGTTAATTTTCTCCAAAGAATGGCAAAATTAACAAACCATTAGCATATTTTTCCCAAATAGCAAAAGTAAGAGAGTGCAAAAATGAAAGCAATAACAATACCAAAAACACATCAACTTACACTTCTTTCTGTTTATTTTTTTTCAACAGATTCAACAATAATGACTGCAGCTAGACAAGCTATGTATGTAAAATCGAGAAGGGGAAACCAGCTTCTGAAATATGGTGGATATCTTTGTTGTAAGGATGGATTGACTGATCCCAGGAGTCATTGGAGGGGAGTGTAATATTTTTCACCCTATTGCACAGGCAGAGTGGTTACTCTAGGTTACTGTGTTGAAAGCACCTCTGAGCATAACCACTCTGCCTCTGCAATGGAGAAAAAAGGATGAGAAAACTTCCAATAAATAAAAACTCTTGCATCCACCTCCAATGAACCCTGTTGCACAGTTCTGAAGAAGGTAGCACAAAACATTCCCATTCATGCATTCATTTAGCTAGTAGTTAGCCTGCAATTCCCACCCTTAGAAGTATGATCCAGAGACAAAAACAGGCAAGTAATGTTATGTTATGTTATTTTAAAGGACATTTCTAAAGTGCCTGCACACACACAGGTTTCTTGGAGCTGAACTTGTGACATTGCAGACCTTTTCTGATATTACTATTATCTCCAAGCTAACTATTACTTTCACTAATGAACCTTTTGGACTGCAAGACAATGGAGACACTCCATAAACTGGTAAAATTTGAGAATAGTGATGTTTGGATGATGGATGGTACTTTTAAATCCACAACCCATCCATTCGCCCAAATGTACTCTATTCATGCTAAAATAAATAACACAACCGTACCATTAGTGTACAATTTACTCAATCAACATACACCTATATCGTTTTTGACAGTGGAAAAAATCTAAATTCTTACATAAAAGTCCTATAAAAGTGATAATTGACTTTTAATTAACAATAATTAACACCATTTGTAAATTGTACCCCACCACTCAAATTCAAGGAAGATATCTCCACTTTTCTCAGGCATATTGGCGTAAAATTAAAAAAAAACATCTTTAGTTGAGGATTATGTGTATGACAGTAAATTACAATTCAAATTACAAAAACGTACTGCCTTATACTTCGTACCTCCTGAGTGTGTAGACTAGTTCTACACATCAATTAAATAATCTGAATATTTTACACAAAAGTAGAAGAAATTGCCGTCCTTACTAAATTATTTTGAAGACACATGCGGCATCATTATGATCCTGGTTGGACCGGCACCATAGCGGAAGCAGTACCACCCGGCTAGTAGTTGGCGGCCCCGCTGCCCTGATTACCATGGGGCCGCATTCACGGTGGTTGCAATTTGTATATTTTCTATTGCGCCCCCCCAAAGTGGCCGGTGACCTGCCATGAAAGGGCATTTGGGAAGGGGAATTGTAATCCCTACGCCAGTGCCTGAGCAAGCACCACCCTCATTGTAGGGATTACTGACCCTCCGATGCACCAACAAGCTCCTTGAGCCCGTCGGAAGCACCGTGTGGACAACAGGGGCAGATGTTGGTGGGTCTGACACCGATGAGATATCGATGTCGGACCCACCGACATCATAATAAGCCCCTTGGTTTATTCATCTAAGCAATCGTATGATACGAAAATAGCAACAGTGGGAAGGTTACTCCTTATTCCTAACTACAAAACACAAGGCATACAAGACTATTTAAACCGAGGAAATATCCTTCACTTGACATCTGCAATCCCGAGCCTTAACCACATAACAACCACTGACCTGCTAACAATAGAATTTATTAACCTCGGCAACAACACAGATAAGGAAGGTACCCTTACAACCTGGAGGAATGCGGAAATTGTCAAGAAAATTCTTAATGGAACTGCCAAATTCGAAGAGTGAGGAACTTCTCTTAAAGAAGAGGCAACACCAGGTTATCCGTCCCCCTATTAAGGAAGCGTGTCAAAAGAGAAGATCATACATGGGCTAGTCGACCAACATATTCAGTATTGCAAGGTGCCAGGGGTGCGGAATTCGTCAACAACGAACACCCGAATAGACAAAATCAGGGTACAAATGAAGACTGAACCAATAGCCGGGCAGCTAAAATCGATCGAAAATTAGTAAAAGTACTTTCTTGGAACATTGCTGGTGCAAAAGAAATCCTAAATGACGACAGAAAAACGGGCACTTGGGACACCTATGACATCATAGCTCTACAGGAAACGTGGCTAATAGAGCCAATTGACGTTCCAGGCAAAGTAAAGTAAAGTCCACATTTGTAAAGCGCACAATCACCCGTAAGGGTCTCTAGGCGCTGGGGGGCCGTCGGGAAGATTAAGCGAGCTATTGCCCAGAGTCACATGGTGCTGGGCTAACCTGCCGCCGGAGCCAGGGATCGAACCGTGGTCCCCAGATTCCAGCGTCAGTCGCCCTGGCCGCGGCGCCACACCTCTCCCACTAGGCAGATTATGCTTTCATGTCAGTGCAACCCGCACTCAGCATCATGGGCGTGCGAAGGGGGGACTGTCGGTTTATATAACCACTGCATTAAACATCAAGGCCTCCCAATTGGCCGCACCCACGGCAGACATGCAAATCATCAAACTCGAAAGGGTATCACAGGCAAAAACTGGAACTATTATCTTAATCAATATATATGCTCACCCGAAAAACAAAGTAAAAAAAGAGCTATTCAAATGCATTAATAACGTCGTATCTGGCTTCCGCCTTGAACAACCAGCATGGTAGAGAATCCTTACAGGCGACTTCAACGCGAATCTCTTACTACGCCCGGAAGATGAGGACAATATCATCACTGCTAATGAACTCTGGGGTGTGGAAACCCAGGAGATTCCGCCCGCAAAGAAGATAGACAAAGTGGGTAAGCAGTTGATAAGGGACCTCAAGCACCTAGGGTTGCGAGTACTAAATGGAAGAACTAGTTTAAACCAAAGGGGTTTTGTCCGTTCTGGGAGCCTGGCAAGACGTCTATTAAATTTTTTCAAAAAAAGTTACCTGGCCACCAATTTCAGTACTGCTAATTAATACTGCAGATTCGAAATACAACGCAAAAAATCATTGTACTTTACTTTCATATTTGTATTGATTCAACTTCATTTTAAACACGTATTCCTCACTCTTGATGCATAGGAGGAATACACATTTCATTCAGTACATTGTGCGACTCAAAATTATATGAAAAACATTTTATAAACACATATTAGAAAGTCAAAAACAAAGACAAAACACTGTTGTATTTGCATCAAATAATTACACCAGTCCAAAATTTCAACAATTGCCTGCCAAAATTAAAATTCTATGTGGCACTATGACAGGCAGACTGCAGGGAAAATTATTTTTTATAAAGGTTCTCTCTCGGGGTATATTTCAATTATGACACCCTCACTAGAGTCCCATTCAATGTTGGTCCCTCGCAGATGATTAAAGACGTCCCGACGCGTTTCCAATCCCCTTCTGCATTGGGGGATTATCATCAGGGCTTTAGACCACGGTGTAATCCTAGTAATTAACAAAATAATATATCATGAGTAACGCCTTTCTTTACCTCTCCTTATCCAACTTTTAAATAAACCAACCCACTAAGCACACACCAAGGGTACCTTATAGCTTTTGATGGGGTTCTTTTAATGTTCCATCTTCTGTCCCTAAACACAACCAAATTGATTTTCTGTAATTTTGAGTCTGACATTATGGGACAATCTTAACTACGATCGTTGTTTTTTATGACTTAGAGTTGGAAGAACTTACTTCGTACATCTATTTCGATGACTCCCCACTTGCGTTCGTGTTTCCAGACACAGTCAACTTAGGACGTTTTGAATTCACCCTACAAACAAATAAATTGCCATTGTTTAAACAGACCCCAGTTGCTCACTGTTTGCATTTTAGGAAGAGCTTTCTGCGGCGTTTCTCTTACTTGTGTGAAAGGTTCCTCTTCTACCAGATGAATTGCATCCTCATCTAAATTTGGGGCAGCATCATTTCCTGTCGCAACCAAACAGAGGAAATTGTTTTAAAAAGCAGTGTAAATGGAAAGCTGTTTGTTTAAATGTGCGCTTTCATCGTCTTTGTTAATCTATCTGCTGCAGCTCATTATGTTATTGCATAGCATGTTGTCGCGATGGAGTACTTATACCACTGTGACATTTTTGTTCTGTATGACAGTTTCACCGCCCGTCTACTTCCATCCATGCACATTTCATAACAACGTTCGCGGAGGGTTGCACTTACTTTGCAGCTTTGTTCTTCTGGCATAGATTCAGTATTCTTCCACCTTGATTCGGAAAGTAGCATCTCTCACCAAACATGCATCACTCGATGCTTATGCTGTCTCTGCCTTTATACGTGTCATTATCGTGTTCCTTGTCCGTTTGGATTCTGGGACTTGTGGCTCCAATGTTCAAGTTAGTGCTTGATTCAACTCGCTTAGATCATTCAATCCTCTTGTTGTACAATGAAACTTTAGAATTAGATACGCTTCTTTTTTAGCCAGCATATTTTCTAAATTGCCTCCGCGTGGGGGCAATTTAATACCGGATAGTACAGTCCATTGAAAGTCTCTTTCTGAATGTTGTTGGTCAACAAAATGTTGCACCATTGGGGCGGTCAGTACATGATTTTTGAATCACGATCTATGTTGTACGATTCGCTGGTTCACCTGTTGTGTCGTTTTCCCAATGTATATTTGAGAACATGGACATTTGATCGCATAGATGGTATTCCTAGTTTTACAGTTAGTGAACTCATTGTGTGTCCATTTGATACCGTCATGTATAAACTCATGGCCCTCAATTGTCGGACTGCAGACGGAGCAGTTACCACACTTTCTGTGACCTTGAATGGGGGGTAACTCCACTGCGTCCATGTATTTATTGGTATGCGGACCAAACGTGCAGGTATACGGAGTATGCAGAGATAAAAGAAAAACTCAAATTCGGCACGCAAAGAAGACTTTATGGTTAATGCATCCATCTTTAATGACCAATTAAGGGATCGAGGTTATCCCCGAAAATTGCTGAAACACACTGTCAAAAGAGCTTGGTATACACCACGAGACACCCTGCTAATCAAATGAGTGAAACCTCCCATGGAGAAACTGGTGTGTGTATCCACGTTTGGTCCGCATACCAATAAATACAAGAAGATAATTCTATCAAATTGGCACCTCTTAACCGGATTGGACCTCCAGATGGAAAAACCTCTATTTGCCATGAGTAAAAAGTAAAAACATTGGGCAAAAAATAATCAGAGCTGACTTGGGACGAACATCAACGCCAGTTAGTGATTTGCGCACGCAGTGGAGTTACCCCCCATTCAAGGTCACAGAAAGTGTGGGAACTGCTCCATCTGCAGTCCGACAATTGAGGGCAATGAGTTTATACATGACGGTATCAAATGGACACACAATGAGTTCACTAACTGTAAAACTAGGAATACCATCTATGCGATTAAATGCCCATGTTCTCAAATATACATTGGGAAAACGACACAACAAGTGAACCAGCGAATCGTACAACATAGATCGCGCATCAAAAATCATGTACTGACCACCCCAATGGTGCAACATTTTGTTGACCAACAACATTCAGAAAGAGACTTTGAATGGACTGTACTATCCGGTATTAAATTGCCCCCACGCAGAGGAAATTTAGAAAATATGCTGGCTAAAAAAGAAGCGTATCGAATTCTAAAGTTTCATTGTACAACAAGAGGATTGAATGATCTAAGCAAGTTGAATCAAGCACTAACTTGAACATTGGAACCACAAGTCCCAGAATCCAAAGGGACAAGGAACATGATGATGACACGTATAAAGGCACAGACAGCACAAGCATCGAGTGATGCATGTTTGGTGAGAGATGCTATTTTCCGAATCAACGTGGAAGAATGCTGAATCTATGCCAGAAGAACAAAGCTGCAAAGTAAGTGAAACCCTCCCCGAACGTTGTTATGAAATGTGAATGGATGGAAGTAGTCGGGCGGTGAAACTGTCATACAGAACAAAAATGTCACAGTGGTATAAGTACTCCATCGCGACAACATGCTATGCAATAACATAATGAGCTGCAGCAGATAGATTAACAAAGACAATGAAAGGGCACATTTAAACAAACAGCTTTCCGTTTACACTGCTTTTTTTTAAAATTTCCTCTGTTTGGTTGCGACAGGAAATTATGCTGCCCCAAATTTAGATGAGGATGCAATTCATCTGGTAGAAGAGGAACCTTTCACACAAGTAAGAGAAATGCAGCAGAAAGCTCTTCCTAAAATACAAACAGTTAGCAACTTCGGTCTGTTTAAACAATGGCAATTTGTTTGTATAGTGAATTCAAAACGTCCTAAGTTGACTGTGTCTGGAAACACGAACGCAAGTGGGGAGTCATCGAAATAGATGTACCAAGACTCGAGTAAGTTCTTCCAACTCTAAGTCATAAAAAACAACGATCGTAGTTAAGATTGTCCCCTAATGTCAGACTCAAATTTACATAAAATCAATGTGGTTGTGTTTAGGGACAGAAGTTGGACCATTAAACGAACCCCATCAAAAGCTATAAGGTACCCTTGGTATGTGCTTAGTGGGTTGGTTTATTTAAAAGTTGGATAAGGAGAGGTAAAGAAGGGCGTTACTCATTATATATTATTTTGTTAATTACTAGGATTACACCGTGGTCTAAAGCCCTGATGATAATCCCCCAATGCAGAAGGGGATTGGAAATGCGTCGGCACGTCTTTAATCGTCTGTGAGGGACCAACATTGAATGGGACTCTAGTGAGGGTGTCATAATTGAAATATACCCCGAGAGCGAACCTTTATAAAAAATAATTTCCCCCGCAGTCTGCCTGTCATAGTGCCACATAGAATTTGAATTTTGGCAGGCAATTGTTGAAATTTTGGATTGGTGTAATTAATTGATGCAAATACAACAGTGTTTTGTCTTTGTTTTTGACTCTCTAATATGTTTTTGTAAAATGTTTTTCATATAATTTTGAGTCGCACAATATACTGAATGAAATATGTATTCCTCTTATGCATCAAGAGTGAGGAATAGTTGTTTAAAATGAAGTTGAATCAATACAAATATGAAAGTAAAGTACAATGATTTTTTGCGTTGTATTTCGAATCTGCAGTATTAATTAGCAGTACTGAAATTGGTGGCCAGGTAACTTTTTTTGAAAAAATGGACGAACAAAGCAGGATAAACTCCCCTCCACCACCTACATAGGCCACAGCACAAGTACAACCTTGTATTATACCATAGTCTCGCTTTCTCTATTAGGATTAATTAAAAAGTTCCAAATAATATGCTCTCTAGATAGCGACCATTCAATGCAGCACATCGAAATAAAACTGGCACCGTCCAAATACTCACAAGCCCCAACAACAGCAAGGGAAATTTCAACAATTAACCTGTAGCGCTTAAGGTGGACGAATAATACACTACCACAAATAGCACAGGACGCTAAGAAGCTATTTCAAACGCTAACTCAAGAAAATGAATTGTGCGCTGAAACTTGGTCTACCTTCTTGAACAAACTACCCAAGACTGGTGTCAACCATAAAAAGAAGGCCAACCCAATGAACAACGTCGATTTCAGCAAGTCCATACTTTCCCTAAGAAGACGTCTGCAGAAATTCACGAGGCGAGCCCATGGTCACAACGTAAGTTCAAATGTCTGGCAAATAGTACGATCAACAAGGAAACAATTCAAGAAACTAATCTGGACTGAAAAAAAAACCGAGTCACTGACTTCTGGACCAAAATATTACACAATATAAAAAATCTGATTCCAGAGCATTCTGGTTGCAAGTAAATTCATTGAACAGACCAGCACAAACAATACGCATGACCTGTATCACTGAAAAGGCATGGGTCCACTATCTAGTCGATATCTTTTCAATAAAATCACCGACGCCTCCGATAACAACAGCAAATATTACACATAAATCATTAAATACAGTGGCCCCGAAGAACACTGCCTGTGTTCAGTCTAACACCTCCGGAAACAAATAGGAAGGTCCAGACCAAACACTGCGGACAAATGAGGAACTTGAAATATTACAAATAATAAAGAGAAGTAGGCAAGACAGTGCACCAGGACCAAATGGTGTCCCTCAGGCAATTTACAAGGAGGACCCCCACTACTGGGCCGTAACTTCAACATCTTGTTTAGGTCAATAAACAACACAAGTCGGCTCCCAGAAAGCTGGCGAGGGGCGATCATTAATCCCATCTATAAAGACGCAGATCGTAAAAATCCAGCCAATTACCGGCTGATAGCACTTATCGATGCTGAAGCCAAATATTACGCATCCCTGGTGTTAACTGACCTTGCACAATGGTCCGAAGCCAATAATAAAATCCCAATAAACCAGACAGGGTTTCGCTGCGGCACGGGCACTATGGCTAATGCCATGGCGATAAGCTTAATAGCCGAAAAAAGTCTTCAAAATCATCAAGCGCTGTACGCCTGCTTTATAGACTTTAAGGCGGCGTTCGACCGTGTCAGCAGGCAACTACTCTGGTCTAAACTAAAGCAGCAGGGCCTGCCGGATTCAATCTTAAATCCAAAAATGGACATGTACAACAACACCTGGATGCAGGTAAAGATCGACAACGGGCAGCGGCTAACGCGGAAGAACAGTACCTTTGACGGACTAAAACAAGGCTGCGTTTTGGCCCCCCATCTTTTCAATTTATTCATGGCCGACCTGACATCAAGGCTAGACAGGATCAATGCTCATCCACCGCGGCTAGGAACACTTCGCTTAACACATCTCTCCTATGCCGACGATGTGGTCATCCTCAGTCAGACGAAAATAGGCTTGCAGCGTCTCTTGCAAGAACTGGCCGGATATACAAAACAGAACCTTCTTGAAATACATAGCAAGAAAACAAAGATTATGATAATAACTCGGCGCTGCAAAGCATCACCAACCTTTGTAATAGACAACAATAAATTGGAAGTAGTGGAAAGCTACAAGTATCTGGGGATACAACTGGACAAGCGCCTTAATTTTTCCTTGCATTTCAAGCAATCAAAAAGAAGGGAACAGCCCTGTTACATGCATTTAGCAGTTTATCAAACCAACTCAAAGTACCTTTGTTCAACCCCCTCTTAACTGTCATCAAAGCCAAGCTACTCCCAACAATAGCCTATGGCAGCGTGCTACATCACGGACACTACATCGCCCAGAATGCATCACATTGGGAAACCTATATGTAACTGCCCCAAAATGGCCACCGCCGTAGCGGATTGAATGATTCCCCTTTGATTTCTGAAGTAACAGTTAACAAAACCGGGTGGGGACCGAGGTTGGATGTCTTTTGCCCTAAAACGCTGCTTGAGTGCCGAGCTAACACTTAGTTTCCACACGTAGGAAATCGACAACACGAAGCGGCAAGCCCGTAGCCATGGCCCCAGAGTATTAAAACGTGATAGGGAGAACCGGCGGAAGATGGCGTTGAGAACAAAACGCCGCCGTAGAGAGCAAACGCCGACCTGATACAAGCAAACAAGGTAGGCGACCAAGCGGGGATATTCACATTGAAGCACTAAACACAACGTGCACCAAAGAGCTTACACTGTATCTATGTCAACAGGTCCCCACGTCTAATATTACCAAGAGCGGCTTCAAGCTGTATGACACACTAAAAGAAAGTACAGGTATGTTCCAAGAGTGTTGGTCCATCATTTGACACACTGTCTTATAGAAGTTGAAATAGTGATGTCTCAATTTCTTTAATCCTGTAGATGAACGCTTACATCAATGCAACTACAGGCTGCAGCTTAAAAGAAAAGAGTGAACCTACAGAATTGGCCTTTTAGGAAAACAGGTACATTTATCAGTAATTGAGAGGTGACATGAGGAGATAGGAGTCAGACAAATAATTTAAACAGAATTTGTCTCTTTACACATTTTTGCAGACAAGAGTGAGAGAGCCCTGAAGAGAATCTGGGAACTTGTTCCCCGGATTCGAAACGCGTCAGCCTAGAGAAGGAGAGAGTAGGAACATCTAGTGAAAACCGACCAGTGCATGATCATTAAATTGACCAATCTCCTCTCTTTCTTTAGATTGATTCTTACATTGCCCTTAATTGGTGTAATGTATAGTGATTATTTTTTGAAAAACCTTGCAAAGATTTATTGATTTCTTTTTGCAATTTGTGGTTTAATGTAGAAATGTATATAGAATATGTATAATTGTTTGTACAGTTTTTGTATGTATATATGTCAGTTCGTGTAGAACGTATTAGTTTCTTTCTCACATATGAAAAATTAAAAACATGAATATGAAGTTATAAAAAAAGTCGAAAGGGTAAAATAAAGGTACCCAAACAAACTTAGAATTGTTATTTGTTTGTTTATAGCGACTGTAAGCAAAAGTGGAGTAGGCAATTGATGTTGTTAATAGATATTCAAAGGGTCCAGCCTACCCCACGTCCCAGGACCTAGCTCAATAGTGTGACATACACATCACGGAAGGAGTGCACAGCTTATAGACAAAATCCAAATGGGAGTCTACAAGCGTGTATTCGGCTTACCGCACAACGCATCACCTGGGCAGGTCTGACTCGAGCTCGGCCTGCAGTCTCAAGTACTGCAAAAAAAATATGAGACAGTTAAATTCTGGTATGACGTCTGGATGAATCGGGACATAGAGGTCAATCGCGCCATGTGGGAAGCAATGCATAACAGTTCCAATTCCCAGTACGCCAAGTTCTTAAAACTTTCCCTTGAATCCACCGAACTAGTAGCACTATGGGAAACCAAGCTACCTGTACCAACGTTCAAGCGGGCAGTAAAGAAGGCGGCCAATAGGCATTCACTGATCAATGACAAGACAACCCTGAGCCATCGCTCACATGCCTGGATGACAATACAATCATACAAAAAGTCCACGCCGGCTGCCTATCTAGGACTTGCTTTTTCATCATATGTCAAAATCAAATATCTCAGCTTAAGGATGGGCAACCTGCCAACAAATGCCGATCAACCAAATTGGAGGACCCAAGGCTCCAAGGAGTGTGACTTATGTGGTGCCGCAAAACAAGATGTCATCCATCTGATTTGCATTTGTCCCACACTGGACCAGGAACGCCAGAACAGGTTAATAGCAAAGTTCAATGAATACGGAATTCGCACCTGCCGTTCTGCGATCATACAAGTCCTGCGCTCAGCGGACCCGCAACTCATCTGTAGAGCAGTTACATTTATCACCAAGTTTGAGAAAAAAAGAGGAACTTCTGCAAAGATCCAATACACACCCTGATCTTGCATTTTTTTGTGACTGTTTCTTCTATAACTGACTTGGCTTTTCGAAGTTTAAAGGATACCATATTTACCTATGGTTTTAATTCTTAATTATGTATGTATCTTCCGATCAATTTTAAATACTACTGCATTTTATTTTTGTAATGGTTTTTATTAACTATACAATAAAATAATTTGTTTGTTATTCATCTAAGCAGGTCGCGTCACATGAGGAAACCAAGGTTCCTTACTGACTGCAGGAACTGCTATGTGACCTGCTTAGAGAAAGACTAACAATGTAATTGATGCATGGCACAACTCCATCAACAAATCTATTGATAAATACCACCCAAACCTATATCACTTTCTGGAAATTTTGAAGAATGAGCAAAGATTCCAGGAAATGTCAATTACTCATTCTTTTACAGGTAGACTGAACCCTTGTGTATCTAAAAGAAGAAAACCAATGTCAGAAAGACTATTGGCAGAGATCAAAGATTTCTTTTTGATGGGTGCATCAGACTACCTAGAAAACATTGCCTATATCTTACAATTCAAACATTTTCTAAAACCCTGTCAAAAACCCTGTCCCATTACTTGCATGTTTTAACAACACCCAAATTCAAATTGATATTTTTCTAAACCTTTTTAAAAAAAATGTAATAATCATTTCCTACTTGCAGATTTCTTCTTTTTTTAACTCTTGGCAACTTTTTAACCTCACCCGTCACCTAGAGTCTTTCGAGTTTCAGCTATCCAAATGTGTTTCCAACATTCCGTTTTCAATGTACAAATCCATCCAGTGTTTGAAGAAAGGATGATCCAAAATGCCATTTCCATAAACTGTTTTAAAAATTCCAATGTACATGTCCCAAACCAGAAAAAAACATAATCCACAACAGTCGTTAAAATGTTCCAACATATCGTATATCACTTGGTGGGCATGGGTGCCATATCTTAGAGGAGTCAAAATGGGTGTAGGATCACGCACACTGGTGTGTACAGATTGATAGTTTGTTGTGTGTCTCTGGGGGTTTCACTCTCTGGTCATGAAGTGTACACACAACAATGAGAAGTGTCTCCTGATTAGGGGACGTACCTCTGAGCACAGCGTGTAGCCCACTCTGTGGGGGGTTTAGAACATTGGATGTAAACGTACTCAAACAAAAATTTGAACGAGATGCTTGAGAAAATGTCTCTGGTATTTATTTCATAATTGATATTATCTTCTTCATATCAATCCACAATTCCAGAACATTATTAATCACAAATTTGGACCAAAAGTTTGCATTTCTCAATGCATTTCAGGCTGTTAAGTGGGAAGAGCAGTGGTTCCTACAACCAACAGGCAAATCCTTGGGCAATTGCGCCGCTCCAGCGTATGCAAATATTTTCATGCATAATTTTGAGGAAGAGTACATTTTCAATTCTGATCCATAGAAAGAACACACTCTGATTTTTCTCAGATATATCGATGATATTTTTATCATTTGGAAAGGACCACATGACAAACTCATGCTTGCATTAAACGCTCTGAATAACATCAAAGACAGGATTCAATTCACATTCAGAACATGACATTTTTGGATGATCAAATGAGCAACAACTTGGAGACTGATATTTTTCACAAACATACTGACAGGAACAATTTGCTGCACTTTAACAGCTTTTACCAACAATCTCTTGAAACAATCTCCCATACTCTCAACTATCACACGTGAATGCATTGTATCTCAACCAGAAACATATTCTATACAGATTGATGCAATGCTTGACAGATTTGCACAATGTGGATATCCTCCCAACATCTTTGAACAAGCTAAAGTCCGCTGTGCCTCTGAACCCTGGTCTGCTTTACTGGAAAAAACTCAGAAAACAACCCAGAACTGGATGATTGTGGTATCCACATTTTCGACTATGAGCTAACACTTCAGGAATAATATCACCAAACATTGGGCCTTGTTGGCAATGGAACCGGATTTTAAAAGACTATTCAGTCAGAAGCCCATCTTTACATACAATCGAGGCCGAAACCTGAAGGTCTTACTCACTCATCTTGCCAAAGACATTCCTATTGATGCCTACAATGGTACCAGACCATGTCTCAACTGTAGCATAATGTAATGAAGGGCTCCTCAATGACTCATCATATGAAAGGAACTAAAATCAAACTTAAGGTTACTGCTACCTGTGACACTACTAATTTTGTGTATCTTTTAAAATGTCCATGTGGGTTGCCCTTCGTGGGGAAAACTGAACGAAAAATCAAAACAAGAATCCATGAACACAAGAGCAATATTAGAACGAAGAACATAAAATCTACAGTGGCAGCTCCATTTTTGGATAACCATCACAACATCAGCCAATTAAAATTTCTTGTGTTGGAAACAGTTGAAAAAATTGAAGGACACAACAATAACAACCACCTATTGCAGAGAGAGAATTATTGGATTAAGATATTGAAGTCTTTGAAGCCTCACTGCCTAAACGACAGAATGGATTTTTTGTATTATCTATAACCCTCTACAGCATGTGTGCTTTACTAGATCTTATCTTTTTCTATATCTGTTCTCTAGTTCCAGCCTCACATGCTATATATTCTACATAACTTTTTCTTTCACGTTGATTTCATTTTCTTCATCCTTGACACTTCATTCACTATTAACTTTTTTGTCATCTTTTTCACATTGTGTTGTTATCACACCGTCATGGCACTATTTTTCCCTTCTGTTCTATAATGTATTTTGAAATTTCCAACATTGCTAACATCCTCACATTATTCCTTTTTTGATATTCTATTGGCTTACTTTGGTGTGTATCTACAGCTTTTCTGTTTGTTGTACTATTCACTCACATGATTATACTGGTGTCTCCCCTATTTTCATTTTTATCGTTATATTCTGATGACGCATGCAGCACCTTTATTTCACAATAACATCCAAGGGATATTCACAGGAGCATGTTCTAAGATGGCGCTTAGAATCTTTAGATTTCACATTATCCAATCTTTTGTTCTTCTTCACTGGTAACTATCACCGCCGATTTAGACGCGGTAGAGCGCCCAGTCACAAACACCCTTTTCAGTTTGCAAGCGCGAGGAGTTTCGCCACCCGTAAGTTATCTGATTTGCTTGTAACACTGTGATTCTATCTTTTATTTTGGTAATGTGTTCACTTATCTTGTTCACAAGCACGTATGAGACGTAGATACAGTCTTTGGACATATGCAGTGTTTCATTTTTACCGGTTTCCGATGACGCACTCATTTAGTTTTCTCAGCCTCCCTTATATATAACCTATGTAATTCAATGCAGGTTTTTAACATGGTGATGGTCCTTTGCTGCACGACACGATCTATTGAGAACATAACTTTCCACTATTTGGCCACTTTAATTCCCTTTTGTTTTGGATTTTCGGGCATGTCGTCACAGTACTTGTTAGCGGTACAACTTAGCATATAATGTCATGCCATTGCGTGTTTCCTCAATGAGTCTTCACTTATTGATTTTTAGAGAACCTATTCCCTGATGAAGGACCAAGACACCCCGAAATGCATTGGGAAATACAAATGTTTGGTCCACAATAGTGATTAATAATTTTCTGGAATTGTGGATGGATATGAAGGTAATATCAATAAATAACATCTTGTTCAAATTTTTGTTTGAGTTCGTTTACAATCACCGTTCTAAACCCACCGCAGAGTGGGCTACATGCTGTGCTCAGGGGGACGTCGCCTAATCAGGAGATGCTTCTTATTATATCTTAGAGAAGCTCAGACACTTATAGGGGGCAAACAGTCTACACCTCCAATCACTAGCTCTGTATGGCGTTCCCTTGATCTCTACATGGCTTTGTCTGCTCGGGGTCTAGTGACTTAGCATCCTTTTGCATTCCTTTCTTGATTTTATCAATATAAGTGAAGCAGATCTCCCATTGTACCAATCCCCACACCTTTCTCTTCTTTGCTTATATTCTTCGCATTTTCCCCCTCTTTTCGGATCCCTTTGTCACATACCTTATTTCTCAGGCCATACAGATTCTGGTACACATGGCATTATTGACATGGTGGTCTTTGGTCTACATTTGTCTCCTCATTCTTTATACTCCTCTACTTTGGAATTATAATTATTATCTGGAGGATGTGAATGTATTTGCTGTCTGTCATTATGTATCTGGTCATATTCATGTCATGTGATTATGTTTAACTTCTTACATATATTTATCAATTTTGGCATGTATCACAGTATAACTTGATTGTATATCTTTTTTCGCTAAATACAATAAAATATTTTAACTCAAAAAATGTTCCAACATGTACAAAATCCCAAACAGTTTGATTTTTACAAATGTTTAAAAAAGTACTTACTGATGTACTTTATCACTTTCTTTAAATGTATATTGAAATACAATACAACCATCCCAACACGGATATACTACTGCAATCTATTTAGGAATTAAAATGTGTCTAAAATATAGAAATAATACAGCATCTTACAACCTTACTATTAGATACCTCCCCCATCTATCCTTGCAATACATTTAGTCACCTATATAGATTTAAAATGAAGATAAAGTTGTTCTTTCCTGACTGCAGCATTTCCTGACTTCCAATCTCCACTGCAGCGCTTTATCGACTGTCGAAACAGGCGCACAACTGCATACATCATTGCTGAATGTAAAAACTGAAAAAGGACAATTTCTCCCATTGAAAAATTTATTAACATTGCTACAACTCATAAAAAAAAGTTTTTTATTTTTAGAAAGTTATAACGATTCAATACGTATATTTTTTTTAAACATTTAAAAAAAAGTTATAATAAATATTTTGTACAAATTGTGCTACCTTTTTTATTAAATACATAAACAATAATTACAAGTGTATTTTATTTATATGTATTTGTTCTTAAAATATTTTTTAAATGTTCACTTTTTAAAAATTGTATTTTATCAATTTAAAATATGTAAATAATGTAATTTGTACTAATTAATTGATTAAAATCAATGCTCGAGTATTTATATAAATACCTAAGTATTCGTCCATTTCCCCCCTATATCACTTATCTCCAATACCAAAATTTTAATATTACAAATTTCTATATTTGCAATAATATTATAGTGCATACGTTAATACTCAAGAATTAAAATTAATACATGTGTCTTAATATACTTCCCTAGCCTCAACCCCTACATCCCTTGTGTCTATTCCTAATAATTCTTAATGCTAAAAAGTACTTATGGCATTTTGGGAAATTTTATTTGTTAAATTACTGTATACATTAATGCTCAAGTAATTAAATGAATGCCTGAGTATTGATACACTTCGCCACCCAATACCCCTAAATCCCTTGCATCTCGTGTCTATATTGTAGTTTTACAAACGTCTATGCACATGCAAACTAATCTTATTAGTAATAATATTGTGGTATTCATTAATACTCATGTATTAAAATGAATACCATAGTCTTAATGCACTTCCCCTCCCAAACCCCTATATCGCTTGTATCCCTTTGTATAACGAGCCTAATTCACAGTGTTAGAAACTACTTTTTACATTTTAGGATATTGTATTTGTATTTGTAATTGCTGTATATATTAATACTCCAGCAAGTAAAATACCAGTGTATTAATACACTTTCCCGCCCAATACCCCTATATCCCTTGTATCCCGTACCTAAATTTCCTTACCACATGTTTAAAAATATTATTTACAATATTGTATAAATTAATACTCAGACATTTAAATATATAACTAAGTATTAATAAACTCCCCCACCCAAAACCCGAATAAACCTTGCATTTCATTCCTGAATATTAGTGTTGCAAAATATCTTGGAACTTTTATAAAAATATTATTAATATTTATATTGTTGTGGAAAGGTAGCCTGTGTCGATTAAGGCAGGACCATTTCAGCCCATTTCTGACATTAATGTGCCTCAGATGGAGAAGAGCTGGTTGTCTGCTCTGGGAGAGGCTAGTGGACTGGATTCTTCATCAGCTTTAGGGTTGCTTTCTCCCCTGGCCTTGCTAAGGAGACAAGTTCCTCCTTTGCAGACATGCTAAGGAAAGTAGTACAGTTTTAAACTTGTCACTTCCTACGATGCAAAGATCCACAGACCCTTTGATTGAGGTCCTTGTTCAGGGACAGAGAGGGGAAGAACCTGTTCTTCTGTTTGAGGAGGCCCTTTTTGATATTTTATTAGATACTTGGACCATTCCTCATTCAGGGGCATCGGTGTACCAGGATATTGCACGTAGACACCTGCCTGCGCCTGTGGACCTGGTTTGTCTTTATAGACATCCATCCAGTCAAAGCTTGGTGACTCAGGTTGTGACTTCTTCACAGGATACAGATTCAATACCTAAGACTGCAGTGGGTGGTAAAGAGACTTTGAGTCGTGATGTATGTGGTAAGCACATCTTTGCATCTGCAAGCACAGCCTTGAGATCCACAAATACAGCTTTTGTGCTAGGGCGATATTCCCATGCTTTATAGGATTCACTACATAATATGTTGCCATCTCTTCCGGATAACCTCCACTCGGAGATTGGTGATTTGATTAGAGATACCATACCTTAAGGTGTGGTATGGACAGTACAGACTCTGTAGGTCGCGCCATGGCATCGGCAGTGGCATTAAGGCATCAGGCTTGCTTGGCAACTTCGGGTTTCTCGGAGGCTGTCCAGTCGACATTTGCCAACATGCCATTTGATGGTGCCCATCTTTTTGGGAATCAAGCTGATGCAGCGTCAAGACGCTTCTGTGATATGCAGAAGGTCTTCAGAGTCACAGCTTTTCATTGTTTGTTACTGGTGTGACTTGTCCTTATACTTGAGATGTAGGCTATTTCTTTATAAGCAAGTAAGCTTTGATAGGGCATGTTACTTGTCTGTTGTTGGTTTGACCACTTGATGTTCCTGTAAGAGCAGATTTTTGAATTTTCAGTACCATATTTTCCATCTTTTAGGTTGATATTACGGTGACCGAGGGAGGTTTCCCTATGTCCCTTGGCCTCTGAGGATGAGCTTTGTGCTCAAGAATTTATTGTCAAGAGACCTGTCTTCTTGTATGGAAGATTTTCTGATGCACGCTTCTTGATGCACACATATTTATTATGGCGCTGATGGGTTCAGGACCTAGGCTTTGTATTCTTTTGAATACATGTGCTTGTGGTTCCTCCTTCATTAATGTCCTTTTGGATTATGCTTTTTATGGTGCAGGTTGTGTTCTCTACATTTTTATTATATGTGCTTCACTTTTTGGAAAATTGTGCAAGTAAACTCAGAGTTTATGGTGTATTCTTTGGAGACATAAGTTAGTGGCCTTCTCCTCTGTGGAAGGGGATAGGTAATTCATTTGTTCATTTCTAGAACATGATGGTGTGAACTCTTACGGGGTGTAATAGGTAGTGTCGGTAACAATCTGTTGGAGACTTCTAGATGCAGATTCCTTACCAGTTTTTTTCATACAGTTCATAGTTGGAGTTTTTAGGCTCTATTGAAAGCTCTACTTGTTATTCTCCCACACTGCTTTTAGCATCTGTCTGGGAGTTATATAGTACCTGTTCTTTTGAGTATGTATCTATTTTCTCTGTGTTTCACAAGTCCTTGGGAAATTCTGGCTGTTACTTCTTGAGGTGAGCTTGCAATCACATTGTGTTTTTGCATGTGCTTGGTGCTAACAAGGATTAATTTTAGGTATAATTTCGTTTTAATGTTTCGCATCTTCCATATTTAGAAGAAAAAAAAGAGAACGGGCGGAGGTTTTTAATGTGAGTTGTAGTTACTTCTCTTCTTTCACTTGATTGTTATTTTGAGCGTACCCAGGGCTTGGAGTCATGTTCAGATTTTCAGACCATGACACTGAAGACCATGCTGGTGCAGGATTTGTAGATGCCTGCAGTTCTGCAGTAAATGAGAGCCATTGAAGCTCGATGAGTTGTCTGACCACTCAGAGTCTAATTTGACACAATTTTATATGTATTATGTATATGTCCTGGTAATACACCATTGCGGTAATTGTTTTATTACTGCCGTAATTGATGAATACCAATATTATATTCAAATCTGTTAGTGTCATTTTAGTCTCTTTACAGTGCATTATGTAACATTCGAGTGGTCATTTTGTTCAAACAAAATTCCTTTTGCCATTGAGGTATTATTGCTTCTCTTTCTTTTGTCTTCATTCATCTTGGTATGATGAAATGAGTTCTGACAGTCCTTCTATTGATTCTATCATGGCATTTTTTTCTCTGCTATCTCTTTATTTTTGTAAAGAATGCAGATTTCATGACTTTTGTTTGACACTCATGCCTTTTGGTCGTTGAGTTCTTGTTCCTTTTGGGGACAGATGATAATGTATTATAACTATTACATGATTCTTTCGGACTGTTTTCCATTTTCGATTCTCTTGGGCCTGTAGGGCTGTTTTGTCATCTATATGTTCTGGGACAGTGATCATGGATTCTACCCAAAGCCAAGCTCTTGTTCTGCTATTCCTATGTACATTTGGTCAGTTGTTAGTTATGACTGGCTGGTTCTTTTTATTTCAGATTATTTTGCAGACCCTCCTCCACGGGGTATAGCTATGGTATTTAATTCAAATGTTAAGGAATCTGTGGCTTGATGTCCCTATCAGATGTAAGACTTATGCACCATTGGTAACATAATATCTGGTAAACTGGTGCCTGGGATAATTAAAAAGTTAATGAATTTGCTGCTAGACTATGACTCTACCGATGTACGTTACCAAAGGAAGTAACTTTTATGTTTTACGACCATATATGTGCCACAAAACATTCATTTAAATCAATGCAAGTTGCTATTAGGAAGGGATGCCTTTAACACGCTTCTTCCTAATAACAAATTGCAAACCTATATTGTGATTCAGTAATAGGTTACCGAATCGCAAAATACGACTTTGTACATTCAAATAATGCTTTTTTCAAATGGCCATTTTCGGCGAATCGGTCCGTTTGCAACCTGAATAAAAGCTATGTACATCTGGTCACTTAATAACTAAAGGTGTACAGGCACTGGTTAAACCAATCTCCTTCAGTTCTAGTTTTTCCGAAAGGTATATTGTGTTGCACTTGCACTTTGAACCCTTTGCATATACTTGAATAGTAGTTTTCTGAGTAAGCAAGCCAAACAAATGTGAACCAAAAATTACTGATAAGGGAAAGAACAGTTTACCGTGAAGGTGTCTCACAAGATTGAAAACTCAGTCAAACATCAAATATCAAACATAATGTCTCACATTACTGTCCTGGTGAAGCCCCTATATTCCTACAAACAACCCACACATTGAACCTACCAAGCAGAAGCACCCACAACTCATAATATTTGTATTTTGCAGAGCTTATTTTAATTTAAGTAGCAGTTATTTAGAAATACATCATTATCTACTTATTTGACAATAAAAGGAGATGTTGACCTATTGATCAGTGATGTCACAATAAAAAATAATTCAAAGAGTGGAATGTGCTGGATGGGTCCCAGAGACATTGAACAATTATTACATTCTAAAAAAATAGACTTCGTTGTTACTGCTCTCATTAGGGCCCTTTAAACCTCCTTGTACCTCAAGTGGGTTCAGTATTGGGATCATCATTGTGTAAAACACAGATGCCACTTTATCCCTGTCCAAGGAGTACTTCAAACTGGGTCTTGGATAGTTAAAGATAATGGTGCCATAGAAGAGTACCAAAACAGTGCAGTGGGATGAGTATGTTGAAAATACTGGGTGTCTCCCTTCTTCTGAGTGGACCTTCAAGATGGATACCACTATGCATGTAAAGGAGACTACTATGACCAAGAAATATCCCAATATGGAAAGCCCTCCAACACTGAAAAGTAGCATCTCATTAGAGAATGTGCCTGTGCAAGACAAAGTCAACAGTAGTAATGGTTAATTTCATTGTTGCTGCAGAAAGACAACCTAAACATAAAAGTTGTATGTATGAGTGAATGAAGAGGTTCACACACGTAGCAGCTGTTCACCAACTGGAGACAAACTTGCTTGGCCCTCAAGATGGAATAATACAGTGGGTGGCAGATTGCTGCATAGCGGTCATAGGCCTTTACCTAAAGAAGGAATAATTCTCTACCACCCAGCGTGCTTGCAAAGAACAGCTCCAATGCCCAACTAGCAAAAAAGATAGATTTGTGCTCTATGAGGAGGTCAACTACAACCTTTGGGGTGATGGCAGAAGAGTACCAACAGTCCATAAAGGTTAGACACCCACAAACCAGCACAATAAAACCTAGATTACATGCCAAAGTAACACAAATTACCAAGAGTATACTGCTGATGTTTCCAAGGTCTGCGAATCCCAAAAATATGAATTCTGTATCTTAGCTTTCATGTGCTGTTTCCATTGGTTGCAGATTGTGCTTTCTGTCCCTTGGAGAAAAGGTGAGAGAGAAAACACAAAGCAAAATAAATAAAGGATCATGCATCTTCATTACTGATCATTTATTTGGGTTACTAAGTTGTTGTTTTTTACTGTATGTTTGGTGAATTTTGATGGATATTGCTATGTATTTGGTATCTATTAGTTACATTCACTCTAGAAACAGTATGTTAAATTCCCAAGTGAAATGTATATATAATGCACACTGAAGACACTAAAATAAGGGGATGCAATGATAGTTCAGTGATTGATTACACCATGGGATGCAAATTGAGATTTTTCTGACTCTTTTGCATACACACGCCTAGTTTTGAAAGAGACTACTGTAATTGAACACAAAATACTCTAGAGCACATTGTAAATGTACTTGTAGTGTACTTATTTCGCTAGAGAAAGTGTCTGTAAACAGTCACAGGAGAGGAAAAGTTTCATACTCAAAATCAGATTCTGAATTTTGCCGCGTAATCCTATCATTACACGTGAAGAAATGAGTTTATTGTAAAAGTATATCAATAGTTTTGATGAATCTAATTTACACCATAGATTTGATAATCTCTTAATGATATCCTATTTGCAATAAAACATGTTTGTTCCACAAGCTAGCTAAAATTCCTTTTGTTTTGATATACAAAGTGATCCATTATGCCATCAAGCCATGAAAAGCTCAGTGAACACATATATTTCACTTGTACAAAGCCAGAGAAATTCAGCTGTTATTGTTAGCTGAACTAACTATAATATGCACCCCACAATGCACTGCTGATGATGTCACCTATTACATCACTCATTAAATGGTCAGTGACATCACTGATGACATCTCAAATGACCCCAACCCCTGGGGCATGGCCACATCCTTTATTTATTTAAAAAAAATAAAAATGGGTAGAGGGACCTACGTGGCCATGTCCTGGGGACCTCGGGGGGAGCTCCAAAGCCCCGCAGTCCCTGCCACCTCCCTGCCTCCTGCGGAAGCCGGCATTGCTTTTGGCCAGAGGGCTCAGCAAACATGCAGTTCCCTCTGCCCAAAAGCAATTCTGCTTGGCTTCATGGAATAAAGAGCATTTTTTCAATGCTCTTACTTCCATTAAGTGACTCAGGGTTTGCTTTGGTATGTGGGAGCAGTGCTCCCGCCATGTCATAGCAAACTGCAATGCCAAGTGGGTGGGCACCCTGGGACATTGCTGGAGCCGGCTCTGGACGGTGGCGGTCCTCACTGCCATTTACGGCTCCACAAGGGGGGTGCTCGGTCCCCCTCCAACAACTCTAAAGCCCCGGTGAAGTGGTGGTCCCCGGTGCTGTGTGGGGGTGGGGGTGGCTCGCGCACCCCCACACTTTATTTTTTAATGTAGCTCTCGGGAGATGGCGGTCCCTGGGGCTGCAGGTGGCCCACATGGGCACTGCGCATTTAAAAAAATTAGCCCTGGGGAGATGGCAGTCCCCAGGGCTGTATGGTCGAGCAGGAGCCCCCTCTGCCTTTATTTAACAACTAGCAGCCCGTCCCGACGTTCTCCGGGTATGAAATAGAATGTGTGTAATGTGTGTATTTGGCAAGGGCAATTTATTTTAAAACTCGCGGTAGACAACATTTTTTGTTTCATTAGAATCGGGACGGAGAAGGCCCAGCCGCAGCCCTGGTTGATGTTAGCAGGCGCGTGTAATTGGTGTATTTATCCGCCGCCTGAGCCCGGCTACAGCCCTAGTTGATGTTAGCAGGCGCGTGTAATGTCGTTGAATGAGAGAGTTACCAGCCGCGGGTAAATCCGTTTAATGAGAAGGTTGAATGACAGCGAGTAGGAGAGGCTGCAGTAATTGTCCCACCAGACATGCTCATTTGCGTGTTCCCCCGCTTGAGGCCCAGATGCAGGCCGGTTTGATGTTAGCAGGCGCGTGTTCCCCCGCTTGAGGCCCAGTGGCAGCCCTGGTTGATGTTATCAGGCGCGTGTAATTAGTGTACTGATCCGCCGCCTGAGCCCGGCTAGAGCCCTGGTTGATGGTAGCAGGCGCGTGTAATTTTGTTGAATGAGAGAGTTTGGTAACAGCGCGCAGGAGAGGCTGCAGTAACGTTACTTACCACGCCTCCAGCTGAACGCGTTTGTCACGCCCCAGCACACGGCCACAGCAGACGATCTTCTGATAAATGTACGACCCACATGGCGTGAACGGCGGATCGCAGCACATGCCCCCAGCGTGCCCCTTGATGCGGCGCAATTGCGTTCACATGGCATGAAGGCCGGACAGACGCCCCCAGCATTTCTCACGGCCCCAGCATGTCAGGCCCCCAGCGTGCCCCTTGATGCTGCGCAGCAACGTAATTGGCGCTTGTATGTACGACTCACATGGCATGAAGGGCGGACACACGCCCCCAGCGTTTGTCACACCCCCAGTGTTTGTCACGCCCCCAGCACACGCCCACAGCCCACGATATGATGGCCGTACCACATGCCCCCAGCGTTAGTCACGCCCCCAGCCCACGCCCACAGCACAACGCAGACACGCCCACAAGGGACTACTTTGCTGGCACGGTTCTTTTACCTTTTAAATGTATATGGTGGCCGTCTGCTTTGCCTATGTCCTGCTGTAACTACCCTTTCCAACTCTGTATTGGGTTTTGTGATTGGTGCTGTGGTTACTGAGATTACCCGCCTCAAAGGTTTGGGCTCTCTCATATATAATATTAGTATGGATAAAGCCCCGGGGAGGTGGTGGTCCCCGGGACTGTGTGGGCCCCGCATGTATTTTGATCATTGCCCCTGAGACCTGGCCCACCCGGGGGCCCAATTAAACAAAGCTCTTTTTTGATTTCTTAAAGTTTGGGCTAGATTCGCGGATTCAACGCAAATCCCGTCAACATTGTTTAAAAGAAAATTGTTTTTTGCCCCGGGGGTCCCTGTGGGACCCCCTGAGCAGGGCTAGGGGGTCAAGGTGTTTCTACCTTTTTTGACCTTTTTTTTGTGACTCAGATCAACCGAGTCACAAGATGGCTGCCAACACTTCCTGGTTTGAAGTGTTGGCATCCAATCACATCTCAGGCATGAGATCGGGAGGGTTCACGGATCCTCCGCTGCTATATTTGTATCTTTGAGAAATCTTTACATTTCTTAGGCACTACTGTACGTATTTACACCATTTAACAAAAAGAGTGCACTCTGGACCAAGAGCTACCTTTCTGCCAAATTTGGTGCAATTCCGTTTCAGCAGTTTAGCTGAGTCATCAGTTTCATATGGAAATTAACAAGGATAAATAGTGTTTTGGGACACCCCTTTTTTCTCGTCCCCGCTTGATTGGTCACCCTGCAATTATCAAGTCAGCTGCTTAAGTGAGCGACCCATTAGTTTTGAAAATATAGCCAAGATCCGGCAAACAGCGCCACAGATATTGGCAAAAGAAAAAAATGCTTTTTGAATAGAAACAAGGTCCTAATTATAATTATAACAACTGCTAGTATGTAATATATATATCTATATAAATACATTCACTGAAAAAAACATAGGTTTTAAGCAGATTATAGTTAGGAATTAGTATTTAAAAAACCTTAGAAATTCACTGAAAAAACAAAGGTTTTAGGGGTGTTATAGTTAGCTGGACATTTCACTCATACAAAACCATTGAAATTCCTCCATTATAGTTAGTTGTCCTAACTGTAACTTTTGCGCTCTCAATCCACTGGTGATGATGTCACATATTACATAATTCATGACATTGTCAGTGACATCATTGATGACATAACTGATGACATCTCAAATGACATCACTGATGACATCACTGATGACATCATCCAGTGAATGTGGTTTGGTTCCATATTTAAATATGTATTATATATATAGCAATCTGCATTTAAGAATCAGTGGATATATACCTGTCTTGAGGGAGGATTTAGTAGCAGTGTGATTGACTGTTTACTTGACTAATTTATAGTGTCTCACTAAATATATTGGATAGTGACTAAACTGTGTGAATATCTGTATTACTTTGTCAGTATAAAAGTACAAAAAACAAAAAAAAAGTTATTTTCAAAACTAACTACTCTGGTTAAAGATAGAGCTAAATGTATATGCTAGAGTGTGAAAGTTTACATAAATGTATACGTACTGCATAATTGACTAAATAATGCATTTGTGGTATATGGTGAATGTATAACTGCAGAACTATATGGAAGTGCTGTAGCATGACACTGTAAGCTCTTTAGCGACAGCATGCTGAGCTACTTCCAAAGCACAGAGATGCAACATATGTACATAAATATGTTGGAAGTCTGTCCTTCCCTCTGCACTGCTGCTTAAACTGCAGGCATGTGCTTATACAGGCATCATTGCACCATGGTGCAAAAATATCTGTGTCGTGTGGAGTTTGTTTTTGTGCAGGAAGACACACCTTCCTGTACAAAAGCAATCAGTGAAGGCATTTTTCTCCTACAATGTATGCTACAATGTATGCTGTGCATTGCAGCATATATTGGAAGAAAAGAAAAAGCAGAAATTAAAACAATTCTGCGGCAGATTGACAAGCTCTCTGTGCCACCAGTACTTCACTTTTTTTGTGACGTACTGGTTGTGCAGGTGGCTCCTCCATATTTACAAAGAGAGAAAAAGTTACCCTGCGTGACTTTTTCTTTCCTTCTAAATACCGCCCCTTCATACGCAGCTCTTTATGTATATATATTACATCATTCATGACATGGTTAGTGACATCACTGATCACATCACTGATGACATCACTTATGACATCACTGATGACAGCATCCAGTGAATGAGGTTTGGTTTATTATTTCAATATGTATTATATATATATATAGCAATCTGCATTGAAGAATAAGTGGATATATAACTGTCGGGGATGGAGGATTTAGTAGCTGACTGACTGTCTGTTTAAGTGAGTAATTAAAAGTGTGAGTTACTATCTATATGAATAAATGAAGTGTTGTTTGTATAAGTGTTAGGGGTAGTGTTTCACAGTTTAGTTCAGTTCAGTTCAAAAACCTTTATTTCGGTCACTGGGACCATAAAAGTGTACAAAATAAGTAGAACTGCATTCAAGATTTAAAACATTCCAGCATAAAAGTAGAGCCACTTATCAGAGGAAATGTGGATGCACAAAACGACATCAAATTTCCAATAATCGAGTTCATCAGTACATTTGCAGGTACATGGAAAAAACCACACAGGGCTGGGATTCCAAGTAATTGGTCAGTTCATTTAGTATAACTAGACAGGCCCTAAGCAAACGAAAGCGCAGTAATGTTGCAATAAATAGTTAAAACACAAATTTTAATTATAAAAGAGAAAAAGAAAAAAGATCTACAATTTAGGGTAGTGTAGTGGTGTTTGTGTAGTGAACGGGTTGTGCTGGAGAGGATAGATTTAGGGTTTAACGTAGTGCATTGGTCTTTGTGTAGAGTAGGGGGTTGTGTTGGTGGTAGATTTAGAGTTTAGGGTAGTATAGTGGTGTTTGTGTAGTGTAGGGGGTCATGCTGGGGGTAGTGTTTTCGGGTTTAGGATAGTACAGTGGTGTTCGTCTACTGTAGGGGGTAGTGTTTTAGGGTTTAGGGTACTGCAGTGGTGTTTATGTAGAGTACAGGTTCATGCTGGGGATACTGTTTTAGGGTTTAGTGTATTGTAGTGGTGTTTGTGAAGTGTAGGGGTTGTGTTGGGGGTATGTATTAACATTACACTATGACCACCCTAAGCACACAACCACCAACAAATTCCAAGTGAAATTATCAGCAGAATACTAGGAAAACGTTTATCAATATTAAATGCTTCTAATCAAGTAAAACTGTGTTTGCTGGAGTATATGGATAGTGACTGGGGAATTGTAGGCCTGAAACACAAATGTGAAGGTGGTTACACCACTACATGCATAATGCATAGGAGTTTGAAGCACTGCATACCCTAAAGCCTGGCTTACTGCAAGAGTATATGTACTTATGTAACTGTAAACACATCAACCAAACAAATAAATCTCTCTCAATTTTGCCAAATGGACACTGATTCATAGTGTGATTCTAGACAAATACAGTATCCCTTGCAGTGTATAAAGAAAGATTAAAATATTAGATAAATAAATGTATTAAAACTCAGAGTAATGGAATTAAATAAATTAATACTCGGATATAAATTAGAATACTCAAAGTTTATTAGAGAGTATCTCTGGCACGAGATGCAGGGAAAATAGGGGTTTAGGGTAATAAAGAATAATAAAAAAAGTTTTTGGAAAAATAAGTCGAAAAAAAAGAAGAATGAATGTTAATACTCGTATTTTAAAAAGGAACTATAGAAATGCTTTAATAAGAAAAATGTGTTTAAATGAAGCATTTTAGAAATTATACGAAAGTTAAAAAGTATGGAAAGAAGCACGTTTACATTAGCACGTGACACACTAAAACAGTGGAAATGAGAACACTTGTCAACTGAAAAACGTGACTTAAAAGTGGGCGGAGCAATACATTGATTCCCATAGAGTGTTAAGTAACCAAAAAGTATATAAACTGTAGTGTAGTTCCTATATTCCCAATAGGCTCTGCGCATTGGAATAACATAAACGATAGTTTAGACGTAGGACTGAGGTCGACTAGGTCTCTATTGAATATGTTAGCTTTAATTATGGAATGCCAGCTAGCTCAGAGGTCACTAGAAACTTTCTTGAGTGAACAGGAAGGAGTTAACTTTCCTGAATAGACAAGAAGGGATTAGTTTCTCACAACCGCATAAACATGACAACTTTGCTCCCTCCAGAATAAGGAGTATATCTCCAGAGTCGCGGAAACAATAGACAGCTATTTCACTCAGTCAATCGTGCATACTTAGTTTCACCAGGAGTGCAGAGAAATAGAGAGACGGGCATTTTCAATAAAAGTGGTTATTTATTGAGCAGTCTTCTTTCTCATGCAAGAGAAGTGAATTGCCACAATTGCAATACTTATCATAAAGTAAAGTGCGTACAGTAAAAGGAGTATTATGAAATAATACTGTAAAAGCATTGATATGGTTTCTAAGCCATAAGATACTTAAAATGGATAAAATACATACAGTGATAAAAGTTGACTAAACGTATTCAACTGGTGCTTCTAAAATACGCCTACCCCAGTGTACCTAACCTAAGCCTAGTACGTGGGAAGGAGTAATTGAGTTGTACTTTTAGTTAAGATAGTTTTTACCAAGAATCTGAATTATCTAAGGGTCTAATCAGCTCCGTACCTTGGTTATAGAATGAAGGAGGTCTTTTATCTCTCTCTCAGGACTTGATCTTCCAGCAACCCGCAAGGGTGACCGGAAAACACTGGAGCTGGATTTCTCGGCAGGAGAAAAGACAGCGTCCCTCTCAGTGCGTCAATGGGAGGGTCGGCTTCCTTCGGCACTTGTTTCAGCAGGGCGTCGGGTAAGTAGATAGCCGATCTGCTCCAAACCACCGTGAGTTTTGCTAGGGCAGATGCTGGTATATTTATACCTGGAAGGTGCCGAATTTGACGTAAGGTTGGACATAAGACGTCACTAGGAACTCGCAGTTCTTTCAGGACTCTAGGAGTTCTTGGACAAATCAAAACAGAAGCAGGGGGATTTCCCGGGCTGCTGCAGGCCTGGTTTGTTTAAGAACGCATTGTACTTTCTAAGAGTCTATGGGAGTAGCCTTGCCGTATTTGGACTGCATTGGCTATGACTAAATATGGATATGATTCTTATGCCTTTATAAGGATATGATTTGTTATAACCACATAAGGGCATAAATCGGGAATATTTAAATAGGGTCCTAGATACGTTCACAACACCCCCTCCACGTATAATGTCCATCATTACTAAATACTAAGCAATATTAAATATATAACTATGCATGTGTTTTCCAGCCCACCCCAAAATACATAAAATGCATTTGAAATGGTATATACACAAAAAATGAGTATTATACTGTACGTTTTCAAGCAGTGGTATCATTCAGATAATGCATATATAGTACGTTGAAATATTGGGTGAATGAATTGCGAAATTTACATTTATGAAATGGCCCTTAATACAGAAGAGAAGGTCGAGACCATTTCATCACATATTTATACAAGACTGGACATGTGCTAGAGGCTAGGTCGAAATATTGTCTCCAGAGATTCTAAAAATAGAAATCTTGTTCTCTAAGAATAGTTCTACTGCCAAAAAAAACGGTAAATATTTTGGAAATGGGAAAAATATTTTCGCTTTCAGGGGAAAAAAAAATAGTTCCAATGTTTTAAAAGTTCTGTTTATCAAAACTGAAGGCCGAATTCAGAGTTCAGGGAACGCTGTGTGCTCGTGTTTTCTTTCTAAAAGTTATTCTCGTTGTTAGGAGAGAACATTAACTCTGATAGGCTGGCAAAGAATTCGCCTACAACAGTAGGTGAAAGTTGGACCAAGTCCGAAAAAGTAGAAATAGTGCATATGTGAGAAGCATTGCCGTCATCAGTGTCTAGATCAGCAATGGTACCAGTGTGCCGCTTTCATCTCGTACCTCACCGCCGCCTAATCATAATGGTGAGGTCTCAACGAATGCCGTCATCAGAATAGGTTTTACTAAAGGAACCCCACGCCGGAGCATTCTCCGGGAACGCACCCCGCTGCAATTACCTCGCTCCTTATCAGGAGCCCTTATTATCAATTCACAGGTAAGCGGCCCCTTCCATGAGGTTTTGGCTATTACGATAATTACACGCTCGATGGGTGGTTGGCTTAAATTGACTAATTTTGACCCCAGGTATTTTCCGGAACGACTTCCGGACATCAGCCTCTTCGACCCCTGATTGAGACCCCATGAGGTTAACGTCACACATTGGACCACCTTAACTTGCTTCGAGTGGATTCTCCACCCTCGCTCTAGTTGTACCTCATCAATCTATGGCAAATCCTAGCCTTACCCTATGAGGTAAGCCAATCCGCCCTTCCTCGCTAACTATGTGCCCTTCATTTATCAAGTCCGAGTCTAACTTGGCTCTCATCCCTTAGGCACCACATGAATTAACTGCTCCACCGTTCTATTGGTTCGAGGTTCCAGTACTACACGCTGTTTCATGCCCCAACCGGGTCTCTGGAGCTTATGTAATTAATTCCTCTTTATATTTATTCAAGCAACCTGCTGCATTAATTGTTGGTCGTACAATATCGGCCTTAACCCCTCTTCCCCCTGTTTTTTAGATCAAGCACCTTGTTGCACTAATAGTTGGATGTTCACTAACGGCTTAGATCTTTCACTATTTTGACAGAATTCACCCAGGGCATGCTATAGGCACTCTGAATACGATTTGTTCACGACATAGATTCCGAGCGTGGCATGGCTCGCCTTCCACAGCGCCGTGTATGGTTGGCACAGGATGTTTGACACCTGCTCACCAGTATGACCAATTAGCACCTTAAAAACTTGGCATGAGTTTGCGTGGAAAAAACCTGTGAGTAACACAGTTGGTTAATGAAATGTTATATGTCCCCTTCTTTCCTGTCAATACAGGCTTTTTTCATTCAGGCAAGCAATGAATGTCCTGATGATGATCCTTTAATGCTAGTAGGATCAAAACGCCGTCGACATGATATGTGGTTTAAATAATAGTGTACTATTATGTGCCTAAAATCGTATGTTTTCCACATATGTGAAGCAAATGCACTTTAAATTTCCTCTTTGCTCCTAAATTTTATATGCCTGAAATACCCCAAGTATTTGTATTGTTTGATTGTATGTGTAGCATTGTGGATGCAGGATTGTGTCCCACTGTTTAATTGTTGGTTCGTCTGATTTAATATATCCAAACATTGAATAAATTTCAAAGTCCGGCTGGACTTTTTTTCATTATAGTGCTTATTGTGGCCTATAATTATTGATACATTGATCTTTCCTGTCAAGGACCATTGTCTTTAGCTTAAGTCATCAGAATAGGTAGCCGCTGGGGACAACACCTTGCCTGAGCCGTCACCGAACCAAGTAAAGTATCGATATCCATAGGTACTGCTGATGGAAGTGTGAGACAGATGTCTAACACGCATTCTTCTCCACATAGCAGGCATCGTAGAACAGGTAAGATGCAATCTTGCCAGATTTATCTGAATGAAAGAAACCAGGTGGTATTCAGATCTCTTAGCCGAGCCAACCCGAGGACTTTAGTAATACCCTCTCCGTATCGCATTGCTAGGATCGTGTCTTCCATTGTTGCCTGAGTTGTGTTTGTGGCTGGATTTGCCATATCGGAGCAGAAGGAACAAAAATAAAATTTCTGCTACGAGTCCCAAGATGAGAGGCAGGCCGCCCAACACAGAGTGCACAAAATTCAGGCAGATGCTCAGGACTGCTTCAAAGGGTGCTAATAGTCCCAAAAAAATTGTCTTAAATACATGTGCGATGCCACTGGTATCAGACATGTTTAAAATTTGACCTAACATTTCTACAAAATGCACGGGGCAATTTGTTGATAATAATGCATGTATCTCTGCTGCTGATCATACGTTTCTCTAGTCGAGGTTAAAGGCAGAGTTGTCTGTAAAAGAATAGACTTCATTCTGCTTAAAGTATCAATTCGAATAGAAGAGATATTCAGATAAGGCCATATTGCTGCCTCCTTGTCTGGTTTGCTGTTTGGATACAATACTTGCATACTGCAAATGACCCAGGCCAATTGCGAGTCTACCTTTTTTAGCCAAAGTGGCTGAAAAGGCTATGAACTCCCAACTTTCAGACTTCATTGAGAAATACCGATTGCTGGATGATTCACAATTCGGCTTTCGAAGATATCACGGGACCGAAACTGCCCTTATTAAGGCAGCTGATGATGTCAGGGCTATCCGAGATCAAGGTGGGACCGCAATTTTAGTACTGCTGGATTTATCAGCAGCCTTCGACACGGTCGACCATAATATCTTGGTCGATCGTGTCGGAAAGCTGGGCATTTGTCATTCTGCCAGACACCTTCTCGCCTCCTTTCTCGCTGACAGAACACAAGCGGTCACCCTTGGACCGTTCCAATCTGCTCAACTCTCGCTGCCATGCGGGGTTCCCCAAGGCTCATCCCTCAGTCCAACACTATTCAATATCTACGTGTCGGACCTTGCCAACGTCATCAGAGCATATGGGATGAGCCTAACATCTTATGCGGACGATACGCAGTTGGTTCTGGCCATCAAGGGTGATGGAGGAGAAGTAGCACAAAATTTTAAAAACGGACTGCTCGAAATAGGAGAATGGATGGCAACAAACTGCCTCAAACTTAATTCAGAAAAAACAGAGGTAGTTATCTTTGGACCTCTTCTCCCAGTATGGCCTTCATGCTGGTGGCCAGCAGCTTTTGGTTCACCTCCCACTCCGACACCTAAAGTCAGGAATCTGGGAGTTATTTTTGACGATGGTCTCAGCTTTATGGACCATGCAAACAAAGTTGCTACAACGGCCCATTATAAACTGAAAATGATTAGAAAGATTCGCCCCTTTCTCCCAGAGACATTAATTAAAACATTGGTTAGCTCTTTAGTTTTATCTTCGTTAGATTACTGTAACGGCCTATTTCTTAATGCTCAGGTCAGGGTCACAAAAAAGTTACAGTCAATACAGAATGCGGCTGCACGCCTGCTCTCAGGAACCTCGAAGTTTGAATCCATATCAGAAACAATAAGGCAGTACCATTGGCTAACGATCCAAAACAGAATAAAGTTCAAGTCCTTGTGTATAGTTTACAAGGTACTTAACAATCAAGGACCGCATTCTCTTAAGGATCAATTGAAACTTTATATACCCTCCAGACAGCTTCGCTCTTCTACCTTGCACCAATTAGTAATTCCACGATCAAAGAAAGTTTCCTGGGGTGACCGTCGCTTCGCAGTGGCTGCTCCTAAACTTTGCAATACTCTCCCTCAAAACATCGGGATGAGTTCCTCACTCTACCAATTCCGAAAACTTTTAAAGACATGGCTGTTCAATCAATGAGCCTTTTGCGATGAGTAGGAAACAGATGAATTGTCAGCGCCGAGACGCCCTAGAGTATTCGCTGCGCTCTACAAATGTAAAAAAAAAAAAAAAAATAAATAAATAAATAAAGCTCACGAGATAGGCCGTTCCTGGCACCATGCCACAACAGCCGTGGTCACTTATTATAACGTAACTGTCGTTGGAAAGTTGTCTGAAAAAAGGCTCGATCTGTGTAGCAGGGGTGCCGTGCAGGTGACATGAAAAGTCATTTGATGAACCTTCGCAGACTCCATGCAAGTTAATACCTTGACACAGAAGCGTACCGCTTGGTGACTTCTTACAGTTGTTACCACTAAGAAATACCTCTTTTTTCCCTTCACTATAACATCTATGTGTATAAGGTAAATTCCAGGTTGACTTGATGTATCCTTTACCCAACCTTTCATACAGGCCTGCTGGTATATGCTTTTGGCGATATTGAAACTGTAAAGTCGTTATCGGAATTGTATCTGTACCATGTATTATCCATTCAATGACAGGTCGTTCTGACATTGTCAATGGTAATTTTTCTAGTTTTTCAATGCTCAGCACCGTATAGTCTGCTCCTTTTTGTGCCAAAGAGATTTGTTTATCTGTAAGGTTAAAGATAGAAAATAATGACGTTGTGTTGATTAGACGCCATGGCACGTAGCCTGAACGGAGGTTTTGTAACGTCCAGCCTAACTGTACAATAGAACGTAATTGGGACTGGCCATGTTGTAACATTAGCATATCCTGTTCTATTATATCAGTAGCAGATGATACAATGCTGTCCAGTGAATAAATTCTGGAGGACAGAGTCGTTAACCCATTGTCCAATACAGACAGTGATTTTTCCAAATTAATACGATCAATTTCTCGTATGTTTTCAGCAGTTTCAATTTGCGTTTCTTTCCAAGCTTCGTTGTAAGCAGCGTATATACCGGCGTATATGAAACATTTTTTACGTTGTTTGCGAGATCCCAGTAAGAAATCTCGCAAGTCAGCACCTTCTTTAAGTAAAGTCAAGTGTTGCTTAACTTCAGGTAGTGTGGATTTCTGTAGCCATTCGAGGCATAGTTTTCCTACACTGTATGTTGTTATTATCCCTGGATGTTGTCTCTGGGAATATCTTGGGTCTGGCCTGTTCTGTTTGAACCCCTGTGTTTTGTTCAGGAATCTATCTTGACAGTTATTAGTGTCTGTGGGCCAGATCATCCATTTTCTCCAATCAGGATTACTTCTGTTTTGGTGTAAAATATGGGATACGTCTATCTCCACATCTGTAGTGCTATTACTATCAGGTATGGGCTTTGGAATAGACGGTTGGTTTAAGTCTTTTATCTTGGCTAGGCCAAGACAGGTTGTTTGTTGAATGGTGTCATTCAGGAATATTATTTGTTCTGGGATCATGCAGGCTCTGAATAATGATTCTAGACCTTGTACCTGCCAATCTTTTGTACCCCAAATGATTTTTGTTTCAATGTTGTTTTTCCAAAATTCAAAACCAAATGTAGACATTTTTTCATAAAGTTTTTCGGAATAAATCAGTTTAGTATTTGTCAGCATGTTTTTCATTCCTGTCTTATTTAACATTTTAAAATAAAACGTTTCTGGATCAGAATGAAACCCGGAGAAGTATGGGAATTTTTCATAAAATGTTTTCGAGCTGCCTTTTGGCGGTGTTGGACAATGTTCCCATTGATTATCAGTAAAAACATTTCTAGCATTAGCAAATAGTGATGCCCATAATGATTAAAGCAATACATTTCTTCATAATTTGATGAACCTTGTAAATAATCATGTTCTGTAAATTTTGCTGACATTTCTAAATCTGACATCATATTATTAATATTTTCAAAGTCCTAATCATATGAGAAAGTACTAGGTGATACAAAGTCACATAAGGAAACCTTGAACTGATGTGGATATTTCAAGAGTTCAACCGGGCCATAGATTTCGTAATCAGTTGTGTCCCATGCTACATCACCAGGTATAGGAATGGCTGTGATGTTCACTGATGACAGTTCTCTTTTTTCGATGTGGGAAGATCTGTGAGGTTTGAGAACCAAGTTGATGTTCTGACTTGCTGTGTCCATTGTACTATCTTTTCCATCAATAAATCTTCCCAAGCCTAAAACCAAAATGAGCCAAAGTAGGAGGAAAAGTACACCTAACACAATCCACAATTCAATCCATGGTGAAATCAGATCTGTTTCTCCAAGTTGATGAAAGAGTTCTGTAATTTTGTCTTTGAAAGTTTTGTTTGCTGGCTTGTCCTCATGTTCACTTGGATCATCAGAAAAGTCATTGAAATTGATGAATTAGCCAGATGCAGTTCTGTCAATTGTTGGAATTGCTTCCGGATTTTCATTAATCTTTGGATTTGTACGGTCAGAGGCTACATCATTGTAGACAGGTGTTTCTTGACAAACTGTTGCAATTTGGGTTTCAAGAGGCACAAGTTCCATGGCTTTGTTGCATAGTCCTTCTTTATTCACTGCAGGTTTATCAAAAGTGATTAGTCTCTCAGTTTGAACCTCTTGGATTGTAGCAAGGTTTGGTCTTCTGCTACTTCTTGGGAGTCCACTGGGCCTACTACTTATTATTGGCCACATGATTGTGGTTTTACCAGGTCGATTGATACAAATCTGTTCTCCTTTTTACCAGCAAGGGGCGGTAGTACAACTGATCTTGTTCCGCTGATAGCTAAGACAGGTACTGCTTTTCTGTAAGAAGGCCCAAATTCCTTCATCACCGCGATCCTTTCTCTGACCAGATCCCCAATCCTTGGAATCCAGACAGGTCTTGCTGGGACAGGTGGTTTTTCTTCAGTGGCCGTTGGCTTTAGCTTTGTGTTACTTAGACTTCTTCTTGTTTCATTTAAGTCCTGTAAAACAGCCAAACGATCTTTGATATCAAAGGTTTTTTGTACCACCACTGAAGTCTGACAATCGAGGTCTTCGATTATCATTCTTGTACCAAACAAAAGTTCATACGAAGTGATTCCACCCAGAGAATTTCTTGGCAGATTATTAAGACTAGGTTGGACACTTATTAGATGTTTGCCCCACCCATCACCCGAACCTAATACCCTCGCTGTTATAGATTGCTTTATGTCCCGTTTTTTTCTCTCCACTACCGCATTTCCCTCGGGATGGAATGGACTAGAGTACCGCAATGCAATGCCCATGCTGGCCAAGGCCTCCTTGTAAGCTCGAGAGCTAAACGCAGGACCCTGGTCAGAATGTAGAATGCCAATTGCGTATGTGCCGATAAAGACTCGCAAATCTTTTATAACAGTTCTGGAGTCCGCCAAGCGATGTGGCCACATCCAAATGAATCTCGTGCAGGAATCTACTGCGACCATGATATATTTATAGTTGCCATCCCTTTGCAAGGGACTACAGTGGTCCAGGTAAACACATGCTAATAGTTTATCTGAGATTAGAAGGGGCGTCTGTTCTGGTCGTTTCACTGTTGATACTTTCATTCTTTGGCATATTTCACATTCTAGAACATAGTTTCTAGTCTGTTTTCTCATGCGTGGCCACCAATATCTCTGTTTTAATAACGATACTGTGGCGGAAATACCAGCATGTGCAGAAGCGAGCCCTTCATGTGCCGCTAAAATTAGTCCTAACCTGTGTTCCATGTTTGGAATTGCTCTGTCCCCCACTCAAGGGATTACATCAAATGGAACATTATTTGCATCAGTTTTGCATGAGTACTTTACTGGAAAGCCTTTCGGGAGTGTCTTACCACTGTCTTTTACTGAAGCACTGACAGCTTGCATTATCTCGCTGTCTATTTTTGTTTTTGACCGGGTAATGGCAGCTACGGAAGCCGTTTGCACAGCGGCCTTCGCGGCCTCATTAGCCAATGAATTCCCTGCAACGTGAACGCCATCATGTAGATGACTCAGTGTATGTATCATGTGAGTCTTTTGTAGTTCTTTTTGTAAAAGAACTACTTGTTCCCAAAGCATTTTATGCTTTATTGTGACACCTGTCTCATCTTTGTAACCGTTTTCAATCCAGGTCTGCATGGAATTATTGTAAGACTGGATGCAGTAATACGAATCGCACACTATTAGTGTGGGGAATTTGCGATCGGCATTCTCAAGCGGCATCTTCAAAGCTCGTAGTTCAGCTTGCTGAGCTGTACAGTTTCTGAGTGATTTAGTTTTAGTGACCATTGGTCTGAATTTACCTATGCGCCAGCGACCTTTAACAATCGCGCATGCTGCATTGTAAGCTTGCTTATCCACAACATAGTGTTGTGCAAATCTGTCTGTGTAGATTACACAGGCGTACTGTTCTGGAGGCAGAGGACATTCATGTTCGTATTCTAGATGTTCTAGTTTTTCCATTTTGGGATCAAATGCGTGTATCATGTCTGTTGCAGCAAGAGAATTAACCCATTGCATCCATTCTGGATCTAATGCCATAGCATTTGGAATGCTCGGTCTTGTTACTGCCTCAAGGGCTGATATTGCTGTTAAAACAGAAATGCTCTTCCCTGGAGCTAGGGCTCTTTCTTTTGCTACAGCAGTTTGAACCGCAGTCAGTATTTTTTCAGTAGAACTGAATTTCAGTTCAGCTTGTGTGTACAAGTGTGATTTATAAGCTATTGGTACCGTTTCTCCCTCATTAGAGGTCAGGTACGTGAATCCGCATCTTCCTGGGATGACTCAGATTACAAGGTTGCGTTCGTTTGCGCCTGTTTGCAATTTTGTTTTAGTTAACATGTCTGTTTGTAATGATCGTAATATTTCTGTGTGTTTCTGAGTCCAATTAATTGGTTTGAAATCAGGTTTTATTAATTCGTAGAGAAGTTTAACTCTCTCTGCATAATTTAGAATGTAAGTTCTTCCGAAATTCAGGAAACCTAGAATTGATTGTAAGTTCTTCAGCGTTTTTAGAGCTTGGAGTACTGCACACTTCTCTAAGAAGTTGTCTGCTAGGCTTTTGCCTTCGCTTGATAATTCATATCCTAAAAATAGGACTTTGAGGTGGGCAATTCGTGATTTTTTAAAGTTGAATTTGTACCCTTCAGATGCGAACCCAAGTATGATGGTGTTCACTCTTTTCAAGTGTGCCTCCAGGTCATTGTCTGTAAGATAGATGTCATCGACATAAGATAATGCCTCATCATCATACATTTGTAGTAACTCTGTTACCCTGGCTGAAAATAATCCTGGGCTGTTTTTGAATCCCTGTGGGCGACGACAAAATTGCTCTTGGGCCCCCATACTTGAGAAAGCGGTCAAATACCTGCTTTCTGTGCAATGTTTTGACAGAAGAATCCATTTGAAATATCTAATGTTGTTTTATATTTTTTGCGCACAATGTTATTCATTAGTGCTGCACTGTGTGAGTTTTGTACTGCAAATGTTTTGCAACAAGAGTTTAGGTGTCTGTAATCCAAAACTAGACGATATGAATTGTCTGGTTTGGAGACAGGAAACAAAGGATTGTTCATTTGTGAGGTGCATACTTCAATCACCACCTGGTATTCAAGTTGATCTAAGATCTCCCTGACTTGTTTTTTAGCTTCTTGCTTAACAGGATACTGCCTCTGTGCAGTAGGTTGATTTTTTAACTGAATTTTATGGTGAGGAGAATCCTCATCCCATCCTACCTGATTTTTATGTAATGCAGGGGCGTGGGCCACTCCCCATTTTCTAGCATATGTGTATTTTTTATGAATTGGAATGTGATTTGAGAAGGCAGGCATAATCATTTCTTCGCCATGTGGGCACTCCCTGACAAACTTTGGTGGCCAGTCTTTTTCTGCTAGAAGGATATCATAGCCTTTAGATACATTCTCCCAAAAGAGACCTCTTATTTTCCTAGTTGTGTCCCCCTCTAAACGTAATGTTATTTCATATAATTTATGGGGCACACTAACTCTGGTGTCTGCAGTTTCCACCTGAATGTATTCATTCATGTCCACAGTCTCCAGAAGATTCATCAGGATCTTGCGAGCTATGGTCACTTCTGCTGCGCTGTCTAGCATTATCTGGGCCCATTCTCCGTTCTTGAGTTGTGTTCTCAGAATCCTCGGCATGTTTTATTTTAATACTAGCTACCTTCTTTTGGGGAAATTGTAAGTTTTTACTTTGATGAGCAGGTTCTTTGTCTTAGGACTTGACGCGCTCTTCTTTATGTTCTGACCATCCTCTTCTTTCCGATTTCTGTGAGGAAGTCTGAAAAGATCGAGAGGGAAGTGTATCAATATCTTGATATCTGTCAGGTTTTCTCAAATTGTCCCTATTTCTAAGGTTGTATCTTTTTTCAGAGGGCTCCCTTTGTGGAGACTTGCCCCCTCGATTTGGAGATCTATCTCTCTGTTGGTGAGACCTTCCTCTGGACTGTTTTTCTCTGGGAGTGGTTTGTTTATTACCCTCCCACCTCTTTTTTGGAGTATTGAGATTATTCTTAATAAAGCTTTTTTCAGGATTTTCAGTTAGTTGTGGTTTTAGTGGTTTGCCACCCAAACTATCTCTACCTAGTTCTTCATAGGATTTTTCAATTATTCTGGCAAGTTCATAAGGTTGTTCTGCTATATCTGTTTCTTTCAATTTTCGGCGGATCGCCATACCGTCAATTGTTAATTGAACTAGTTGTCTATATGCTTTTGTTAATTATTGTAGCTAAACAAAAAGTTCTTCGCTTGACATCTTTTCAATGTCGGGATGTGGTGTATAGCTGGCTACAACCGGCCATGTGGCTCCTGATCTACCTAGTGGACTGAGCCTGGTAATGTGATTTTGATGTTTTAGGGCACCATTAAACCAGAGCTCATGCTCTTGGTAAGTTAGTGGAATTTTAACATCCTCGAAAGGGATGTATTCCTCTGGAGATTCCTCTATTTTGTAGTAGTGGAAATTACGTGTCACGGCATTTGCTGCCAGAAAATGTATCCATGAATAGAATACCTCTGTCTGCCGATATTCATGGGCCTCTACCACAAATATGACTGTACCACCTCTTGGTGATACTCCATTTTCTATAAGTTTTATAGTTATGATTTTCCTTACATTTACCGGGATTATTATAGCATTCGGGTCTTCATGTTGGAGACTTGTGTCTTCCGCTAAAAGTTGAGCTGCCAAAGCATCTCTTTCATCGTCACCTTCCGGCATTTTACTGACTGAAAGGTTTTTTGCAGAGCAAGTTTCAAGGAAACAAAGATTAGGTGCACAATATTTTGGAACACTGTATCCTTCAACGTTGACTAAACCAAAAACTAATACATAGGAATCTCTTCCTACTAAGTTCTGGAAGATATTAACCTTTTACCCACTCCAGACGTCTTTTGGAGTTTTTACGGGACAAGGGGGGTCTGTGTGAAAAGCACGACTGAGTTACTCTAGTATCTAGCGTTAAATTAAAACAGGAAGTAGTTAACTTTCCTGAACAGACAAGAAGGGATTCGTTTCAGACAACCGCATAAACATGACCACTTTGCTCCCTCCAGAATAAGGAGTATATCTCCAGAGTCGCGGAAACAATAGACAGCTATTTCACTCAGTCAATCGTGCATGCTTATTTTCACCAGGAGTGCAGAGAAATAGAGAGACGGGCGTTTTCAATAAAAGTGGTTATTTATTGAGCAGTCTTCTTTCTCATGCAAGAGAAGTGAATTACCACAATTGCAATACTTGTCATAAAGTAAAATGCCTACAGTAAAAGGAGTATTATGGAATAATACTGTAGAAGCATTGATATGGTTTCTAAGCCATCAGATACTTAAAATGGATAAAATACATACAATGATAAAAGTTGACTAAACATACTCAACTGGTGCTTCTAAAATACGCCTACCCCGGTGTACCTAACCTAAGCCTAGTACCTGGGAATGAGTAATTGAGTTGTACTTTTAGTTAAGATAGTTTTTGCCAAGAATCTGAATCAAGAATTCTCTAAGGGTCTAATCAGCTCCGTACCTTGGTTATAGAATGAAGGAGGACTTGTATCTCTCTCTCAGGACTCGATCTTCCAGCAACCCGCAAGGGTGACCGGAAAACACTGGAGCTGGATTTCTCGGCAAGAGAAAAAACAGCGTCTCTCTCAGTGCGTCAATGGGAGGGTCGGCTTCCTTCGGCACTTGTTTCAGCAGGGCGTCGGGTAAGTAGATAGCCGATCTGCTCTAAACCACCGTGTGTTTTGCTAAGGCAGATGCTTGTATATTTTTACCTGGAAGGTGCTGAGTTTGCGTAAGGTTGGACATAAGACATCACTAACAACTCGCAGTTCTTTCAGGACTCCAGGAGTTCTTGGACAAATCAAAACAGAAGCAGGGGGATTTCCCAGGCTGCTGGAGGCTTGGTTTGTTTAAGAACGCGTTGTACCTTCTAGGAGTCTATGGGAGTAGCCTTGCCGTATTTGGACTGCATTGGCTATAACTAAATATGGATATGATTCGAATGCCTTTATAAGGATATGATTTGTGATAACCACAGAAGGGCATACATCGGGAATATTTAAATAGGGTCCTAGATACGTTCACAACAAAACCACACCCGTGGGATAATTAGTTTAGTTTCAGAGAATAAATACGGGAGAAGAAACTACAAGAAAGGTAATGAGTCAGGGCTGCGGAAGCATCTTGAGAATATCTTTCATTTCCTCCGAGGGAACATATTGTTAATGTATATTTAAAAATACATAAAACATGATGTCCCCTCCAGAGAAGTTGGATGAATTACGACAGAGTAAGGAACGATTATAGAAGAGAGGTAAATTATCTGAATGGGTATATTTTTGATATTTTTAAAAAAGAAAGCACAAATATTTAAATGATTAAAGAATGTGGTATGATTAGGTTTAAAGGGAATACAATAATGAGTTGACGAAAGAACCATTACAAGAAATATAGGTTAATTAAGGAATTACTACGTGCAAAGTAATGATTAGGAGCGATGCCATCATCTTGAATTTATCTTTCATTTCCACAGAGGGTTCTTATTGTTAATGTATGTTTTAATTTATGTATAACTTTATGATCCTCCAACTGGAGTTGGATGACTTTCAACAGAGGATTTCAAACAATAATAAATATTATTTTTTTAGTATGCAAGTATTTCTTAGTGATTGAAAAATGTAGTATAAATAAACTATCGACGAAAAAACGAAATACTTTAGAATAAAGGGGAATACTCTTTTTCTTTTTGAATGAAAATGGGCTAAAAGTATTTATATTGAGTAGTGCTTTTACCAATTTTCACTCGTAAAGAACAGAAGGATTATCTTCGCAAGCACTTTTTAAAAAAAAACCAATATAATTGTGTCTTCAAATGTTAATGTTAATGTTAATGCTTTCAATTTTTAAAAATGATTATAAAATTTAATAACAACATGAAATGTACATAAAAAACAGAAAGATGAAATAGTGAGGGAGTGTTTGTCGTAGCACTTCTATTCTACTTTATCTGAAAGTAAAAAAAACCCTAACATTAAAATAAAGATGATGGGGCAATACTTATATAATGTGAACATAAGGAATGAGTGCTTATGATTAAAGAAAAAAATGTGGTCCAACGCGTGATACCAATGAATGAAAAAAAGATTTTCCATTTCACACATGTGATGAATATAAAAGACTCAATAAAAATATTTTGAAAGCTAGTGCATTTTTCTTTCAAGTATTCTTTGAAAGAATTATACATTTAATGAAAGGAGAAAGTACTCCACGCTAAAAGAGAAAAGTCAGCACAATTATGATACGATAGAAAACAGAATATTATTTTTAAATAGCTTTACAATCAACAAACTCGTAAACAGAGTACACAGTTTAAGTTAAAAACACCCTACCACAACTAGTTTTTGAAACGCATTGTAAAATAAAGTGCGTCACAAAATGTGCTACTTACATGGTGAGGGTATCGTAACGTCACATAGAAAAAACAAGCCTATCAACATTACGATCAGGAAGGTAGAGTTACACAACAGCCAATCAAATGTTTTTCCAAATCTGTGCAAGGAAAGGGATTCGTCGGTAATACATCTTCTTACAATGCTTCACAACCAATGAAAAAGAGGTGTAGAAAGTTTCTGTTTTTGACATACGAGCAAATCAGATGACCTTGCAAGTACACGCAGCGAGAGGCAATTATTAAAGATGACTTGCTTTCGCAAGACCCCGAAAGAATTCTTGCAGAATATGTACACACTTATCTGCCAGACCCCATTTAATGATTAACCAGGCTCTCAAGCCTAAACACGCCGGAAATCATCTCTCATCACTTTCTCTTCTTCCAGGTTCACCGTGAAAGTGCGTGTCTCCTTCTCCTTTAACTCCTTTCTTTTTCATAGTAATTGTTGCACCACCTTGGGGTTGGCATATTTTTTTTTACTAATACACTATCCAGTACATTCCTTACAGATGCACCTCCCTGGAGTTAGACTAGTAATTGTTACCCCTACACTAACATGCACTTTTTTATAAGACCCGGGGGATAGGGTCCCTGGGTATATTTGAAATTACTGATAGGGGCTATTTTTTTACGGTAAAATTAAAAGTCGCACACCCAGCGCAGCGCTCACTGTGCCCCCCTGGTGTGCACATGCTGGATGCACATTTGAAAAAACAAGGGGAACCCAATGGGTAGCTGTGGACCATGGGTATCATGTGCTTTTAAGGGAACAAAAGGTCCTCAGCATAAGAATTTTATACAACAGTATATTATATAGACCACAATAGGCTACTATATATTTCTGTCCCTTGTCCAGCCGGACAGGGAATTTAATAAACAGGTAAATTATTTAAGGAAAAAGGTACATTTCAGCAACAAAGCATTATAATACAGTAGGGCACAATCCTGTACCGTACAAGGGAAGTGGAAGTGAGAAAGTAGTAAAGTGAAAGAATTTCAGGCAAACAGGGTGAGCTGTCAGGACGCTGTTTAGAATCAAAATTACCAGTGTGTCCTGGAGTAACGCATACATACAATAATATTACAAAATAAAGCGTATGTCTACTCAAAGGAGTCGACGTTTCGATCCCGCGCTCAAGTTATAAAGGGATCATCTTCAGGACTTAAACGATTAATTTGCCTGATTCAAAAGAAATTTAACACCTGTTTAGGAAGGAAACAGGGAAGAAGAAAGAGAGATACACAAATATAAGTCAAATTTGCATTGGAGGACATCAGCTTAGCCATTTACTAACAATATTCGGAACCGCAGTGATGAAGTGTTGCCTATTGGCGTGGACAATAAAAACAATCCTATAGAATACATTTAGTGTGCAGTGCATTGATGGTCGGGGCGACTATCTGGCTGCTCTGTGAGTGTGGTGAGGGAGCCAGTGTGCATAAGCTTAGAGATGGGACAGAAGGGAGGGGGTAGCGTGCCGTCGTGGAGTGCCAGGCAACTAGGTACTTCAGAAAATTGGTGCACGGAGCGTGAGTTTGGCGTCTGGGGAATTAACGCGTTATGCCATAAGTTACAATGCTAGGCACGATGCGGATATGGGAGGGTCGCACAAACCCTGTAACAACAAGAAAGAAATCCTATTTAGATTTTGAAAGAGAGAACAGATTTCCTTGCTATGGGAGGGAGGGATGGACACCCCGGGACACTGCAGGAACCGGCCCTCCCAAAATACATTAAGCTCCGGGGAGTGGTGATCCCCGGAGCTTTGGAGACCTTGCGGGCCCCCCCAACCATTTGTTTTTGTAGCCCCGGGGATAATGGGGCCCACGAGTGCTCCAAGAGGGGGGCCACGCAGTCCCCCTCCCACAATACATAAAGCCACCGTGGCTTTGGGGACCCTGGACCCCTCCCCCCACCATTTTTTTATTTTTAGCCCGGGGCATGATGATCCCCGGGGCTGACGGGCCCCTCTGGGCCCCCCATAAAATTTAATAATTTTGCCCCCAGTATTGACCCCCCCGGGGGCTAATCATAAAAAACTTTTATTTAACCAGTGAGCCACACCACTCATATATATATATATATATATATATATATATATATATATTCACTGAAAAAACCATAGGTTATAGACCATATATAGTTAGGAATTAGCATTTACAAAACCTTGAAAATTCACTGAAAAAACCATAGGTTATAGACCATATATAGTTAGGAATTAGCATTTAAAAAACCTTATTTTACTCACACAAAACCATTGAAATTCCATATATAGTTAGTTGCACTAACTATATATCGCGCACCCGCAATCCACTGCTGATCATGTCACATATTACATCATTCATGACATGGTCAGTGACATCACTGATGACATCACTGATGACATCTCAAATGACATCACTGATGACATCACTGATGACATCTCAAATGACATCACTGATGACTACATCCAGTGACTGTATAATTCTGTAAAGTTAAAATATGTCTTACATATTGAAGAATGAGTGGATGTATAAGTGTCTTGATGAAGGATTTAGTAGGGGCATGGCTGACTGTATGAGTGACTGATTAAATGTGTCTCACTGAGTGCATGGGTTAGTGACTAAACTGTCTTAATTTGTGCATCATTATGTCTGTTGTTCTGTAAACTGCTGCATGTGTTGATCATTAGCTATATGATTAACTGTATGGGTTATTGATTGGTTGCCAAAGCATTTGTATGGGAGACTGAGTGTGTGTGTGGGTGGCTGGGAGGTGTATGACTCTCTGCATAGATGTGTGAGCAGTTGATTGACTAGATGTATGGGTTCAAAAGTGCATGTGGAAACAGCTGTATGGGCGGTTGACTGTGTGCATGAGTGTATTGGTGAGTGAATGGATATCTCAGTGCTACATGTCAAAGTAAGTACATATGTAAAACACAGTACATGTGAAAGTTGACATATATAAATAACTGTGCATAAGAGCCAGTGAATGTGTGAGTGGCTGTATGGATTATTGTGAACTTGTATCAGGGATTGTATAACAGAGTAAATATGTTTTAGTATATGTTTGAAAAAGTAAGGTGTGTATAACTGTATAGTTGAGGAAATGGAGGTGTGATTGATTCTTTGCATGACTGACTAAGTGTCTGAGTAACTCCATGGATGAGTGACAGTCTATGAGTGTCTGTTTACACTGAGTGTATCTAAGGTTATATTAGAGTCTGAAGAGGTTCATCGTATTATCACATGATTGATGTCATCAGTGATGTGATCAGTAATGTCAAATGAGATGTCATCAGTGATGTAATCAGTGATGTCATTTGAGATGTCATCAGTGATGTCATCAGTGATGTCATTTGAGATGTCATCAGTGATGTCATCAGTGATGTCACTGACCATGTCATGAATGATGTAATATGTGACATGATCAGCAGTGGATTGCGGGTGCGCGATATATAGTTAGTGCAACTAACTATATATGGAATTTCAATGGTTTTGTGTGAGTAAAATAAGGTTTTTTAAATGCTAATTCCTAACTATATATGGTCTATAACCTATGGTTTTTTCAGTGAATTTTCAAGGTTTTGTAAATGCTAATTCCTAACTATATATGGTCTATAACCTATGGTTTTTTCAGTGAATTTCATTGGTTTTTTAAAAGCTAATATCTATAGCTGTAAAATGTATTCTTCTTTAAATCCAAAAATATATTTTATATGTTTATTAATAATTTTTTTAAAATATTTTTTTTGTTTTGCTCCCGGTCCGCGAACCGGGAAGCTTCCCGTTAGCTCAATTCGATTCCGCGATCCGGTCCGCGAACCGGTAACAAATCAACATAGTTACGGTATCGCGTTGCCGCGTAATGCGTCTTATGACGTACTGCGTTAGCGCACCCGGAAGTGCCCCGGGGCGCGGACCGAGGCGCGAAACGCAACTCCCCGGAAGCGATCCGCGGCGCGAAAGCGCGACGTATCGCGTTGCCGCGAAATGCGTCTTGTGACGTACTGCGTTAGCGCACCCGGAAGTGTCCCCGGGCGCGGACCGAGGCGCGAAGCGCAGCGAACCGGAAGCTAACCGGGGAGCGTTCCGCAGCGCGTAACATGAAAGTTAGAGTCATGTGACTTGTTAATAAAGCTTTTCATTGGTTCATTTCACTTTTAGTTTCATAATTATGGAAGGCTAGGTCAGGTGACCTAAAAATAACACTTTTCATTGGTTGAGAAGTATTGTTTTTTCCAAATGATGAAAACCCCTCCTTCTTTCCTCACTCTGACTTTCATCATTGTGAGAGGAAGACCTTTATTAATACTTGAGAAATGACTTCAGTACTTGCTTCAGCTGGTGGACCCCCACCACCACCTCCACCTCCTCATGGGAAGAGAGGACCACCTCCCCAGGTGATCACCAACACAGAGGAGGAAGAGGAAGAACTAGAGGAAGAGGAGAGAGAAGAACCACAGTTCTTGGAAGAGGTGCCCCGGGTTTCCCATAGGAAAGCCAGTTTCATCTGGCAGTTTTATTCAATCCCTCCAGGGCAAAAGAAAGTGAATGCGAGGTATGTGACCTGCCTCATCTGCAAAGAGAAATTATCAAGAGGGACTGATAAAAAGTATAGCTATGGGAACTATACCATGCATCGGCACATGACCAGGAAGCATCCACTTAATTACAGCCGGGCGGAAATACGGGATATGGAACAAAACCCAACAGCAACTCCTGTGGCCAGGTCAACATCGTCAATATCATTGACACCAGCAGAGGCACGGGAAACTGTGCCAAACATCCAAGAGAATTTTGGGCACATGAAACATACTTGTATGCACTGTGGAGCGTTGATATCATGTGGTAACATGAGTATTAATGCCATCAACCTGGCTTATGACAATCATAATTGCCCTAACCGCCCCCAGTAATTTTTTTTTGCTCCTGTTGAGCCCTTTTCAACGCCTGTTTTTTGTTGTTCCCCCCCCCCAAAAAAACCCCCAAAAATATAAAATCGTTCAAAAAATACAAAAAAACAAAAAATGTTCAAAAAATACAAAAAAAATATAAAACAACAAAAATATTTAAAAAAAAGTTCTTTTCAGAACTACCTTCCCTTTCCAAAAAAATTGCTAGAATGTTTAGCACTCTGGCAAGCTCTATTTCTTTTGGTTCGCTTCCGGTTTAGCTTCCCGGTACGCGTACCGGGAGCTAACCAAAAAAAAAACTTTTTTAAAAAAAAGAGTAAGTATAAGGAAAGTAAACAGAGAGTGATGTTTCAAGAAAGACAGCTATAGGGAGTAAAGAAGAGATACTATTTAATAGATCTATTTACCAAAGAACAGACAGAAGATGGTATAATTGTGAAAAACAAAATAGATAACGAAGTGAAAGAAAAACAAGCATTGGCATAGCCAATAGGTATCGACTTTTGGACCTTCTAAGTCTTTAGTTATGCAGCATAATATCCTTGGTGCAGCAACATCAACTGTTGCATGGCTAAACACGTATAAGGTCCCAAAGGCGAGACCTATTGTCTATGCCAATGCTTGTTTCTTAAGTAGAATTGCAATACGTATGGCTCTTCCATGTAAAAAAATCTTATCTTGTGCTCTAAAGATTGCTAAAGTCTCGACAGAGAACAGGCTAGATTGTAAGTAGGGTAAATTGCGCTTGGTGATCTGTTTGAGGGAGCGTCTGCTTTGCCTGGTGTCTTTGGAGAGCAATTTTGATTGTTATACTGGACAATATAGCCCTAATGTAAATAACATAGGGGCATATTATCAACATAGGCAATAAAAGTTTTGCAGCTTTTATAGGCAGAAATGTGTCGCTAAAGCTGCTTTTGCGGCAGAAAACTGCCGCTAAAGCCGCTTTTGCACCAGTTTTCTGCCAATAAAAAGAGCAATAATTTTATTGGCTGCATTCATAATATGCCCCTTAGTGTGCTTCAACTACACAGAGAAAGCATTATGAACAAATAGTGATACAGTGATCAGTCAAAGACACTAAGAGTAATAGAGACGGAGTGAGTGAACAAGAGTGAGGAACTATGAGAAGAGAGGGACTGAGAAAAAAAGTGGAAGGAGTTGAGTAAGTAGGTAATAGAGAAAGGAATGAGGGAAGTAGCAAAGGCAGGAAACTGAGGATTAAAGAAATGAAGCAGTGGAACTAATAGTAGTTCAATGTGATAGAAATGTAACGAAAAGAGTACAAAATACTTACCTTATAATTGTCGTTAAATTCCTCACTTTTTATTTTTATACTTTCAATCTGTGAAAGAGAGAACAAACATTTGAAAAATATAAAAACATGTATTGAAAAATTACAAAAGACAAGGGCAAAGATTGAAGGACAAACAGTTTTTCAATAACTTTGACACTTACAGAAGCTACACAGTCCTAAAGATATACATTTTAAAGTAACACTATCTTGATGCAGATGAAGTGAGGCCTATCTTAAAACATGGTGCATCTTTTGCATTGCTGTTGTCTCAGAAAAGTGTCGCAAGACACTAAAATTTAAAATAATTGCTTCAGGATGCCAATAAGATGTCTACTATCCAGAGTTTTGTTTCAGGTGAGGCCTACTCAGGGTTGCAGATGAAATTTCGAGTTGTTGAAGAGAATAGAAGACATAATACATGTGAAGGTCTACCAATGAAGTGAGTCATGTCCACTGCAATCTTCAACAAAGTCCAAACCTCCTATGTTTCCCTGGACAGACCTAAACTTGATCTGCACAATGTGATTCGTAATGATAGGAAACACAGGTGATGTAATTGAAATACATGCAATTTATTTTCCTCATTTCACAATCACATCACTTCTGTTTCCTTTGCTTAGGTATCTCATTGTGCAGATGTAGTCTAGCATATCAAAGAATACGCAGAAGTGCAGCACTGCATGCAACAACTTTGACACTTACAGAAGCCTCACCTTCTCCATGCCTTCTACACAGTTCTACATATACATCATAAATGGAAACATTACAGAATTAATTATACATGTTAAATGGTTTATTTTTGCTGTTCTCAGAATGTATCAAAATTCACTAAAAACAGTGACTTGAAGGTATTCATCATGTAACAGCGGGGAAAAAAAACCACAATCAAAATGATTGTGTTTAAAAAACCCATACAAGATCAGAAATCAAAAATCAGAACTCCTTAAAGTTAACTTACTTTCCATGACGTCCAAGGATGTCCTATGAATAGCTTATACTCTTTTGTGCTGTTATTACTTTCAGCCCACCAGTTTCTGAAAGAAAATCTCCATCGTTTTTAAAAACATGTTACATACAATAAATGACTTCTTGCTCTCTACCACAAGATTCCACAAGGCCAAATTTTGTCAGAGCCATGTATAACTCTTGGATTTCTTGTTAGCCAATCCCATCATTTGGCATTCCCGCAACTTTCAGAATTAAAATGTTGAAGATCATTTTCACAATCCTGGAATAGTAATATCTTCCCCTTCTTGCTCAGTCATGTTCTACATTTCGTATGACACTGATACTGCTTAATATGAAGCAGACTTACACTACCTCTATGAGTACTACAATTATTTAATTCTCTACATCACTTTTAATCACAAAGTAATGTAAAACAGTAGACAGCATTGCAGACTTACATTCCCTCTACTCCATGTTTTGATTGGCTGCTTTAATTAGCTTATGAAAAGAAACAGTTTTTCTGAACTCATTTAAACTGCACATACATGTCCATGATGTCCAATCCTATGATTAGAAGTTATGTCTCTGAACTACACTTATCCTCAAGGCCAAATTGTGTAGGAGCCATTAGAACTTCTTGAAATTCCACAGATCATATCCCGAGATTATTTTCCTAAAATTTTGGTTTTAAAAACACCAGGTAAGAGTTTTTAAGGTCATACGGCAATTTTTTTTTGAAAATTACAACAGAATCATTACAGAATGACCAGCCATTTCTAGACTTTAAATAAGCTGTGTAATGTCCTGATGATATTGAAGGGCCGTCATGATATATAATTGCTGTAGTTACAAAAGTCCTTCCTGATATTGACAACTGCGAAGCTACAAAATTTTTTATTAAAGTTGTCAATTTTGTTCCATCAGGCCTACATCGTTGGAACATTAAAATGATGTACTGGCCATATGTTCGTATAAATAATGTGGACATCATTTCAGATTTACATTGGCTACACTCCATGTTGTGATTAGCAGCTTTTACTAGCTTATTAAAGGAGACTGATTTACTGTCTGGCAAAGTTAAATATACAAATCTTTCTGAGTCTACACTAGTAGTACTTGATACCATACAGTTCTCGCAGTCATGCTGCCATTGATAAGAAAGCCCAAACAGCTGATCTACATCTACACCTTCAGCATGTAATACATGAAGCATATACATTAAAAACTCCTGACAATCTTGCTGAATATTTTGAGAGAATTGTGTTTGGCCTGAACATCTATCTAACAGATTTCTAATTTCAGACACACTTTCTATGTTTCTTCTATCAGTGGTACATTTCTCTAACACAGAATTTAACAAACTGCAAAATCTTTGATCAGAATTGACCACAATCTCTTCTTTTACATTTTTTAGAGAAAACAAAACATTAATTACTACATTAGCATAGCAGTTGACACCAGAACTGTTTTCAAACTGAAAACCAACAACATCTTCAACAGAATCCTCTTTGTTTCTGCTTGTAATTTTAGGTTCATTCACTTTTTGTCTTTTTGCTACAACCTGCCCAGTATTGTTCTCATTTCTTCGTTTCCGGCCTACCAGACGTTTCTCAAACAAAGGAAACTGAGGCAAATGTGGCGCATACTCTCTTCTTAACCTATTGTATTCCTTAACACAATCTAGATCTGCACAAATGTTTCTGACATCACAGTCAATCAAGTACAATCCCGATAAAGTTCTAACTCGTGACAATGCCACATATGCCATACCCTCCTTGAACACAGAACTGCCAATATTCACCAATGCAGTGTCTACACTTAAACCTTGCGATTTATGAATTGTCACCGCATATGCCAAGCAAACAGGGAACTGCTTACGGCGAACATATAAGTCTTTTACAAGCAAAAATCTAGCAGAACAACGAGCAATTAGCTGTACTTCCTCAATGCCATCAAATTTAATTTTTAAAAATTCAATTCCATCTCTATTTCTGTATTTCACAAAATCAACAACATTACCCATTGATCCATTTACCAGACCTCTTTCAACATGTAAATTCCTTCTTAAAATTATACGGCAGTTCAAGCACACATTCAGAGTCTTTTCAAAACCTGCAGTTTTAGATATACTCTTCTCTAATGAATCCAATTTTGTTTTCAGATTCTCAGACAAAATAATTGTTGATCCCATATGCTCTACTCTATCAATAGCTTCCACTTTCACAATCTCTTGCTTTTCTAAATGCAACATTTTGTTGTTAAATTTTGCACATTCTGCAAGAGTTGGCATCAAACATATTCCAGATTTCTTATCAGTAATTTTCTGAAAAATATTCTCAGGCACAACATCTTGTTCTGGATATAAATTTGACAGTAATCGTGCATGTAAAGCTTCTTTCCCATGCTCGGTCACTTTTCCAATTCTAACATCTTGTAGAATAGTCTTGTAAACTTCATCCTTTGCCTGACGCATATTTTCATGCAGTTCAGCATAATTGAAGTTTAACCATATATTGACGTTGCCAATGCTGCCTAGGCACTTCCTGGTATCTTCATGCGTGAGCATTTTGAACACAGGTTGCCCTTTCACTGGTGTCAGCTGCAGAAGATCTCCAAAAACAATGATGTGTTTGCCACCGAATAACACATCATACTCTGTTTTGAGAACTTCTTGCATCCTCAAATGCACAAAGGCAAGCATGACATTGGAAACCATGCTTACTTCGTCAATGATAAGAAGTTTCATTTTCCTCAAGATTCTTGAAACTTCAAAACAAGCATCTCCAGATAGCTTGTGATATTCTAATTTGTTGTCATGCTCCACTGGCAGCATCAGTAAACGATGTAAAGTAATCCCTTTAATATTATGTGCTGCCAGTCCAGTTGGAGCAGTGACAACACAAGACAGTGATGACTCTGTCCTTTCCTGCAAATAGCATGAAATTGCTTTAATGAGGAAACTTTTTCCAGTTCCCGCTTCTCCACTCACGTACAGTCGGACAGGTTTCAACGACGTACATGAGCACTCTTTCTTATCATGACTTAATCCATGATCAATTTGCATGGTAACTTCGTCATATATTTTCCTCTGCTCAACGTTGAGTTGCCTTTCCAACTCTTCTAAGTTAACCGCATCCTCTTGAGCATGTGCCATGGCTCTTTCCACCTCATTCATAGCAGTGGCAGCTTCATTTTCAATAAGAGGTCCTCCTAGTGGATCCTGACTCAATGAAGCAGAACTCTGACTGTCCTGAGAACTGTCTCTGGCAATCTCGGCTGCAATCGTTGCTTCCTGCTCAATTTCCGCATTCAACATTTCTACATATTTGGGAAAAGCAGGACATTCTATGGTCTCCTTGGCGGCATTGAAAGAGTCTTCGTAACAGAGGAAATCTCCAAGCAGTTCCTCTTCTGCACGCCAAGGCTTGAAAAGTTGCAAAAGTGCTAAATAGAAAAACTCCTTTTTTTCAGGAGATTCGCCACTCAATTTTCGATGGTTTATCAAGTGGCATTTTCTTTGCTTGACCAGACATCCCTCACTTCCTATTACAGCATACACTCCTTTCTCAGTATCTTCTTTGATGTTCCTCTTGAACATGTAATTTTGCAGAACCTCATACAGACAAACATTCTCTAGGTGACTGCTTCGATTTGGATAATATGTATCCAACATGTTTGTCTTCAAAATGTCGGTACTGTTTGGCTCCTTTTCCGCCAAATACTCAATTTCCCGCACAGGTTTGAGAACTCGATTACGCGTTGCAGCAAGACCAAGACTCGCCCACACGATACTCCTGGACTTGGCATAGAGACTTGCTGAAGACAACCGGTCAGAACATTCGTACGCTCCGATTTCTCGATGCGACAACATCTTCAGACTGAAACTGTACAACTTCTTGCTGAGGCTCTTTTCATGGGAAATGTCCTCCCACATATCCTTCAATTCTGTCTTCTCTTTTTTGGTGATATACGACGTCACATACCGAGCCACAGCCATACAGTTATCAGCCACAAACTGTATATCCATGTTAGCATTCCACATGGACAAAATCACCGGGTTGTAGTCGTTGATATACTTGGACTCTTCGTTCCTCTTCAAATTGTAAGTGTTTTTAGGTGATTTCTTCATCACATTATGTCGCAGCGAAGACATCAAACTGTTTACTCTTCCTTTAGAAATCACCGGTCGTGGGAAGCCGAAACGACATTTGGTGTAGAACTTGTCTTTGTTTCGGAATTTACGACGGCAGTACTTTCCACATCGATGGCTTTGGAAACGCAGAACTTTTTCTCTTAGGCTTTTCTTCTCCTTTGCGTTTGGAACAGCACACGTAGAATACTGTTGGATGAAACTCATCACTGAGTCTTCTGGATCCGTTCCAAATTTAGGTGCATCCTTGATCCACAGCAACATATGTATATGAGGAGCTCCTCTTGCTTGGTACTCCTTTCTCCAGAAGAAATCCAACACCTCTCCAAGAGGTGGATTCTTCTTATTCATGATGAAAGACATCATAGCTTCAAATCTATGATTGAAGTACCTACATACATTGACTGGATCCAAAGAGCACAGTTCTCCGGGTGTCTTGAATTCGATGTTTTCTACGTTAGCATTTGCCTCTCGTAGAAATTGAAGTAAGTCTTCCCAGCCATACTCGGCACAACTCAGAGTGAGGAACCATGTGGGAGTACCTAAGTTCCTCAGCATACATTTTAAATCACCATGACGACGGTACCAGTACTCATTAGTACCACGCTGACACGCCATGAGATTAATCAGGTGAGATTCCAAAATACTATCTTGGACATTCACTTTATCCATAAAATCACTTGCCGAGATGTTTTGCATGTGTATACCACTTTTCAAGATGTGGTTCACTGCATATGACAGTCCAGACAGATCGCTTTCAAACAGGAGATGAAACAAATAAGGAATGCATTGTCGAAACCTAGCATCTCCTGCATACAATCGCAAAGTCCGGTATTCAGAAGCAGGAATTTGATGAGGTCGCTCATCATATCTTCCTCCCTGACCTGTTGGAAAAAGCTGTGGGAAACACCGAGCTTCCAAACTTTCCTCCCAAACACTAATGGGACTCCCTTTGGCTTGTTTCATTTGAAACAACTCAATAGCATTCCCCATGACTTCCTTTGAATGCAAAGGATGAACACTATAATGTTCATATATTTCCTCACTAGTAGAGGGTTCTACTTTCTCAATTTGACCAGCACACAAATCGCTATCCTCTTCCTCACTTACTTCCTCTTCTGCAACATATACATTCTTATAGTATTTATTATTTTTTTTCAAATACAATGTTGCCTTTTTAACTTTCCTAACATCTACTAAATCTTGCCATATTTTCTTATTCTTTGTCGGAACCCCATTAACTAAGATAACCAGAGGTTCCTCTTCCACTTTTTCTACTCCAATTGTGTTAATGTTTTTCTTCAAATCTAGAGGCAAATAAACAACTCTTCCCTTTAACCCTCTCTGTAAATCTGATGGAGGCAATTTCCCTGTCTTTGGCTCCATTCTTACAATAGCCTGAAAGGGATGGATACTTTGAATCAAAATAGATTCATAAGTATTTAAATCCTTCAATTCAGAAGGAATCTCACCCAATTCCAGATTATTATGAACTGCTCTAGCAGGCATCTGGTTTTGTTTTAATTTGTTACAACAATAAGTACACACACGTTGATCCAATCCCAAATCAAAACAATTTTCTACCATCAAGTATGTTGCAAAATCCTTCCATTCACTATTATTTTCCCTTTCACTTTTTGCATATAAATCCACTAACTTAGTCTGATTCTTATAATAAGTGCGTCGACAACACACACAAGTGAAATTAGGCCTCTCACTTGATTTCATGTCAAACGTCGCAATTTCCCTCTGGAAATTATCTGTACTGGAAACATGTACAGTATCTTCCAAATGACCCTCTATTTCTTGCTCAATTTCAACATTCTCCTCTTTACTTCCAAAGTAACAAAACTCAATTTCTTCACATATATTCCTCACATCTATTTCAGAACCATGCAAAAGAGCAGCGCATAATTGTTTCAGCATAATTGCTGGACTCTTAGCATAATACAACATTCTAACTAACTTCCTCACTTTGTTATGATGCACTGCTAGCATCCTGAAATGATGAAAAACACTCTGGCATACTCTCCTGGAAAGACAAGCCAGTGAATGACCATGCAAACCTGTCACTTCTCTCACTCTGCAAGGATCTAATTCTTGCAACAACCTTATTTTCTGCTTTAAACTTTTCTTGTTAAATGTCCGTACAAAATCACAAAGCAAATTGATGGAATCCTGTCGCACACTGCAAATACTACTACACTTCCAGGTGTACACAGGACCCTTAGCACGTCTTCCTAAAACCTCATTACCTAACAACTCTTCTGCCTCTGTTGTCACAAGTTTTTCTTTTTCAACTGGACAACCATCTTTCATTTCATAAGCACGACCACTGATGTCAACTGCATGCACCAAATCATTATCCTGGAAATAACTCTCTTCATTAAAAAATGCCTCACAGCTTGAACTATGTATCCATTCTCCAGAAAAAACTTCACAAAAATTACTACGATTAACTATTCTCTTCCATCTACTATTTCTTTTGAAATCAAAAATTTCCTTGTTTAGCTTCCTAATTCTATTGATTATCAAAATAAATAACTTACGTTTAATTTCAAAAGCCTGATCAATAACTTTCTCAACTTTTTTTTTTCTCCTATAAAAAACTAATTTCTGTTGACCTTTCTTAATATTTTTTAACAAATTGCCAATTATCCTGTTGCGGAACATTCGTTTACGAATCTCCCAAAACTGTTGTTTCCTTCTACTATCATGCACAGATTTATCTCTTGCTCTAGCAGTAACATTTTCATTTGTCCTTTTCTTTCCATTTGATTTACTTGTCATATTATGGATTGAAACATTTTCTGTACTAATATTTTTTTTATTACAAATATTTCTTATGAAATATTTAGCGCTCTTACCCGGTGCTTTCTTCATGGCTTGAGAAATCTTTTTGTTAGAGGACTGCTGCATTTTTTTTTTCTCCTGCTGTCTTTCACGTTTTGCAGCCTTTTTCTCTCTTATTTTTGTAGGCATCTTGAAATGATCTGCAGTTGAATCTGAGGAAAAAGATAATAAAAAATGTTATTAAACATTATTATCAAACAGTAAATCAGTAATAGTGATCAAAAACATAACACACTACTTGACATTTTATTTTGAAGATTTTTTAGTCATTGCCATTTTTACAATACAGAAATACCAGAAAAGAAATGACATTTAAATTTATGTTACCTATGCTATTTTATATGTGAATCTGATCTAATTTTATGAGCATATTTTAATATTTTATTGAAAACACTACACATAACCTGTTTTTGAAGGTGTTTTTATTTTTAAATTAAACGGTTTACCTTTTTACTTTTTATTGATTATAAATTTTAAAAATAAATGTTTATAATTCCAAAGGCTGAAGCAAGTCAGCTTCCCATCCGATATCATATAATTCAGACAAATCTGCATCCTCATCACGCTCTTCTTCATCCTCAGGATTTAAATCATCCAATGGATCAACATCCACTGATGTTTCAATTACAAGTTCAATGATGAGGTCAAAATCAACTGATTGCAGATTGTCGCTCATGTTGAGGTTGTCTTTATCTTTAAAGAAAGATAACAACAATGAGATGTTGCAGAGTAAGAGACAAATCTCACAGATTATAATAGTAAAATTATTTAACAAGAGTAACATTTTGCAGCTATTATTTAACCATGTCCAGCGATGCTGAGCAGGTGAAGCCTATGTCTAATTTTTCACTGAACAGGACTCATCTGTTCTTAACCTTGGATAAGCCTCAACGACTCTGTGTCCCCTGCACATACTCAAATGTTAAAGTGCAGATTTATATTAAATGGCACATCCCCAGGCATGCACCAGTTAATGTGCACCACTGTTTTACCACCCATGGTGTGCCGCATTTACAATCAGATAGGAGAAAGCTGCTTCAAAACCCTGCGCCTGCTTGAAGCTTGCATAGGTCTTGACGCAGCATTGTATAGATGGGGCACCCCTGAGCCTTGCTGGAGCTGCATCGCACTTACGATACAACTCCAGCAATGCGCCACCTTTACAGCACAGATACGTCACGCATCTGTGCCATTTTTGTCCCATGCTGCGCCGCATTGTAAATGCAGCACACCATGGGTGGCGGAACAGCGGCGCAAAATGACTGGCACATCCACTGCTGCATCGGTTTCATGTGGCACGTTTTTTTTACACCATGACACATCTGCCTAAATGCATCAATTTGTAATTTTCTCGCCTCATAGCAAATCTTTTGCACCGCCACTGCGTCACAAAAGTGACGCACAGTGGCGCAAAAGATGCATACACCTATCATAAATCTGTCCCTAGCATTTTAAATGATTAATTCAGGATGACGATAAGGTGTGGCCTATGCAGAGGTTTGTTTAAGGTGAGGCCTACTCAGGGTTGCAGATCAAAGTTACGCTTGATGAAGAATACAGAGGAGATAATACATGTAAAGGCCTACCAATGAAGTAAGTAATGTCCACTTTATTGCACCAGTCATCATAAATGTATCCCTAAGCTTCTTATCTTGTTACAGATGAACCACCATATGTACATGACATTTTAAGTAATTTCCACATGTGCAGTGTTTTCAAAATATAATTTGAAAATCGTTTTTGGGGAAAAGTAATGGTTTGCAAAATTATGACAAGGACATAATGGTGTATGCTTCTCTATAAAACATTTCAGTATCTCTAATGTCATTTTTCCCATATTACATTATAAGACCTTTCCCCATGAAGCACATTCCTTGTAAATATGCTCCCACCTGTGCATTGCAAATTTAGATTTTCACTGTTTCAGACACATAGCCATGTTGAAAGTGACCCAAAAAAATTGCAAACGTTTCCCCATGAAGCACATTCCTTGTAAATATGCTCCCACCTGTACATTGCAAATTTAGATTTTGACTGTTGCAGACACATAGCCATGTTGAAAGTGACCCAAAAAATTTGCAAACGTTTAAAAAAAAAAACATTCATGTGTCTTAATGACATTTTAAGTCATTTCCCCATGGAGAATGTTTTCTAAGTGGCACAAAAGAGGCATACACCTATCATAAATCTATCCCTAGCATTATAAATGATTAAATCAGGATGACAATAATATGTGGCCTATCCAGAGGTTTGTTTAAGGTGAGGCCTACTCAGGATTGCAGATTAAAGTTACGCTTGATGAACAAAACAGAGGAGAAAATTTTATTGTAAATGCCTACCAATGAAGTAAGTGATTTCTACTTCATTGCACCAGTCATCATAAATGTATCCATAACCTTACTTAAATTGTACTTAAGACACATAAAAGCGTTTTTTGATTGGCTTTCCTGCATGGTAGGGTCACTTTTAACATGGCTATGTAACATAAACATTCAAAATCAAAATTTTCCATGTACAGGTGGGAGCATATTTACAAGCAATTTGCGCCACAAAGAAAGGTCTGACATTAAAATGGCAAAAATAACATCAGGGACAGTCAATTGCCTTATAAAAAACCATACACCATTATGTCCTTCTCATGCATTTAAAAACAATTCCTTTTCCCCAAAAACGATTTTCAAATCATAATTTCAAAAAACTGCACATGAGAAAATGACTTAAAATGTCATTGAAACACATTAAAGCATTTTTTGATTGGTTTTCCTGCATTGTTGATTCATTTTTATCATGGCTATGTAACACAAACATTGATAATTAAAATTTTCATGCACATGTAAGAGCATATTTACAAGCAATTTGCGCCACAGAGAAAGGTCTTACACTAAAATGAGAAAAATAACATCAGGAACAGTCAATTGCCTTATAAAGAACCATACACCATTATGTCCTTGTCATGATTTTATAAACAATTCCTTTTCCCCAAAAACGATTTTAAAATCATAATTTCTAAACACTGCACATCAGAAAATGACTTAAAATGTCATTAAAACACATGAAAGCGTTTTTTGATTGCCTTCCCAGCATGGTTTGGTCACTTTTAACATAGCTATTTAACACAAACATTCAAAATCTAAATTTTCCATGCACATGTGAGAGCATATTTACAAGCAATTTGCGCCACATAAATCATAATTTTCTCCTTAAAGCACACTATTCTCTATCTAAAGTAAAGAAATATTTTCTCACCTTAGCAAATACTTTGAGTTTGAAAACAGTCTCAGAAACACACCAATTTGTCTTCAGCAGAGCAAAAGGTATGCACTCCAGAGTCTGCAGCTATCAAAAGCACAGAAATGGTGTAATTCTTCACACATATTTCTCATGTCACCCAATCAAAACTCTTCCCTCACTTTTTTTCAAATGAAAACCCTTCCCCCTCTGCCCTTTCTGCCTATTTTCCATAGCAACCACCTCTTGGAGAAACTCTGGTGTTTGCAAATTCACACAACAATGTTGCAATTGAACTCTGAACTCTCAGTGCACCTGCATATCCAGTGCTTTCTTTCATTTAATGATTTTTTATTGACCACTCAAAATACATCTTTCAAAGAACACATCTCTACACCCTAACTTTCTGTTTTCATCAATCAAAATCCACCAATCACTGTTACTACTTCATGAACACAGAAACTCCACAGTTTTTTTCATTTCAAACTCACATTTTTTCAACTGCCATTTCATTGCCACACTTCATCTGACTGCAGGAGAACCTTCTCTCACCATGTTTTCTGTCTGGATTGTTGGTCATAGTTATATTCACTGGGCTCAAAGGTACGTTGAAAGCAGGAATTTACCTAACCTCAATTTACAAGATGTGGAAATTAAGTGGTTTGGCCACAGAGGATTAAAATGTCACCAATTGATACCATTGGTGAAAACCTTTATGCATTTGCCAAAACCTGACCTGTTAATTGTGCACTGTGGAGGTAATGATTTGGGCACTTTGACTGGGGTAGGTCTGGAAATGCTTTTAAAGGACACCTTTGAGCAATTGATGGCACTTTTTCCTCAGACTGCCTTGGTATATTCAAATATATGCCAAAGACAGAAATGGAGGTGGTCAAACCAATTTTGTCCACAAATTGAGAAGTCGAGGAAGCATGTAAACAAATCTGTTTCAGCTTACATGAGAGACCATGGAATGGGCTCCCTGTACAACAATAACTTGCGTTACTACATGCAAGATATCTACAGAGGAGATGGAGTTCACTTCTCAGATGAGGGCAACAGAGTTTTCACTCTGAATTTAAAAATGTGCATTGGTACCTACTTATAAGTACCAAAATGTACCATAAACCCAAAAGCTCTTCTCAGAGCTACCCTACATCTAATCACTCACAATTATTATTTTACTCTAACTTTTTTCACTAATTTTCAACAAAGTACGCTCCCTGGGGCGCTACCCGGTACGCGTACCGGGAGCTAACCTCGCGAAATTTAAAAAAAAATGGTTTTTTTTCGCACATATGGGCCTCCTCAGCCACCCTCACAAAACCTAGGGGGTCAAGATAAGTCTACCATGCCCCCTTCTACCTATTCTGAACATTATTTGCCCTCCATCTTGTATCATAATTCGACCGAAACACAAAATGGTGGACTCCCGTTACGCTTAAGGTTCGCGTACCAGGGCGCTCACCGGTTCGCGTACCGGGTCGCTTCCTGGGAAGCGCACCATCAAAAAAGGTGGGAAAGTAGTTCACACAAAAGCCACTTGAGACAATTTCACCAAATATAGATTAGCTCATACTACATACCAATCCCTACCATTTTCACAAATTTGATTGGAATTCCATTTAACCATTTAGCCTATAGAACTCACTAAATACCGTGAGGTAAATTACTTCACAAAACACATCTGAAGTGTTGGAATTGACAACCAATTAAAATGTTACTTTCATTTTCTACTTTTTTTACCTGACATTTGATTGGTTATGTACCCGAATATATATAAAGGAAGAGAAGGAAACACAGCCATTTTGACTACTACTTCCTGGTGTACATTTCTATTAGAATTTTCATTAATAACTTCAACTTCTTTTTAAAGGTAAGTTGTTATTTTTAAAACTGAAGTATATTGAGCACTTTAAGTTAATATGGCAAACTTTTTCTGTTAGTTATATACTATCCCTCTGTAGTACTTATAAATTTAGATACACTTTTTTATATTCCTACTTCCACTCTGATACTATACACTGCCCAAAGATAAATTCTCTGTTAAAAACTGCCTATCTAAAATTAATCCCAACAGTGCCCTACCTCTACTAATATATATTATTTTTATGCAAATTTCAGGAAAAATGGAAAGTGAACAAAACATTTCATTTGAAATTGTCCTTCCAGAGTCCAACACAGAAATCATTGATCCAAATGAGATTGAATTTATGGATGAATCTTGGGACCAAGAACTACTGCAATGTGTACAAGCAGTAGATAACCTCCTTGCAAATGAGGACATTTTACAACCTCAGAGACTACAATCTATATTCCATGATTATGAAATTTCTGACAATGAAATGTTAGAAAGTTTAATAAATTATGAAACACAATAAAAAAAACTTAAAAAAAAAAAAAATAATAATCAACATAACCAACAATCAATTAACATACAGCATTTGAAAAGTCTATCATTCATTTTTCATTGTGATACGCTCCCCAGAACGCTTCCCGGTTCGCGTACCGGGCGCTAACCACGAAAAAAAATATTTTTTTTTTTTTTATTTTTTGCTTAGCGGGGCCCCTTTAAAGCCTCCACATCAAACCTAGGGGGTCAGGGAGGAGCTAGTATGCCCCCTTATGGTTATTTCCCCCTTTGTTTTGGCCTCCTCTTGTCTCTCAATCCTACCGAGAGACAAGATGGCGGCCGCTCCGGACTGTTTAGAATGTTGACAGACACCGGAGAGCCAATCAGCTTAGCTATGCGAAGTTCCGGTACGCTTAAGGTCCGCGGACCGGAGCGCTGCCCAGAGCGCGCTTACAGATATATATCTTTTTTTAAACGTTAATTTCTCAAAATCCACTGGAGCACATATATTGAGACCTACAAAAGGCACATCGGGCTACCAGTCCCTACAATTTTGCCAAGTTTCGTGCAAATCCATTCAGCCGTTCGGGCTAAAAGTGAGGCTAACCGCCCTATGGAAAACTCAATGTTAAAAACACGTTTTGGGACCCCCCTTTTTTCTCGGCCCCCCCTGGACGAACCCCCCCCAAAATTTTCAGGGGCTGCTCAGAAACAAAATGTTCCATTTTCCTGAAAATTTCAGCCAATTCCGTCCACAAACGCCAAAGTTATTAGACATAGAATTTTCAAAAAACCCATAGAGAAAAAATCCTAACTATATATACCTACTGGCGACCGCCAGTAGGTAATATATATATATATATATATATATATAACACATATTTATTTTTCAAAAAGACACACATTCACTGGATGGTGTCATCAGTGACGTCATGAGTGATGTCACTGACCATGTCATGAGTGATGTAATATGTGACGTCATCAGCAGTGCATTGCACACGCAAGTTATAGAGAGTCCAACTAACTATAACATGGGAATTTCAATGGTTTTATGCGAGTAAAATTTCCAGCTAACTATAACTGGTGTGAAACCTATGGTTTTTTCAGTGAATTTAATAGGTTTTTTAAATGCTAATTCCTAACTATAACTGGTGTGAAACCTATGGTTTTTTCAGTGAATTTCATAGGTTTTTTAATAGCTAATTTCTATTTTATAATGAATCCTATATCGTATATTTATGTAATACTATTTAATTTTTTTTGCCCTGGAGCGCTCCCGGTGCGCGTACCGATGCACTCACTGATAAGCGCAGTCTTGCCGCGCCCCGGTTCGCGTATCGGTGAGCGTCCCATTAGCGCTATTTCCGCGAACGAAAACAACATCGTGACGTATCGCGTAGCCGCGTGATGCGTCTTATGGCGCACGATGTAAGCGCACCCGGAAGCGCCCGAGTGCATATGATCGCGGAACGTAAGCGCCACCAGGCGCGCACCCGGGCCGCACACCGGGGCGCGTAGCGTAAGCGCGTCGGGTCATGTGACCTGAACATAACACTTTTCATTGGTTCAGAACACTTTTGGTTTCCAAATGATGAAAGCCCCCACCTTTTTTCTTCATTCTCACTTTGTTCTTTGAGTGAGGAAGACCTGCTTCTATTCATAGAGAAATGGCTACATTAGCAGCAGCAGCTGGAGCATCTGCACCACCACCACCACCTCCACCACCACCACAAGTGCCAACACAACATCACATTGGTGGTGAACAAGAAGAGGAGGACGAGGAGGAGGAGGATGAGAGAAGGCAGTTCCTGCCGGAAGACAATAAACCAAAGGAGCACTATATATGGGAGTTTTTTTAAATGCCAAGGGGTGCAAAGAAGGTAAACGCTGCAAAGGTGACCTGTCTCATCTGTGGCGCTGTACTATCCAGGGGGAACCCTGCGAAAAAATATTCATTTGGCAATCACACAATGATTCGCCACATGCAACGATTGCACCCTAATAACTATTCTGCAGCAGAGTTGAGGGAATTGTGCAGCAACCTTCCCCAAACATCTTCTAGAGCCTCAACAAGCACAGAACCCACTCCATCTGGTCCAGAGGCAAGGGAGATGATACCAAACATTCAGATCAAGTTTGGTAGATATAAAATTGTTTGTAAATATTGTGGTAGAACAATTAGCTACGGTGAGCAAAGTATAAATCTCATCAACGTTGCTGGTGATAACCACAAGTGCCCAAAGCACCCTTAATTTTTTCCTGATTTTTTTTTGCTCCAGTTGAGCCCTTAACAATTCCCTGTTTTTTGTTTCTCCCCATAAAAAATACAAACAAAATATAAAAGTGTTCAGAAAAGCCAAAAAAAGTAAAAAAAGTTCAGAAAAACAATAAAAAAATATAAAACAACAAAAAGAATAAAAAAACTGTTCTTTTTAGAACTACCTCCAATTTATAAAAAAAAAAACCTACATTTTTTAAAAACTCTGTCATTCTTTTTTTTCCAGGGTACGCGCACCGGTACGCGTACCGGGGCGCGCACCAAAAAAATAAATAAAGGAGTAAGCAAGAGGAAAAGACACAGAGAGAGTGATGTTAAGAGAAAGAGAGCTAGAGGGAGAAACACAGAGGGGCTCTGTATTACATAGTAAGATAGAGAGAAGGTGTAATAGGGTGTAAGTGAGAAAAGAAAAATGAATAAGGGAGCGAAAGAAGGGAAGAGAGGAGAAGAAGACTAAAGCAGAGGTACTTGGAGAATGTGAGTGGGTGTTGAAAGTAAAAGGAAGGACAGTAAAGGATGGGGAATGAGGGGTAGTGACGGAACCGGAGTAAAAGAACAACAGTGAGGGAGGGTGAGAAAAGAGTAAAAAGGGGTGAAAGAGGGTGGATAAAAGTGAATAAGGGTAAGACATGGGGAGTGACAGAGAGAAAAGACAGAGAGAGTAAAGGAAGGAGTGACTGAAAGGGTCTGAGTGAAGCAGCAAAGAAAGGTAAGTAAGGGAGTGTGGGTGAGTTGTAGGGAGTGAGCATGATGAAAGAGTAGTGACAGAGTGAGAGGACAGAGACAGCGACAGTAAGAGAGATAAAGTGAGGGAACGGAAGTGAGGAACTGTTACGACAGACAGACTGAGAGAAGGAGTGAGAGGAGTGAAGTAAATGAGTAAGGGAATGAGTGAGGGAGCAAGGGATGGGAACAGAGGGTAAGAGAAGTAAAGCAGGGGGACTGAAAGAAGTTGAATGCGGTAGAAGAGTAAGGCAAAGAGGAGTAAACATGGAGGATAAGAATAGGTGAGGGAAGCAGAGCAAGGAAACCGGAGTGAGGTAGGGTGAGAGGACAGTAGTGAGGTTAAAGCAAAGGGTGATGACAAACTATATTTTTTTAGTCACACTTACCATATAATTAATGTTTTTACTACACTTTGTATCTGTGAAAGAGAGAAAAAAAATAAGTCATAATTAGTAAAATATATATTTTAAAATAGAAGAGACAAGTCAAGTGGTTAAAAATGTGTACTAAGAAATAAAGTAAGAGTGAAGGACACAGAAAGGGAAATAAAGTAATGTAGAAGGACAAAAAGAGGGAAAAAGAAATAGAAGGAGAGCAAATTACTAAGAGTAAAGCAGATACATTCAGTGACAGAGAGGAAGAGAAGAAGAGAGAAATGAACTGAAGGTAAGAAAGATACTAAAAGAATGTGAGTTAGCAAAACTAAATCAGGAAACAGGAGTAAGTAAAAAGGGAATGACTGAGAGTGAAAGGAGTCTGATTGAGGATGCATTTACAAGAATGAGGAATGGAAGATAACTGAGAGTGAGTGAAGGGGAGTCACAGAGTGAAGGGATGAAGGGAGAGAGGATAATATAGAAGGATTGAGGGAAAAGGAGTGAGGAAGTTAGTAGACAAAGGGACTAAGGGAAGGACTGAGTGAAGTGGAGTACAATGAGTGAGGAAAGGAAAATGAGTAAGGGAGCAAAAGAAAGAAAGAGAAGGGAAGAGGACTAAAGCAGTGGAACAGAGAGAATGAGAATTTAAATTACACAATACAAACTATAGAATAACTTGTACAACATGTTACATAGTTTATTTTTGCTGTTGTCAGAATATATTGAATTTCACTAAAAATAGTGACTTCAAACTACTCATCATATGACAGCGGGAAAAAAAAAACCACAATCTAAAAGATTGTGTTTAAAAAAACCATATAAACTTACAAATCACATATGTACACTAATCTTTGATTCACTTACTTTTCTTTTAAGCCAAATAGTACATCATGAAGGTCCATTTTGTTGGAAAATACTCTACTGTTCTCTAAAACTTCCATTTCATCGACTTTCTATAAGAAAAGCTCAAAGAACATGTGAAATATTTTTCAATGTTTTCATTTCCTTCTTGTGCTCAGTCATGACTCTTTGCTTATTCTTTCACTTTTCCATAAGGCCAAATAGTGTCAGATGTATCAGTATATTTTCAAATAACTCAAAAGAAAGTCTGAAATTACCGTTTTCCCAACGTTCTGAAAGAAAAGCTCCTACAACATTTTCACAATGTTTAAATATGCATATTTCCATCTCTGGGTCACTGTTATTCAACATTTCCTATAATACTGATATCACATACTATGAGATCCATTTACAGTACCTATATGACAACTAGAATTTGTATATTATCTTGAACACTTTTACTCACAATATAATTTTAAACAGCAGACTAACTTTTATTAACTGCTCCCGTCTTCATAGGCCAATTACCTTTACTTAAATTTTGGTTCTAAAAACACTAGGTATGAATTTTTTAAGGCAAACGTTGTTTGAAAGTCAAATGAGTATTACAAGTAGTCCAACCTTTTCTACATTTTAAATAAATTGTATAATGTCCTGATGTTGTTGAAGGACCGTCATGATAAATAATAGATACAGTTGCAAAAGTTCTTCCTGAAATTGATAACTGAGAAGCCACAACATTTTTAATATAAGTTGTCAATTTAGTTCCATCAGGCCTACATCGTTGGAACATTAAAATTACATACTGACCATAATTTTGTATAAATAATGTGGACAGCATTGCAGACTTACATTGGGTACACACCATATTGCGATCAGCTGCTTTAACTAAATTATTAAAAGGCACTGATTTGCAGTCTGGTAAAGTCAAATATATAAATCTTTCGGTGTCTATTGTAGTAGTACTTGATAAACTACAGTTGTCGCAGTCATGCTGCCATTGATAAGAAAGGCTAAAAAGATTTCTTATATCTACACCTTCATCTTCCAATACATCAAACATATACATTAAAAATTCCTGACAATCTTGCTGAATATTCTGTGAAAATAGTTTTTGACCAGAACATATGTCTAAAAGATTTCGAATTTCTAAAACACTTTCTATTTTTGCTCTATCACTGCTACATTTCTCAAACACAGAATTCAACAAAGAACAGAATCTTTGATCCCGATTTTCAGCAATCTGTTCTTGTAAAGTTTTATAGAAAAAAAACAACATTAACCACTACATTAGCATAGCAGTTGACACCAGAACTGTTTTCAAACTGAAATCCAACAACATCTTCAACAGAATCCTTTTTCTTTCTGCTTACAATTACAGTTTCATCTACTTTTTGTCTTTTTGCTACTACCTCACTGCAATTATTCTCATTTCTTCTTTTTCGGACTACCACAAGTTTTTCAAACAGAGGATATTGAGGCAAATGTGGAGCATACTCTCTTCTTAACCTATTGTATTCTTTAACACAATCTAGATCTGCACAAATCTTTGTTTCATCACACTCAATCAAGTACAATCCTGATAAAGTTCTGACTCGTGATAATGCCACATATGCCATACCCTCTTTAAACACAGAACTTCCAATGTTCACCAAAGCGCTATCTACACTTAAACCTTGAGATTTATGGATTGTCACCCCATATGCCAAACAAACAGGAAACTGTTTTCGGCGAACATATAAGTCTTTCACAAGCATAAATCTAGCTGAACAATGAAAAATTTGTTCTATTTCATCAATGCCATCAAATTTAATTTTTAAAATTTCAATTCCATCTCTATTTTTGTAATTCACAAAATCAACAACATGACCCATTGCTCCATTTACCAGACGTCTTTCAACATTTAAATTCCTTCTCAAAATGATACGACAATTTAAACACACATTGAGAGTCTTTTCAAAACCAGCAGTTTTATATATACTGTTCTCTAATGAATCCAATTTTGATTTCAAATTTTCAGACAAAATAATTGTTGCTCCCATATGCTCTATTTTATCTATAGCTTCCAGTTTCACTATCTCTTCATTTTCTAACTTTAACATTTTGTTGTTGAAGATGGAACATTCTTGCAGAGTTGGCATCAAACGTTTCCCAGATTTCTTCTCATTAATTTTCTTAAAAATATTCTCTGGAAGAATGTTTTCATTTGGGTACAAATTTGAAATTAATCGTGCATGTAAAGCTTCTTTCCCATGCTGACTTACTGTTCCGATTCTTACATCTTGTAGAATATTTTTATAATCTTCATCCTTTGCCTGTCGCATATTTTGGAGTAGTTCTGCATATTTGAAATGTAACCATATATTAACGTTTCCAATGCATCCTAGGCACTTCTTGGTATCTTCATGCGTGACCATTTTAAACACTGGTTGTCCTTTCACTGGAGTCAACTGCAGTAGATCTCCAAAAACAATGATGTGTTTTCCTCCAAATAACACATCATACTCTGTTCTAAGAATTTCTTGCATTCTCAAATGCACAAAAGCAAGCATTAGATTTGAGACCATGCTTACTTCATCAATGATAAGAAGTTTCATTTTCTTCAGTACTCTGGAAACTTCGGAACACGCATCTCCAGATAGCTTGTGGTATTGCAATTTGTTATCATGCTCAACTGACAGCATCAGTAAATGATGTAAAGTAATCCCTTTAATGTTATGTGCTGCCAGCCCAGTTGGAGCGGTAACAACACAAGATAGCGGTGATTCAGTCCTTTTCTGCAGATAAGTTGCAATTGCTTTAATCAGAAAACTTTTTCCAGTTCCCGCTTCTCCAGTCACGTACAGTTGGACAGGCTTAAATGATGTACATGAGCACTCTTTTTTCTCATGACTGAATCCATGTTCAATCTGTTCTGTGACTTCGTCATATATCTGTTTCTGCTCAAGGTTTAGTTGTTTCACCAAATCTTCTAAATTAACTACATCATCTTGAGCTTGTTCCATAGCTCTTTCCACCTCATCCATGGCAGTGGCAGCTTTATTTTGGATAATTGGTCCTCCTAGTGGATACTGACTCAATGAAGTAGAACTCTGACTGTCTTGAGAACTGTCTCTAGCAATCTCTACAGCAATTGTGGCTTCTTGCTCTGTTTCTTCGTTCAACATTTGCAGATAATTTGGAAAAACAGGACATTCTATGGTATCCTTGGTTGCATTAAAAGAATCTTCGTAACAGAGAAAATCTCCAAGTAGTTCCTCTTCTGTACGCCATGGCTTAAAGAGTTGCAAAAGAGCTAAATAGTAAAATTCCCTTTTCTCTGGATTTTCGCAACTCAATTTTCGATGATTAATCAAATGGCCTTTTCTCTGCTTCACTAGACATCCTTCACACCCAATGACAGCATATATTCCATTATTGATATCTTCTCTGATGTTCCTCTTATAAATATAGTTTTGCAGAACTTCATACAAACAACTGTTCTCAAGATGACTACTTCTATTTGGATAGTATGTATCCAACATGTTTGTCTTCAAAATATCTGTACTGTTTGGTTCTTTCTCCGCCAAATACTCAATTTCTTGTACAGATTTAGAAACTCGGTTTCGTGTTGTAGCAAGACCTAGACTTGCCCAAATAATTGTTCTAGACTTGGCGTAGAGACTTGCTGATGATAACCGATCAGAACATTCATATGCTCCAATTTCTCGATGCGACAACATCTTCAGACTAAAACTGTATAATTTTTTACTTATACTCTTTTCATGTGAAATGTCCTCCCACATTTCCTTCAGTTCTGTCTTTTCTTTTTTTGTGATGTAAGACGTCACATATCGAGCCACAGCAATAGAGTTGTCAGCAACGAACTGAATATCCATGTTAGCATTCCACATGGACAACATCACTGGGTTGTAGTCGTTGATGTACTTGGACTCTTCGTTTCTTTTTAAATTGTATGTATTTTTTGGTGATTTCCTCGTCACAGTATGTCGTAGAGAAGACATCAAATTATTTACTCTTCCTTTAGAAATCACTGGTCGTGGAAACCCGAAACGACATTTTGTGTAGAACTTGTCCTTGTTTCTGAATTTTCGACGACAGTACTTTCCACAACGATGGGATTGAAAGCGTAAAACTTGTTGCCTTAAACTGTTTTCTTCGGTAGTTTTCGGAACAGCACATGTTGAATACTCTTCAATGAAGCTCATCACTGTCTCATCCGAATCTGTTCCAAATTTGGGTGCATCTTTAATCCACAACAACATATGTATGTAAGGAGCACCTCTCGCTTGATACTCCTTTCTCCAAAAGAAATCCAAAACCTCTCCAAGGGTAGGATTTTTTTGTTGGTAATAAAAGACATCATAGCTTCAAATCTATGATTGAAATATCTACATACATTCACTGGATCCAAAGAACACAGTTCTCCTGGAGTTTTGAGTTCTATATTTTGTATATTTACATTTGCCTCTCGTAGAAATTGAAGTAAGTCGTCCCATGCATACTCAGCACAGCTAAGAGTGAGGAACCATGTAGGAGTTCCTAAGTTTCTTAGCATACATTTCAATTCCCCATGACGACGGTACCAATACTCCTTTGTACCACGCTGACATGCCATGAGATTGATTAGATGAGATTCCAAAATATTATCTTGCAGATTGACTTTCTCCATAAAGTCCCACGCCGAAACATTTTGCAGATGTGCTCCACTTTTCAGTATATGGTTTACTGCATAAGAAAGCCCAGACAAGTCACTTTCATACAGTAGATGAAACAAATATGGAATGCATTGACGAAACCTTGGATCTTCAGCATATAATCTTAAAGTTTGATATTCAGATGCAGGAATTTGAAGTGGTCGATCGTCATATAGTCCACCTTGACCTGTTGGAAATAAATGTGGAAAACAACGAGCTTCCAAACTTTCTTCCCATACACTAATGGGACTTCCTTTTGCTGCTTTCATTTGAAACAAGTCAATTGCATTCCCCATTACTTCTTTGGAATGCAAAGGATGAACAGTATAATGTTCATATATTTCTTCACTTCTAGACACATCAACTTTTTCAATTTGGCCAGCTGAACAATCACTGTCTTCATCTGCAGCTGTTTCCTCTGCTCCAACACATACATGTTTGTAGTACTCATTGTTTTTGACCAAATACAACATTGCCTTTTTGACTTTCCTAACATTCACTAAATCTTGACAGATTTTCTTACTCTTTGTCGGAACCCCATTAACTAGAATAACCAGAGGTTCCTCTTCCACTTTCTCTACACCAATTGTATCAATATTTTTCTTGAAATCTAGAGGCAAATAAACAACTCTTCCCTTTAATCCTCTCTGTAAATCTGAAGGAGGCAATTTCCCTATCTTAGGCTTCATGTGAACAATTGCCTGAAAAGGATGGACACGTTGAATCAAAATAGACTCATATGTATTTAAATCCATCAATTTAGGAGGACTGTCTACCAACTCAAGATTATTATGAACAGCTCTAGCAGGCATTCTGTTTTGATTTAATTTATTATAACAATATTTACAAATACGCTGATCAGAACTCAAATCAAAAGAATTCTCCACCCACAAATAAGTTGCAAAATCCTTCCACTCATAATTATTTATCTTTTCACTTTTTACGTATAAATCAACTAATCTAGTTTGATGCTTATAATGAGTTCGTCGACAACACACGCAAGTAAAATTAGGCCTTTCACTTGATTTCACCTTAAACCTGGTAATTTCCTGGTCAAACTTTTCTGTACTTGAAATCTGTACAATGTCTTCCACATTACCTTGAATTTCTGTGTCAATTTCTACACTGCCCTCTTTTTCACCAAAATAACAAATCTCAATTTCTTCACAAATCTTCTTCACATCTAATTCAGTTCCATGCAAAAGAAAACTGTTTAATTGTTTAGGCTTAAGTGCTGGACTTTTTGCATAATACAACCTTCTCACTAATTTCCTCATTTTGTTATGATGCACTGCTAACATCCTAAAATGATGAAAAACACTCTGACAGACTTTTCTAGAAAGACAAGCCAGTGAATGCCCTTGCAAACCTGTGTTTTCTCTCACTCTGCAAGGATCTAAGTCTTGCAACATCTTCATTTTCTGTTTTAGACTTTTCTTACTATATGTACGTAAGAAATTACGAAACAAATCGATTGAATCCTGTCGCACACTACAAATACTACTACACTTCCAAGTGTACACTGGACCCTTAGTACGTCTCCCTAAAACTTCATCAGTTAACACCTCTTCTGGTTCTCTAGGCACAAGTTTCTCTTTTTCAATCGGACAACCGTCTTTCACCTCATATGCTCGACCACTGGTGTCAACTGCATGCACTAAATCATTCTCCTGGAAGTAACTCTCCTCTTTAAAAAATGGCTCACAACTTGAACTGTGCATCCATTCTCCAGAAAAAAACTTTGCAAAAATTAGTCCGATTAGTTACTCTTTTGCTTCTACTGTTTGATTTGAAAACATCAATTGTCTTGTTAAGTGTCCTAATTCTATTGATTATTAAAATAAATAATTTTTTCTTAACTTCAAAAGCCTGATCAACAATATTCTCTACACTTTTCTTTTTCTTATAAAAAGCAGCTCTCTGTTTACCTTTCCTAATGTTTTTTTAACAAATTTAAAACCACCCTATTGCGAAACATTCGTTTACGAATGTCCCTAAATTGATTCTGCCTTCTATTCCTATACATATTATTCTCTCCTGCTCCAGTAGTATCATTTTTGGGGGGGCCTCTCCTTCATTTTCAAATTTGCTCTCTCCTTCTCTTTATCCACATTCTGACCAACATTTTTTTTTGATCTACAAAAGTTCCGTGAGAAAGACTTAGTTGTCTTACCAGGAGCTTTTTTCCTGTTTTTTGTAGTATTTGTTGTAGAGGAGTGCTGTAATTCCGTTGCTGTTTTTGATTTTTTCCGCTTGGCATCTTTTCTTCTCCTCTGCCTTGAGGGCATATTTCCTTACTATTGAAATCTTGATTTCAATCTGTGGTAAAGAAGAAAATAACACGTTATAGACCACTATTACCAAACAACAAAGCAATGACAATAAGCAAACGATATAAACACTAGTTTACAACATATCTAAGTTTATATCACAGGAACTATGTAATTAGGAGTAAGACAGAGAAAAAGAGCTAGAGGAACTAACACAAAAAGACTGAGAGACTCAGACAAAGAAACAGGTTGAGGGAGTAAAACATAGAGAAGGAGTAAGACAGAGAGAGTGTATAATATGTTGTAAGACAGAAAGAATGTAATAGGGAGAGGGAGTAAGTCAAAGAAAGGGATAAAGGGAGTAAGTCAGAAAAACGGTGTAACAGGGTGGAAGACAAAGAGAGGGTGTAAGAGAATGTAAGACAGAGAGAGGGTGTTAGAAGGTGAGAGGATGTAAAATAGAGTAAAAGAGAGAGAGGCTGTAAAAGGGAGAGAGAGCGTAAGTTTGAGAGAGGGTGTAAGAGGAAGTAAATCAGAGAGAGGATGTAACAAGGAGTATGTCAGACAGAGGGTGTTACACAAACAGAGGAAGAGAATAAAAAAGTCAGAAAGAGGGAGAGAGGGTATAAAACAGACAAATGATGTCATAGGGAGTAACTCTGGGAGAGAATGTTACAAAGAGAAAGGTTGTAAGACGGAGTAAATAAGGAAGAGGATGTTAGAGAAAGTATGACTTACAAATTGCTGTAAAAAAGAGAGAGAGGGAATAAATTAGAGACAGGGTGTAATAGTATGTAAGTCAAAGAAAGAGTGTAACAGAGTGTAACACAGAGTCAGGATGTAAAAAGGAATACGTCAGAGAGAGGGTGTCAGAAGGGGACAGGTGGAAAAATAGAATAAGTGAGGAAGAGAATATAATAGAGACTAATACATTGTTAATAATCCTTGGTAAAGAAATGTTAGTGCATAAAGGACTTGTATTTTCTAAATGAGTGAGGTTTCAGTAGTGTAATCAAATGCTTATACATATGACCTATGCAAACGGTATCCTTGCGGATTCACAATTTGGATTCCGCAAGGGCCTTGGCACGACTGAACAGTGTATTAATCTAGAATTAATTATTGGCAAATACACTAAAGCCAAGCAGGGCTCTCTATTCCTCTGTTTTGCAGATCTCTCCAGTGCTTTTGACCTGGTGGATCATGCATTACTGTGGACCACATTGCTTGAAATGGGAGCCCCTGTTGCTATTATTCATTTCCTGGCCAGATTATATAATAAGTTGTCAGCTCAGATTCGTTTCGGCCAAATGGGAGAATGTACTAGGAAGATTAAGGTGAAAGCTGGAATCAGGCAGGGTTGTGTTTTAGCCCCGTTACTTTTTTCCCTTTTTATAAACGCCATGGACTCCGAGCTGAAGAAGGTCCAAGCTGATGCTCCCCAAGTTGAGGGCCTAGCGATCCCGTACTGCCATATGCAGACGACACTGTTCTACTTTCTAGAACACCTAGGTCTGCAGAGATTAATGAACTGTTTCTTCGATTTTATAAAAGAGAGGAAACTTAAAATTAATAACTCCAAAACCTTTATTATGGCTTGCGGGAGAAAGGTGAAAAATCTGAGACCATTCAACTTTAGGGACCGCACAATGGAAGTTGTGGATAAATTCTGCTACCTTGGAATCACATTTACTAGCAGTGGCACTTGGGTACCTGAGATCCTTAATATTAAGGCTAAGATGGGCAAGGCGGCCTCAGGGGTTTTTAGATTCGCATCTAAACTAGGTAGTCGGCGCCCACTAGATATGCTAAATATTTACCGACATAGATGTGCCTCAGTGGCACTCTATGGCTCGGGCGTCTGGGGATATTGCCAAAAAGGGGATCTGCAAGTTGTTGAAAATGTCTTCCTTAAGAGACTTCTTTGCCTTCCAACGTCGGCCTCAAACGAGCTGGCCCACAAAGCGCTGGGGTTGGAATATTCGTCTCACTTAACGGGATTGAGACCCCTCATGGCGTGGAGGTCAATTTGGGCCAAGGATGAAACTGGTTTTACAAGGAGAATAATAAAAGATTGCCTTGGCCTGGATAAATTTAACAAGATCCCATGGCTTAAATATGTCTTGACTTTATATAAAGATGTGCATGGTTTGGATGTCTTTGCGGACCCAGCTAGTGCCATTAACATTTCTAAACAGGAACTTAAACTTGTCTTTTTGGGGGAAAAAACTAAATTACGTAGAGAAGCCAGCTGCCAGTTTACCACCCATGTATTTTACAATACTAATAACATGGCAGGTTATGGCTTTTCCAAATATCTTAAAGTAGTCGCTAAGCAATCCCATCAGTATGTCCTTACTCGGTTGAGATTGGGCATTGTTCATAACTTGGTGGCTTTCCCCCTGATGAAAAAACATACGACAACACCCTGTCCATGTGACGGCACCACTAAACAGAGCACGCTGCACTTTCTGTTAATCTGCCCCTTGTATTTACATCTCCGTATTGCTTATCTTAAACCCCTTTTTTTTTAAACACTCTACTGCTACAACTGCTATGAGATTTTTATTTGCTCTTGATGATCCAGATGTCTGTTTTTATACCGCAACATTTATTCTAAAATCAATGTCAGCTAGGAAAAGCATGGAATTCATGTCTTAATCACGAGTGTATCCTTCCTATACTGATTATTGTTATGCTGATTTTATCCCTTCACCTTGTGCAATTGTACTACATCTTGTATTTTATATTAATTGTTCTTAACCATTTTATTGTTGATGTATGTAACTATATGTGTGCTTTTATGATTGTTTGTCGAACAATCGAATAAAGCTTTCAAAACCGAAAACCGACCTATGCTCTGTTTTGTAAATGTTATTTAAAAAAAGATTTCAGGCACATAAATTGGTTTTACATTATTGACAAGGATTAGATAGTATCTGCATGATTAAAAAAATATATTAGCACATTTCACAATCATGTTACCTGTGTTTCCTCAGATTAGTAAGCAGATTGTGCAGATGAGGTGAGGCCTGTCCAGGGGTGCAAAGGAGGTGAGGCCTGTGTCCATGAGTGCAGTGGAGAGGACTGACCTCCTCTGACCCTTGGACAAGCCTTACCTCATCTGTGTCCTCTGGACAGGTCTCAATGTATTGGGTATAATTGATGGTAACCGGGTGCAGATGAGGTGAGGCGTGTCCAGGGGTTTAGATAAGCTGAGGCCTGTCTAGGGGTGCAGATGAGTTGAGGTCTATTCAGGGTTGCAGATGAGGTGAAGATTGTCCAGGGGTGCAGAGGAGGTGAGGCCTGTGTCTAAGAGTGCAGTGGGGGATAGGCTTCATGAAGTCTAGTCCACTGCACTCTTAGACACAGGCCTCACCACCTATGCTCCCCAGGAAAGGCCTCTCTCCCACTACAGTCTTGAACACAGGCCTCACCTCCGCTGTACCTCTGGACATGCCTCACCTCATCTGCACAATTTACTTCCTAATCTGACGTAACACAGGTGACATCATTGTAAAAGGTTCAAATATATTTATTTAATCATGCAGACACTATTTATTCCTTCTCAAAAATGTAAAAGCCATTGATTTGCCCCAAAATCGTTTTTTAAATAACATTTTAGACACAGAGCGCAGGTCCTATGTAGAAGAATTCAGTGTCCATGAGTGCAGTGGAGAGGACTGATCTCCTCTAACCCTTGGACAAGCCTTACCTCATCTGTGTCCTCTGGACAGGCCTCAATGTATTGGATATACTTGGTGGTAACTGGGTGCAGATGAGGTGACGCGTGTCCAGGGGTGTAGATAAGCTGAGGCCTGTCTAGGGGTGCAGATGAGTTGAGGTCTATTCAGGGTTGCAGATGAGGTGAGGATTGTCCAGGGGTGCAGAGGAGGTGAGGCCTGTATTGAAGAGTGTAGTGGAAGAGAGGTCTGTCTAGGGGTACAAAGGAGGTGAGACCTGTGTCTAAGAGTGCAGTGGGGGATAGGCTTCATGAAGTCTAGTCCACTGCACTCTTAGAACAGGCCTCACCACCTATGCTCCCCAGGAAAGGCCTCTCTCCCACTACAGTCTTGAACACAGACCTCACCTCCTCTGTACCTCTGGACATGCCTCACCTCATCTGCACAATCTACTTCCTAATCTGAGGTAACACAGGTGACATCATTGTGAAAGGTTCAAATATATTTATTTAATCATGCAGACACTATTTATTCCTTCTCGAATATGTAAAAGCCATTGATTTGGCCCAAAATCGTATTTCAAATAACATTTTAGAAACACAGCACAGGTCCTATGTACAAGCATTCAATTTCACTACTGAAACCTCACTATTTCACAAAATACAAATCCTCTACCTTGCAAATGTTGATACCAAGCATTATCAAAAAACATGACACAAACCAACAGCAAAGAAGCTCAATCTGTTTCCTAATCTGAGGTAACACAGGTGACATCATTGTGAAAGGTTCAAATATATTTTTTTAATCATGCAGACACTATTTATTCCTTCTCAAAATTGTAAAAGCCATTGATTTGCCCCAAAATCGTTTTTCAAATAACATTTTAGAAACAGCGCAAGTCCTATGTACAAGCATTCAATTTCACTACTGAAACCTCACTATTTCACAAAATACAAATCCTCTATCTTGCAAATGTTGATACCAAGCATTATCAAAAAACATGACACAAACAAACAGCAAAGAAGCTCAATGTGCTTCCTAATCTGAGGTAACACAGGTGACATGATTGTGAAAGGTTGAAATATATTTATTTAATCATGCAGACACTATGTATTCCTTCTCAAAAATGTAAAACCCATTCATTTTCCCCAAAATCGTTTTTCACATCACATTTAAGAAACACAGCACAGGTCCTATGTACAAGCATTCCATGTCACTACTGAAACTTCACAATTTCACAAAATACAAATCCTCTATTTTGCAAATGTTGATACCAAGCATTATCAAAAAACATGACACAAACCAACAGCAAAGAAACTCAATCTGCTTCCTAATCTGAGGTAACACAGGTGACATCATTGTGAAAGGTTCAAATATATTTTTTTAATCATGCAGACACTATTTATTCCTTCTCAAAAATCTAAAAGCCATTGATTTGCCCCAAAATCGTTTTTTAAATAACATTTTAGAAACAGAGCGCTGGTCCTATGTACAAGCATTCAATTTCACTACTGAAACCTCACTATTTCACAAAATACTATTCCTCTATCTTGTAAATGTTAATACCAAGCATTATCAAAAAACATGACACAAACCAACAAGAAAGAAGCTCAATCTGCTTCCTACTCTGAGTTAACACAGGTAACATCACTGTGAAAGGGTCAAATTTATTTCTTTAAGCATGCAGACACTATTTATTCCTTCTCAAAAATGTAAAAGCCATTCATGTTCCCCAAAATCGTTTTTCACATCACATTTAAGAAACACAGCACAGGTCCTATGTACAAGCATTCCATGTCACTACTGAAACTTCACAATTTTACAAAATACTATTCCTCTATGCAGTAAAAACGTTTTACCGAGCATTATCAAAAAACATGACACAAAGCAACATTAAAAAACCACAATTTGCTTCCAAATTTTCTCCATAGAGTATACAAGTCTCTATCTATATTAAATGAATCATTACGAACCGTTACAAAGGCTTTGGGAGATTGAGAACAGTGTCAGACATACACACCAATATTTCTTTAGCAGAGCAAAAGGTATGTACTCCAGGTACTGCAACCATGAATGGCTCAGAAAACCTCTAATTCTACACACATATTCCTCATGGTAACCAATCAAAACTCTTCCCTCTCTATTTTCAAACCAACACCCTTCCCCCCCTCAGCCCTTTCTACCTGTTACCATTGCAACTACCTCCTCACTGAGCTCTCAGGTTTAAAAGTTTATTCTACAATGTTGCAAATGAACTTAGCAAGGATGTTTGACCTCTCAATACACCAGCTTATCCGATGCAATGTTTCTTTAAATGACTTTTTCTCAACCATTCAAATTACTTCTTTCACAAAACAGAACCATGCACCCTAACTTTCGGTTTTCAACTATCTGAATCCACCAATCATTGCTTCTGATTCAAGAGCACTGAAACTCCACAGTTTTTTTTGTTGCAAACTCCTACTGTTCCAACTGCCATTTCATTCCCACACTTTATCTGACTGCACCAGAACCTCCTCTTACCATGTATTCTGTCTGGATTATTGGACATAGCTACATCCACTGGGCTCAAAGGTATGCAGCTACCAGAAATTTTCACAACCTTGATTTACCAAATGTAGACATCAAATGGATTGGCCAAAGAGGATTGAGATGTCATCAATCGATACCATTGGTGAAAACCTTTTTGCATCTGCCACACCCTCACCTCATAATTCTGCACTGTGGTGGAAATGACTTAGGCACTTTGACTGGGGTAGGTCTGGAAATGCTTTTAAAGGACACCTTTGAGCAATTGATGGCACTTTTTCCTCAAACTGCCTTGGTTTTTTCCAATATATGCCAAAGACAGAAATGGAAGTGTGGAAAAGTAAATTTTGTCATGTTCTGTGTCCCTACGTGTCATCCATCATATGTTATGTGTGCATGACCAATATGCATATGTTATTCCCCATGTCCGATTCAAGACGCAATTACAGTTGTGTCCACCTCTGGTATGTCATTTTCCAGTCCCCGTGAATACTACGAATATCAGGCTTATGTAAAGTAATGTTGCCACGCTTCTCAGTGTGCACGTTATTTCATTATAAAGTCCCCGTTTCCAGGCCTCAACAGGGCCCGGACATCAGATTCAGCTCCTGTCTCCTGAAGCCTCGCTGAGGAGCGATACAGCCCCCACCTGTATCCTCGACCTTTCACTTACTTCCTGCCTCGCAGTGCCCGGTGCAGCTTGGCTCAGTCTCTGAGTCTGCCAAGACTATGTTATGATTCCCGTTATCGGTTTAGTCCTCCTTCTCTGCATTCCTAAGCTACTGAACTGCATCAATAGTTTCCGTCATTGTTTAGCCTATGCGGCTCCATATTAAGAGAAATACTGTATTTAATGGTCATTTAATATTCTTCATCACGCACTACATGTAGAATAAATGCATGCTCTAGTCTTAGAGTCAATTAGCTTTTCCCCTCATGACTTCTAGTTTATATCAACATGTTCCCTAAACATCAGATACTAGATAGGGTTTAGGTACATGTCGCTCCGACCCTCCAGACTTTAGTCTCTGCTCCTAGCACAGAGTTCATAGCCCCCAGCTTCTCCTCGTAACACGTCATTGCCAGTTTGCACGCACCATCAGGTTAGAGGTCCCGGCTCCTTAGGTAGCCCCCTCCTATGTTTCCGCCCATTCATGACATATTCTGTTACGTTTGCATCACATGTCTGAGTTACACCTTCTTTTTACTCTTATCTTTCGCGACTGCTACGCGTCACGCCTTCTGCTCCACCCACTGCTACGCCTACTGCAATGTAATGCTATGTGTTTGCGCTATGTATATATGCTCATGTATTGTTATTAAAAGTCAGCGCGCTCATCCCAGCCCCAGCAGCTGCTGGGCCCTGTCATCCTATTCCTATGCAGGTTGTCCTGTTCCTGTCCTTGTGCTGTATTAAACCTGAAAAACTCCTTCTACCTCGAATCTTGACTCTTATTTATTGAGCTATCTGTTATTCATTCATTCACTCAAAAATAGATCCGGTATTATTTATTTATATACCACATAATGGCGCCCGAATAGGGACCTGCCCTTTCCCCACGCGTCGGTGAAGCCACGCCGACCCCCTGACCCTCTGCAGTCGTGACGGAACTCTTCTGCGCAGTGGCAGATATTTCTGCTCAAGTATCCCTCAGGCCCACGGAGGAGACGGAGGAGGCGGTCCAGCATCCAGACGAGACGGTGGAGGAACGCGGCGAGTCCCGACCAGAGCCCAAGCCAAGAGTCCAAGGTCCGAGGTATCCGGAGGTCCACCCGTAACTGAAGTCCGAAGTTCGTCGTCGTAGCAGTCCAGTCCAGTCCGAGGCCTTCCGTTCTTGCTGCCCGGTGAGTACCGTTACTGGGGTGGTATCTAGACAGGGTCAATTTAATTGACTCTGGTCTGTGGGTTGGTGGTACACAGTCCCACAAACGAAGTGTTCACTTCGGTGGATACGGGTCCTGACGTGTCTCTTTAAGAGACCGGTAAGTTTCGTACTGTTTTAGCAGTGCATCTAGTTTCTGTTCTAGTCAGTTTCTGTTCTCGAGAAAATTCACGTGTTCTGTTCTCAGTATTTCCAGGTAGTATTCTGTCCGAACTGTTATTTTAAATGTTTTTCATGTATTCTAATGTCGTGGTATGAATGGGAAATAAGTATCGTGTTTATTGTGTATTGTATTGTGTCTAGATTACAGTTCAGTCATGCCCATATTTTCCAAGTTACGTCAGTTAAAAACTAGAAAGGGTCTGCTGGAAGCAGCAGTTCCCGTCCCGCCCAGGGACAGTCCAGGTCACTTTATGTATCAGAAGCATGGCATAAACGCCATATTGTATCTAGATTTATGGGTAGAGTATACCAAACAGTTAGAAGAAAAGTATAGATGGCCCGTATCGGGTACATGGGATGCCGAGTGCATCATGCGAGTAGAAGAAGCATTATGGAAAAAGAAAGCCAGACAATCACAGAAAGACGCCATCGAGTTATGGCGTAAAGAAGCTCATAAGAGAACCGAAAAAGAAATCAGAAAGTCAGAACTAAGTAGAGAATCCCAAGAACGAGCCCAAGAAAGAGAATTAATCGAGATAGGTGAACGAGTTAGAACTGAGCAATTAGACAGACAGAGGAATGCCCTCATCAAGGGTATGTATCCTCTTCTTGCTGAGGGCTTGCCAAAAGCGACCCCGGAGGCATCCAGTAATTTCCCGCCACCATTAGTTCCGACCAAGCTACGTCACAAACCGACCGCAGCTGATATTTTTATTTCGTCCTATCTGGACGACACAGTCCCCGAATATGTAAATCCTGTTCGCGCTCCGCCAGTCCCTGTAAATCAGGTAATTCCTGCTCCTCCAGACACCGGGGTGCCCTTAACAGCCCCCCCGGGTCAGCCCGCCATACAAGTCCAGCCCACGTTACAATTACCGACCCTGCCAGGACGGAAAGCATCAGTTGATGATTCTAGTTTAGGGGCCGCAGGAGGAGGTCTTCCTCAAACCCCGCCGCCATACAAGCGTTTATCAGCACTCGAATTACATGCTCAAGCATCACAGCGTACTCCTAAAAGTAATAAGTCTGTTGCAGAGATCAGGCAAACCCTTGGCGAATGTGTCTATGACCCAGTTCCAGGCGAGTTTAATATGGTTTTATATTCCGTACGCGTAAGGAGAGTGACCGAGTATCTAGTCACCCTGCCAAATATGAAAGAAGATCTAGACAGGATATATCGTTTCATCCGTACAGGGGATGACCCACAAAGTATTAGTGATGCCATGTCTCAAAGGAAAGCCGAGATTCAGCGCATGATATTAAAGTTCTTAATTAACTGTCTAATAAGAGAACAAGATTATCCGTCTAAAGACCCGGAAGAAATGAAAACTCTAACAAAGTGGAGTGATAATATAGCCGAAGGAAAGCACAATACCATTGGTGCCATGGAAAGTATGTACAAGAAAATCCGTAGAGAAATAATAAAGATACACGAACAGCGTAAAGCAGCACAAGTAAGCGAGAAAGAAAGTACCTCTGATCCTGAAGAGGAAGACGATGAGAATACTGCCAGAATAGCGTATGTAGGAAAACCTAGATTTCCAGATCGCCATTTACGTCTAGAACACAAGTCAACTTTCCATCATTCAGCACCAGAACAAGGTTCCCTAGAACAAGTATTTCAAGCTACCGATCACATTCTGAAATCACGAATCGGTTATAGTGAGTTAAGTACTATGCATGAACAGGAACTAGTCCGATCAGCAGTCAGATGGATTACTGATTCTACCACTTTTCCGGACGAAATAGTGGCACAAATGTTCCTGAAAATGCCCCCAGCCGAGCAGCGACTGGTGGGTATGTATATGATTCAGCACCTCATTACTCTGTATGAGGGTCAACATTCTGATCCAGGCCCGTTACATGATATCCTGAACGAGTTACTCCAGTACAGATGGAGAGGTCTAGGTACCGATTTAATTAGTGTCATTCTAGAACAACGCCACAAATATAGAACATTCTTGAACCCGCATTTTGTCCATGTCTCACCCCCAGAAAGTAAATCATTCTACATAGACAGACAGAATCCGTTATGAGAAGTCCACCCAGTCAGAGGAACGGGTGGCGAAATGCAACGAGTGTTTGTATACACTCCGATCACAAAGATGGAACTCCTCGAAATGAAGAAATTAATTCCCTGTCATGACAAAGATCCAGCAGGGTTCCATAGAGAATTAAAAGACATGCTCCGTATGGGAGAATACACTTACCCAGATATCATTAAAATGTTAAAGGTTCTGCTACCCGCAGGGGTGTATGAAAAGCTAAAGGAAAAAGAATGGGAGGTGGGAGAGAAAAAGATAGATTGGGCAGTCCTAGAAGCAGAAGATAAGATACGTGTACCAGGTACTGGTCTTGGAGAGAAATGTAAAGAATTACCAGAATTATTAATTCAAGTTTTACCCAGATTATTAACAACTAGAAAAGAAGACTGGGATGCAATCTCAGCCTGTAAACAGAAACAAGATGAAGATATTAGTGATTTTTATTCGAGGTTTGAAAAGTGCTTTAGTATCAACAGTGGTCTCAAGACAAGTAGTGAGTCATACCCTCACCTTTTCGTTACCAAATTAGTCGAGAATTCAAGTCCACCAATTAAAAACCGAGTTTTGAAAGTCGAAAGCACCTGGCAAGCAAATACTCCGTCCCAGATGCTCCAGATGCTCCAGTACCACCAGAATAGAATCAGGGAAGAGCAAGAACACGAGAGAAAATGTATGAAAGACACGAAAATGAAAGTACTAGTTGCACAATCTGTTCCTCAAGACAGTCAGAAGAGGGGTCCGAATCAAGCCAGTCATCCTGCAACACCCGTTAAAGGGAACTGCAATTATTGTAAACAGCCAGGTCATTTTATAAATGAGTGTGCAGTCCTGAAACATAACATAGCTACTGGTAAGACTAAAGAAAGACCACGTCCGCCTAGACAGGAACAAGTTTCACAGATTCCTCAGCCACAGAATGCACAACAGACAGTTACAGCACCGCAGCCTATCGCTGCAACACAGCATGTTACATCGCAGATGTACCAGTATGCACAGTCTGAGTATCCAGAGTACCAGCCATATTCATGAAACAGCCTAGAGAGGGAGGTAGGCTTGCCTCTCATCGAGATACCTTTAGATCAAGAAGGTCCCTATGTTCACAGTCAAGTATTAGGGAAAGACAGAAAGTTTTTGATTGATACAGGGGCAAGTAGGACCACAATTAGTCATGCCGAAGTTCCAGGGGCTCCGCTCTCAGGCTCAAGAAATGTTTCCCTTGGATTTTCAGGAAAGCCTATCGTTAATGAGATTTCAAAGCCAGTCACTCTAGAAGTAGGTCCATTGTCCCGCACTACTGATCTGTTACTTACTAAGTCATGTCCAGAAAATCTATTAGGCATTAAAACACTGAAAGAGTTAGGTGCAGTTATATGTTGTTCCCCAGAGGGAATACGTCTGTTCCTACGTGACTTTAAGGGTCACTATGTATTACGAGATTTTGATCCCAGACTGTCTAATGTCCCGCAGCATTTATGGGCGCAAGGTCCAACTGATGTAGGTTATATGCAAATCACACCCCATCGTGTGACTCTCAAACCAGGTGTAGTGTTACCACGAATCAGACAGTACAGATTGCCACCCGAGGCTGTAGCAGCCTTATCCAAAATTATAGACGAGCTCATGGCTCAAGGAGTAGTTGTAGAAACTGACTCCAACGTATGTAACTCTCCGATCATTCCAGTCATGAAACGTACTGATCCAAATGCACCCCCAGTATATCGATTAGTGATTGATTTACGGGAACTTAATAAATGTATTATTCCGCAGTACCCAGTTGTCCCAGATATCTCTTCCCTGTTAACTGCTATTGATTCCGAAGCCACGTTCTTCACTGTAATCGACCTCAAGAATGCATTTTTTAGTGTTCCAATTCATCCAGACAGCCAGTTTCTTTTCGGATTTTGTTTAAATGGAAGGAGCTATATGTTTACACGAGCTCCTCAAGGTTTCACAGAAAGCCCTAGTATTTACAGTCAAGCACTTAAGAGACAACTAGATAATATTCACATGCCAACTGACACTGCCCTGCTCCAGTATGTCGATGATCTACTGATCACAGCCCGTTCCGAACGTGCTTGCGAGCGAGCATCCCTGACGGTTCTGTATTTTCTAGCCGAGATGGGGCACAAGGTGTCCCCTTCGAAGCTTCAATTCTGTGTCCAGCAAGTGGTCTACTTAGGACACTTACTGTCCAAGAGGGGTAGGCAGTTGACACCAGACCGTATCCAGTTGATAGCGAGTCTTCCCCAGCCCAGAACCCAGAAGGAGGTACGTGCCTTTATTGGCCTTACTTCTTATTGCAGACAATGGATTCCTCAGTATGCATTCCTAGCCAAACCACTGATACAGTTAACGACACAGGAGGCAGCCGTATCGACTGTTCTCCCTTGGACATCTGAACATACACTTAGTTTCAACGAGTTAAAGAAAGCTTTATGTCAAGCTCCAGTTCTAGCGACACCGAACTACAGTAAGCCTTTTACACTTTTCGTTACTGAACGTGAAGGTACAGCATTATCTGTTCTCACACAAGATCAAGCAGGACAATACAAGCCCTGTGCTTATTTTTCTAGCACACTAGATCCAGTCGCCCAGGCTCTGCCTGTGTCCCTCAAGTCAGTTGCAGCCACAGCACTAGCTATCAGACAAAGTGATTCCATAGTCTTAGGACATACCTTGACAGTACAAGTCCCACACTCCGTGGAAGTTCTTTTAAACCGAACACAAACACAACACTTGACAATTGCACGTTTAACAGGTTATGAATTGACACTGTTCCAACCACACATAGATATTAGGCGCTGCAACGTCCTGAATCCTGCTACACTGTTACCATCAGCTAGTTCAAATTCTGCCACACATGATTGTGTGGAAGTAGTCAACATTACGACAAAGCCAAGACAAGACCTGACAGACATTCCGTTACCAGATCCTGACCTGACACTTTATGTGGATGGTTCATGTATGAGAACTAGTACAGGAGAACTAGTCGCCGCGTATGCAGTGACTACTGATACTGAAGTTATTAAGACACACCGCATTGATACCCTGTCCGCTCAAGCAGCAGAGCTAGTTGCTCTGACACAAGCCTGTATACACGCCAAGAACCTGAAAGTTAATGTTTACACAGATTCACGTTACGCATTTGGAGTTGTACACGACTTTGGAGTGCTCTGGCAGGAGAGAGGTTTCATGACTTCTCATGGAACCAAGATTCAGCATGGTATCCTTATCCAAGCTCTGTTAGATGCAATACATTTACCGACATCTATCGCTATCATGAAATGCAAAGCACATACGAAAGTCACTGACATTATTTCTCAAGGTAATGATCTAGCAGATCGCACAGCCAAGCTTACAGCACAGACTCTAGACAGTCCAGTTAACATGACACACACTCCAGATCTGACTACATGTATGACAGTTAAGGACCCTACTCAAGATGTCATAGATATCCAGTTACATGCTACTCCCGATGAAACCAAGAAGTGGTCTGAACAAGGAGGGGTCCAGACAGATCAGGGATGGTTAACAAAGGGTAGGACCGCATGGTTTCTCCCCGACTCTATGGTTCAAGTCATCATTAATACCGCACATAGTCCAGCACATTTAGGAGAAAAAGCAATGTTAGACAGTATCCAGAACATTTGGTTCAACAAGCATTTACGAGCTGCAGCTAAGCAGAAAGTCCGTACCTGTATGATATGTTGTCAGTTTAATCCAGGTAAAAGTGTCCCGGTGGAACAAGGTGGTTTCCAGCCTCCTGACCACCCTTTTGAGGTCCTCCAGATGGATTATATTCAGATGGAGCGATGTCGAGGTTTCAAGTATGTTCTTGTAGTTGTATGCGCTTTGTCCAGATGGACAGAAGCATATCCAGTCCCAGATTACACAGCCGCGACCACTGCCAAGCAGTTGGTTCGTGAATTCTTCCCTCGATATGGACTCCCTAGAGTCGTATATTCTGATAACGGTCAGCCATTCTCATCTGAACTGATGAAGCACGTTTCCCTGTTGTTGGGGTACCAGTGGAAGTTTCATTGTGTACGCCATCCTGAAGCAGCCGGTCTAGTCGAGAGACATAATCAGACTCTGAAAATCCGAATTGCCAAAATATGTAAAGATAAGGGTGTGGACTGGCTAGTAGCTCTGCCAGTTGCTTTGTTTTATATGCGCATGGTCGCACATTCCAGATCAGGTCTGTCCCCGTATGAGGTCGTTTTCGGCCGCCCCCCTAACATGTGGGGTACTCCTAGACCCCGAAGTATTACTGATGTTTCATGTAATATGCTGACAGATTACCTAGCTTCCTTGATGTCTGCCCTCAACTCATGTCGTTCACAGGTTGCCGCCGCATTTCCAGACAATACCGAGGTGGCACCGCATGAGATCGTTCCAGGTTCGATGGTGCTCGTCCGGAACTTTGACAGATCAAGTCCGCTGGAGCCACGTTGGAAGGAGCCCCGTCAGGTCCTCCTCACCACCCGTACAGCTGTGAAATTGGAAGGACGCCGCGGCTGGGTGCACCTTTCGCACGTCAAGAAATTCTACGGATTAAAGCCGGTCTCTAAAAACATTTCCCAGGATATCAAGACTTGTCAAAACATTGTTCCTAAGGACTGTCCCGCAAATGACATTGACACAACCCCTCCCCTGTTAGAGAAAACTCCGCAGCAGGAGTATAAGCAAAAGCTAAGGTCTAGTAAAATAAGTCAGTCAGTTTGATTGTATAAGTCCTCCCCTAGGTGAAACGGTTAGACTGTTTCTGACATGTATAAAATAGACCCCCATAGTGAGAGAGTTAGTCAAAACTCAAACCGATGTATCGTTTTTCTAAGTTTCATATTATTCATCAGCATAATGATTTCCTGCACTAGTTACGCATTTTTCCTGTGTTTTCCAGTTCCTCATGTAAATAAGCCTTCTAATGTTACAGTAGAGCACACGTTTAGTGATCTGCCTCCTCACGAATATTCATACCGCCTCGCTATGCGTAACAATACATTTATCCGCATGTTACATTACTCACACCAGACCAGCAATGCCACTAATTGTTGGGTGTGTGGTCGACTCCCCCCTTTCCAGACGTCAAAGGGAGTTCTGCCACTTTTTCCTTATCCTTTTTCACATAATGGTTCATGTGGAGCATGGTCCACGTTAACGTCATCCTTAACAGATATGTCTTTTCTTAACAGCACATGTTTCCCAGACAAGCAAGGTTTCCCCCACAGAACAGGTTTAGATCTAGAAAATGAAGTGTATAATTTAGGTAACTATTCTTCGAATTTCATGGTCCTGAATGTTCAGTCTGATACTACTCCAGACTCACCTGCTATTTCAGTACTACCAGTCAAAGGCGAATTATGTGTCCGTAATTATGGTTCTGTACACGTAGGACATAGTGATTGTACTACTATTATCCAGTATAGTGACAGTGGGAAATCTATTTTTAAAGCTTCACGTCATTCTTATTTTGTTTGTGGTCAAACTGCATATGTTCGTCTGCCCCTCGATTGGGAGGGAACCTGTTACATTGCCTTCCTACTGCCACCTGTTTTCCTAGCCCCACCTGACTACCATAGGAATTCCTTCCTAGTACATACTAGACACAAGAGAAACCTCCCGATTGTCGATTATACTGAAACTGCTGCAGAGCAATTCATTGATATTGATAAAGGTGTGTTCCCTTATTTAGGTACAGTTGTAAACAGTAAGCTAATCCGTAGGTTAACAAGAACCCTTGAAGCTGTAGTAGATGAGACTGCCTCCGCTCTAGGTAACTTAACCGAAGAGCAATCCTTTATGAGAATTGTTGTGCTCCAGAATCGTCTCGTCCTTGACGTCATACTGGCCGATAGGGGCGGGGCCTGTAGAGTCATCGGATCCAGTTGTTGCATTTTCATTCCAAATAACGCGCCGTCTGTTTATTCAGCTATAACCAGACTCCATAAAATAGCCCATCTATTACACCAGGATCCAGGCACCTGGACATGGTCCGGTTGGTTCTGGAATATAATTTCCGCCTGGGGATGGAAAGTCCTGTCCTTTCTAGGTATCGCAGTAGCGATCATATTCAGCTGCTGTCTCTGTATACAATGTGGCCCTGCGATTTGCGGCATGTGTGCTACCTCTTGTATTCCTAGTCCCAAGCCCCGTTCTAAATCCCGTTCCAAGACAATTCGAGATGAACAAATGGTACTGTATGAAATGATAGATGGTATCATGAATATTGATGTTTCCTGATGGAAACGTAGTGACAAGGAGGGAATGTGGAAAAGTAAATTTTGTCATGTTCTGTGTCCCTACGTGTCATCCATCATATGTTATGTGTGCATGACCAATATGCATATGTTATTCCCCATGTCCGATTCAAGACGCAATTACAGTTGTGTCCACCTCTGGTATGTCATTTTCCAGTCCCCGTGAATACTACGAATATCAGGCTTATGTAAAGTAATGTTGCCACGCTTCTCAGTGTGCACGTTATTTCATTATAAAGTCCCCGTTTCCAGGCCTCAACAGGGCCCGGACATCAGATTCAGCTCCTGTCTCCTGAAGCCTCGCTGAGGAGCGATACAGCCCCCACCTGTATCCTCGACCTTTCACTTACTTCCTGCCTCGCAGTGCCCGGTGCAGCTTGGCTCAGTCTCTGAGTCTGCCAAGACTATGTTATGATTCCCGTTATCGGTTTAGTCCTCCTTCTCTGCATTCCTAAGCTACTGAACTGCATCAATAGTTTCCGTCATTGTTTAGCCTATGCGGCTCCATATTAAGAGAAATACTGTATTTAATGGTCATTTAATATTCTTCATCACGCACTACATGTAGAATAAATGCATGCTCTAGTCTTAGAGTCAATTAGCTTTTCCCCTCATGACTTCTAGTTTATATCAACATGTTCCCTAAACATCAGATACTAGATAGGGTTTAGGTACATGTCGCTCCGACCCTCCAGACTTTAGTCTCTGCTCCTAGCACAGAGTTCATAGCCCCCAGCTTCTCCTCGTAACACGTCATTGCCAGTTTGCACGCACCATCAGGTTAGAGGTCCCGGCTCCTTAGGTAGCCCCCTCCTATGTTTCCGCCCATTCATGACATATTCTGTTACGTTTGCATCACATGTCTGAGTTACACCTTCTTTTTACTCTTATCTTTCGCGACTGCTACGCGTCACGCCTTCTGCTCCACCCACTGCTACGCCTACTGCAATGTAATGCTATGTGTTTGCGCTATGTATATATGCTCATGTATTGTTATTAAAAGTCAGCGCGCTCATCCCAGCCCCAGCAGCTGCTGGGCCCTGTCATCCTATTCCTATGCAGGTTGTCCTGTTCCTGTCCTTGTGCTGTATTAAACCTGAAAAACTCCTTCTACCTCGAATCTTGACTCTTATTTATTGAGCTATCTGTTATTCATTCATTCACTCAAAAATAGATCCGGTATTATTTATTTATATACCACAGAAGTGGTCCAACCAATTTTGTCCACAATTTGAGAAAGCACAGAAACATGTGAATAAATCTGTTTCTGCTTACATGAGAGACTATGGAATGGGTTCAATATACAACAATAACTTGCGTTACAACATGCAAGATATCTACAGAGGAGATGGTGTGCACTTCTCAGATGAGGGGAATAGACTATTCCTCCTGAATTTAAGACTGTGTATTGGAACCTACTTGTAGGTACCTAAATCAGCCACAGAACCCAAAAGCTCTTTTCAGGGCTACCCTACCTCTGATCACTCAAAATGATTATTTTTCTCTAACTTTTTTCACTGTTTTTCACCAAAGTACGCTCCCCGGTGCGCGTACCGGCCGCTCCTCCCGCGAAAATTAAAAAAAAAATTTTAACCTAGGGGGTCAGGGGGTATCTACCGTGTCCCCTTATACCCATTCCCAATGTTGTTTGTCCTCCATCTTGTGTCTCAAATCAACCGAAACACAAGATGGAGGACTCCCGTAGCGCTGCCGGTACGCGTACCGGGGCGCGCACCGGTAAGCGCTCCCAAACAATTTTAAAAGTTAATTTACATAAAAACCACTGGAGACACTTTCACCAAATATAGAATAGGCCCTACTACATACAAGTCCCTACCATTTTCCCAAATTTGGTGGAATTCCATTGAGCCATTTGGGCTGTAGCCCTGTCTAAATATCCTGAGGTAAATTACATGACAAAAACACATATGAAGTGTTAGAATTTACAACCAATTAAAATGTTACTTTCATTTTCTACTTTTTTTCCTGACATTTGATTGGTTATGTACATGAATATAAATGAAAAATGAGAGGGAAACACGGCCATTTTGACTACAACTACCTGAGGTACATCTTTAAAGGCTTTTCTCATTTATCTTCATCACCTTTCTATAAGGTAAGTTGTTAATTTGTAAGGGGCACTTTAAAGTTAATTTGTAAAAACGTTTTCTGATAGTTATTTACTGTCCCTCTGTTATAGTTATAGATTGAGATAGGCTTCTCTGTTATAGTTATAGATTCAGTTAGACGTCTCTGATATAATTATGAATTTACCTAGGCTTCTTCACATACACTTTTTTATATTTCTACTTCCTGCCTCATACCATACACTGCCCAAAGATAACTTCACTGTTAAAAACTCAGAAGTACCTCTCTGAACTCAAACCCAACAGTGCCCTAACTCTACTGATATAGTTATTTTTTATATAATTTACAGCAAGAAAATGGAAGATACACCACAGACCAACAATATTTCTTTCGAAATAACTGATGAGCAGATTCATTTCGAAATAACTGATGAAGAGATTTTTCAAGAAGATTTATTAGACTTCCTGAATGAGTCAATTCATAGACTGTGTAGATAATATGGAATCATGCAGTACAAATTTGGAGGAGATTTCGGATAATGAAATGTGGCAAGTGTTATTAAATTATGAAAATTCAGAATAATAAATTAATATTTAATAATTAAAAATTGTGTGAGACATTATTCATTTTTATATGTAATTCATGAAGTAGTACCAAAATGATTATAATATAAAGTGAGACTTACAGTATACTGTGCAACTTTTTTGTGTTACATAGTAAGTTTGCTCATAGTTACTTCCTTTCTCCCACTATATTATCTCCAATGTGTATTTGACATCTCTTTTTCATCTCCTGCCTCCTTTCTCTCACTGTCTGTCTCTAATGCACCATATCACCGCTAATTTTGTGTAGATTCAGAAGAGAGTAAAATGTAATACTTGAAAACATCATAAGGGAGCAGGGTAGACTACTCATGATCCCCTAGGCCTTCTCAGGGAGTGCTTAAAGGATCTGTTTCTACTTTCCTGACAGACTATGGTATGGATTCCATATACCACAATAACTTCTGTAACAACATGCAAGATATCTACAGAGGAGACGGTGTACATTGAATTTAAGACTCTTCATTGGTACCTACATATTGATACTTAAATCAGTTAAAATTATTTGTATTGCCTATTTTGCACACTATGTATATAATGACTGTTTTCATGAACTATATACAATTAATTTGGATGTTTCAAATTGTATATAAATTGTTGCTGTTTTTATGGCTTTTATGATTTTAAAACAAATCGAATAAAGTGTATTTGACTGGGGATACTTAAATCACCCACACAACACAACAACTCTATTCAGAGCTACCCTACCTCTAAGCACTTTAAATTATTATTTTACTGTTTCACTGGGTTTTCCCCATGGTATGCTCCCCGGTACGGTCCCCGGTTCCTTTTTTTTGCCCCGCGGGGCCCTTTTATGGCCCCCACATCAAACCTAGGGGTCAGGGGGGGTCTACCCTGCCCCCTTATGGTCATTTCCCCCTTTGTTTTTGCCACCTCTTGTGTCTCGATCCTACCGAGACACAAGATGGCGGCCGCTCCGGACTGTTTGGAATGTTGACAGACACTCGAGAGCCAATCAGCTTTCCGCTCGCGAACTCGCGTACCGGGGCGCGCTTATAGATATATATATTTATTTTAACCTAAATTACTCAAAATCCTCTGGAGCACATATCTTGAGACATAGCAAAGGCACATCAGGCTACCAGTCCCTACAATTTAGCCAAGTTTCGTGGGAATCCATTCAGCCGTTCGAGCTAAAAGTGAGTCCAACCGCCCTATGGACATTAACATGGGGAAAACACGTTTTGGGACCCCCCTTTTATCTCAGCCCCTGCTTAACGAAACCCCCCCAAACTTTCAGGGAAGGAACGGAGCGGGCCATCTAATTTGAGAATTTCGCGAAAATTCGTCCACCGGCGCCAAAGTTATTCCCAATAGAATGTTGCGGATTTCCTATGGAAACTAGGTCCTAACTATAACTATCTACTGGCGACCGCCAGTAGGTAATATATTACCTACTGGCGGTCGCCAGTAGGTAGTTATAGTTAGGACCTAGTTTCCAGTTGAAGCGCCGGGACACTCCTCGGAGTAGATGAACGCTATATAAAACCCCATTTTAACATAACATAACATAACATACCATTACATAGGAAATCCGCAACATTCTAATGTGAATAACTTTGGCGCCGGTTGATGAATATTCGCGAATTTCTCAAAGAAGACGGCCCGCTCTGCTCCGCTCCTTCCCTGAACGTTTTGGGGGGATTCGTCAAGTGGGGGCTGAGAAAAAAGGGGGGTCCAAAAATGTGTTTTCCCCATGCAATTTTCCATAGGATGATTAGACACGGCTACAGCCCGAACGGCTGAATGGAATTCCAAGAAATTTGGCAAAAAGGTAGAGTCTGATTCGCAGATCGCCCTTTTGTTTAAATGGTGTAAATCCATCCAGTAGTTGTTGAGAAAATTGAGTTTGAAAACATTTATATATCTATGAGCGCGCACCGTGCGCGCACCAGGTGTGAGTGAGCGGAATTCTGATTTGCTGTTAGACGTCTGTCAACATTCCAATCGGTCAAAACCAGGAAGTGTTGCCCGCCATTATTTGTCCGAGGCAGAGCCCAAAAGTGGAAAGCGTGAAAAGGGGGCAGGGTAGACACTCCCTGACCCCCTAGGTGTTCTCAGGGGGTCCCTGAAGGACCCCTGCAGGCCCAACATTTTTAAAAAATCGTGAGGTGCCCGCACGTTGCGCGCACCCTACAGCCGCCATTTTGTGTATTTTCAGAAGAGAATGAAAAACGAATGTGGAGAAAGTGAAAAAGGAGGCAAGGTAGAGTCTTCTTGACCCCCTAGGCCTTCTCAGGGGGTCCCTGAAGAACCCCGAAGGGCAAAAACCCCAATTTTTTTTGTAAAAAAAGAGTCGCGAGGTGCGCGCACGTTGCGCGCACCCTACAGCCGTCATTTTGTGTATTTTCAGAAGAGAGTGAAAAACGAAAGCAGAGAACGTGAAAAAGGAGGCAGGGTAGAGTCTTCCTGACCCCCTAGGCCTTCTCAGGGGGTCCCTGAAGGACGCTGAAGGGCAAAACCCCCTTTTTTTTTTTTTTTAAACTGCGAGGTGAGCGCAACTCAGAAAAAAAAATACATTAAATAGGAAGTTTGTGTGTTTAGATATTGGGTGGCTCTAAAAAGAGCCTTTGTGTTCATTGAGTGTTTTTTGTACCTACAAGTAAGTACCAATGCAGAGTCTAAAGTTTAAAAGGAAGACTCTGTTCCCCTCATCTGTAAAATGTACACCGTCTCTCCTATAGATTTCATGCATATTGAAACGCAGATTGTTGTGGTATATAGAACCCATACCATAGTCTCTGAGGAACAGACTTATTCGGATGTTTCCTTGCTTTTTCAATCTGCGGACAATATTGGTTGGACCAGTTCCATGTTTGCCTTTGGCATATATTAGAATATACCAAGGCAGTTTGTGGAAAAAGTGACATCAATTGCCCAAAGGTGTCCTTTAAAAGCATTTCCAGACCACCCCAGTCAAAGTGCCTAGGTCATTGGCACCACAGTGCACAAATATGAGGTCAGGGTGTGGGAGATGCATAAAGGATTTTACCAATGGCATCAATTGGTGACATCTTAATGCCCTCTGGCCAATCCACATAATATCCACATTTGGTAAATCAAGGTTGAGAAAAGATCTATTTGCTGCATACCTTTCACTCCAGAATATATATCTGTGCCCTACAATCCACACTCTAAGCATCTTGAAGGCAGATCTGGTTGTACTCAGATGGTCTCTGGGAATGAAATGGCAGTTTGAAAACTTGGAGTTTAGAAAAAAATGTGGATGAGATTCAGTGCACTTTAAAAACAAAGAAATGATTGGTGGTTTCTGATAATTTGACATTGAAGGCTAGGGTGTATACAACTTGTTTTTAAAAGGAATAATACTATTGGTTTAGAAAAAGTTATTGAAAAGAACATTGCACAGGATAAGCTGGAATATTGAGAAGTCAAACACACTTGCTGCTTTGGTTTACAACATTGAGAGATGAACTTTTCACCTTTTGAGTTCAGTTAGGTGTTCTATGGAGAGTTACCATGGTAACAGGCAGAGAGAGCAGTGGGGGAAGGTTGATAGTGTTGAAATGTAAAACTAATTTAAATGTTAGTTTTGTTTTGAATTTGTGTGGGAAGAAATTTAATTGGTCATGTACAGGGATGTGTGTTAATAATGAGAGGGAATCAGGGCCATTTTGTGCTTGCAGTGTCTGAGGTACATTTCAGAGACTCTGCTTAAGAACATCTGGTGTGTGATTGACACTGTTCTAAATCTTCAAAAGCATTTTTAAAGGTGAGTTATTAATTTGTAAGGGGATATATGTTGTGCATTGTAAGTTAATAATAAAAATGTGTTGTAATGTGGAAGTTACTCACTTTCCCTCTGTTTCGCTCTCTCTCACTGTCTTCCTTTCTCTCCACCACTGTTCTTTTTCTTTCCTCTCTTTTTCGATAAATCCTCCTGTTTCACTTACTCCTTTATCCTTTTTCTTAATATGCTTTTTTTCTATCACTCTCCTTTCCTTACCCTCATATCTTTTTCGTCACTGTTATTATCCCTTTCCTTTACTCCTGTTTTATAACTCCTTCTCTCCATCTGATTTACTTCCCTTTGTTTATTTCTTCCCTCTCATTGTCTTCCTCTTTCTCTCTCCCTCACCCTTGCTCTCTTTATACAACACTACTAGCAAGACCCCCTTCTCCCCCCTTCACTGTAGTCATCATTTGACTGAATTGCAAAGATGTTTGTTATGTGTCTAAGGTCACAGTGTGAGTCTCATGTTTGGATGTAATGCTTGCAAAAAAGTAATGCTGAAAATTGGAAATGTATTTTGAAAATGACTCAGGTTTCTGCACTGTAATATAGTCCTTAAGCGTTTTTGTGTGGTAAATGTGTTTTGGTATAATGTATGGTTTTAACTTTTTTGTCCAGGATCACACTGAGTGTCTGTGTAAATTAAAGAATTATATTTGCACTTTTTTCTATAATCTCACCTGTGTCTCCTTACAGTCTACTTCTCTCTGCTTATAGTGTCTTCTTTCTTCTGCTATTGTGTCTCATGTTTGGATATAATGCTGGCAAAAAAGTAATGCTGCAAATTGGAAATTTATTTTGAAAATGACTCAGGTGTCTGCAGTGTATTGTAGTGCTCAAATAGATAGGCTGTGTTCTGTCTCTTAAAGTTTTTCGTGTGGTAAATGTGTTTTGATTAAATGTATAGTTTTATACTTTTTGTGCAGGATCACACTGAGTGTCTGTGTAAATTAAAGAATTATATTTGCACTTTTTTAATATAATCTACCCTGTATCTCCTCACAGTTTACCTCTCTCTGCTTATAGTGTCCTTTGTTTTTTGAAATTTTTACTCTTTCCTTATTTTTTCTTGTCTTTCTTGAAAGTGCTATTTTTTTAACTGTTTTTTTGTGTTCCCTCAGTTGTGCTTGTCTTTACTGTCCCCTAATATTCCACTTTCATTTTATACTCCCTCTTCGGATTTCTTAATAATACTCTCTGTTTTAGTGGACCTCCTCTTAGCAATGACCCATTTAATATAGATAGAGTGCTGTAAACACTATGGGCAGATTTACAAGCATATTGGGCCTCTTTCTTCCTGTATTGTGTCTCATGTTTGGATGTAATGCTGGCAAAAAACTAATGGTGCATATTGGAAATTTATTTTGGAAATGAGTTAGGTTTCTGCATTGTAATGTAGTCCTCATATTCATGGGCTATGTTCTGTCTCTTAAACGTTTTTCTGTGGTATGTTTTGGTGAAATCTATGGTTTTAACATTTTTGACTAAGATCACACTGAGTGTCTGTGTAAATTAAAGAATTATATTTATATTTATTTCTATAATCTCACCTGTGTCTCATCACAGTCTACTTCTCTCTGCGTATCTCATTTTCTATCTGCACCAACCCTCTCCCACTGCCTGCACCCTCTCGTGTGCATCTGCAGAGGGCTATTATGATATGGCTGCTGGTGTGTGTTAGACAGCGCTTACATGTTAAATCTTTTCCTTTTCTGCCTGTAGTCTAGCAGCCTCTGTGTGTACCATTTTATCTCAGTTTGTGCTTTCTCTCCCTCTGTGTGCTAAATCACCTAAATCATGAACTGAGTCATGGTTTAGGTGATGTAGTTGTAGAAAGTCCTATACAGTATGTGTTTCAGGCCTCTTAATTTTCAAATTGTGTTCATGCTGTGCAATTTAGATGCTGGGTGTGCTGTTGAAATGCAAAAGCAACTGTGTCTGTAGCATGTAGTAATCATTTCAGTGATTTTTCATTTGTACATTCTCAGTCCCACCTTAACTCACCACACTGCTTTAAGCTCACTTCATTGTCATAAACCCTGAAACTCCATTCCTAGAAAAATATTCAAAACTCTTGCAACACAACTGCAGTGTTGTAAACCCTAAAAGAATATTCCCAGCAAGACTCCCTTTCGTTGTAGTACTCATTTTACTGAATTGGAAGGGATAGTGTTCTGTCTCTTAAACGTTTTTCTGTGGTATATGTGTTTTGGTGAAATCTATGGTTTTAACATTTTTGACTAAGATCACACTGAGTGTCTGTGTAAATTGAAGAATTATATTTGCATTTTTTTCTATAATCTCACCTGTGTCTCCTCACAGTCTACTTCTCTCTGCTTATCTCATTTTCTGTCTGCACCAACCCTCTCCCACTGCCTGCACCCTCTCATGTGCATCTGCAGAGGCCTATTATGATATGGCTGGTGGTGTGTGTTAGACAGCGCTTACATGTTAAATCTTTTCCTTCTTTGCCTGTAGTCTTGCACCCTCTGTGTGTACCATTTTAACTCTGTCTTCACTATTTCCCCCTCTGTGTGCTTCAATTAGCCTCTGCATGTAACATTTCTCTCACTGTTTCAAGTATTTCTTATGTATTGTACCATTTTATCCACTGTGTGTACCATGTCTGTGTCTGCTTGCACTACCTGTGTTTCTGCTTCAACCATCTCACCCTTTCTCTGCTCCACCTTTTTTCTGACTGCACCATCTCTCCCTCTGCCTGAAGCCCTGCACCATCTATCCTCTGATTGTACCAGTTTACTCTCTGCCTGCAGTATCTCACTCTCCCACTCCCTGCACCCTCTCATGTGCATCTGCAGAGGCCTATTATGATATGGCTGCTGGTGTGTGTTAGACAGCGCTTACATCTTTAATCTTTTCCTTCTCTGCCTGTAGTCTCACACCCTCTGTGTGTACCATTTTATCTCTCTCTTCACTATCTCCCCCTCTCTGTGCTTCAATTAGCCTCTGCATGTAACATTTCTCTCACTGTTTCCAGTATTTCTTCTCTGTTGTACCATTTTATCCTCTGTTAGTACCATATCTGTGTCTGCTTGCACTATCTGTGTTTCTGCTTGAACCATCTCACCCTTTCTCTGCACCACCTTTTCTCTGACTGCACCATCTCTCTCTCTGCCTGTACCAGTTTACTCTCTGCCTGCGGTATCTCATTTTCTGTCTGCACCAACCCTCTCCAACTGCCTGCACCCTCTCATGTGCATCTGCAGAGGCCTATTATGATGTGGCTGCTGGTGTGTGTTAGACAGTGCTTACATGTTAAATCTTTTCCTTCTCTGCGTGTAGATCATCGTCCTGTGCATCTGGCACTCGTATCCATGGGGCATTGTTGCGTACACATATGTTGTGCAACACACTACATGCAACGATCATCTTGCACATGATGTCAAGGCTGTACAGGAGCCTTCCACCTGTGACGTCCAGGCACCTGAAACGTGACTTCAACACGCCAAATGTGTGCTCCACGATGCCCCTGGTGAATTTGTGGGCCAAATTGTACTGCCTCTGGGCCTGTGTGTTCGGTGCTCGGAGGGGTGTCATCATCCAAGCGCAGAGTGCATATCCTTGGTCACATGTGACAGTGCAGAGAGACATGAGTCAAGACTACACACTGCATGATGTGTTGGTAGGCTCACTGGTTCATTGGTGTGTGATATGTGTAACTTAGTGATTCCTGTATGAGATGAACTGCCTGGTGCAAATGAACAGCATCAATGTTTAATACATAGTGGGGGTGTGGCCAGCCAGCCAACATGGCCGACGCGACTTGTTAATGATCCGTCAATCGATCCCCTAAGTAGTTATCCTGACAGCGCCATCTGAGTCACCAAAGCTCAGGACCAGACGTCGGACGGCGCGCTGCGCCGGCGAAGAGCAGTGCTGGGTGATTTACACTACTGGAAGTGCTGTGGCAAGAGTGGCGAGCGCGTGGCCATACTGACGGTTGGGCTGCGCGTGGACATTTTGTGAATGGAGTTGCCCGCCTGCGGTGGAATGGCCGCCCGCAGCCTTGACAGAACCCCTGGCAGTGAGGGGGCTGAGACATGGAAGCATCCCATAGTGACTGGGGCACTGGTGCCCCTGCTGCGGCATCCCCCGTGAGCTTGGGACAAATTGCGGAGTGAGGGCTGAGCGTGCGAAAGAAGGTGCCAGACGAGGTGACGGCGGGCGGGAGGAGTGACCGAGCCCACTGCGAGCACCCTGAGTGTGTGCGGGCGCTGTGGCGACGGAGCAATACCTTCACCTGCACTCGTCTGCAGCCCAAGACAACAGAACACCACACAAGGTTCCAGGTACTCGGGCAGCGAGGGGCTGGCTGGTGGCGGAGAGGCACGAGACTGTGCAGTTTCAGGGGGAGAAGTTGGGAGTCCCCCCAAGGCCCCTTGCGGCGTAGAGTGGCAGAGCAGGCAATACCCCTCCATATAAACTTGCGCCCTGGAGGCTTCACAGAGTGGGAGAATACCTACATAACTGCTTCACTGAGAAGCACCCATGCGCAGCACAGCGAAAGACAGGATAGGAGGCAGGGGGCTGAGACCCCAGGAGGTGAACGGAAGCGAGAAAGGGCCGGGCGGGCGCCGAAGCTAGCTTCCAGCGCCATTATAGTGGTGCGGCCAGAGAGAATGCTGAAGAACCTCTTCCTGGGACCCTGGGCCTCGTTAACTGCTGGGAACTGAGGGGGCTAAGTGTCCGTGGAACGAGTCCAAGTGCCCAGGTTTCCTCGAGGTGGGGAAGTCATATAGCACGGAACAGCGAGGGCGAGCGGATGGTGTGCCATGCTGGCGGCGACAACAGGTGAGGCCTGAGGCACGTGCAGGCTTCGGGAAGGGCACTGGTCGAAGCCAGGAGGTCCAGTAAGAGACATACTGCTGAACAGGGAAATGATAAAGACACAAGCGGATTGTTACAGCTCCCCGCTCTCGCGCCTAAAGAAAGCTGCTGCGGTTGCGAATTCGGACACTTCTGATACTTGCTGAGTTGCCCCCATCCCTGTCATGCGTGTGTCATTCACTGTTGATTAGACCTGAAAGAGCCAAACTGTGGACCCCGCAGTCCGATACCAGCGACAATATTCACAAGGAGAGCGGAGTGACAAGGCAACCACGGGCAGTGCCTCCCTGATAACGCCTCCTAGGAGATCCCCGCAGCTGAGGGTCCCCTAATCTGCGACACCGGTTTTGCTATGCTGTTAAGCCTTTTCACAACCAGCGAATGCCCACGGTGCAGCAATTGCTAATGGGCCCGATACGAGCCAAGAGGCAACAAGGCCACCTGAGGGCCGCCAGCCTTGACCGACTGCAGGGAGCTGCGGGAGAGATGCCGGAACCGACAACCATGACCCTGGCAACCAAAATGGACTCCATCCTCGTGGCAGTGTAGCAGATTGGGGCTGCACTGGACCACACCAGGACCTCCCTAGAGGCCAGGATTGATAAAGTCACCTCGGACTTCACTTTGCTCCACGCTGACCACCGCAAATTAGCCGATAAAGTAAGAGCGCATGACCAAACTCTGCGGGAGCTTCAACCTGTGACGCACAATCATGCAGTTGCCCTGCAGGACCTCATATACCGTGTCCACATGCTAGAAGACCGAGCAGAAGATGCGGATGCCGTAACAATGTTCACATGGTGGGCCTGGCAGAAGGCAAAGAAGGGAAAAACCCGGAACAATTCACAGAGATTTGGCTGCGCAACCTCCTACCCAAGGGAACACTGTCATCGCAATTTGTGGTTGAGCGGGCCCAAGGCATACAGACACAGAAGCACAACCGGGTGCCAGACCACAACCATTCATATTCAAATTACTCAACTATAAGGACAGGGATGCAGTACTCCGTGAAACACGGAAAATGGAACCCCTCACTGTGAGCGGCAGTCAAGTTATGCTTTTCCTGGACTACACCGCACTCGTGCAGAGGCGTAGGAGTAATTACACGGCTGTCAAGCGCCAACTCCGGTCTCTGGAGCTACCTTACTCGATGCTGTTCCCGGCCCGACTGCGGATGGTCACGAAAACTGGAACTCGCTTCTTTGATTCCCCGTAGGAGGCATGGGACTGACTAGAAGAGTCGGGCCTGTGGACGGGAGAGCGGCCCTTGGGTCCTGATGACGACACCACGTGGAGCAAGAAACCCAAGCCGCGGAGTGGAAGGGGACAACAGAAGACTGGAAACCAGGGAACTGCGGCCCCAACTCCTGAGCATATGAGGAAGGAGAGGCAGGACGCATTGGAGGCAGTCACAACTCTTGGATCTCCACACCTCCATGAACGGTCAGACTGTTCCATGCAAGACATGCTGGTGATCAGTGGCTCATCGTCGCCATCCACGGAAATTGTGGAAGACCTTGGCCTGCCAGAGATCACCCCACAGACTGCTGATGGCATTATATGATGGTGTAATGACAGGACTTTCTCAAGCATAAGCAACTCACGTAAGTAGCCACGTATTTTCTGTAACTTATGGTCTTGCTAGTTAGCATACTAGAGGGGGAGGGCCCCCCTTTTGGGTTACACCTTACACAATTCTAAACCCTGCTGTGACGACTTAATAGAGAGCCTGTCACTGGGAAAAACTGGCATATATTGAAGGCCGCATACAGGCTTGTTTGGAACACCAACCCGCATACTGTCACTCCCAAAGGGGCGCTTTCGAGGTCCTGACAGATAGCACACCTAACTTGTCAACACTGACCCCACAAACTGCTATAGGCATCATAAGGAAAGGGACCGAAGTGGCACCTGATGCCAAAGATGACTCATACATATAGAATTGGGGTTGTGGTTTACTTAGCCGTTACTAACTAGGATCGGTGGCACCAGGCCCACTAGTTCAATCAAGATGTGAATTTCACATTATACTGATATAGCAGCAACACTGATGCCATTCACTGGAACGCACACGGTATGGGAACACATGCTCACACCGACCCATACCGCTGTGCCTGCGACACATGGGTCCTATGAGTTGGCTTTCAGGATTAAGTAGATGGTGCTTCGCGCACACTGGAATCTGTGGGGTAGTCATAACAAAACTTCACCAGTACACGCACCCCAATGGGCAACACGTTCGCCTAGTTTATATCACTCATTTGTTGTATGACGTTTTGACAGACATCGCGCAATGCCTGCCCCAGATGTTTTATTGTTGTTGTTTTTAGCATGTTTACTGTTGTTGATTTTAATGCAGCATGCCGACACGCTCCTGCCCGCTCTTGCCTCCTGCACCCTGTGGCGCTTCCGGCCCCTAGCGTTCCTATCACCTAACCTTAATCAGATATGACGCAAGCTGACATAATCACATGGAATATACGTGGGATGTACACACCTGCGCGTCGCTACTCCATATTTGAGTATCTTCAGAGGCACTCTGCTGCCATTGCCCTGCTGCAGGAAACACACATGACCCAGATGGAACTGGGCAGGTTGCACAAGCGTTGGAGAGGGCAGGTATGTGGCATGACATATTCAGCACACGCTAGAGGCACATTAATATGGCTGAGGGAAGGGGTAACCCATTCATTTGCATGGAAACTGTGATAGATCCTGCCGGCAGGTACACCCTCGCGAAGGGGATACTCAATGGCCAACAGACACTACTAGGATCCATATATGCCCCAAATACATATCAGCCCGTGTTTCTGACGCAACTGTCTGCTGCACTGGCCCCTTATGTTGGCCTCCCTGGCTATTGGGTGGCGATTTTAACTCGGTGCTTGATGTGCACAAGGATACATCCTTCCCACCCCTTCGGACGCTGATAGCTGGTTCAAATGCGCAGGCGCTCTCGGACTGGATGACGCAGTGGGCGTTGCTGGATTTGTGGCGAGTCCTCCATCCCACAGACCATATCTACTCATATTATTCAGCGGTGCATGACCGGCATGTGCTTCTGGACAGACTGGTGGGTTCCCAATACCTGATTCCCCTAGGAGAAGCGGCAGACTACCTGTGGCGGACGCATTCTGACCATAACCCCATGACATTTATGTTGAACTGGGAGCCTGGCCATCCCCCTGTACCCACCTGGCGTCTCCAACCGACCGCACTGAAAGACCCAGAATTCCACGCATCCCTAGAGACGATGGTGCTCAAGTACCTTGCACTCAACGAGGGGTCGGCAAGTTCCAGTCTGGTGGAATGGGATGCTCACAAAATTTCCGTTAGAGGCCACTGTCTCGGTGCCATGTGGAACGTGCGCAGGCTACTGTCATCGGCACTCCATCGCCTTGAGCTACAGCTCCTACAGTATGAGAGGGTGGAGATGGACAGCCCAGCCAAATAGAGCATCTCAGGGCACAACACGCCGAACTCATAGAAAAGCTAAGGTGCCACAACTACACTGCTCACACAGCCCGCACCCATGCCAAAGCTGATAGAGCAGGTCGACTGCTAGCCTGGCTATTGAAACAGGAAGAGAAGCATGCCCCAATAGGAGCCATACGCACACCGCAGGGGAATCTAGTGTACACACAGAGTGAAATACACAGACTAATGTCAGACCACTACTCACTGTTGTACCAGTCCAGAGTGTGCTGCTTCGGCCCCGACCTGGAGAGGTTCCTAGACACTGTCCAACTACCCGCAGCAACAGGAGAACATCAAGAGGCACTCAACGGTCCCCTCACACTAGCGTAAATAAGCAAAGCAATAGCGTCGATGGCCTCCGGGAAAACGCCGGGTCCAGATGGCCTACCAGCTGAATATTACAAGGCTTACTGAGAACCTCTGACGTGACATTTACACACCCTGTACTCCCGTGGAGGAACAAACATTGCCCCCACCGATGCGGGAGGCCTACCTAGTGTCTCTGTTAAAACCAGGCAGAGACCTGGAAAACATAGGATCACATAGGCCGCTGGCACTCCTCAATGTGGATTACAAAATCCTGGCGGAGAGATTAGCACTAATAGTCCCCGAACTGATCCACACTGACCAGAACGGTTTTGTTCCCAAACATAGCACATCACTGAATCTTCTTTAGAGTGGCTGTGGACGGGGTGAGGGACTGGCCGAGGGCAGGATGCCTGGTGCTTGACCTCGAGAAAGCCTTCGACTGTTTGGAATGGAGCTACTTGGCAGCAGTGCTTTTGCGGTATGATCTAGGCTGGGGGTTCCTCCAGATGGTCGATCTACTGTACAAAAACCATACAGTTAGAGAGCGATTGGGACCATACATCTCTGAAGCTATCCCGGTGCGCTGTGGCACAAGACAGGGGTGCTCGCTATCGCCACTCCTATTTGCCCTGGCAATCGAGCTATGCGCGCGACGCTGGGAAATGGCTACCCTTAGGAGATGCGACTCACCCGGTGTCCCTATACGCAGACGACCTCCTTGTATTTGTGAGAGACGTGGTAAACATACCTCCCCAACTGGAACACATGTTGCGGGACTTCGCTGCTCTCTCGGGTCTCAAAGTGAACATTAACAAGTCCTGCCTTTACACATTGGAGGAGATACGTAGGATCTGGGCTACGTTTTAGAGGGTATGAGGGTGCAATGGAATGCAGACATTTTCCGCTACCTTGGTATTCAGATATACCGTTAACCAGAAGACCTATTTGACGGTAACCTAGGACGGGCAATGACAGCCATTAAAGCACAAGTGCACTTTTGGAGTACGTTACCGCTGACAGTCACAGGCAGGGTAGCACTATCTAAGATGGTGATCCTTCCCAGACTCCCGTACTACTTTGCCAATATACCCCACTACGTCCCAGCGGCCTTATTTGCTAAGCTCACTAAGATGCTCCGAGACTTCCTACGGGGCAGCACACAGCAGAGACTGGCGCTAGCAAAACTATATCTGCCCACGGATCGGGGGGACTGGCTGCACCCTGTTTCGAGCACTACTATTTAGCCGCACAGCTGCAGTGGGTGGCCCGCTGGCTCGCTGACAGGGGACGGGAGGGCACTGCAACTTTATATCCCCCCACTCTCTCAAATATATCACAAAGCTTTTCCACCCAGCCTCCAAGGCCCCAACGCCTGCTCCTCTCCTCCTGGTGGTGGCTTACAGGTGCTACCGACACTCCCCATACCTCACTAAGACACTGGTCAACTATGCGCCGGCCATGCCATTAGCGGGCTCCTGCAGCGGGTCTGGGGTGCTCATGCCTCTTGAGCTCACGGATAGGCATGAATCTGGCATAGAGACACTGGGGGACCTGTATCCGGACGGCAGGCTCCTACCAGTCGAATCCCTGGTTGACGAGACGGGTCTCCCGCTGGGACAGTTCCTAAGGCACCGTTCACTCCTCATCGCGACGCTGTCCTCTAGATGGGGAGAAGCGCAAGAGGAGCCAAGCCAACACCTCACCATCCAATAACTGCATGTGATGGGACGTGGTAGGCATCTGATCCGATGGTTTGCAGCATCCCTTTGTACACACACAGTGATAGCTGTAGCCCCGCTGCGCCGTGAGTGGGAAGCAGACCTAGATCGACCATTGGAGGACAGGGAATGGGAAAGGATATCAAAAAGCCCAATGCGAATCCCCAGGAACATGAGATTCCGGCAAATACAGCTATTCATAATCCACAGGGCATACCTCACACCCGAAAAAATAAACAGGTACTTTCACCGCACAATGCGCAATGGCCTAGGTGCTCGGTGGTGGGGGTTGAAATAGTACATATGCTATGGGGCTGTCACAGACTATACTCCTCCTGGCAAGCTGTAGGTGCAGCACTACACACTTGTACAGGCCGAGACATACCCTTTGAATGGTCCATTTATCTATTACACCATTTCCACAGATCCCCAACCACAAAAGCATCCTCTCGCTTTTTAGACCTGGGTTTGGTGGTAGCCAAGTGGCTCTTAACCAAGAAATGGAAGGCAAGCGACCCACCACACATACGGGCATGGAGGTACTCACTCTTAGCGTTGGCCAAGGCAGAAGGGTTTGCCATCCTACGGGAGGAAACGTTGGGAAAGCGGAAGACACCCATGGCACAGCAATGGGAGGGAATGCTTCAAGCCCTGATACACATCGAAGGAGATGGCATGGAGGGACAACGAGGGGATAGGGGAGATGCCCCGGTGGGGGGAGGAGCAACCTGATAACAGGCAATCACAATGACGGACAGGGGTGCTCGTACCACCTGGCGTCCAAGGAGCACTGCGGCACGGAAGGTAGATGGGGAGGGGAAGTTCCTGGGGGGGCGGGTGTTAGGGGGAGTGTGAATAGGGGAGGGAGAGACAGGGAGCAAATCACACATCTGAACACCAATATAAGCTGCTGCTGCTAGCTTGTTGGTTGTTTTCTGTTGTCCATAACATCTGTGCACTTGCCCGAGATGTACGATCTGCAAGACTTTGCACAAAGTAAAACAGGAACTGTATTCAACACATGATGACGGTTATCCTTGCGGACTATACACAACTATATGTATGACATTGTTCTGCATTCTGTCCATCAACTGTTGGTTTTGCAATTGTCACCCCGAGTGGGATGGGTATGCTCAGACGTGAGTCCCATGCTCTCCACACCACTGGAGTCAAGCTATCCTGGCTGAAGACGGCTGATAGCCAGAAACCGGTCCTTGGATGCTTGATTCCGGTCCAGGAAAGACATGGCTTGGCAGTTCGGGCTGGACTGTTCCCATGAGGCACAGGGTGAAGGCTGATTTGCATATGGCCATGTCTGAACTGGGGTGGTGTGGAGTGCAAATAAACGATGGATTTAGGCCCAGATCACTGTACTGGGGTGAATGTATGACATTGTTCTGCATTCTGTCCATCAACTGTTGATTTTGCAATTGTCACCCCGAGAGGGATGGGTATGCTCAGGCGTGAGTCCCATGCTCTCCACATCACTGGAGTCAAGCTATCCTGGCTGAAGACGGCTGATAGCCAGAAACCGGTCCTAGGATGCTTGATTCCGGTCCAGGAAAGACATGGCTTGGCAGTTCGGGCTGGACTGTTCCCATGAGGCACAGGGTCAAGGCTGATTTGCATATGGCCATGTCTGAACTGGGGTGGTGTGGAGTGCAAAAAACCGATGGATTTAGGCCCAGATCACTGTACTGGGGTGAATGTATGACATTGTTCTGCATTCTGTCCATCAACTGTTGGTTGATGGACATGCACAACTCTTTTTATTTTGAAGACTGCAACAAATATCTTGTTGTTTTTTCCAATGTTTCCTTACTCCATAGCAATGGAACTTTGTGTTCTTCTGATTAATGTGACTCTCTAGTCAATGTACAGTTAAGTTAAAGCTGTCACCTCTTTTTCCACTGCGAATATACATAAATATGTGTTAGGAGATCCTTGTTGTAATGTATACTCAGCTATAACGTTATTATAAACATGATACTTGAAACCCTTAGTTGTGTCAAAACACAAGATTGCTACAGGGCTGTGTTCGGGTTTTTCCGTATTTATTAAACACGCTGCCATGATTAAAATGGGGGCTGGCCCGCACCGCTTTTTCTTCGCGGTTTGCTGAGAGTAATCTGACACGCCCTGCTATGCACCCATTGTCTGCAGGCCGGACGAGCCCCTTGTACTCATCCAGCGGCTGCACCTCACGGTGCAAGCGCGCTGAAGTGTCTATATATACCGTGAGGAGACAGGCGAGCTGCACTCTTCATTGCAGCCACAGATTGAGATAGGTAAGCACGGCTTCATCTGCCGTTCCTTCTTTTTACCATTGATACCCCTTTGCACTGCCATCAATCCGCCGCAAAGCACAGAGGCACATTCCCTGCCGTGTACTTTGACGGGGATTCACGCTTTAATTCAAACTCACCAATTCATTTCCATGTTAATCCTGCTAAGAGTTTAGATTAATATGAGATTTTCCAGTCCCTTTGCACATATCGTAATGCCTTCATGTCCCCAATCGCGTTTATTCTGCGGCTTGCTGAGATTAATTTGACACGCCCTGCCGTGCACCCATTGGCTGCAGGCCGGGCGAGCCCCTTGCACTCATTCAGCGGCTGCACCTCGCAGTACACGCGTGCTGGATGTTCCACTTTTACCATGAGGAGACAGGCGAGCCGCACTCTTCATTGCAGTCGCAGTTTGAGTCAGGTAAGCACTGCCACCTTTGCCGTTTCCTTCAATCCACCGCAGAGTACCGAGGCACGTTACCGCTGCGTACTCTGTTGGGGATTCACGCCATTAAAGAAATTCTACGCTATTCAAGAACTAATCATTTAATTGTTTAGACTAACTGGGTTTTTTCAAGTCCCGCCGCATTGATCGTATTGCCTTTTACGGGAATGATCCCAATACCCACGTCACCACTGTTCTGATCAATCGATTGCTTGGACTTAGTCATGTCCTATACCCTTTGCAATGTATGACCTGCCCCCCCTCTCTAGCCAACAAACTCTGTTTTTTCTACCAGTGAATTACTGACTTTGCTATGGATTTAGTAATCCATTTCCTGACTAAATACCCATCCCTTCCTCTTTCAGACCTTTTGATTCGGATTAATCATCACAGGTTTGGGAGATTGGTTCCCCATACCCACGCTCTTTTTGAATATATGTGAGTACCCATCCACCAGCATATTACTATCATTTAGTACTTATGCTTCGGACATGAATATTTACCCCATGTCTTTTCTACAGAAACCCAGGAGCCCCTTTTGGTGCCCGTCCAGGATTCTACCTTTTTAGGTCCATCCTACAGCTAAGTAGGTATTATTCATTACTCCCTACTCCAGACTTTTCACCTCTCCTAATAGACTAGGTACTGAACTGTATTTATTATTCTTAGGTACCCTACTGTCCTGATGAAGACCCCACTGTAAGGCCATCATTAACCCTCCGCTTTATGGGGGTCGAAACGTAGACCGTCTTGTCTCAACCTTCACATGCTCATTGATTAGAATGTACTATTTGAGGATATACCAATGAGCAATGTATTTTGGAAGAATTTGACCTTGACAGGCTGGAAAGGTTCATTTGTATATTGTTTGTATTGTATCTATGTCACAAACACCTGTACCCTGTCCTTCACTACCACTTCCCCATTCCCCCGCTCTAGCACTTCCCACACCCATGAGCACTATTTATCTTGAAAAGACGTAAATACCCATTTAATGCTTTGAATGTTAATTGCATCGAATGCGGCTTGGCAAATTAAAATTCCATTGTAAAAATCCTTTAAAAAAAAGTTTTTGGTGATCTGTCTTGTCGCTTTTATGTTCACAAATTTGATGTGTATTTGAATGCTTATTTAACTACTCCGACCATTTGCTTAAACGTGGTGTAAGCAGGTGAGCAGTGATGCCTGGATGCGCAGGGGCGGGCAAGACAGCGTCGGGGACCAGCGGCACGGGGTGCAGCAGGCGCACAGGATCGCAGGCACCACTGCTCACGGCGTTGGCCTCATAGCGGGGTGAGAGGCGCTGTCCTGGCAGGGATGTTGGCCATTCAAGAAGAGGACCACCCCAGGGCTACGTGCTTTTTATTCACACCCCTGTGCTAGCCTGGCGTAAGCCAGACCAGCCCACTCTATACATACTTACAGGGGGACGTAACAAGCTACATTTCCGTGATCTCCCCCACTGGCTGGGGTGACATGGTTGCATCCACTGTCCACTACATTGCATACACCAGCGGTGTATGTGGACATGGGTTTGTCTGTGGTCTGCATACTGCAGTATGTCCAACACATCCATGCCACACTTGGCATTTTGTACATTCTCATTCATGGGTCACTTGCCTCCTTCGCACATGTCTGGGTCCCACCTCTCCCCACATTCTGCTAATGTGTGGCTGAGGTGCCATGCCGTTGATGGCTTATGTGCATGGCTAGCCCAGGTTACCACAGTAAGTTGCGCTGTCGTGTCTGGTGGGTGGGCATGTTGTATATGACTTTGTGACGTGTACATTACCAGAGTTGTGAATTGCATGATTGTGCATTTGAGGTGAGTGGTGTGTTCATTTGGTACTTACCAACGAGCAGTGCTTTTCTGTAGGTGCCAGCCTGGAAGCGCTGGTTGATGATGGAGAGTCGGAAGATGTATGAATCTTGCACACGGCCTGGGTAGTTGGCGACGAAGTTGGTGAAGAGTCCCCGGTGGTCACTATAGCCTGCACATTGATGGAATGCGAGTGCTTTCTGTTGTTGTAGGCAGTGTCGGCAGGGGGCACAAGTAAGACATGTGTGCAGTCCATTGCCCCCAACACGTGCGGGAAACCAGCTATGGCGTAAAAGCCTTGCTTGGTGTCTAGCTGTTCCTGCACAGTGTGGGGGAAGTATAGGTACTGGAGTACCAAGCTGATGATAGCATCCAGGACAGGTTTGAGGAACTTTGATAGGGCTGGCTGTGAGACTCCTCGGACTCTGCCGGTTGTTGGTTGGAAGGTACCAGAGGCCAACAGGTGCAGCACAGCCAGAAGCTTTGTCTGAGGTGGGATGTTGGTTGTCCGCTGTGTTGGTACCGTCAGCCTGTGGGCAATAATGTTCAAGATGCGGAGGATGGTTGTCCTTTTGAGCCTGTAGTGGGCAATGACATAGTCTGGTGTTAAGTCTGTGAGGCTGGTGCGTTTTCTGAAGGTCCGCTGTCTGTGTCTGTGCTGCCTCTTTGGTGGTCTGGGGGGTGGGGCGGGGGTCTCCAGGGGGTGGCGGGCCTGGGGATGGTGGTGGTGGGAGTTGTGGCCCTGTTGGGGTTCTGAGCTGCATGATCAGTAGCTCCATGGCTTCTGTTTGTCTTCAGGTGTGGCTGTGGGCTGGGCTCCCTTTTCTGGTGCAGGCTGTCATCCGACTTTACACCAGGTCAGAGCAGGTGTTAATTTCCTGCTGCTGACGTGCCTTATTGCCTGTTTTGTGATCTTATCGCCGATCTGGCTGGTCATTGGGAAATGTTGCGGAGTGGTGTTGTCGCTGCTTTTTGCATCTCATTAGCGATAGTTGCCGGAGTCATCTGTGGCGATGTTTTTTGCGGCTGCTATCGCAGGTAAACTGGTGATATGGGCTGTTAAAACCAGCTTGTGAATGGGGCGATAGTTTTATCGCCACTTTGGCTGTGATGAAGTGCTGATAACTCGGCGATAGCTCCTTGAGAATATGCCCCTGAGTGTGTATATGGCTGTGTTGGTGAGTGAATGGATGTGTCAGTGGTATATAGGTGAGTAACTGCAAATATGAAAGGCAGCATAGGCGTGTGTTGGATTGTTTGAGTGAGTGATTGTTAGAGAAGTTGTATGGGTGCATAAATAAGTGAGGGTATCTGTATAACTGTATAGGTGAGTCAGTGGCTGTGTGATTGATTCTATGGGTGAGTGAGTGGGTGTGTGAGTAGCTCAGCTTAGGACCGTACATATTACACCACTCATGACATGGTCATTGACATCACTGATAACATCATTCAGTGAGTGGGAGTTTTTCGTAAACGTTTCTCACATTTAAAGATATATACTGCATGAGTTAAATTGCTATTCATTTTCTACTCCTACTGAGTGTTAGCATTTCAAACATATATCACCTGAACTACATTCCGTTTTTAAAGCGGGTGCACTATTAATGAGTGATTTATCCTCTACACTGACATATATCGCCTGCTGATGTATGTGTATCTTATTGCTTTGTGAGAGGCCAAACTGTTCATTGAGACCTCCCTTCAATGGGATGGCTGAGTATAGTTCTGTTTTACAACATACTGAACACTTTGCTTAGACTTTCCTCCTTTGTGATGAATGAATGTAGTAGTTTGCAATAAATTCATCTATTCACATAGAGCTCTCTCTAGAGTGATGGCTCGGTGTAGTGATGGTGCAATAGACTAACCTCTCTGCTGACAACTTTCTCCAGACCGAAGAATAATGTTTCTAGTTGTCTTTGGCACAGTGGCCTGTTTGCTAAGACTTCTCTACTGGGTGTGTGTTGTAGTGGTTTGTGTAAAACTGAAGTCTGTAATAAATCTCTTTCAAGGTTGATGAATGTTGTTGTTGTGGTTTGTGATAGACTACCTTGTATGGTTGAACATCTTACTTTGGTCATTAGTGTGTAGAGTAGTGGTTTAGAAGAGACAAGACTATCCGCTGAGAACTCTCGCCTAGGTGATAAGTGAGTGTAGTAGTTAATAAGGTTACAGTGAGCTCTCTGCTTAACGTTTCTCACTGTCTCCTTTTCTTATGTTGGTCCCCCTAAGTCTATCACTTAAAGTGGAAAGATACTTGAATGTTGGGGCACGTTTCCAGATTCTTTGGCTACACGAGAAACATGTTCATGACGTTCTTTTAATCAATTATTATAATAACATATTTGACAACACGCAGCATAGAGCCATTAAGCAATTAGAAACCGCCATTGAGAAGCTGCTAGCAGAGGAAAATGTTATTTTTGATTTTATATGGGTGGGGGATTTTAACATTTCTATCTGTCCTATGTCCACATCTAGGGTCTGTGGGGTGCAAAGTAACACAGGGGATGATGATTTCCATTTCCCTCACAGTATCTATGGTGAGTCACTAAATAAAATCATGGCGGATTATGACCTGGAACTTTTGCAATATCTTAAAGATGAATGTGGTAATATGATCCGCACCTACACTGGTAGGAATACAAACACTATTATTGATCATGTCATGGTATCGTCTAACATTGCATCGTTTTGTACGGCTCCTGGGATTGAAGAGTCCACATTAAGTGATCACAATTGTATTATTCTAAAAACTACTTTTATCTGGGAATGTAGGCCTGTGTCCATTACAAGAACTGTGGAAAATATTGAACCGCACAGACCCAATGGTACCAGATTAAGATGGAAAGGGGAAAATCTGAGACTGTTATAAGAACAATTGTAACAGGTTGTGTAGAGGAAATTAATGACATCCTGAACACTGTTAATGACTCAGAATCTATTTTGGGGAATTTTAAAAGTATTAATAAATTTATAGATACCACTTTTACTAGGCCTGGTAAAGGGAAAACCACCCACAATAAGAGATGGTAATGTGTGGCTGAGGTGCCTGCACTTTATTGTTTCACAATTAAAGCAGGCATTAGCTCTTAGACCTAGGGACCAGAAGAGGGTAATCCAGTTGAGAACTGACTACAAACTAGCCCTTAAGCGAAGGAAAGGAGAGTTGCACCAAGAGGCATGGGATAATTTAGCACAGGCGGCAGAGACATCCAATTGCCACCTGTTCTGGGCAACAGTTAATTCCCCCTTCCTAAAAGATAATACGACCCCAGAGCTTACGTCCCATGTTAGTAGTGAGGCATGGGTATCCCATTTTTCTGCCATTTTCAAAGCTAGCGGTCTGTATAGTGTTAACTTTAGGCCCTGGCCTATTGTACCTCTTAATTTCACCTTAGCAGAGGTAGAACAAGGTATGAAAGCTAGTAAGGGGGGGGAAGCCCAGGGGCCCGATGGGGTCCCCATATATGTTTATAAGGCTGTTCTGTTGTTGTGGGGCCCCCTACTTACCATTGTTTTCAACGCGGCTGTAAGCAACGGTGTCCCACCAACATGGGGGGAATCTATTATCATCCCGATTCATAAGAAGGGGGACAGGTCAGATGCAAAAAACTACCGCCCTATCTCCCTATTAGACTCCTCGGTGAAAATCATGAGTAGGATACTGTTGGCTAGGTTGGAAGAATGGGCAGAGTCCAATGGGATTTTAGCCAGTATTCAGTATTGCTTTAGGAAAGGGCGTGGTACACTAGATCAGTGTATTAACTTAGATCTGTTAATTGGAAAATATACCCAGGCCAAACAAGGCTCCCTTTATCTTTGCTTCGCAGATTTAACCCCTTCGATGCTTGTGACGGAACGGTTCCGTCACGAGCGCCGGTTGAGCTGTACTTATGACGGAACCGTTCCGTCACGGCCACGCCCGTTTCTTAGAACCTTCAGCACAGCGCGAAAATTCGCTCTGCGCTGAAGGTGTTAAGTAGCGCCTTTGATCTGGTGGATCATTCCACCCTATGTATAATGCTGTTAGAACTTGGGACTCCAGAAGGAATAATCTTCTTTTAAGCTTGACTGTATGAAAGAGTACAAACCTGCGTCCGCTATTGGGTGAGTGGGGAGTGTACCCCTAATTTAATGTAAGATGTGGCATTAGACAAGGCTGAGTCCTCGCCCCCCTGCTTTTTACTCTTTTCATCAATGAGGTGGCTACAGTTTTAAAAACAGTAAGAGCAGATGCCCCACAGGTAAAAGGGATAGACGTCCCGGTACTGCTTTACGCAGATGATGCCGTGTTATTGTCTAGGACCCCTATTGGCCTTCAGCGTTTGATAGATCGTTTTACTGTCTTTATTAAGGATAGGAAACTGCACTCAACAAGAATGAAACCCATACAATGAGCTGCGGGGTAAGGCGTAATAAGTCTCATGCTTTTTTTTATAGATGGAGAGAGAGTGCAACATGTGGATACATTTTGCTTTTTAGGTATCACCTTCGCCAGCGATAGAACATGGTCACAGGAATTTATAAATGTCCGGGCGAAGATGGCCAAAAGCGCCCATGGCGTTTTTAGATTTGCCTCAAAGTTAGGTGATAGACGAATCAGCGACATGATGCAGATCTATCAGTCTAGATGTGTATCGATCGCCCTATATGGGGCTGGGGTGTGGAGATACCATACTGATGGCTGTTTACAAATTGAGGAAAACACTTTCCTCAAAAAATTACTCTGCCTACCAACCTCAGCCCCAACTGATCTAATTCATAGAGAAGTCGGGGCTGATCATCTGTCAGATCTAATATCTTTAAGGCCCCTAATGATTTGGCGATCTATCTGGCAAAAGGAGGAGACATCTTTTAATAGACTTGTAATTAAGGACTGCCTCAATTTGGATAATTATTCAAGGATTCCTTAATTAAAATCTAGTGTATATAGCTTTCAGGAAATCTATGATATAAATATTTTGGCCGACCCTTATGCCAAAAATCGAGTTGAAGAAAAAATTAATGTTATACAGAGCAAAATGGCGGTCGAATATTAGTGGTCATTTATCTACTTGTATGTTTTAGAACAGATACATAGACTGTGAAGGCTTTCAGTTATATTTGAGCCAGGTGACTAGACCCTCACACAGATGTGTTCTCACCAGACTTAGGCTCGGGCTGGTACATCACCTGGTGGCTTTCCCACAACTTAAAAAGCACTCGGTTGGCCCTTGCCCGTGTGACGGTCAATCTAAACAAAGCACATTGCACTTTCTTCTCATCTGTAATCTTTACATGAATTTCCGGATTGCCTACCTAAAACCCATGTTCATAAAAAATGGTATTTGTACCTTAGATGAAGCAATGAAGCTGATTTTTAATATGCTAAACCCAGATAATTGTTTTGTTATTGCTACTTTTTTATGTAAATCAATCAATGTCAGGAAAAGTATGATGTTTTAACAACGTGTATATTTGATAACCTCTGCATTTTGTTGCCTAAATATGTATGCCTTATGTGCTTTTATGGTCATTTTTATATGTACCGAATAAAGTTTCATGAAATGAAAATGAAATAGTATTTTATGAAGTATATTTAACTTTACTTTGCTGCATGGTGTCATCAGTGATGTCACTGACCATGTCATTAGTTCTGAGATATGTGAGGTCATTCCAGAAGGCGTAAGTTATAGTTAGCGATACTGAATTTAGGGGCGTTTAGGAGAGTGCAGGGTAGTAGACAAGGGGCTATTTAGCCCCGGGGTGACTACATCCACTACAAGGCCACTTCCTGAGGAAAGTGGGCCTAAACCTGACCGACAGTTCCTAGGTTCAACAAGTTCGAAATGGTGAAACCCTTCCTTGGCTGTGCAATTCAGCTGGCCCACCTTAGGGATGTGCCTAGCCTGATAGTATGACACGCCTCCTGACTAAATAATTTCCCACCTACTCTGATGCTCAATTGGTCTCAGGGCAGGGGATGGCATTCCTCAGGTCTGGGGGAAAGGCGGTGTCGCATATCTAAGGTGGCAGAGGCTTTGAAGCCTCCCACCCTAACATGCTAATTCACAAGCAATCCTGCTGGAGGAGGTGTGGACTCCTTCCTCCGGAGCAGGCATTTTTTCTGGCCTCTGAGAGCACAGGCTCACACCTACAGGGGGTTGGAAACTCGTCTGTGGTGACAGGCTGGATGATACCAGTCAGCCAGCACACTAGAGCCTAGTAGATTTTCTGGGGCACCTATAAGGTACCCTCTGGATTCATGTCATAAAACATCTAGTACTGGCATCAGTATGGATGTATTTAGTTGAGGTGTTTGACACCAAACACCATTGGTTTCTGTGCAGCCAAAATGTAGCTGGGTAACTCATCGTGTCTTTAAGATAGTTGCCTGATCACTTACATAATCTAGGAATGGAACTAAACATCACAGGGGCCTACCTGCTCATGCAGATGGGCCCTCACATATAATATAATGCAACATGTCTTAGTGCTATAAAGCCTGCTGTAGGGGTGACCTACATATAGTATATGCAGTGTACCTTGACATGGCACACAGGGAGTGTACCATGTTGTGTTTTCAAAATGGTTTGCACCATTTCACGCCTCCTGAGATGGCAGGATGCATACTGTTTTTGTGTGGGTCTCTTTGGGTGGCATAATATACCATGCACTGGGTACTAGCGGTACCATTCACTAGGGACTTGCAGGAATGCTAACTACCTTGTCAATTGTGTTACAATTTGACATTTACCTTTTTTTAAAGGGAAGGAGCATTGTCACTTGGCCCTGGTTAGTAGGCCCCCCGTGCACCTTCAGTCAAAAAGCATCAATACTAAGGTAAAAAGTGGGGGAGACCATGCCAAAAGGCCACCTTCCTACAGTGAATACATAGACATTGCCTCAGAACTGACAGCTAGCAGCCAGTTAGCCAGTTTGCCAGCCAGAGGGTAACATTGAGCCCAAAAATGTCTACCATCAGTAAGGCTTGCCATGGTCTATATAACTGACCGGAGATAAATTGGAGAATCAAATGCTAGAGATTGATAACTTCATGGTCTTTACTTATACATGTTCACCATTCATGGCACCGGTTTATTGATAGTGTAGTGAATGGTTAATATCCTGCCTGCCAAACTCATAGGGTCCAATTCACAGAACTAACTTAAGACAAAATCCTAAACTTACTACTTTTGGTATTCACAGAAGTTAGGATTTTGTCTTAAGACAGACTTAAGTTAGGATTTTGTCTTAAGTCTGTCTTAAGTCTGTCTTAAGACAAACTTAATACAAAATCCTAACTTCTGTGAATACCAAAAGTAGTAAGTTTAGGATTTTGTCTTAAGTTAGTTCTGTGAATCGGGCCCATAGTTTTCCTACCTAATCTCGCTCTGCTATCAGAAATGTGTGACCTGACGACATGTCTCCCATTGGGCTATCAATTCCAGATAGTCGTTGTTTCACTTTTACCTTGTTTTGGAAAGGGCGACCATCACCCAATTATCTTGGCCAGGTCCATCATCGGAGGTATGGCTTAAATCAATCAGTGGCCCCCAGTACTCGAGGAAAAAGTTCCATGCTCGTCAGGGCTCTTGATTTTTTTTATTTTAATTAATGAACTTTGGAAGTTTGCTACTGACAAAAAGGCTCTATGCCAAACAGGTGCAGCAAACATGGCACCTGCTAGCAAGATTCTCTGCCTTTCGTGTCACCACCACACCAGTGGCTAAACCAAAGGCTGCGGGGCTGTCCACCAGGCAGACAGGGATCTCTAAATTGGGCAGGCCCTCCTCTATCAGCAGAGGCCACTGGTGGCTCTGTGGAGCTAGCTGTGAGCTGTGAGCAAGCTTGAGGAGCCTGAGAGGAGGGCGTTGCATCGCTGTCAGGAGCCGATAACCAATAGCCAGGAGAGCCGGGAGAGCGTGGGGGTCCCGCAGCTGCAGCGGTAACCGGCCGCTCATTCCACCCTCCACCCTCCTCCTCCTCTCCTCCTCTCGTCGCATCACAGACAGGGCAGCGGCAGCGGCGGTAGAGGCGGCAGAGGTAAGAGCTGCGAGCCTCAAGCCGCAAGCCGCGAAAAATCACCATAGGACGCTACAATGCAAAAAAACGAGAACAAGCAAGGAAACAAGGGGCAGCTGGACCGTGAGGAGCTGTGAGGGGGGGTTGCGAGAGGTGTGCTGTGCTGACAAGCTGAAATCTCTGTTATCACTGGTGCAAAGCAGAGGGGGTTGGCAAACTACCCTCCCCTGCTGCCCCCTTGCTGCATGCTGCAATCTTCAATCAGCATTGCTTGCCCTGGTTGCCTGGTACCCCAGCTCTTCCATTCCCCTGCTCCCCTGTTTGCCTGGCTTTGTGGAGCAGTAGGGGGTATTACAGAAGAGGCAGCGGGAGTAGAGTGAGCAACAACATCAGTTATATCTACAGGAGGCACCTGAAACACTTGTGAAACTGGTGAAACTGGTGATACTGGTGATACAGGCCAGGCCAGGCCGCAAGTAACAGCAAGGGCAAGGCGTAAATTGCCACCTTGTGCTTTGCTGGACACAGAGGGTGTTGAGTTTATTTGGGTGCCTGTAAGTGGTTTGAATACGGGACACTTTTTAAGGTGGTGTTGAGCAACAGAAGAGACAATTGGATCATTTATAGCCCTAGTATGATTAGAGAACTGGGGATATGCGGTCGGGAAAGATCCGCCAAGCTACCACCCACAAAAACAGGAGAAGAGTGGTTACAAAAGATCAAACTAAGTTTGCAAATAAAAGTAAAACAAAAGAGGATTTCAACTTGCAAAAAAAGAGTTTGATTCCACTTTCAACACCAGAACCATTCAAGTTTGGGGCGAACAATGCGAAACGCAAATTCCAATTCTTAAAGGACACAATTGTGGCAATTTATGCAATGACAGAAGAGGCGCAAAGCTTACAAAGCCCAATAAAACCAATACATTTAATAACACCAGATAAACCGGGGAAAACATGCCCGGTACAACGGGAATCAGCGACAAAACAACTACAACAGCTGCAACATAAAAGAGGAAACGGATTGGAAGGACGCGCAGGAATACTGGTCCAAGAGAAAACAGCAATTAAAAAATGGCTGTTAAAAACTACAGCACAGATACACAAACCCACATTACAACCCATGTCTACGCCGGATAAAGGGAACAAAGAGAAAGGAAAAAGTCAAATATTAAAAAATGACCAAAGCCAAATCGGGTCCCAAGTCAATCCTCAAGGTAATGCCCAAAAGATAGATTGGACAAGATCTTTTTCAATTTCCGAGGAAGAAGCACTCATCAAGGTGCTAGAACTAAACACACAAAATGATGAGGAATCAGGAGTGAACAGGCAAGCGAAATACAAAGAAACTGGCCCTCTGAAAAAAAGGGAAAAGGAGTAGAAAGGGGAGCTGTTTCAACCCCCATTAAACGCACACCCAGTCCCAACCGATTGGAAGATTATAACAATGAGAAAAGCGGCCAACCACAAGGAAACATAAAAAAACAGTCACCAATCACATTTTCAGCGGCAAGCGGATTTGACTCTATATCAGGGATTTCAATGCAACCGAACAACATAGAGCCTGCCACTTGGAGTGAATCGCTATTAAGAAGTTTACAGCAAGCAATTGTTGTTCTAAACTTCCAATCTGATAAATTAGATGTCCAGGTAGACCTAATGAATTTAATCGCAACGCACATAGCAGGAATAAACACCAAATTGGACAAAATCTCAGCCCAAATTATCAAAGGAATAAATAAAGATACCCAAACTAAAAGCAAAACGCTGGATCAAAGGTGCGGATGCGGTAAAATAATAGATAAACTGGCGTCCCTACCAGAAATATTGACTGAAATCCTATGAGTGGCACAAATAACAAGACCAACAGAAGAAATATTGGCACAAGAAAACAAGGGCGAAAAACAAGGACCGAAATGCAAAAAAAATTAGACCAATCCTTGAACCTGATGTCGTTATAAATATAACGGAAGCAAACAAAACAAATGGTGATGGAAAAGGGCATAGTGAAAGCAAAGCCTCATCCTCACCAGGCGCATTAGAGAATCAAACTAAAAGACAATGCAAACGAGCGTGAAAAGCTAGGAAGAACGCCATCAAAAAAACCAAGCAAGAAAAAAGTCAAATTTATGCTATATTTACACAAAAATGGAACAAAAGCATTATTGATCGGGCGGAAGACACCGTAAAAGCAGAATTAAATAATCAAGATATAAATATATCAGATAATATGGGGTCTCCTAGTATTTCTATACAAAGCAAACAGATGTCACCAGAAAACATCCAACGCAAATCAAAAAGTGGACAGAATGTAGGAGTAAAAACAATAAATAATATAAAAAATACAGAGGACAAAACAGAAAATAAACAAAAAAGGTCAACACACAAACCAGTAATAGAAAAACATGAAAGAGAAACAATATTATTGGAAAATGTACAAATATTAAAAAACCAAGACAGATTAAAAAACGTAGACCGTGTAAAATCGACCGCAAGGAGAACTGATGATAAGATACCAGACCTGTCTAATAGGGAAAAAAGTCTTGAGCCACAAGCTGAACGTTCCATAAGCACTGACACCCAATTATTAATCACTTTGGGAAAAAAAGGAAGGACATGTAACGCACCATCTGAAAATATATACAGGGATGATGCCAGGTCAGTCATAAGTTACAGAACAGCAGAGACTGAAATAGGGCAAATTGACGATGTAGCCACAACATCAAGGCCTCCCTCAAAAGAAATGTCCATCATAGAGTTCATGAGTCAAAATAATCCCCGGGAACCCGCTAGGGAAAAAACTGAATTAAATCAAAATCAGAAACAACTAAAGGATTCAGTAGAGCTAGGTTGTAAATTAATATTCAGGCCAGAATATCCAACAAAAGGAATAATGGACACTCTGAATAGGGGAAATATAATGCAACTATTTAGAGAGATTCCTAAATTAAGGGAAATAACATCGGCGGAACTTCTGGAGGTAGAATTTGTCCAAATGAATAAAGAGACACACTTGGAAGTAAGTAGTACAACATGGGTATCAAAAGAGACAACCAAGCTTATTTTCTCCACAAGAGCGGTCTTTGCAGCTTGGGGTGTAACACTAGCATACCCAATGCGCATAGAATACCCATATCCTTTATTAAACAATGTGGCACCTCAATTTATAAACACAAATGGAAAGACAACTTCCGTTTTAAAGGGAGGAAGAAGCATGACCACAACCCAACAAACAAGCAGGGATCCATGCTCAAATAGTACAAACCCCAGACAGTTGCACCACCAGCTTGAAGGAAATCAAGATTGGTCATGGATAACTCACACATTGAATTCACATCGATCCTGATGGAAACACCGCAGACAGTAGGGAACAAAACAATAAGGAATTTAAGCAAAAGGAGAGAAGAATAAGAATATGCTCCTTGAATGTCCATGGTTTTAAAGAAATAGAAGAAGACCAAGAGACTATCTCCTTGTTGAGTAAACTTAATATAATTCTCTTACAAGAAACATGGAACACAACACCAAGACATATAGCAGATATGAAGAATTTCATGTAATGGCAGAAAAAATCGTTAAGTATGGGCACCCAAGGGGTGGAAAATAGAGGAAATGGATCCCGGAGAAAATTGGATACAAGTCATAAAACTGGAATGCAAACATCCCACAAACGGAGTTGGGTGGAAGTTACTGGTTTTAAACATATACATTCACACCGAAAAGAATAAGAAAATCAAAAAACTGTCAAATTTGATAAACATAATAAAAAATTACAAGTAACACATCAAAATTATGAGATGATCGTCTCAGGCGATTTCAATTGTAATTTGACAGGGGGCAATGATAACAAGAGTACTACCCAAAAAACATGGAATGACCTGGAATCTCTGGGATTAGTGACTTTAAACGGAAACACGAAGGGAGACCAACCTGCAGGAATCACCTTTTCTTGTGAATACAAACAATCGACCATAGATTATACAATAATTAGCAAGGACCTTGCACACTTGGTCGATCATTTCCGCATTATAACTCTGCCGGAGAGCGATCACTTCCCTCAAGAAACAGTATTAAACCTAAATATACAGCAAAAAGAGAGTTAGTATCCTTAGTCACAATACCAGAAGCATATAATTTAAGGAAACTTAAATGGAGAGGAACAATTATCAAAGAGATAATGGATACAGTGAATAAGCATGAAGAGAATACTGGGGCTTTGGAAGCACATTTATTGACAAAAGATTGGGAGAACTTGCATGCGTCCTTGCTAGATAAATATCCAGTAAAATTAGTAGGCAAATGTACGTATGGATCCAACAAGAATCCATGGTACACCATTCAGCTGAGAGATAACAAAAGAAACATCGCAAAGGCGGTAAGACAACATGCTGTAGCAAATAGAATGGGAAAGGAAACAGATAATAGCAAGATCCAAAAAAGGAGAAAAGAATACAAGGAAGAGTGTAGAGATGCAAAAAGAATATACAGAAAAACTATGGGAAGAACTGCTGTGGGCAAGTAAATTACAGAACAGCAGTGAATTTTGGGGCCTAATCAACAAACTAACGAAGGGAACAGGAAATCAACAGAATGTAGGAATAAGCAAAACAACTTGTCTGCAATATGTTGACAAACTGTACAACACCAAAACAGGCCCACTCACGTTCGAAGAAGCAAGTATAGATATAGTAAAAGGAAAAGAACCGGAAATCAAGGCAATCGCTCTCAAAGAAGATGAACTGAAAGAAGATATAACCAGCTGGGGACCAGAAGATCTAATTCCATTTGACAACAGTAAAGTATACAAAATGTTTGATAAAAAAATTGAAATCCGAAGGTGCCGCAGGACCAAATGGGCTGCCGAACGCCCTTTTCAAACGAGACCCCGAATTCTGGGACAATTACCTCACATCCCTTTTTAACCAATTGTTACGTGATAACAAGATGCCACAGTCTTGGAGCGGAAATCTTTTTCATCCAATCTACAAAAACTGTAGTAGAAGAGAACCCGGGAATTACAGGCTCATTGCCCTCATTGATGCAGAGGAAAAACATTTCGCCTCTTGCATTTTACGTCACTTACAGGAATGGACAAAGGAAAACAAAATAATCCCAACATTTCAAACAAGCTACAGACAAGGCATGGGTACCATCACAAACCTTTTAGCACTGACGATCTTGATGGAAAAAGCAGAAAAGAAGAAGGCAGGATTACTGGCATGTTACATCGACCTGAAATCAGCTTTTCATAGAGTGCCAAGCGATCGTCTGTGGAAGAAACTGGAAGCATGGGGACTCCCACAGATACTGATAGACACAATAACATCTTTATACAGTGAAACATGGGCCACAGTAAAGCTTGGAGACGGGAGAATAATATCATCAAAAATAAATATAACCACCAGATTAAAACAAGGCTGTGTGCTCTCACCATGTTTATTTAATTTATACTTAGCAGACCTAAATAACCACCTGCTACAAGTAAATGGTCATCCGCCAAAATTGGCAAATGAGCCAATTCAGTTCCTGCAGTATGCGGACGACATCGTGGTGGTGAGCCAAACTCCGATAGGGCTGCAAAGGGTCATAAATAAACTAATCGACTATTTCGATTTATTCGGCCTGGAATTAAACAAAATAAAAACTAATGTGGTGAGACTAGCTGGTTCTAGGCGAGGAAAATACAAATGGTACGCAAAGAATACACAAATTGAGGAGATAAGCTCATATAGATATTTGGGTATTAAAGTGGGCAGAAACATGTCCTTGGTGGATCAAAAAATTGATATTACAGCTAAAGCCCAATCATTAATCTTCGCCTACAAACAGCTTTACAAGAAATTGCAATGCCCTTCACATGGGCACCTCCTAAAAATAATGACAGCACAATTGCTTCCAACTTTATCCTATGAATTGGAAATATGGCATGGCCAAGAAATTAACACCTTAAACAAACTACAGATTTAAAGTCTATAAAGCAGTCAATTCAATTCAAATAGTCTTTATTCGATTGATTCATCATAAAAGACGTACATGACATAATATACATGAATTATACACTTAATATAAAACAGAATAAAAGGACCTTCTGTAGCAAGAACACTAGCAAATGCCACAGTATCACAAATTAAAATAAGTGCCCAAGGCTGAAAAGACATAGAATTATAATAATAAACACCTATGAAACTTTAGTGAACCTGTTTCTAAGGATCCAGGCCCAACCTAGGTATTTAGCTAGGCCTATTACAATTAGAGGTGACACATTTGTTCTTAGAATTCTACTGGCAGTGACAGCCGAGCGCGTTCCCAGACTTCTACAGACCGGACTTAACCATTTGGCTCTCGGAGCAACATACAAGGGGCAAACAAACAGAAAATGGTTTAGGCTTTCTCCATGACCCTGACACTTGGGACAGTGCCCCGACCCCCCCGAACCCCATTTTTTGGTAAACTCCTTTAGAGGCAATGAGCCACATCTGAATTGATGGTAAAGTTTGCGGTCCAAAGGCTTTGTTATAGTGTCCCAATATTTTTCGAGATTGGGGACGTCTTTAATGGCCACAAATAGACTGGAAAGTGTACTAGAACCCAGTCTCGAGTGTCTTGCTTGAACCACCCATTCCCAATAACATAATTTCAGGACCTTTTTAGAAGGAAATGGTGCGGTTGCGGGTTCTGACCACAATTCGCCGTAGACCATGGAGTTCAGAGTGGTTCTTAGGTCCTTAAACCAGCCCATGCTAAGGGCACCCGGACGGTCTCGGACCTCCAAGCAAGCCCTAGCATAAAGATGGAGTTCTGGCGTTGTCCACAGGCGACGCCAGAATGCTAGCGGGCGAAACCTAGCCTGGTCCTCCACGGGCTGGAACCCAAGGTCATACAGGAGAGGATCCTTGGTGTTGATTGAGGGAGTCCCGTTACCACCCTGAGGAATTTGTTTTGAGCTAATCTCAGGGGGTCCAGATTACTATAACCCCATAGTTTTGCCCCATATAAAACAGAGGGGAGAACCTTAGATCCATAGATTTTCACTAGCGGGGAGATTGGTCGAGTGTATGAGTCTTTATGCTCTTTAATCAAGGCTCCTCCCAACTGCGTGTGCTTAAGGGCCATAATATCAACCTGGTGGGACCAGTTTAGGGTCTCGCTGAATGTTACTCCCAGGTAGGTGAACAATTTCGTTTGTTCCAAAGAGATGCCCCCCATAGTAGGTCTTGCTGAAATCGGCTTTTTTCCTCTTAAAACCATAAATTTGGTCTTGGACACATTCACCTCAAGCTCATGTTCGCTGCAAAACAGTTCGAACCTCATCAGTGCCTCTTGGAGACCCTGTCTAGTCTGTGAGATAAGAAGAGTATCATCAGCGAACATGAGCAGGGGGATTTTCATTCCATCTAGGGATGGGGCATCGGTCGGGTGGTTGTCAAAGTACTTAGTAACCCTATTGATATATAAAGAAAAAAGGGTAGGAGCTAGTACACAGCCTTGCCTTACACCTTTGGACACTGGGAACCTGTCCGTTACCTCCCCTGGTTTGCCCCATCGTACTTGGGCAAACGTGTGTGCGTGTAGATTAATCAGGAGACGGACAAGGGGAGCTGGCATGCCCAGTTCTACTAAGCATTTCCACAACCCAGCCCTCGGGACAAGATCGAAAGCGGACCTGAGATCCACGAAGGCTGCATAAAGATTACCTTTGCCCAAGTAAACCGTCTTCCAGTAAAGAAGAATAAACCGGAAGGCCTGATCTACGGTACTCACATAGGACCTAAAACCAGCTTGGAGCGGAGATAAGATGTTATACTCATCGATCCATTCCTGGATCCTGCCAAGTACAAGACGGGCAATGATTTTTTGCACCGCGTCTATAAGGCTGATTGGCCTGTAGTTGGAAGGAACAGACCGATCTCCTTTCTTGTATATTGGCAGGATTTCGGCCCCTGCCCAAGACTCAGGAACCCTTGCTCCAGTCGCCAGGGTGTTAATCAGTTGTACTAGATATGGAACCCATAGATCCTGGTCATATACAAATAAGTCAACTGGAATGCAGTCGGGGCCAGGTGCCTTGCCCCTTGGTATAGAATGCAGAACAGTTTTGACTTCTCCACTTGTAAACTCTAGTGGGTCAATCAACATGGGGCAAAAAATACATTCCTGTGCACTCCCACGACATCTGAATTGCTCCTCAAAATATTGAACCCATTGTTGTTGGCCCACCGATGCTGGGCTCGGTCGATCTTCCTGCGAAGAGCCCCATTTTAATAGGTGCCAAAACCGTTGAAGGTTCCTGGAACTGCAGGCTTCTGCCAGCGAGACCCACCGTTCTTCGTCCCAATTGGCCTTAGCGGTGTGTTTGGCAACATTAAATGCCTTCCTACAAGACCTGATTAAAGTATGGTTTTTAAGCTTTAACACTTCAAACAGGTCTTTATGGGTTCGACTACACTCAGCATCGAACCAAGTAATGGATTTCATTTTCCCCCTGTTACCCCGTCTGGAAATAGATTTAATAAACAATTTTTTTAGTTCAGAAAAAAGATTGGAGTGTATATCAGTAATGACCGCGTTTATGTCCTCACGAGAGTCACATTTGGAGATGTCAGCTAGTGAGTTGGAAACCAGGGATCTTATCATATTGCGTGCCTCTACGTCAGCTGAGATTTTTGGCCAGCGAACCCTTCTCATATCGTTGGTAAGTGCAACTTCATCCTGAATAAAGTTGGACATGCTTAATACTGACCCAGAGAAGCTAAAATCCCTAAGTTCCACCACCAATGGATCATGATCGCTTTCTGGGCGAGGCTTAACCTCCATATCCGTTACTACAACCCACATCCTAACATCCATTAGAATATAATCAATTCGGCTGCTAAATCTACCATTGCAAAAGGTATGACTGCCCAGCCTATCTGAACGCACTCTACCGTTTAGAGCACGCAAACCCTGGTCCATACACAATCCTTTAATAAAAATAGCTGCTTGTGACCATTTTTTGATCGGGGCTAACTCGAGCTGTGGGATCCCCCAAACCTGATCTTCAGCCTTTGTGATTAGGCCGTCATCCATACTCAGAGGTTCAAAACAGGTATTAAAGTCACCCACAACAATCCTATAACCTTCTAACAAAGCACCACTTAAAAATTCATCCAGAGCTAGGAGTGTTGGAGAGACCCTTCCACCCTGGATACCCCTAACATAAATGTTAATCAAAAGAATATTCAGTCCACTGGAGGATTTGATATTGACCATTAATATGTCCGGGCTATCAATAGTTATTTCCTCAGCTATCACACCCTCACACTGTCTCACCCATATGGTCAAGCCTCCCATGGCTCGTCCTCTATGGCCTTTACTAGCAGTTTTACTAAAATTCAGGTAACCAGTTAGAAACAGTGGTGAAAGTGCCCAGGTTTCTAGGAAGGACCATACATCGGCTTGCTCTACAAAGTTCACCCAGTCCGGGATGCACAAGCGGGACTCAAGACCCGCTATGTTCCAGCTGCCAAGCTTGAAGGCCCTTGGGTCTACCACAGCATTAGATCCGACTGTAGGGGGAGAGTAGACTACGTTGTGTGGCAGGAGGTCATTAACAACTGGAACATCATCACTCCTTGTATCAGTAGAACATACTAGCCCGCCATGATTGGCAGTACCCTTAGCAATAGTCTCGACAATTAAATCAGCTTGAGGCGCCAGGTCAAATTCAGTAGTCGTAACCCCGGTCCCACTCAAAAAGGCAGAGCACCCTTTAGTACTTTGAACTGACTGGCCCCGTGGTTCATCGGTAAAACAAAATACATTGACTGGGGTTTCCGCATTACCCGTACATTCTTCGTTTGCCTTAGAAGGGTGTGATAGGATAAATGGTCAATCATTACATTCCAACCCCGAAAGCGGTTCATAAAAATTACTCAATGGAGTATTCCAGTAAACATTCGCATTTGAATAATTGCCTGAATAGTTTGTATAGGGATTCAAACTTTGAAACTGGCGAGGCAGTTGATGAGTTGGTGCGGGAGGGTGTTTGAGAAAGCAAGGATTGGAATTAACCCAGTTAGGAGCATGTATATGGCTGTTATAATTAGTATGTGCATACGGTCTAAACCGAGCCTCCATGTTTGGAGTTGGACCTCTGGAACTGGGTGTAAAAATAGACCGTTTCAAAGTATGGGGAGCTTTTTCTAAGTGAGGTATAACATGTGGATTAATCAAACTCTCTGGATAAAAATAGGTAAGATTCCGTGTGGAGATACTTCCCACATTGTTTCCCAGATACCAATCACTAATGTAGGAGACAACCCTGTGATCCCTAAAGTTAATGATCACGATGTCTCCTTCTAAGTCCTTATGTCGAGGGCCCACCCAGGCGCATCTTCTGACTGAAATAATGTCCCCATTTAGATGGGCGGGGAGGGGTCTATTAGTTTTCAGCCAGTAGAGAACTTTGTTTTTCAAATTAGCATTGTTTTCCCGGTCACCATTTGAAATAGGGGGCACACCCGTCAAAACAATGACAAAACTTGCTGAGTCTGGGGTGAGATCTACAATGTTCTTATAAGTTAGATTAGTTCTATTAGTGGTGTTATCAGGTTTCAGAACCCCTTGCTGAACAAATTGATTTTCTCCCAATAATGTTGGCTTACTAGAGGCCAACATAGGCTTATCCTTGACATGGGTAGTGGGTCTGGGAGTTTTAGATATCGGTTGGACAGCATTAGGCTTATTGTTATTAGTAGAGTTACTATTTTTCTTATGGGGGTTACTAGGACCAGCAGTGTTTACACTAGATTTAGATGGTGAAATAGCCTTAGTATTGATGGTCGATGGGGGGGGTGTTGCAGCCGAAGCCAGGATACAATCTATTTTTTCCCCCATGATCCTAACCCTCTCCAACAGGGGGAACATGTATGATTTAAAGAGTTTCTCGAGTATATCGATACCCTCCTTGTTGAACCCGGTAGGACTATCTTGAGTGGAGGTAACAGGGGGAGGGGTACCTAGGGGTACCTCAATCGCAGGAGGGACTAAATTGCCAGTGATAGAATTAACTGAAGGTAAAGAAGAAACCGGGTTGTTGTTTCTTTTCCTTTTGGCACCACCCGTTTTCCTCTTTTTCCTAGGTGGAGAACACGCGACCCATTTAGGGTTCTTAGCCTTAAGACCAGTCTCACTGTTAGTGGGTAACCGGGTGTTATCACGGGGCCCAACACAGTCCAGGGAGCGATTAGTAAGTGTTGAGTGCAAGTTGGGTATTGTATTCTGAGCAACAGGGGAGTTAAGATCGATCAAACTAATAGAAGCATTTTGATGACTGCCACTATTTCCCTCACTATTGGTTACAGAATGCAGGGGGGAGGAATTAATGGCCCGAAAAATGCAGGGAATTTGATCAAAACTAAGTATGTTAGCATCTCCGGTAACCCCACCTGTATTAACAATATCTTGTCGAATGGTTGTATCAAAATGGGAGGGCAATGGAATGTTTTTCAGGTGCTTTATGGAGCGACGACGCTCCGCTCGCTTCTCGGCTAATAACAGCTCTTTGTCAATCGCCTTGTTTGCCTTCTCGAAATATTTATCGAGAGGGCCGAGGATCGATACACTGACACAAGATGTGAGGAGATTAGACATATTGATGGCTAAGCAGAAATGATAGATATTACACAATTTACCGCTCCACAAAGAATATTAACCTGAATTCGTAAAACAGGACAAAAGGTGACAGAGTCCAGGCCCAGTCCAGTCTCTTCCGGCCTCAGACGGCCACAGACGGTCCCGCCCTTGTCCCGGGCTTCTCCCGGGACGCTCCCGCACGCTCCCGCGCCGCGGGGCAAGAGGGTTGGGTTTATACAACCAATGTGAAGGGGGAGGAGCATGCAGGGAGAGCGGCCCAGGTGGTGGCAATTGGGTCTGGCGGGCGCTCCTGGGACTTGGAGTCCTGCGCCCGCACTCGCTCGCAGCCCCGCACAACACAGGCTCCCTACAACAAGATGAAGCCCCCACACGAAGCGGGACCCGCGAAGCGGGTTCCGCGAGCAGTTACCACAAGTGCAGTCAAAAGCGGGGAAGTCCTCGGCGGCACAGTATCCCGGCGTTCACACTTCCAAGCAAGCACTTCCAACAGTGTCCCAGTAAGCAGCCAGAGGTAGAAGGTATTTAAACGAGCTGGGGGGGAGGAGCATGCAGGGAGAGCGGCCCAGGTGGTGGCAATTGGGTCTGGCGGGCGCTCCTGGGACTTGGAGTCCTGCGCCCGCACTCGCTCGCAGCCCCGCACAACACAGGCTCCCTACAACAAGATGAAGCCCCCACATGAAGCGGGACCCGCGAAGCGGGTTCCGCGAGCAGTTACCACAAGTGCAGTCAAAAGCGGGGAAGTCCTCGGTGGCACAGTATCCCGGCGTTCACACTTCCAAGCACTTCCAACAGTGTCACAGTAAGCAGCCAGAGGTAGAAGGTATTTAAACGAGCTGGGGGGGAGGAGCATGCAGGGAGAGCGGCCCAGGTGGTGGCAATTGGGTCTGGCGGGCGCTCCTGGGACTTGGAGTCCTGCGCCCGCACTCGCTCGCAGCCCCGCACAACACAGGCTCCCTACAACAAGATGAAGCCCCCACACGAAGCGGGACCCGCGAAGCGGGTTCCGCGAGCAGTTACCACAAGTGCAGTCAAAAGCGGGGAAGTCCTCGGCGGCACAGTATCCCGGCGTTCACACTTCCAAGCACTTCCAACAGTGCCTCTTTAAAAGTTCATCTCCAACACAAATACGCTTAGAATTTGGCCTCCAGAATCAAAAATACCAAAGGAAAGCAATTTTCGCAAAACTGTGCTGGAAATTTAGAGCATCAGAAATAGGAACGCTGAATAACTTATGCTGGACGGAAATAAAGACACAATATGACCAAAAAAAAACAAACACTTGGGGTGACTATCTGCGTATTTCCCTGGAGACACTAGAGATCGAGGAAGCTTGGAACAGCAATTTGGAACTCTCATCATTTAATAAAGATACCAGAGCTAAGTCACTATCTTTTGTGGGAGATAAAAGGAGATTGGCCAAACGCCGTCATGCATGGGTGGTAATAAATTCATATAAAAGACCAAAACCACAACCCTATTTAGCAGCCCATTTCCGTCTATCACTAAAAAGGAGGTTCATGGCATACAGATTAGGTGATTACTGCTCGAAGGATCTGGTCCCTGGAAAAGCAAACAGCAAGCAAAGACATGCCGTCTATGTGGGTACCATACAGAAACTTTATGCCACCTATTGTGCGCCTGTGAGTCCGTAAAAGAAGAAAGAAGGAAATTGTTGAAAACTCCCTTAAATTACTTAAACATTCGTACTTGCCGACATACGGTAACAAGTTGGATGGGTGCCTCATCGACCATTTTAATATGCCGCGGGGTAAAATTTATGACACTAGTAGATAACCTACTCGCGAAAGTAGAAAAAGATCAAATGCTTGGGGCTGGAAAGGGAATTTTATAGAAACTGTAAATATTTTAAAGTATGACTAAGAATATGTTTTTCTTTTAATTTTGTCCGTTACAAATTTTCTTTTTTTATGTATGCTTTATGGTTGTGACAAACCAAATAAAGTTATCTGACTGACTGACTATCAGCAGAGAGGAGTTTATAGCCGCTGGTAGAGCAGCAAACGAACTGCTGCTCATTAAAAGACCCCCACATTCTTTACCCAAAGTCTGTTTATTCACCAGTAGCGCCATCTTAAAGATTTTGGATTCATTAACAGAGCAAAACTTTTTAGAGTTGTAATTCTAATTCAACTCAGATATACCAATTTGAATAAACTTCTAGAGTGCATTGCTTTGTTGAATGTGAAACTGGAATGGAACAGGGAGTCCTAGGTGAGATGGGGCCACGTGGTGTTTTTACGTTTCTTTGTAGGGGAATGCAAGAGGACTTGAAAAATAAACAATTTAATCATAATACAAAAATATATCCTTTACAGGTGCCCACACCTCTTTAGTTCACCATTTCTAATTTGCTGATGCTGATTTTTTTATTTTGGTTTTGAAAAATGTTCTTAAGACTTTTTCGAATGCCTTCTTCCACCACTGGGAGTTTGAGCCAGCCTGTGTCCCAGGTGCCTCGTGTCCCCTATGGAACAGAAGTACATTTATAAGCTTTGGAGTGGACTGCTGCCTTCTGCTGCAGCTTGTGGCAATACCACGAGAAGCAGTATTTGTGCAACAGATTTTTTGTGAGTGGTTGCCCTAATTTGGATCAAAAAGCCATAATTGTTCTACTGTGGAAGAGCGCCCTAACCAGCAAACCTGTTTTGAGGTCCAGTCCATATTACTAAATTGACCTAGTTATTATTATGGTAGATTTTTTATGTTGTATAGTCTAATCATATATATTATATTATGTTAAATACATTATGCAGTGTTATGCTGTACATTTATTTATCTCGTGTTTTATTTAATGTGCTGTTATGCGTGTTGTGATGTGCTATTTTACGGTATTATATATTGTGTGTTATGTTTTGTAATGTAATGATATAGTGTTAAGTTATTTTATGTCATGTTAAATTGTGCCATCACGAATCGATAGAAACAGGTGATACTTCTGCGATCTAGGGTCAGTTATCAGCGATGTTACCAACCTATCATTTTCATTTCCTGCTGCCTGTCTGCTCGCTTCACTGTAAAAGCACTTAAGGTAAGAGCAGCAGCTGAGCAAGAGCCGCTGCCCTAATCCATTTCGTTTTTACCCTGTTTAGTTTCAATGCTGTTTACAACTATTTTCAAAGTTTCTGAACTTTAATTTTGAAGTTAAAACGTAACTATTTTTTTTACAATTGACCTCGATAGTCCAGGAAACCTCATGTAGATTGATGATCTGGACCTAAATAAGGTTCTTTAATATACCCCTTCCCAGCCAGCATCCTCTTGTCACACTCCAGCCCAATAGTCACGGTGCTGCTAGTTTTTGACACACCTTGGGGCATATAATCAAGGGGGTTTATCTCCGCTTTTTTGGCTTTAAAAGCCAAGAAAGCGGAGATAAAATTATCTCCCTATTACCTAGCTGTCGCTAACACCAGTTAGCGACAGCTAGTAGGAGATAGCGACCACCTTGGGCCCCGCTTTGCATGTCAGTGAAATGTATCACTAATGACATGCAAAGTGGGCGTTCCAAGATGTTAGCGACTGTGCTAACATCGCTATCTCCTATTACCAACTTTTGGAGATATTCGCGCTAATCGCGAATATCTCCAAAAGCTAACACCTGCCCCTGAGCAGTTCTTAGCCATGTTATCCAATGGTAGGTGGATAACATGGCTAAGCAACTGATCTAGCAGGTTATGTGTCATTCCTAGTCGTAGCACTCCGTGATGAACTGCATTGTGTATCTTGTGTTAGTGTTAACAAGTAGGCCAGTCTATCAATCTACTTGTCCACTTGTTTATTTTTATTCAGGACTGGTGCCTCATCAGTTGATCTAGTTGAGGCATAGCACAGTTGTCCAATGTGAATTATCCTGTGACAAATTTGTTTGTTTAACCCTTTTCTTGTTTGATATGTTTTCCCAGTTGATGGAATGTATTTATGTAGTTGTGTAAATACTGTGTTGTATTTTGATGCCAAAAACTTTTTCTAAAAATTCTATAAAATAAGAAATAATTCAACACAAATGGTTGTCCAACCTAGCAATTGATTTCACTAGGTGGTGCAGTTGGTTTATCGATTCAACCTGCTCGGCCATTGTTTTTGTTTACCTCATAGTTGCGGTCCAGGCCGGACAGTGACAGGACCCAAGCCTTTCCTTGTTTTTCCTAGTTTCTATGTGTGCAGCACAATGCAGCGCACATAGAAGCACCAAAAACGAGGAGAAATTAAGCATTTCTCCTAGTTTCGCCTTGTTGGTCTTATTTTGATGTTGCCTCCTATTTGCGCCACCCTTTTAAATAGAGGGCAGTCTCAAAATCAATAGGTGTTACAGTGGAACCCCACAGAAGCACCCATTTCCCACTCCTTTCACGCCATGTCTAGCGTGAGAGGGGGCCTTATTTACAAGGCAGCGTTTAGCCACATTAAGTGGTTTAACGCTGCCTTGTAAATAAGGAAAAGCACCTATCACCACAGGTACATCACAAAAAGTTAAGTTCCTGTGATGATAGGGGCTTGTGAATATGCCCCTCGGTGCTTTAAAGGAACCAGTGTTTCGGGCCTCTTTAAAAATAATGTTGCACAAACACAGCAGATAGAAGATATTACCAAACTAAAAGCTGTCCAATGGTGGGCCTTTTCATCCCCCCTTGGCAAGTGGATTGCCATCTCCTTTGAGAAACTGTTTTTGGATTAAATTTGCAATCACACACCATTGATACATCTCGTCACTCTTTGCCATTAGGAGTGGATGCTCCTTTCAAACCCCTTTCTAATTAAGATTCGGACCCAGTCGTTAAACCCATTTTGTGATTTAGAATCTTTACCGAATCGCAAAACGGGTTTATTAAATAGCAAAAAGCCATTTTGTGGCCACAAACTCTATGGTTTTGTGAAATCGTGGGGTTTGAGACAGTAACACAGTTTTATGCATCTGGCACTTAATTAAATTTTATATTTAAGGCTTGGATTTTCTTTTGATGATTCACTGTTACTTATGATTGGACAGTTCAAGCTCCCAAGCAGCTTAGCACCTGGGGGATCAGCAGAGAGTGATTCAACTAGAGTGGTGGCCCCACTGTCCTAGGGAACAGGGCACTGTTAAACAGTGGAGAAATAATGACCATAAAAGCATACAAAATACAAAATTCGTTTACATTAAAATATTACCCAAAGTCAAAAAATGTAGATCAGTTTTCCTTGCGATCAAACAATAAACAGTCAACACCTCAAAAAATAATTACAAGTTAAAGGAAAAGCAATTAAAAACAAAAGTTGAGGTTCGTTACATTTTGGCATAGCGATATTGTACATCATACAAAAGGAATAATAACTATGCATTAATAATTACTGATTGGGGCAATATCCTTGTCCTATCGGGTCACCATGTCTAAGCCAGGGAATAGGTTTTGGTGGTTATATGTGGGGATCTGCTGGTAGCTGATAGATACAGGGCCCCTCTAGTCCACCCAGTGGTTGGAAAATATGCAGTTCTGGGGTAGAAATCGCACAATTCCCGTGTTGCTATTGGCCCATCTCCTCTTTGTGGCTCCCAACTACGGAGATATGGGATGACCTGGTTATCCCTAAAATTAACAATTACCAGGTCTCCGGCTGTGGTCTTAGGTCGGGAACCTATCCACCCCACCCTTCTCACATTTAGAATTCTTCCATCGATATTAAATGGAAGAGGTCTGTTCTTCGTCAACCAAAACTGTACTTTGTTTTTAAGGTCCTGTTGACCTTCAATTTTTCCGATAGTGAGCTCAGGCACTCCCGAGAGGACACACACACAGGGTGCTGCCTCCGGTGGTAAGTTTATACATTTATTAATGGCAGCTAACCCCTCACAACTCATTTCTACTTTGTTTAGCCCTGCTCTAAGAGCAGAGCTAGGGGCCATAGTCGATTTTTTGGGTACCTCCTTGCTTTTAAAAACTAATGGTACGGGAACTAGTAGCTGACTCTGAGCTATGTTGCTGTTTACATTGGTGCCAAGCTTATTTGAAGCAACTATGCTCTGGGATTGGTTCTTTGGGTTGGTATTTTCATCTATTTTCGAAAGCTTTTCCCCAATTCACTCTATCCTCTCAATGAGCAGGGCTAATAAGGTCTTAACCAGTTCTTCTAGATGGACCAGTAAAATAGAAGGTAAGAGGGATACAGGGGTTTCCGGTGTTTGACGTGCTTTGGGTGACTCGAGGATGGTGGTGTCGATAACCGGAGGGGGGCTTGAGTTTATTTTTTGGAATTTCGCTGGTTTCCCCTTATGGTCCATACCTTTACGTTTTCTGCTCTGGGAAGAGACCTGGGGATGTACTGTCGCTTGAATGGTAGATTTATCTATTAGTGCAACAGGAATTTCCAGGGGACTTTTATTGGATTGATACGATTTCCTAGGCTTGGGACTTCCAAAACCCGTAGGGGACGTTGGGGAACCGGTTTGTTCAATTCCCTGCTCTGTAGGTATGTACCTAGTATTGCAAATTGCATTGAGTTCCCTAAATAGTAAAGAGTTAGGTGAGTCTGTAGAAATCGAAGGGGTTTGTACACAGCATGTGGTATCATTAGGAAGGCTGTGTTCTATTGTCTCAATGGCCGATGTTACCCTTGTTATATACAAGTCCAGTGTCCCCTTGAGTGACCCTCCCTGAGAAGAAGATTGATTGGGGGGCCCTTTAGGGGTCATGGTGCAACTAGCTTGTGACCCAAAAGCACACTCCTATGTATGAGACCAGTGGGTATCCTGATCATCAGTGGGGCTACTTAAAAAGGGCAAAGATTTTCGTTTTCAGCCTCTAAATCAATTGCCTCTGGATAAGTATACCGTAGTTCAATACGTTAGTCCCAGAAGACCAGGATGGGTGTTCCGACCCGACCTCTTCTGGCCTCTGAGGGCCACATAGGGCCCGCCCTTTGCCCGGGCTTAGCCCGGCGTCCCGCGAGGGAGGACTATCGTTAGTTTTATGCGCCTCCTGGCGCTGTGGTGTGGTCAGGTGGTTCCCGTGGGCTGCTGGGGATTGCAGTCCCCTGTCCTGCACTCCAGGCGGCGGCCGGCGCTTCCCCAGATGGAAATGGGAGCGGGCAGCGGGAGGCAGGCAGCAACCCCAGCAAGTGAAAGGGCATCTCTCCACCCGGGCTCCCCAACAGGCAAGTTCAAGAAACGCTCCCCCCGCTCTGCAGGACTGTTGTTAGTTTTATGCGCCTCCTGGCGCTGTGGTGTGGTCAGGTGGGTTCCGTGGGCTGCTGGGGATTGCAGTCCCCTGTCCTGCACTCCACGCGGCGGTCGGCGCTTCCCCGGATGGAAATGGGAGCGGGCAGTGGGAGGCAGGCGGCGACCCCAGCAAGTGAAAGGGCAACTCTCCACCCGGGCTCCCCAACAGGCAAGTTCAAGAAACGCTCCCCTTAATACTAAATATCACCCCAAATCTAGGTGGAGCGCTCAAAGTTATTTTTATTTTTAGTAAAAACACGCTGTACTCCAGAGTATTCATAACAATTCAAAACAATTCCAAGAATCAATAAAATGTATTCCTCTCATGCAATTTGAAAACTAATACAATACATACTAATATTAAAATCATACGTGATGTTGGATCAGCTCATGCAACAGTTCATGTAGAACTGTGCAAAAAGGGTCCTCTGTTTTTATGTTATTATTTGTGGGTTTGATTTATTGCAGTTTTTTCGCCGGATTTTAATATTATTATGTGTTTCTATCCAGGGGAAGCTTTATTTCTCCACTGATCAGCAGAGAGACCACTAGAAGATGGTGTGATGTTAAGTTAGTGCCCGCGCCTTTCAAAACAATGACATTTTTCTGGGTCATTTCCAAGGTGCCCGTCTGTCTACGCTTCCGTGAGTTCTTCTTCCAGGACTCACCAAAAACCCATCAGGTCAGGAATAAAACCTCAGAGGGAAAGAAAATTGGAATGCATCAGATTAATATTGTAGATGGGGTAATGCCATACATGCCAACATTTCAGAAGAGCAAAGAGGGAGATTTTTTTTTTAAAATCGGGAGAATGGGGCTTCAAATCGGGTTACTGGCGTGTATGGGCTTTGGAAGTGTGCTGCTGCAGGATTGGACATTTGAAACACAAATGTACGTTTTTTTTCTTACCTTTTACAAGCATGGAGCGCAATGGCAGGCTGAGAGGGTGATGCAAGTGTTGTCCCCCCCTCCCCCCCCCCGCCCCTGTGTGACACCCCAGCCGAAAACAGCTTCCTGTGCACACACACGCCCCCCCCCCTACTTCACAGGTCTTCAAAAGACTATTGCCTTGTTAATGACCCTTTGTTGTTTTTTCACCCCATCGAGAGCCCCTGCATGGCCACTTTGACTATTGCTGGAAAAATTAGCACTTCACACAAACGCCCTGTCAACAAACCCCGAGGAATCGGGTTTTTGCTTGCAGGAATCGGGAGGCGGGAGACTAGCCTTCAAATCGGTAGTCTCACGCCTGAATCGGGAGGGTTGGCATGTAATGCAGACTTTTCAAGCCTACTGCCAAAACCGGCACATTTGCAAAAAAAATCATACTATACCATTTTTTCAGATTTAAACATTAAGGAGCAGATTTACAAGCCCCTTGCGACAATTTTGCGTCACTTTACATGGGGAAAGTGACGCAAAAGTGGCGCAAGGGGCTTGTCAATCTGCCCCTTAGGGTCTGTGCTTGTGTAGCTGATAAAGCGTCATATTACCATTTGAGGTACGTTTTCCTTAGGAACAAGGCACATATAACCAAACGTTGGGACTAGAAGCCTTGATAAGGTGTAAACAAACCTGCAACTTCGAAGCGAAGGCGTTTCTTTACAGCCCACCATAGGAAGGATATATGGAGAGGTTGGTAAGTGGATTGTATGTGCACACGGGACGTGATCAACCATCTTCTCCTTCACACACACGTATGTCTCCTGAGCCCTTTAAGGAGTATACAGCTGCCTCACTATGTGTGCCCCCAGCGGCCCCATAGACCATACAAGGATACATCTGTCTGGCCAGGTAACATATACATGTGAAATAGTGTAACATATTCATATGTGCACTCTATTTATGTACTTATGGCGTGTCGTGTCGCATCTGACTGACTCTGAGCAGGTCACAGCTCTGCTGACTGCTCAGGCTGCGCTAGGGACGGTGCCACGAGGGGCCCCTCAACGCAGGGCTCCAGGTTGCGAGATCACCTCGATCATTATTATTATTTTTTTGCAAATTTGTATAGCGCAAACTTGACCCGAAGTTATTGGAGCGCTTAACAAGAGCACCAGTTACGTTACACACAAGGACACAATCATGATTTTTTTTGTTTGTGGTAGGCACAGAGAGGTTAACTGATTTGCCCCGAATCACAGGATGCGGAGTTGACACCGAGGGCCCAATTCACAGAATGAATTTAAGACTCAATCCTAAACTTACTACTATTTTGGTATTCACAGAATGCACTTACTACTTTTGGCATTCACAGAATGAACTTACTACTTTTGGTATTCACAGAAGTTAGGATTTTGTCTCAAGTCTGTCTTAAATCTGTCTTAAGTTTGTCTTAAGACAAACTTAAGACAAAATCCTAACTTCTGTGAATACCAAAAGTAGTAAATTCATTCTGTGAATACCAAAACAGCAGTAAGTTTAGGATTGAGTCTTATGTTCATTCTGTGAATCGGGCCCCGAGGCTCTAACCTTGGTTTCCCAGATCCAAGGTAGGCAGTCTAGCCGTGAGACCGCATCCTCTCTCCATTATTTCATTAGGATGTGTTCAAAATTCGTCACGAAATTGGGAGTTTTTACATTGCACACAACTATCGTAAGAGGTCGCCTGTGTGCCCCGTAATGCAGTGGATGGAGTCTGTGCAGACATCACCCGAGCAGCGGGTCTGCCACCGAGACATTGCTGAGCTTACCTATACTATTCATTTCTACCAGGAGGTGAACTTACCACAGACTCTGCTAGTTGTACCAATAAAATCTCCCTGTTGCAAGGAACACGACTGAGTGTCCAATTGATAGGACATTAACTTTGTTATATTATTCACTTTTTCTGTGATATGCAAAGACAATATGTAGGTATTCTACATTGCTGTGACATGTACACAATTGAATAGTTCTCCTCACTTAATTATACACTCCAGAGAAATATGTAAAAAAATGCTCTTATCTGTAATGTACACAGCATATGTAAAAAGCTGCGCTGAGCACAGAAATATGACAGGCATTCCATGGACTGAGTGAGCTGCATCAGTCTTTGTAGTTCTCTCATGCTGCTTTCAGTGCTTCTTCTCTCACAAGTAAATATTGCCTTCCTAAACAGCAAAGAGACCCAATTACCATTTCCCATGACAAGAGATATGCGGCACAGACAGCAGTGTCTTTGTTTGGGAGGGGCTTTGCTTGCACCCAACACTCCTTTGGCTAGGGTCGTGGTAGCTGCTTTTCTCCCTAACACTGTGTGAAGATGTACAACTTTCTTCCATTCTGCCACATACCAGGCCTGCTGCCTCTGATGGGTCTTGGTGTGTTTTAAGGTCTCTACTGGGTAACAGAACTTTCCTGTTACTTCTGATGCTTAAGGTACTTAGATAACTCCATGTAAGTAGGGACACAAAGCTCTAGTCATGGACTTTTCAGTTAGTTTTAATGATGCGAGTCAGGACTACAGTTCCCACAAGTAGATTTGTTGTTGAATTAAAGCCTACAACAGGAGCAAGGTGTCCTTGGTAATATGGGGTTATCTAGTCACCGTGCTAATGTCTGTGACTGAATCTCTGTGTACGCACAATCTGATAGGCCCGTGCCAGAAATCTAAAAAACATAGGCCAGGGGAGCATCACTATACAGGGCAGAATTATGTGGCCATTGCTCATCAACCTCCCTATCTATGTCAGAGAATCTTTTCCTCAGGCAAATGCTGGGCCTCCATTAACACCGCTTAGGATGGACCTAGGGATTAGCAGATATAGTCTCGTCTAGACCCCTCCTATACTGGCGACGCCTGTGGAGTACACCTGAACTAGCCAATTATAAAGGGGAGCTAAAGGATGTTATGTGAGCCTTTTAGGCACAGGGAAACTCCCTTGGCTAGCTCATATTAGGAATTCTTGCCAGGCTTTAGGGAGGACAAATATGTGGACAGCACCAGAAGAGGCCTGCCCCACAATCTCCAGAGAGATACTACTAGACTCTCTCAGAGAACACACACTGGTTCTACTATAGCAAGGGACAACACAGAGCTGATTGACCTCCAGGTTTCTGGATATCAAGCAGCAATACAGGTTAGAATCGGCACTTGATGACATCCAAGCCCTTATGGCAAAGAAACATTTTCTTCAATTTAGACACGGGGTGCTCCCGCTCTGAACATTTACTAACAAATGGCAGGGAGCCCATAAACTAGACTGTCCAGGGTGCAATCGAGTTGAGGAAACAGAACTGCACGTTCTTTATTTTTGCCCCGCCTATGGAAAGCCAAGGTCCCGGTGGCTGCTACAATTATGCAGAAACATGGGGATCAGACAATACATAGAGGTGCACAGCCTTTTTAAGCATGAAACCGTCACACCCATTGTGTTCACCATTTCTCGGTTCCTACACTCGATGTGGTGCATTCGTAGAGCCATCCTAAAGAAAACCCTCACACGAAACCCTTAGTTCCTAGCAACCTTTATATATGCTGTTACGCCTTGTTTACACATATTTATTGTATGATTATTTCTACTGTAATTATCTTCCCTTCAGGATTTTTAATTGCATCATACAATTTTTTTTAACGTGGATTTTTTAACACTGTTATATACATTTATCAGATACAGCCAAAAACATTTTATCAACCAACAGGTGCTCTTTTACCAATGAATTAGTTATTTGCTTACACATATGTTACTCTTCCCCCCCCTGCACTCAAGGTGGAATCTATAAACTCGGTTTCACATTGCACTGTACCCAACCATAGTACCCTGAGTTGTCTTGAGGGAGTGTATCCAAAAACATACTAGAATAAGTAGCACAAATAAGAAATGCACTATTTTTTAATATAGAACTATTGCACATAGTTTTTATGATGACATATTTTAATGTTTTTTCCTTATACAAATTGTGTTGTCTTTTTATGTGCTTTTATGCCCTGTACAGTCGAAATAAAGCTTATTTGACTGACTGAATCTCTGTTTTCTCTTGTATGTAACTAAATTACGGTACCTCTTCACTGTATACCGGTTGGCGTTGTACCTCAAAATATTATGCCTTCCAGGAGCAAGTAGGCAGCACTCTTCAGCATTGAGGTATCCACGCAGACGGGAGTGCTGTACAAGTAGATCCAGAGCGGGCGGAAGATACTTCTCTCACATTGCAGCCAAGACCTGGAATGAGCTACCGGCAGACATCAGATGCACCCCTTCCTGAACACCTTCAAGAAGACCCTCAAGACCTGGCTCTTTGGCTAATAGTTCTGCGGAACCCCCCTCCCCCGGTCCCTTTAGACCCTCACGGGTGAGTACTGTGCTTACAGTTCCCCTGATTGATTGACTGATTTATTGATTGGATCTGTCAACCTGCAGTCACAGAAGCAGTGCTTATGGCTACGTAGAGCTGTCAGAAGCAGCTCGGACCTCACCCTATCTTTACCTTCAGTAATGTGCCTGTCGGCCTAGGGGTAACAGCAACTACTTTCCTTTAAATGATGATCCACATCATCACTGTCAACAGAGTCTTTAGCGCTGTGACAGGCTGCCTGCGGCTGGTGTGATCTAGTGCTTGCTGCGGGGCTGAGCAAGGTGGCAGCACTACTTGCCGACTGGGGCGGACTGCTCAGCTTGGGTTAATGATTTTTATTAGGGTTGAGACTGCTAAACTAGTCTTGAAATAATAACATACAGCCTGGCTGTGACCTATGTGTGCCTCAGCCTCACTCTCCGGTGTAATTTCTAATATTTATTTTGCTCGCGAGAAAGTGTCACTCATAATTGTTTAAATGTCACTCATAATAGTTGAAATGTCACTCATAATTACTTTGAAATTATGGCAATGGCAATCTGAAGCCTTGGCAGCTATGGTGCAGAGAAGAAGATGCTTCCACTTTGCATTTTTGCGTTCATATGGGGCGCACATTAATGGTATTATTCTGAAAGAATAACCATCTGCCTTTATTTACAAAAAAAAGTAAAGTATCTGTATGTATCTGTTCTGAGACTGTATTAGCTATCGTTTGGTTGTCCATAGTTACGTATGTTTGGAAGCCATTAGTATTAGTAGCTGGTAGCCCTTACGGCCGCATCCATTGGAAACATGTGACCACTCTGTTTTCTGTACAATTATACATTTGACAGGCTTGACAGTTAATCTACCGTCTGCAGCAAAAAGTACAGATTTCAGCAAATTAGTATTTCGAGATCAATCAACGAATAACTACTTGGGAAGCTGCATTAGTTTATTTACAAGCCCCTTTGATATGGGAAAAAGTGACGTACGGGCGGCGCAGAAGGGCTTTTAAATAAACCCCTCAATGCACACGCTGAAGGGTCCTCTTTCAAAGTTTCATTGCTGTACTCAGTAGAAAAGAATTTAGCCCCTGTGGTGTTATTAGCCATATTAGATAGAAGTGCATTTGTCTAAAGCTGGAGACAGGCGCTCCAGAAATGTAAATCAATGTTAAACAGAGAGAGAGGAGAGTTATTCTGTGTCAGGAAATTATTTTTCCCAGTTGATGCCACTTTATGAACTACAGAATTCTAAAAGCAGTTCTTTACTTATTGATAGTTTTTTATATAGCGGGAACATGACCCAAGAGGCTATCAGAGCGCTTTACAAATATTCAGGGACAAAAGAGAGGGAGACAAGCAGGGCAAAACAAACAACACGAGGACCGATATATCGCAAAGCCGAAAGGTCAATATACAAGAACATATATAAGCAATAACAAATAAGGATGTTGAAAACAACAAAGTGTTCAGGAATGAAACAGGATGTAGGAGCGCCAATCTGGGAGAGGAATCCTGTTGAAAGAGGGAGAACAAGTGTGAAGAGGAAGCATCTTAAAATGGTCCCAAGGGTGGAGGAGGTAAAATTCTACTCAGAACGCATTCATCAGAAGTGCTTTCACTTCTTTATTTAAAGACGCCTTTGAGGGATTTAGTCTGGTTCTTTGATGATTGTACTCTCAATTTAGAAGAGCCCCAGTAGTTTGTCTCTCTCTTTAAGGTCTTGATAGTTTGAATAATAAACTGCTTGCACTTAGAACGGTATATAATAATTAAGTAAGATACAATATTGTTCAGCATGGTTCCTTGCAGGTGGAAATCGGCGCGTCCAAGACCTCACATCATGGGATCTCAAAAGAATAACCCCCATACTTCCCTCCACGAGACGGTTTTGGAAGTACAGCTGGACGAGCACAATTAAAAGCAGCGTGCAGATCTCGGTTTGTGTTACGAAGACAGAAACGCCATATCTGTTTTACAGCGACTTTTTCCTGTGCTTTAATGTAAGACAAAAGCCTGACTTGCTTTTGAATTAGATTTGTTTGTACTTGCTGAAGGTGTGACATTTTCTATCAATAATTATATGTGCAGAAATGATTTAATTGCTTGATAGTTTAGTCACAGAATGAGGTGCATAATTTATCTTCAATCACATTAATATGCGGCATATTTAGCCATTTCTTAGCACATTATTGAGTCAAATATGCCACATAATTTGATTTTCCATTACCAGATAATTTGTTACAGGGCCATTTAAAGTCACATGTGAATAATAAAATGGGTGAAAATTGTATTTACCCAGGAATTAACAGCAGCTCAGTGAAAATTGTGCGTGCTCTTATTTGGCACTTGACACCAGTTTCGATTTTTAGCTCATTGAAAATACTGTGTGACCACCTGCAAAATTGCCTGTTAGAAATGGGGTCTCTAGTTGGCAGAGTTTGCACCCTGTGCGAATAGGGACCACCATCCTACTAAGGGTAAGTCAGATACACACCCTAAATTAACCTGTGCTCACTCTATGGTAGCTTGGCACAGAGCAGTCAGGCTTAAACTAAGAGGCAATGTGTAAAGTATTTGTGTAACACTTAAATTACAGTACCTCAATAAAAACACCACAAAAATACTCCACAGAGGTTTAGAAAATAGAGAATATTTATCTGAGTAAAACAAGACCATAATAAAATCCAATAAGTAATAGTCGAGATATGAATTTTTAAAGAATAAATGCAAAAACTGTGCTTAGAAGTCAATAGCTCTAAAGCAGAGGTCTTCAAACTGGGGGGCGGGCCCCCCTAGGGGGGCCTCGAGTGATCTCAGGGGGGGCGCCAGGCTCTGGCCAAAAGAAACATTATGCTTTGTTTTCAGCCTAAAAAAATGAGCAGCAGTAAGCACGTCTGTAATGGGCCATCATTCACATCCTTTTTTTCTCCAAGACCCACACTGCCATTTTGAATAACCACACTGGATCCTTTGCACATTAGTAAGGCCTGCCTCACCGGAATAGTATGTTAGGAAATCATGTATTTGTTTGCATTTCTAAAACAGTGACAGAACTTAGCTGCAATGTTTAAATAAGTCTAAACATATTTAAACATTGCCAGTTAAATAAAATAATTGTGAAATATTTTGAGGGGGGGCCCGGCGAATTGTTTTTCTACACTGGGGGGGCCCCGGAGTAAAAAAGTTTGAAGACCACTGCTCTAAAGGTTACTTGGGGTTGTGCTAGACTGGGGTACATCTTAAAAGTCAAGCTGACTGCGATGGAGTGCGGGCCGGATACACTTCCAAACAAGTCCTGCTGAAGTTTTACCTTCTCAAGGTGAGCCAAGAGTTCAGCTCACAAGGATAAAGTTTGCTAGGAGCACAATGGACTTTTCTTGCAGTGGTCCGCAGGGCACAAAGGGCCACCAGGTGTGGTGGACAGACAGGCTGAAGCCTCACAGTTGAGCTGTGCCTAGAGAACAACTTGCAACCGCTCGCGCTGCTCCTTCAAGCGAGTGACGTGGTTCTGGAGCAAAAAGGCCCGTTCATGGTTGCAAAGAGCCCAAAAGTTTGATTTAAAGGGCCCAAGAGCTGTAGATGATAAAAGTAGCAGCAAAACCTACTTCTGAGGCCCGGAGCTTGGAGGGTGCCCTTCAGGCAAGGGAAGGACTCACAGAAGGCAGAGTCCAGCAGCTCCAGCAGAACTGTAGGACGTCTTTGGTGTCCCTGAGACTTCAGACAACCAGAGACCAGCCAGCAAGCCCTTGGAGTCAATCTGGGTTCAGTCCTGGGCCTCAGCAGGTCAGAGATCAGCAGGCAGCAGGGCAGTTCAGCAAAGCAGAGAAGTGCTTGCTCAGAACAGTCTTTCACCGCAGAGTGGCAATTTTTCAGCACTCCAGAAGAGTTCTTCCCAAGCCCAGTAGTGTACTGATTTGATTGTGTTAAAGTCTTGGTAGTTTTTACTTAAAAGTGCCTTTGATGTAGGGGATGACTTCAAAGGAACTCTCTAAAGTGCACAATGACCCCTTTCAGGCCAACCCTAACTCTTGACTACCAGTAGGGAGTAAATTAGCTCTTTGTGTGAGGGCAGGACACAACCTATTCAGATAAAGACTGAATAGGTTTCAGAGGAAGACTATCAGTATCCAGATGAATGGAGAATAATTCCCTGTCACACCCAGCCCTTCCTGTATTGTGGCTATCTACAGTGAATGCACAAAGTGTAGCTGTCACCCAGGCGTGTAATGGAGATTGCTGCAGGCAAACAAAGCATTGTTAAGAGCGGAGAAATGTACACTTACTAAAAGGGGCATTTTTTAAATCGTAATGTCAAATCCAACTTTAGCTTTGAAGAGTATTTATTACCATAATTCCAAAGATATTAAACATTAAGTAGCTACTCCTTCCCAATCAGGAATTACAGCTTAAAAGCTGCCTTAAGAAATCCCCAGTGCTAGCCTATGGAAGGAATAGGCCTCACAGCAGTGAAAAATGAATTTAGCGTTTTGGCAAAGCCAGGATATGTAAAACGTGCAAATGCATGCCCTACCTTTTAGTATACAGCACCCTGGCCTTGGTGTCCCTTAGGGCCTGCTTTAGAGGTTGCGTATGTGCAATAAAAGAGAAATGTAAGACTTTGCAAGTTGTTCTGAATGCCAAGTCGAATGGCAGTGAACTGCACACACAGGTCCTGCAATGGTAAGCCTGTGACTGGTTTCAAAGGCTACTTTTGTGTGTGGCACCACCTTTGCTGCAGGCCCACTAGTAGCATTTAGAATACTGGCCCTGGGTACATGATATCACTTTACAAGGGACTTATAGGTAAACTAAATATGCCAATCAGATATATACCAATTTCAACATGTTTAGGGGAGACGTACATGCATTTTAGCACTGGTTAGCAGTGGTAAAGGGTTCAGAGTCCTAAGGCTAACAAAAAGCAAAATGTGGAAGGGAGCAGGCAACAAGTTGGGGAAGACCACCCTAAGGATTACAGGTCCAACATTGCCTCAAAGCCGTTTATGCACACGTGGCTCCATTTTTACACAGCAAGGCATAACCAGGATGCAAAAACACTCCTTGGCCCCAGTGCACATGTTCTCTGCCCTTCAATGATTTTATCCAAAGTGTCAACATTAAGGTGTAAAGGTTTTTGTACATGTAACCCTTTTTCCTATACATACATACATATCAAACTTTGGGGGTGGGGTCGGATTTGTGTGTGGCACACTGTGGGTTGAATGTTACCTTATTTGTAAAGTTGTCAAGTAAGCTGTTTGAGCCCAGAAGGTCGGGCTCCTCTTCTTACTTCCAAATGCCTATTAAAAATAGGTAAAACCATTCTAGTGCAAATGTACATGTAATGACTTTACAAATGTGTAAGTACCCAAACCAGTGCACACTAAAAGACAGACGTGCATGTAAGTAGTTCTTTGGAGGTCTGTGGATGCTTCATCAATGATTCCAGTGCACTCTGAGGGTTTTGAGAGATCTCAGTGTTGGTCAGTGGGATGGGGATTGAAGGTGAGGCTTGAGATGCATTGCCAAAACTATATGGCAAGAGAGGTTGTGTGTTTCCATAGTGACAGCAATACATCAGATAGGTCAGAACAGAGATGCATTGTGAAAGCTCTGTGAATATTTCAGCATGAATACAGCATAACTACCGGCTAGAGTCTACTGAGAGAATTCTAACTATGGCTCAATCGCGGAAAAATGTGGACACCAAAGTGAAATAACACATTGTGAGAGAGCTGGATATTTTACCTTGCTGGAGCTCAGCATAGGTTAATACATGATGGTTGAGGTAGAAATGGTCAAGTTGATAGACAGGTATATTCTGTAACTCTCAAAGACCCTCATTCCAAATAGTGAGGAAATTGTGATCCGGATGCATATTCTTGTTTGCACACAAATTAGGATTATTTTTATTGTTTTTACCACACTATACTATGCTACACTTTGTTTCCAGACAAAAACTTACAGACATTTGTTTAGGGGAAATGACTGAATAAAAAGTAAAACATGCAGTAATCCACGTCCCCAACGCTGATCTGGCATTGACAATGTTTTTTTTTATATGGTGAATTTGGAATAAGTATTCATTGCTGGTCCTGTATAAATGACACCCAGTGGAATCAATATTTGCCAGGGTTACCATTGCTAACCCAGTGGCTGCTAAGTTTGTTCTGCCTGACAATCTCCTAGCAAAACCTATTTTTCATGTTTCGTTGCTCAAGCCCTGTAAATGGCACAATAGCAGAGACCCACCTCCCTCAGTGAAAGTGGAAAATCATTTGAAATTTAAGGGGAAAGAAATTTGAACTCCAGGTGCATCAGAAGACGATTGATGTAGTTGTCTGGAAAGGATATGACCCCAAGGATATGTGAAGGGAGCCAGCTGGACATGCCCATTTCTCTATATTCAATTCACCTCTTCCACGCTTGTCACCGGGACAAATATGCGCATGTTGGGCAGTCTTTGTGGTGATACTGTTGTGGTATTTTACATGTGCTCGCCGCCCCTGCTTTCATCCACCTATGGCCCTAGGCAGTGTTACCCCCCTCATTCCAATCCATACTCAGGGCATAGCCACTAAGGCTTTCATCCACACTGGTGATAATAGCAATGCTGCACAGGGTTGTGGTTCTGGGTGCTGCCCCATTGTTAACCCCCATCACCAACACAGTCAAACCTGTGCCCATGTGGACATTCCAAAAGTCGTGACTATGGGCCAGATGTACAAAGGCCTTTTGCATTTCTCAACAGGCCGAATCACAATTTCTGCCTATTAAGGAATGCAAAACAGCATTTTTCTGTGTACCAAGGCCTTTAGGGAATCGCAAAATGCGATTTCTTCCCAGTAGCCAATGTGATTTCTACCCAGTTGCAAATAGAGATTTCCTATTTGAGATTTCTTGGCATGTAAACAGAAAGCATTTCCTAAATGCCAAATGAGCTTTTAGGAAATGCAATTACCATCGACTTACAGTTGATGGTAACCATGTGCAATTTATAAAAAAAAGCACAGCAAGATTTAACTTTTTTTTTAAGTGCAATAGAGCCCCTAGGGCATTTGTGTGCTCTAGATGTGCACTATATGCTTTGGTGTGCATTATGAGGGGCCTTATGCCCATAGCCATCCTTGGTATGGCATTTCTTAAATAGCTATTTCCTGATGGAAACCACTATTTAGGAAATGCAAAATGGGCCCATTGGTGTGAATGGATTTCCAATTTGCAATTTCCTACTAGTGATTCCTACTCTGTAGGAGTCACTATTAGGAAATCAGTAATTTCATGCATATCATTAAGCATTTTGTGGAAAAGTAAATTTTGCCATGTTCTGTGTCCCTACGCCTCATCCATCATATGTTATGTGTGCATGACCAATATGCATATGTTATTCCCCATTTCTGATTAAAGACGCAATTACAGTTGTGTCCACCTCTAGTATGTTAGTTTCCAGTTCTCGTGAATACTACGAATATCAGGCCTATGTAAGTAATGTTGCCACGTTTCTCAGTGTGCACGTTATTCAATTATAAAGTCCCCGTTTCCAGGCCTCAAAAAGGGCCCGGACCACAGATTCAGCTCCTGTCTCTTGAAAGCCTCGCTGAGGAGCGATACAGCCCCCACCTGTATCCTCGACCCTTCACTTACTTCCTGCCTCGCAGTGCCCGGTGCACCCCGGCTCTGCCTCTGAGTCTGCCAAAAGTATGTTATAGTTCCTGCTATCAGTTCAGTCCTCCTCCTCTGCATTCCTAAGCTACTGAACTGTATCAATAGTTTCCGTCATTGTCTAGCCTTCTCGTTTCCACGTTAGAGAAATACTGTATTTAATGGTCATTTAATATTCTTCACGCACTACATGTAGAATAATGCATGGTCCAGTCTTAGAATCAAGTTAGCCTCTCCCCTCATGACTTCTAGTTTATATCAACATGTTCCCTAAACATTAGATACCAGATAGGGTTTAAGTACATGTCGCTCCGACCCTCCAGACTCTAGTCTCTGCTCCTAGCACAGAGTTCGTAGCCCCCAGCTTCTCCTAGTAACACGTCATTGCTAGTTTTCGCGCACCATTAGGTTAGAGGTCCCTGCTCCTTAGGTAGCCCCCTCCTATGTGTCCGCCCATTCATGACATATTCTGTTACGTTTTGCATCACATGTCTAAGTAAACTCCCCGTTACACCTCTTATTACTGTTATCTCTCGCGACTGCTATACGTCACGCCTTCTACTCCACCTACTGTTACGCCTACTGCAATGTACTGCTATGTGTTTGCGCTATGTATATAAGTCAATGTTTTGTTATTGAATGTTAGCGCGCTCATCCCAGACCCAGCCCCGGCAGCTGCCGGGCCCTGTCCTATTGTCCTATTGCCTTATTGCCCTATTCCCATGCAGGTTGTCCTGATCCTGTCCTTATGCTGTAATAAACCTGCAGAAACTCCTACTACCTCGAATCTTGACTCTTATTTATTGAGCTATCTGTTATGCTATAAGTCTAGTCAAAAATAGGGTATTATTTATTTATTTACCACATAATGGCGCCCGAACAGGGACTTGCCCTTTCCCCACGCGTCGGTGAAGCCACGCCGACCCCCTGACCCTCTGCAGTCGTGACGGAACTCTTCTGCGCAGTGGCAGATATTTCTGCTCAAGTATCCCTCAGGCCCACGGAGGAGACGGAGGAGGCGGTCCAGCATCCGAACGAGACGGTGGAGGAACGCGGCGAGTCCCGACCAGAGCCCAAGCCGAGAGTCCAAGGTCCGAGGTATCCGGAGGTCCACCCGTAATTGAAGTCCGAAGTCCGAAGTTCGTCGTCGTAGTCCAGTCCCGTCCGAGGCCTTCCGTTCCGTGCTGCCCGGTGAGTACCATTGCTGGGGTAGTGTCTAGACAGGGTCAGTCTAAATTGACTCCTGGTCCGTGGGTTGGTGGTACCCAAGCCCACAAACGAAGTGTTCACCTAGGTGGATACGGGTCTTGATGTGTTCCTTTATGGGACCGGTATGTTCCGTACTGTTACAGCAGTGCATCCAGTAACTCTAGTCTGTTCCGTTCTCGAGAATTCTGTTCTGTTTCTGTTTTCAGTATTTTCAGGTAGTATTCTGTTCGAACTGTTATTTATAATGTTGTTTAATGTATTTCCAATGTCGTGGTATGCCTGAATTGTTTTCCCAATTGTTATTGTTTTCGTGTATTGTATTGTGTTCCGATTCAAGTTTAGAATGCCGCTCTTTTCCAAGTTACGTCAGTTGAAAACTAGAAAGGGTCTGCTGGAAGCAGCAGTTCCTGTTCCGCCTAGGGACAGTCCAGGTCACTTTATGTACCAGAAACATGGCATAAGCGCCATATTGTATCTAGATTTATGGGTAGAGTATACCAAACAGTTAGAAGAAAAGTATAGATGGCCCGTATCGGGTACATGGGATGCCGAATGTATCATGCGAGTAGAAGAAGCATTATGGAAAAAGAAAGCCAGACAGTCACAGAAAGATGCCATCGAGTTATGGCGTAAGGAAGCGCATAGAAGAACGGAAAAGGAAGTCAGAAAGTCAGAGTTAAGTAGAGAATCCCAAGAACGAGCCCAAGAAAGAGAGTTAATCGAGATAGGTGAACAAGTTAAAGCCGAACAGTCAGACAGACAGAGGCATGCCCTTATTAAGGGTATGTATCCTCTCCTTGCCGAAGGCTTGCCAAAAGCGACCCCAGAGGCACCCAGTAATTTCCCGCCACCATTAGTTCCGACCAAGCTACGTCACAAACCGACCGCAGCTGATATTTTTATTTCGTCCTATTTGGACGACACGGTTCCAGAATATGCAAATCCAGTTCGCGCTCCACCTGTCCCTGTAAATCAGGCACTTCCCGTTCCTCCAGACACCGGAGTACCTGTTACGGTACCCTCGGGTCAGCTTGCCATACAAGTTCAGCCCACGTTACAATTACCGACCCTGCAAGCACGAAGAATGTCAGTCGACGATTCTAGTCTAGGGGCCGCAGGAGGAGGTCCTCCTCAAACCCCGCCGCCACACAAGCGTTTGTCAGCACTCGAATTACATGCTCAAGCATCACAGCGTACTCCAAAAAGTAATAAGTCGGTTACAGAAATCAGACAAGCCCTTGCCGAATGCGTCTATGACACAGTTCCAGGCGAGTATAATATGGTTTTATATTCCGTACGCGTAAGAAGGGTGACCGAGTATCTAGTCACCTTACCAAATATGAAAGAAGATCTAGACAGAATATATCGTTTCATCCGTACAGGGGATGATCCAGAAAGTATTGGCGAGATTATGTCTCAAAGGAAAGCCGAGATTCAGCTCATGATATTAAAGTTCCTGATCAATTGTTTAATAAGAGAACAAGATTACCCGTCTAAAGATCCCGCCGAAATGAGAATCCTAACAAGGTGGAGTGATAATATAGCCGAGGGTAAGCACAAGACCATTAGTGCCATGGAAAGTATGTACAAGAAAATTCGTAAAGAAATAATAAGGTTACACGAACAGCGTAAAGCAGTACAAGTAAGCGAGAAAGAAAGTACCTCTGATCCTGAAGAGGAAGACGAGAATCCCGCCAGAATAGCGTATGTAGGAAAATCTAGATTTCCAGATCGCCATTTACGTCCAGAACCTAAGTCTATTTTTCATCATCCAGCACCAGAACGAGGCTCTCTAGAACAAGTATTTCAAGCTACCGATCACATTCTGAAATCACGAGTCGGTTATAGCGAATTAAGTACCATGCATGAACAAGAACTAGCCCGATCAGCAGTCCGATGGATTACTGATTCTACCACTTTTCCAGACGAAATAGTGGCACAAATGTTTCTGAAACTGCCCCCAGCCGAGCAACGACTGGTGGGTATGTATATGATCCAGCACCTCATTACCCAGTATGAGGGTCAACATTCTGATCCAGGCCCGTTACATGATATCCTGAACGAGTTACTCCAGTACAGATGGAGAGGTCTAGGTACCGATTTAATTAGTGTCGTTCTAGAACAGCGCCACAAGTATAGAACGTTCCTGAACCCGCATTTTGTTCATGTCTCACCCCCAGAAAGTAAACCATTCTACATAGACAGACAGAATCCGCTACGAGAAGTCCACCCAGTCCAAGGGGCGGGTGGCGTAATGCAACGAGTGTTTGTATACACTCCGATATCAAAGATGGAACTTCTTGAAATGAAGAAATTAATTCCCTGTCATGACAAAGATCCAGCGGGGTTCCATAGAGAATTAAAAGACATGCTCCGTATGGGAGAATACACTTACCCAGATATCATTAAAATGTTAAAGGTCCTGTTACCCGCAGGGGTGTATGAAAAGTTAAAGGAAAAAGAATGGGAGGTGGGAGAGAAAAAGATCGATTGGACAGCTCTAGAAGCTGAAGACAAGGCACGAGTACCAGGTACCGGTCTTGGAGATAAATGTAAAGAATTACCAGAATTATTGATTCAAGTTTTACCCAGATTATTGACAACTAGGAAAGAAGACTGGGATGCAATCTCCGCCTGTAAACAGAAGCAAGATGAGGACATTAGTGATTTTTATTCTAGATTTGAGAAATGTTTCAGTATCAACAGTGGTCTCAAGACAAGTAGTGAGTCGTACCCTCATCTTTTCGTTACCAAATTAGTCGAGAATTCAAGTCCACAAATTAAAAACCGAGTTTTGAAAGTCGAAAGCACCTGGCAAGCAAATACTCCGTCCCAGATGCTCCAGATGCTCCAGTACCACCAGAATAGAATCAGAGAAGAGCAAGAACACGAAAGAAAACGTATGAAAGACACGAAAATGAAAGTGCTAGTTGCACAATCTATTCCTCAAGACAGTCAGAAGAGGGGTCCGAATCAAGCCAGTCACCCTGCGGCTCCCGTTAAAGGGAACTGCAATTATTGTAAACAGCCAGGTCATTTTATAAACGAGTGTGCAGTTCTGAAACACAACATAGCTACTGGTAAGACTAAAGAAAGACCACGTCCGCCTAGACAAGAACAAGTTTCACAGACTCCTCAGTCACAGAATGCACCACAGACAGTTACAGTACCGCAGCCTATTGCTGCAACACAGCATGTTACATCGCAGATGTACCAGTATGCACAGTCCGAGTATCCAGAGTACCAGTCATATTCATGAAACAGCCTAGAGAGGGAGGTAGGCTTGCCTCTCATCGAGATACCTGTAGACCAAGAAGGTCCCTATGTTCACAGTCAAGTATTAGGGAAAGACAGAAAGTTTTTGATCGATACAGGGGCAAGTAGGACCACAATTAGTCACGCCGAAGTACCAGGGGCTCCGCTCTCAGGCTCAAGAAATGTTTCCCTTGGATTTTCAGGAAAACCCATAGTTAATGAAATATCTAAGCCAGTTACTCTAGATGTAGGTCCATTGTCCCGTACTACTGATCTGTTACTTACTAAGTCATGTCCAGAAAATCTATTAGGCATTAAGACATTGAAAGAATTAGGTGCAGTTATTTGCTGTTCCCCAGAGGGAATACGTCTGTTTCTACGTGACTTTAAGGGTCACTATGTATTACGAGATTTTGATTCAAGATTGTCTAATGTTCCGCAGCATTTATGGGCGCAAGGTCCAACTGATGTAGGTTACATGCAAATCACACCCTATCGTGTGACTCTTAAACCAGGTGTAGTGTTACCACGAATCAGGCAGTATAGATTGCCACCTGAGGCTGTAGCAGCCTTATCCAAAATTATTGACGAGCTCATGGCTCAAGGAGTAGTTGTGGAAACTGACTCCAATGTATGCAATTCTCCGATCATTCCAGTCATGAAACGTACTGATCCAAATGCACCCCCGGTATATCGATTAGTGATTGATTTACGAGAGCTTAACAAATGTATTATTCCTCAGTACCCAGTTGTCCCAGACATTTCTTCCCTGTTAACAGCCATTGATTCCGAAGCCATGTTTTTCACTGTTATTGACCTCAAGAATGCATTTTTTAGTGTTCCAATTCATCCAGACAGCCAGTTTCTTTTCGGATTCTGTTTAAATGGAAGGAGCTATATGTTTACACGCGCTCCTCAAGGTTTCACAGAAAGCCCTAGTATTTACAGTCAAGCACTCAAGAGACAACTAGACAACATTCACATGCCAACTGACACTGCCCTGCTCCAGTATGTCGATGATCTACTGATCACAGCCCGTTCTGAACGTGACTGCGAGCGAGCATCACTTACAGTTCTGTATTTTCTAGCCGAGATGGGGCACAAGGTGTCACCTTCGAAGCTTCAATTCTGTGTCCAGCAAGTGGTATACTTAGGACACTTGCTGTCCAAGAGGGGTAGGCAATTGACACCCGACCGTATCCAGTTAATAGCGAGTCTTCCCCAGCCCAGAACCCAGAAGGAGGTACGTGCCTTTATCGGCCTTACTTCTTATTGTAGACAATGGATTCCCCAGTATGCATTCCTAGCCAAGCCACTGATACAGTTAACGACACAGGAGGCAGCCGTATCGACTGTCCTCCCTTGGACATCTGACCATACACTTAGTTTCAACGAGTTAAAGAAAGCCCTATGTCAAGCTCCAGTTCTAGCTACACCGAACTACAGTAAGCCTTTTACACTTTTCGTTACTGAACGCGAAGGTACAGCATTATCTGTTCTCACACAAGATCAAGCAGGTCAATACAAGCCCTGTGCTTATTTTTCGAGCACATTAGATCCAGTCGCCCAGGCGTTGCCTGCGTGCCTCAAGTCAGTTGCAGCCACAGCACTAGCTATCAGACAAAGTGATTCTATAGTTTTAGGACATTCCCTGACAGTACAGGTCCCACATTCAGTAGAAGTTCTTTTAAACCGAACACAAACTCAGCACTTGACAATTGCACGTTTAACAGGTTATGAATTGACACTGTTCCAGCCACACATAGAAATTAGACGCTGCAACTTTCTGAATCCTGCTACACTGTTACCATCAGTTAGTTCAAATCCAGACACACATGATTGTGTGGAAGTAGTTAACATTACGACAAAGCCAAGACAAGACCTGACAGATATTCCGTTACCAGATCCTGACCTGACACTTTATGTGGATGGTTCATGTATGAGAACTAGTACAGGAGAACTAGTCGCCGCATATGCAGTGACTACTGACACTGAAGTTATTGAAACACACCGTATTGATACCCTGTCCGCTCAAGCAGCAGAGCTAGTTGCTCTGACACAAGCCTGTATACATGCCAAGAACCTGAAGGTTAATGTTTACACAGATTCACGTTACGCATTCGGAGTTGTACACGACTTCGGAGTGCTCTGGCAGGAGAGAGGTTTTATGACTTCTCATGGAACCAAGATTCAGCATGGTCTCCTTATTCAAGCCCTGTTAGATGCCATACATTTACCGACGTCTATTGCTATCATGAAGTGCAAAGCACATACGAAAATTATTGACATTATTTCCCAAGGTAATGATTTAGCAGACCGCACAGCCAAGCTTACAGCACAGACTCCAGACATTCCAGTTAATCAGACACATATTCCAGATCTGATTACATGCATGACAGTTAAGGACCCTACTCAAGATGTCATAGATATCCAGTCACATGCTACTCCCGATGAAATCAAGAAATGGTCTGTACAAGGAGGGGTCCAGACAGATCAAGGATGGTTAACGAAGGGTAGAGCCACATGGTTTCTCCCCGATTCTATGGTTCAAGTCATTATCAATACCGCACATAGTCCAGCACATTTAGGAGAAAAAGCTATGTTAGACAGTATCCAGAACATTTGGTTCAACAAGCATTTACGAGCTGCAGCCAAGCAGAAAGTCCGTACCTGTATGATATGTTGTCAGTTTAACCCAGGTAAAAGTGTCCCGGTGGAACAAGGTGGTTTCCAGCCCCCTGACCACCCTTTTGAGGTCCTCCAGATGGATTATATTCAAATGGAGCGATGTCGAGGTTTCAAGTATGTCCTTGTAGTTGTATGCGCTTTGTCCAGATGGACAGAAGCATATCCAGTCCCAGATTACACAGCCGCGACCACTGCCAAGCAGTTGGTTCGTGAATTCTTCCCTAGATATGGACTCCCTAGAGTCGTATATTCTGATAACGGTCAGCCATTCTCATCCGAACTCATGAAACATGTTTCCCTGTTGTTAGGGTACCAGTGGAAGTTCCATTGTGTACGCCATCCAGAAGCAGCTGGACTAGTCGAAAGGCATAATCAGACTCTGAAAATCCGTATAGCAAAAGTCTGTAAAGACAAGGGTGTGGACTGGTTAGTAGCTTTGCCAGTCGCTCTGTTTTACATGCGTATGGTTGCACATTCCAGATCAGGTCTGTCCCCGTATGAGGTCGTTTTCGGCCGCCCCCCTAATATGTGGGGTACTCCTAGACCCCGAAGTATTACCGATGTTTCATGTAATATGCTGACAGATTACCTAGCTTCCTTGATGTCTGCCCTCAACTCATGTCGTTCACAGGTTGCCGCCGCATTTCCAGACAATACCGAGGTGGCACCGCACGAGATCGTTCCAGGATCCCTTGTGATGATCAGAAATTTCGACAGATCAAGTCCGCTGGAACCACGTTGGAAAGAGCCACGTCAGGTCCTCTTGATCACCCGAACTGCCGTCAAGTTGGAAGGCAGGAAAGGGTGGGTCCACCTTTCTCATGTAAAACTTTTCAAAGGACCGAAACCAGTCTTTAAAAACATTCCCAAGAACATTTTCCAGGATTCGAAGGATTGCCAGAACATTGTTTTAAAGGACTGTCCCGCACAAGACGTTGTTACATTCCCTCCCTTGTTAGAGAAAACTCCGCAACAGGAGTATAAGTTAAAGCTCAGGTCTAATAAGTCAGCCAGTTTGATTGTATAAGTCCTCCCCTAGGTGAAACGGTTAGACTGTTTCTGACATGTATAAAATAGACCCCCATAGTGAGAGAGTCAGTCAAAGCTCAATCAAATGTATCGTTTTTCTGAGTTTCATATTATTTCTCAGCATAATGATTTCCTGCACCAGCTACGCACTTTTCCTGTGTTTTCCAGTTCCTCATGTAAATATGTCTGCTCATGCTACAGTAGAACACACGTTTAGTGATCTGCCTCCTCACGAATATTCATACCGCCTCGCAATGCGTAATAACACATTTATCCGTATGTTACATTATTCGCACCAGACCAGCAATGCCACTGATTGTTGGGTGTGTGGTCGACTCCCCCCTTTCCAGACACCGAAGGGAGTTCTGCCACTCTTTCCTTACCCATTCTCACACAATGGTTCGTGTGGAGCATGGTCCACGTTAACGTCATCCTCAACAGATATGTCTTTTCTTAACAGTACATGTTTCCCAGACAAGCAAGGTTTCCCCCACAGAACAGGTTTAGATTTAGAAAATGAAGTATATAATTTAGGAAATTATTCGTCGAATTTCATGGTCCTGAATGTTCAGTCTGATACTACTCCAGACTCACCCGCTATTTCAGTACTACCAGTCAAAGGCGAATTATGTGTCCGTAGTTATGGTTCTGTACATATAGGTCATAGTGAATGTACTACTGTTATCGAGTATAGTGACAGTAGGAAATCTATTTTTAAAGCTTCACGTCATTCTTATTTTGTTTGTGGTCAAACTGCATATGTCCGTCTGCCCCTCGATTGGGAGGGAACCTGTTACATTGCTTTCCTACTGCCACCTGTTTTTCTAGCCCCACCTGACTATCATAGGAATTCTTTCTTAGTACACACTAGACACAAGAGAAATCTCCCGATTGTCGATTATACTGAAACCGCCGCAGAGCAATTCATTGATATAGATAAAGGTGTTTTCCCTTATTTAGGTACAGTTGTAAATAGTAAGCTTATTCGTAGGTTAACAAGAACCCTTGAAGCAGTAGTAGATGAGACTGCCTCCGCTCTAGGTAATTTAACTGAAGAGCAATCCTTTATGAGAATTGTCGTTTTACAGAATCGTCTCGTCCTTGACGTCATACTGGCCGATAGGGGCGGGGCCTGTAGAATTCTCGGATCCAGTTGTTGTATTTTCATTCCAAATAACGCGCCGTCTGTTTATTCAGCTATAACCAGACTCCATAAAATTGCCCATCTGTTACACCAAGACCCAGGCACCTGGACATGGTCCGGTTGGTTCTGGAATATAATTTCCACCTGGGGTTGGAAAGTCCTGTCCTTTTTGGGTATTGCAGTAGCGATCATCTTTAGCTGCTGCCTCTGTATACAATGTGGCCCTGCGATTTGCAGCATGTGTGCTACCTCTTGTATTCCCAGTCCCAAGCCCTGTTCCAAATCTCGTTCCAAGACAATTCGAGACGAGCAAATGGTACTGTATGAAATGATAGACGGTATCATGAATATTGATGTTTCCTGATGGAAACGTAGTGACAAGGAGGGAATGTGGAAAAGTAAATTTTGCCATGTTCTGTGTCCCTACGCCTCATCCATCATATGTTATGTGTGCATGACCAATATGCATATGTTATTCCCCATTTCTGATTAAAGACGCAATTACAGTTGTGTCCACCTCTAGTATGTTAGTTTCCAGTTCTCGTGAATACTACGAATATCAGGCCTATGTAAGTAATGTTGCCACGTTTCTCAGTGTGCACGTTATTCAATTATAAAGTCCCCGTTTCCAGGCCTCAAAAAGGGCCCGGACCACAGATTCAGCTCCTGTCTCTTGAAAGCCTCGCTGAGGAGCGATACAGCCCCCACCTGTATCCTCGACCCTTCACTTACTTCCTGCCTCGCAGTGCCCGGTGCACCCCGGCTCTGCCTCTGAGTCTGCCAAAAGTATGTTATAGTTCCTGCTATCAGTTCAGTCCTCCTCCTCTGCATTCCTAAGCTACTGAACTGTATCAATAGTTTCCGTCATTGTCTAGCCTTCTCGTTTCCACGTTAGAGAAATACTGTATTTAATGGTCATTTAATATTCTTCACGCACTACATGTAGAATAATGCATGGTCCAGTCTTAGAATCAAGTTAGCCTCTCCCCTCATGACTTCTAGTTTATATCAACATGTTCCCTAAACATTAGATACCAGATAGGGTTTAAGTACATGTCGCTCCGACCCTCCAGACTCTAGTCTCTGCTCCTAGCACAGAGTTCGTAGCCCCCAGCTTCTCCTAGTAACACGTCATTGCTAGTTTTCGCGCACCATTAGGTTAGAGGTCCCTGCTCCTTAGGTAGCCCCCTCCTATGTGTCCGCCCATTCATGACATATTCTGTTACGTTTTGCATCACATGTCTAAGTAAACTCCCCGTTACACCTCTTATTACTGTTATCTCTCGCGACTGCTATACGTCACGCCTTCTACTCCACCTACTGTTACGCCTACTGCAATGTACTGCTATGTGTTTGCGCTATGTATATAAGTCAATGTTTTGTTATTGAATGTTAGCGCGCTCATCCCAGACCCAGCCCCGGCAGCTGCCGGGCCCTGTCCTATTGTCCTATTGCCTTATTGCCCTATTCCCATGCAGGTTGTCCTGATCCTGTCCTTATGCTGTAATAAACCTGCAGAAACTCCTACTACCTCGAATCTTGACTCTTATTTATTGAGCTATCTGTTATGCTATAAGTCTAGTCAAAAATAGGGTATTATTTATTTATTTACCACAATTTCCTAAATAGTGATTCCTATGGAGTCGTTATTTAGGAAATGCAAAATGGCCCCATATGCTCGATATAAGTGGCAGGCTGCAGCAGGATTCGAGAATCTACTGCAAGATTCGAGGCACCCAGGATTTGAGGATTGACTTCAGGATTCAAGCTACCTCAAGTCTATGGGCCCGATTCACAGAACTAACTTAAGACAAAATCCTAAACTTACTACTTTTGGTATTCACAGAAGTTAGGATTTTGTCTTAAGTTTGTCTTAAGACAGACTTAAGTTAGGATTTTGTCTTAAATCTGTCTTAAGTCTGTCTTAAGACAAACTTAAGACAAAATCTTAACTTCTGTGAATACCAAAAGTAGTAAGTTTAGGATTTTGTCTTAAGTTAGTTCTGTGAATCGGGCCCAAAGTAAACAAACCCCACCAAGGGTGTAACCAGTTGTTTGACTTTTCTCCCTATTGGTAAGAGGAAATCTCTGCTTGGACTCTGATCTACACCTGTGTTTCTCTGCTTGCTGTTAGCTCTTCACCTGTGTTTGTGGCTTCCCAGTCCAGATTATCTTCTAGCCAGCCACTGAGAACATCTTCCCAGAAGATTTTGGTTTGCAGTCCTTTAAACTGATTATGCAGCACCACTTCAAACATGTTTCTTGGATCCTTTGATGAAGAAGTAGCATCTTCAAAGTTCTCCAGTTTATGATACCTAGGAAGAGTTAGATATTGCTTCTTGAATAGTGGGACTCCTGTTAGGCCTTTGTCATGTCTCCTCCACAAACATACTGACATTTTGCCACATCTTCAACGTTGTGCTATAACAACTGACTCTTTGTGCTCCATAAGTTATATGCAGATCCTTTGTGAATATTTGCTTTTATTGGTGTCTCTAGTCGTGGAGCAATGACCACTGTTTAGGGCATTGTAATAAGACCGGTTCATGACATTTATTTTGGATCTAGCAAGAGATATGTACTGTGCCATTGATATGTTGAATGTTTACCATAATGTAAGAGTTACTAGAGTAAATCATGCACATTTCCTGTAGAATTTTGCCATTCATGCAACATCGATGGCCATGAAAAAATAATTGTATTTTTAAGTTAATGCATAAGCCTCAGGTTAGTGATAGCTAGGGAGAGTTAGGTATTACTTATTTGAATAGTGGAACTCCTGTCAGGCCCCAATACTGTCACCTGCACTTATGTAATGACATTCCGCCACACTCTCAAAGTGTTATAACAACCAACTCTTTGGCAGGAATTTATTTTTGAAAAACAAAAACTAAGGATTTTGATCCATAAGGTTTTTCTTCTAAGGTCATATTCTTTTTTTCTGTTTAAGACATCATGAAATTCCCTGGCGTTCCCCAACTGTAGAAAAGTACATCAGACAGTCCACAGTAAAGAGGGTGGACAGTCTGAAGTACCAGTTGGTTTAAGGTTTCTGCTGGCAGAGTCAATTGGTGGCAATGCCTTCAGAAACATGACAGTCCATCCGACTCTAAATAGGGCAGGAGGACTTGGTCGACAGGGTACTCTGACACATTTGTGTGGAGAACAATGTCTGCCCAATTCTAAATGAAGCCCTTAGTTTGGATTGTCATGATGTATACCTTCATTACAGACTGAACTTTCATTATGACCAACAGTTGGAAATACAACCCATTTTTAACCGATCTACACAAAGTCAACTTCTCATGACTCAGCAAATGATTTAATGCATGATGTGCACACAACAAATCACTGGAACATTATACTTTGTTATGTTACACATCAACATAACAAAACATTCAGTGGTCTAGCACAACATCCAGATGTCATGGATTGCATCTAGTGTGGTGTATTATATGCACTGCTCGATGCATCAACGTGGTAATGTTTGTACTTTGCTTTGTTTTGATTGTTTCCACAGGGCAGTCACTTAAAACCAATGCATCTCAGTGATGGTAATAATTTTCTATTTTCAGGGCTATATCAGGGCTCTCAAAAGTGTTGTGCAACATGAAATGCCACACAGAAATCTCTAAAAAAGACATTAGACAGAACATAGCATATATGTCCATAGCAGACAGACATGTCATATTATAAGATATCAGAGTACTCCCAACATTACCAAAATAAGACGTGCAAAACATGCAACATTAATCATTAGACAGAACATGTTTAATACACCCTGCCACTTTCTGATATACCACATATTCAGCTATGACTGGAGACCAAAGTACACAAAAATGCAATGTAGCTCATTAGACAGAACACCCCATATGACCACTCTTTCACTGCACAACACAGGCACACCAGTGGCAATAGCTAGCATAGCAATATAGACCACCTATGGAGAAAAATCTCACACATATTAAACATTAAGAGGAAATATGACTGTACATTAAATAGAAGGTGAACAATAAATACATGTCCCAACTGAGCAACATAATGATTAACCTATGCCTCACTGTGAAGTATGCATGTTGATGACTTTTAAAATATGCTTAAGCACTGGGGAAGGTTTTCTAGCCACATTATGACCCAAAAATCATAAGCATGTTTCTCCCTGATGAAATAATTAAAGTTCAACATAATCCAACCCTATACATATAAACACAAGATTTTGTCAGGTAGGTCTGTGATGAAAACCTATGAAACAGGGTTGACAGAAATAACTAATGGAAAAAGGCTCACCATAAAACTATACTTCAACAGAATTATGGGGTCTATTCACAAAGGGGAACTTACAGATTACTAAATCTATATATCTGTAATTTTACTTTTACACTTTTAAGTAACTTTACTACTTTGGGCTATTCACCATTTACAACTTTAAAAATTATACAACAGTGAGAACTTACATGTCCCTATCTCCTGAAATAAGGGGTGAAGTAACTAAATAAACCAAATATGACTATAAAGTTACTATCAGTACTGATGAAACAAGCGTATTTGATGTTCCACTATTGGAGTCGAGATCTTCTAGAAGTGTATTAAACTTAAAAAAAATAATAGAATGTTTTAATGTAAAATAGTCATGTTAAATAATGTTATATTTATTTCAACTGTAGAATACTTTTAAATACCTTAATTTAAATATGCCATGTAATTGTTTTAAATATATTACATTAAATGAAAAATATTTTTAAGTTCAAATTATAAAAACAATCCCACCTTAAGTAAAACATACACATTTTTATTATGTATCCCAAATTATCAAACCCGATGCATAGAATGTATTCAAAGTAATTTAATTACATAATAATAATAAGTATTCATGTTACAATCATTTTAAATGTAAATATTTTTAATACAATATTTTGAATCAGAATTAATATATATTTTATTTTTGATTTCTTTCGCAATAAATGAAATGTATTTATATTTTTAACTACGTAAATAATTTCTTTTTATTTTAACATTAGTTCCTACTACTCTTACTTTGTGTGGTAGAGTATTGCAGCACCATTGGTTAGACATGTGTGGCACTAGACTTACTGCAACTCTAAGATGGAGCACATTTACTACTGATTTGGGTCTTTTTGGGCTGTAGTGACTTTAGAGGTGCAGTTTGTAAATAGAAATAAGAATTCTCTATTGTAGGTGTATGGATGTTCCTCCCTAAATCCCTCCCTAACTCTGCCTTAACATCAACTTACTCTTCCCTTAACCAACCCCTTTAGTAGTAAGTATTCCCCATTTTCCAGCCACTCCTCTGTTCCTCTACATTTACTCCTAAAATGTATACTTACCTGTGCAGACTCCAGAGTCTCCATATAGAACAGGCATTGTAAATGCATGACGTTTCGACTACTGGATTAATAATAGGAGGTATGAGTGCAGTGGGAGTGGTGTGAGTGTTCTCTGCACAGGGTGAGCAGTGTATGAATAAAGGGTGGTATGTGTCTAAGTGCAGGGCGAAAGTGCCTCAGTGCATGGTGATTGATGTGCGTTCAGTGCAGAATGAGAACTGTGTCAATGTACAGGCTTTGAGATGTTACTCTGTACAAGGTAAGAGGTGTGCGAGTATAGGGTGAGCGGTATTTCAATAGTATTAGTACAGGATGAGCAGTTTGAGTTTAGAGTGAGAGGTGTGTGTGGAGGGGGAATAGAATGTGAGTGCTGGGTGAGAAGTATGTCAATGGTGTGTGAGTTCTAAGTCAGCTCTGTGTGAGTGGTGGCTGAGCAGTATATGACTGCCAGTGATTGAGTGAATGAAATTGAACGGAATTGGATTTTATAGCGCGTAGCTACCCTGAGGCCTCTTAGCGCTTATGGACCAGATAAGCATATAGGCACATCATGTTAATGCGTAGTACTGAAAAAATGGGTTTTGAGAAGTTTACAGAAGACCAGTAGATTTGGTTCCCCTCGAAGAGTAGGGGGGAGAGAGTTCCAGAGATTAGAGTATTCAGGGTGAAAGAGCGTTCACCCCATCTAGATCTTCGTACTTTCCTTGGGGTGGCAAGTAAGGCGAGGCTAGACCGAAGATTTCTAGTGGGTTGGTATGGGGTGACCAGGGACTGGATAAAGGCTGGGCCAGATTTCCAAATGGTGCTATGAGCCACGCACATGGCCTTGAACTGTATCCTAGCCCGGATTGGGAGCCAGTGAAGATTCCTCAATGCCGGTTTAGCTAATTGTCACCAAGGAATCTGGAGAAGTAAGCGAGCCGCACAATTCTGGATTACTTGCAGTTTCTGAATTGTGGACTGAGGGGCGCCCAGATACAGTGCATTCCCACAGTCCAGGCGGGACAGTATGAGGGCTTGCACCATAATCCTTCTCGCCTGGAAAGGGAGCAGGGGCAGGATCTTATGTAGCATTCTCATTAGGCTAAAACACACAGCAGAGAGCTTAGTGGCTTGATGATTGAAACAGAGGGAGGTGTCAAGCCACATGCCCAGGCTCTTGATCTGCTGCTTTGGAACTGGGGTGAGGGCCAGACAGGTCGACCATATGCCGAAGAGGGTGATGGAGGTTTTCCCAGAAACATCAGTTCGGTCTTGTCCTCATTTAGCCTAAGGTGAGAGAGTTCCATCTGTTCGGCTACCACCTCTAAGCAGGTACCTAAAGTTCAAGATAATCCCTCGGGGTGGTTTAATGCCATGACCAGTTGAGTATCATCTGCGTAGGTAATAGTCTTTAAGCCGAATGGAAGGACTATCTCTGCCAAGGGAGCCATATAGGTGTTAAAAAGCGTGGGGCTCAGGTAGAAACCCTGGGGAACCCCACAGCTAAGAGGCCACCGATTTGATGAGGCATTTCCCTCAAAGACTTGAAAGAACCGGTCCCTTAGAAAGGACTGGAACCAGGTAAGTGCCATATCTGTCACTTAAAGATTTTTTAGTCGCTCAAGAAGGATATTACGATCAACAGTGTCAAAGGCGAAACTGAGATCTAAAAGAATGATTGCTGCTGAGCCGCCCTGGTCCAGAAGTCTCCTTGCCTCCTCTGTTACTGCTAGAAGGGCCGTCTCCATTCCGAACTGAGGGCGAAAACCTGTCTGAGAGACATGGAGCAGGTTGTTGGATTCCAAGTAATGCACCAGCGTGGTGTTTATGTGTATCTCAATCAGTTTGCTTAGCCAGGGAAGGAGAGAGATGGGTCGATAATTGGCCATATTGGAGTGATCTAAATAGTTTTTTTTTCAGAAGGGCTCTAACCTGGGCACACTTCCAGGGCCGGGGCACCATGCCGGATGTGATAGAGGAGTTTAGAATGTCCAAAATTGCCGGACGAATGGCATTAATGACTCGCGAGAGATGCTGGGGAGGTGCGGGGTCCACGGGGGAGCCCGAGGTTACCCTGGAGCTAACTGAATCCAGGGAGTCAGCGTCTAACAGAGGAAAATCTCCTAAAGAGCACTGTAGTTTAGAGTTTAAACTACGAGTAATGAGAGCTGTAGACTCAGTCTGTGAGGGAGGGAAAGGCAGACAAATCAATCGAATTTTTTGATGGAAATATTCTGCCAAGTTGTTACAGTGATCTTGTGCTTCCTTTGTGTTAGGAGGTTTATGCGGCATGGTGGAGAGATATTTAGCAATACGAAAAATCTCTTTGGGTGAATTAGCAGCTGCACTGATCCTTTCCTCATAGAAGGTGGTTTGGGCGGTTTTGATGTCTGCCTTATAACTCCTAATTGCCTCTCTATAATCATTTTTCCTCTCTTCTGCAAAATTCTGCCTCCACCTCCTTTCAAACCTTCTGCAGGTTTGCTTTAGCTCCCTTAGTTTAAGGGAAAACCATAGTGGCGTGTTTTGTTTGAATCTCTTCTGAATAGGCTTTTTAGGAAGTAATATATCAAGTGAGCTTTGGATCCAACGATTGAAGTTGTTGTTTGCCCGCTCAGGGTTAGGACTAGTAGCGTCAAGAACTGTGGTCCATTGGCTGGTGGGGAGAGTCGACCATTTCCTTTCTAGCATCAAAGTAGCGCTCTGGGGAGGAATAGGAGCCAAAGTCTCCCATACCAGAGGAATTAGCGAGTGGTCAGTCCAGGGGAGGGGGAAGGGAGTGCCAAACGAAAGATTCTACTCATTACTGAACACAGGATCAAGGAGATGGCAAATCCTTTCTGCCTAAATTGAAGTGCAGAGAGACTAGTTAATAAGTCATTGGCCCGATGGTTAGAGGGGTCATCCAAGTGGATATTAAGATCCCCCAGTATTGTAAAGTTAGCTGGGGTTAGTGCTAAGTTGGCAACAAATGTAGGAAGCGCACTGAGAAATTGTCCTATAGGTCCTCGGGGTCGATAGAGCAATACACCGGAGAAAGTGCTGGTGGGTGAGAATTCTAGGGAGAAGTTCATGCTCTCACAGTCTGGTAACCCATCTGTGGAGGACCGGATTACAGCTAGTCCCCCACCTCTTCCTGTTCACGGTCCACCCTGTGTATTAAATAACCAGGTGGAAGGGTTCGGGTTGATGACTGGGTCAACTTCATCTTGTAGCCAAGTCTCGGTTAGGAATAAAGCGTCTGGTTTAAGGTATTCTAATATGAGTGCTAGTTCGACTGAGTGTTTAGGGAGAGAGCGGCAATTTAGGAGGAAGAATTTTAAGGGAAGGCCAAGTGAAGGTGCATCCTTGCTGTGGGATTGAAGCTTAAAGTTGCAGTGGGAGCAACAGGAGGGGCTATTGGCGATGTTCAGTGAATGTAGACAGTTAATGCCAGTGGCCCCTCTCATGTCACACAGAGTCTGGGCACTATAGAATAGACTATTTTTCTGAAAACTGTCAGGGCTCGTGGCCCCTGGCCCCAGCCGGGTGCAGAGGAGCGCAGATAGGATTGACTTTGGCAAGCCTTCGGCGTGCTGGCGGTGCGCCCACTGCGCGCCTCAGCTGCGCTGAGGGTTTGGCATGCTGCCTAAATACTGCCCCAACTAGCACGCTGACATCATGTCTCCGCCCCAACCGGAAGTGAGACCGCCTACATCCTTCACATCAATCAGGAAAACCTGCAGTGGACCGGGGTATCGGCGGGAACACTAAAGCGCTGCCAGGAAGTACAGGTAGGTGTAGTCAGAAGTAGATAGAATGGTGATTTAAAATGCGGCTATAGTAAGTAAAGTTAAAAAGAATAAAACAGCAGGTTCGTTTACAAGCATGTCCCCCTGCTTGCGCCCCTGCTTGCACGCATCCAGTGCAATGTTGGGGTGACTGTGCAGAGTAAATGGTAGGTGAATGTACCGAAAATGCGGGGGGAAGAGAAAAGGGTGTTGGAAAGTTAAAGCATAGAAGAAAGAATACGTTTTGCCTTAATTTCTTTTATAATTAAACAGTTTCACACATTTTAAATTAGACTCTGCACCATAGTTTAACTGTACAGATCATGTATGTGTCGGCAAAGACCAGTATGTTTTGTGGGTGTATCTGGAGCTCTGTGAAGGCGAAACCTAAAAAGGAGATGTGGGAGCAGAACGTCCTCATGTAGGTTTGTGAAGAGCATTTGTTAGTAAGTTAATAGTTTTATTGTTAGCATTACTGATTGTACTATATAATTCAATTTGTAGATAGGCCATCTGAAGTTTCTGAAAAACACATTGCTTTATGTTTTAGCTGTAGTGTCAATTAACCAAAATTTGTCAGAAGAAATCAGTTTATTCCACTAATGCTCTATTTAGTTACAAATGTAAATATCTTGTCACAGTGAACACAGAGGGATGCCATCAATTTTAAGTGCTGTCATAATTAAATGGTTTTCCATTGACATTGATGAAAGTTCAACTAACTAAGACTAATGTCTTCCATGCCTATGCCATAATAAGCCTTCCAACAAAACCTATGGTCTCTGTTTTCCCATTCTACTTGCACTGAGAAAGCTCCTAATGGACATGGAAGATGTAACCAAAACTGTTTACAGTGAATTCACTCTATTGGGATTGACAGGGGATCCCTGGTTGAAGCTGATTCACTTTGCAGTGTTCACAGGGGTCTATACCCTCACAGTGATTGGCAACATTGGCATTATTGTATTAATCCCCCATCTTCAGACCCCTCTGTAGTTCTTCCTGAGCCATCTGTCCTTTGTGGATGTTTGCTATTCCTCTGATATTGCCCCTAAAATGCTTGTTGACCTGCTTTCTCAAAGTAAGAGGATTTTCGCCTCAGTTGTGCAATGTAATTGTTATTTTTTTTTGCTGCTGGTACCATTGAGGCTTTGCTTCTGGCAACCATGGCTTACGATCACTATATTGCTGTTTGTCAACCATTGCACTAGATGGCCATCATGACTAAGATATTTTGTGTCCTGCTACTCACTATGGTATACACTGGTGGATTAAGCACTCCATTACAGTGACAGGTTGTACGTTCCGACTGCCTTTTTGTCACTGGGAAATTCATCATTGTTGCTGTGACATCCCTCCTCTGTTAAAGCTCTTATGTACCAACACTTTCACCAATGAGGTAGTATTATTCATATTTGTATGTTCCTTGGCTATTTCTTTGCTCGTGGCTATTTTTATTAGCTATGTGCGATCATCTCAGCTGTCCTTCAAATGCGCTCTTCGGCCGCAAGACTTTGGGTCTTTTCCACATGTGCCTCTCACTTCACTGGCGTGACCTTGTATTTTGGAACAATCATTTTCACTTACCTCTGCCCCTCTTCTGTCTATTCTCTTGACCAGGATAAGTCTGTAACTCTGTGCTACACTGTTGTAATACCAATGTTAAATCCTCTGATCTACTGCCTGGGAAACAAGGATGTGAAAGAAGGACTGAGGAAAATCATTGAGAAAAAATTCACTTTAAGAAGAATAGTTCCTCTAAATTTGTAACAAGGTAATAATGACTCAGTGCCATGGGTTAACTGTGCAGACCATGTATGTGTCTGCAAAGACCAGTATGTTTTGTGGGTGTATCTAGAGCTCTGTGCCGGCAAAACCTATAAAGGAGATGTGGAGGCAGAACTTCCTCATGTAGGTTTGTGAAGAGCATTTTGTAGTAAGTTAAAAGTAGAATTGTTAGCACTACTAAATGTACTATGTAATTCAATTTGTATATAGGCCCTCCGAATTATCTGAAAAACACATTTGTTTATGTTTTAGCTGTAGTGTCAATTAACCAACATTTGTCATAAGAAATCAGTTTATTCAACAAATGCTCTATTTTGTTACAGATGTAAATATCTTGTCACAGTGAACACAGATGGGTGCCATCAATTTTAAGTACTGTCAAAGTTAAATGGTTTTCCATTGACTTTGATGAAAGTTCAACTAACTAGGACTAATGTCTTCAATGCTTATGCCATTCTAAGCCTCCCAACAAGACCCATGATCTCTGTTGTCCCATTTCTCATGCAGTGAGAAAGCTCCTAATGGACATGGAAGATGGAAATAAAACTGGTCACAGTGAATTCACTCTATTGGGATTGACAGAGGATCCCAGGTTGAAGTTGATTCTCTTTGCAGTGTTCACAGGGGTCTATACCCTCACAGTGATTGGCAACATTGGCATTATTGTATTAATCAGGCTGACCCCCCATCTCCAGACCCCTATGTACTTCTTCCTGAGCCACCTGTCCTTTGTGGATCTTTGCTATTCCTCTGATATTGCCCCTAGAATGCTTGTTGACCTGCTTTCTGAAAGTAAAAGGATTTTTATTGTCAGCTGTGTAATACAATTGTTCATTTTTTTTGCTGCTGGTACCATTGAGGCTCTGCTTCTGGCAACCATGGCTTATGACCGCTATGTTGCTGTTTGTCAACCATTGCACTACATGGCCATCATGACTAAGAAATGCTGTGTCCTGCTAATCACTATGGTATACACTGTCGGGATTATACACTCCATTATAGAGACAGGTTGTACGTTCCGACTGCCTTTTTGTCACTGGGAAATTCATCATTTTTGCTGTGACATCCCTCCTCTGTTAAAGCTCTCATGCATCAACACTTTCACCAATGAGGTAGTATTATTCATATCTGTATGTACCTTGGCTATATCTTCGCTCGTGGCTGTTTTAATTTCCTATGCCGCGATCATCTCAGCTGTTATTCAAATGCGCTCCTCTGCGGCACGGCTTCGGGTCTTTTCTACATGTTCCTCTCACTTCACTGGCGTGACCTTGTATTTTGGAACAATCATTTTCACTTACATCCGCCCCTCTTCTGTCTATTCTCTTGACCAGGACAAGGCTGTTACTCTGTTCTACACTGTTGTGATACCGATGTTGAATCCTCTGATCTACAGCCTGCGAAACAAGGATGTGAAAGAAGGACTGAGGAAAATCATTGAGAGAAAATTCATTTTAAGAAGAATATTTCTTCTAAATTTGTAACTAGTTATAACTGATTTTCAGGTTACAAATGATTATGTATACTGTTGCACACTCTGTTCCTTTTATTATTTGGTATAACTTTTTATTTAACTTTGTGGATTTTGATATAAATATACAAATACAAAACTGTATATGAACACAATTCATTTTTTTTACCATTATGTCGGATTGGTAGCAGCTTCTGATAGTTCAATAATGTTATTTCCATTTTGTTTCACCCATCATGAATGAAGATTAGTTTAAGTGTACTCTTCCACTAAGCAAAGTTGTCAAAATGGAAATATGTTGACAAAACTGGTGTTATTGGTAATACTTATTTAATGGATGTTGAATGCTCGTTGTTATTGTTAACATATGTGTATTCATCCATGTCAAGAAAAAGTGCTAACATATATTCACTAATATTACAAGAACGTCGATTGGGAAGCAAAGGTTGAATGTTTGTTGAGTCTGAATGTAGGATCTTCTGGTAGATTAGTCATGCACCACACCGTAGGAAGCAGTACATGTTTTATTCAAATTAAGTCCAGGTGACAGCTTTAGTACGAATAGTTTCTGTCTCCAACTGAGATAACCAACAGAATCAGCCTTGCCCAAGCATATCAATAGTCCATTACATCACCACATTCTGCCATTCACACTTCCCCTCTGAAGAACAAGCTCACTCAGGCAGGTAAAGAAAACACTCAACACACACCTCCTTTTCTATCAAACAATGAATAAACTCAGAACAAATCAACCCAGAGCAATCAGTGCTAATATCTAATAACAATCATTCAGGACCACACACAAAGAAAAGTCAAATTACAATAGGTGACAGTTCTAAGCAAGGCCTCCTAACCCCCACTCTGACCATAAGTCTCCTTCTGCATTATAACAGAATACAAATCACAAGACATCTTAGTTGAAAATTCTAATAGCATGAGAGATAAAGATGTTGTTTGCACCACGCAAATATGGCACAAACTTGAATTTCCGCTATGTTCTGCGGTGGGCTTTTATCTGCAACTGAGGCTAAAATCATAACTTCAGCAATGGTATTAAAGAAAGCAAAGCATAATTTGCACCAAAGGAATGCCAGAGAAGAGTAAGTTATCAAAACATGTTTCAGATGTTTTTTCAAGCATTGCGAGCCTTCTGTTTTTCAGCTGCCATATAAGTGCCCCAGAGCAGGACTTTGAGCACTACACCATTTAATGCTTATGTTTGTCCTTTGGCTGATATTGTAGATTTGCATGACTTGACAATTTTCTCTTTTCTGATGACACACAGATTGTTGTGTTTCTCAGTTCCACGAATGGACGAGGGACAACTGTCTAACATTGAATAGCAATAAGATTGAGGTTTAGGTGATTGACAAGCAGTCTCAACTCTGGTTTCCTCACTGGTGGGTGGATGACTTGGGCTCCTTTCCTAACCCTGGTATGGTGGTCAAAGACCTGGGCTTCTGGCTAGATTCTAAGCTCACTATAGACCAGCAGGTGGCAGCTAGTTGTTTTGGTCTACTGAAATGCTTGAGGAAAATAGTATGCCTTCAACCTACTTCAACTCAAAAGAACATTTTGCAGGCTTCAGATTGGATTATGGCAATATTCTTTTCTCTGGGGCTATCAAAGCTGCGATGCACAGGTTTCAGATTGGGCAATGGCCTGCAGCTCATCAAAGGTTTAAACAGTAGAAGAGCAAACAAGCACTGCAGCTGGTTCAACCCGAACTCAAAGCTGAGAAGCACAAATGCAAACCCCTCAACAGAGGATGAGGCACCAGCAGAGACCCAAATGACCACACAGCCTTCAAAACAGCCCTCAAATATTACTACAACGCCATCACCATAGCAAAGAAAGCAGCCCTCGCCACCCGCTTCCATTCCACCAACCGCACCAAGGAACCTTTAACTATCGTCAGAGAATTCTCCTCCCCAGATGGCATCAAAAACACCATCCAGCTTTCCAAGCCCCTCTGTGACCCACTTGCTAATTTCTTCCACTCCAAGATCGCCAACATTTACAAAAACTATGAACCCCAAACACTGAGACCAGCCCTCCCGCTCCTCCCACCAGACCTCCACCTTACATCCTGATCAACTGGACACTCCTCAGTTCCTAAACTACGACTTCCATCAAGTCCTTCATCGACTTCTGAGCCTCTGCCAACCCCTCCCCCACTGCGTCTCCAACCTCGGACACAAAAGCAATCAGATCCCCGCTCACCAGCATCATCAATGCAGTGCTCAGCACCACCATTTTCCCAGGATCTACAAAGCACGGCAAAGTAAAACCCCTGCTAAAGAAGCCTACAGCGGACCCATCTCAAGAAACACTGCCACATCTCGCTTCTCCCCTTTTCAGCCAAGGTACTGGAGAAGGCCATCAACCGCTAACTCACAAGCTACCTGGAGTCCAACCACCTGCTCCACCCCTCCCAATCTGGCTTCTGCCTGAGCCAGAACACGGAAACCGCCATCATACATGCCACAAACGATATCATAGCCATCCTCGACCACAGCGGATCAGCAGCCCTGATCCTCCTCGATCTGTCAACAGCCTTCGACACCATCTCCCTCCATCTCCTCATCCGAAGTCTCCATCACATCAGCATCCAAGGCAACGCTCTCTAGCTGCTATCCTCTTTTTTCTCCAGATGTACCCAAAGAACCCACCAAACTACGCCTCTGACTCCTAAAAACATAATCAGCGATGTACCCCAAGGCTCCTCACTCAGCCCAATACTGTTCAACATCTCCATGGCCCCACTGACCCCCATAACTGGTAGCCATGAACTCAGCATAGTATCCTGCGCCAATGACACCCAGCTCATACTCTCATTCACTGAAGACACTTATCGAGATTCCAAAACTCCTTGATCGACATTGCCGATTGGCTGAGAGCCACCTCCAACTTAATTCTGACAAAACGGAAGTTCTCTCCGGAAGAACCCCCCGCTCTGTGGGATGACTCCTGGTGGCCTCCGCCCAAGACCTTCATCCCAGCCACCCACACACACAACCTCAGAATGATCATCAACAGCTAACTCTCCATGAGATGTCAGATCAACTCAACTGCCTCAGAATGTTTCGGAAAGTCTTCAGATGGATCCCTACCAACATCAGGAGAACAGTCACTCACGCCCTCATCACTAGTCGACTCAACTATGGGAATGGCCTCTACACCAGAACCACCACCCACCTTCACAATCACCTCTAAACCATCAAGAATGCACTTGTGAGCATCATCATGTAACCTGCCCAATTAGGTCCACATCACCCCTCCCCCAGCAGCCTACACTGGCTCCCCATCAAGAAGAGCTGCCACTTTGAGCTGCTCACGCTAGTCTACAGAGCTCTCTACAAGACAGGCCCAGAATACCTAAACAACTGCCTGACCTTCCACTGGCCCACCAGACACTTGCTATGTACAGTCCCGGTCCCGTGACACTATCCCACGCATCCATCACACCCGAGGTCACTCCTTCTCCCACCTCGCAGCCAAAGCCTGGAACAACCGCCCCATCTACCTTCTAACATCAGCATCCCACACCGAGTTCAGGTGCGGACTCAAGACCTGGCTGTTTGCACATCTTGGTCTCTTGGGCCATTGCTCCTCTGATGACTTCTTGATCTCTTCCTAATCACATGCACAGAGAATGCATGGATGCCTTGTAGCTTTGCGACAAAACTCATTTGTGCATGCGGGTTCAACATTAACCTCTTATTTCTCGGCTCAGTCGATGGGGCAGAAATATTACATGTAAGACACTGGATGTGTACTACCTGGAAGGTCACTATCCAGAAGCCCACACTTTGTCCATAGTTTCTGCAAAAACAGATCCTCTATCAGAAAATGCATCAAAGAGCCAATGAGCCATACTATTCAGTGCTAGAGTTGCCAGCATACCTGCGTCAAACAAGAGAAAGATGGAAAATCCCATTCTCTGTTCTCTTCTTTCATTTACACAAGGCCAGATCATAATGCAGTTACTTTTGTCTGTTTTTCTGTTCCATTTCCACCAAACCACTTCTGGTCAGCACATACACACCAACATTCAGAAGATAACCATATTCACTGAGCTGCACTATGGTCTGGTTTACACCAGTTCACTAATGAAGGAAAAGGAAACGCACAAAACACAAAGGTCCTGATTTGTATATTAGTGGAGAGGGTAATCCGTCGCAGCGGTAAGGACCTGATAGTAAGGAACAGTAAACAAAATTAAAATGCACCCCCACCATTGGGGAAGTCTCCCATGGCGAGGAAAGCAAAACAATTTTGCTTTCAAAAAGAAAATCACTTTTTGGGATTTTCTTTTTGGAAAGAAAAAACAATACTGTTTACTGCGGGGCTGTGTCCTTCCGACGCAGCCCTGCTGCAAACAGTAAAATGCATTGACAGAAAGTGATGTGATGGCAGTTCCTGCTAATGCATCTGTAAATGACTGCCTACTCGCAGGTAATTTATAAATTAGGTGGATGGCCTCTCCAATATGCGGACGGAGTAATTTACTATGTCTCCTTGGTGGAATGGCAACGGGTCTGCCTAAATATAAATCAGGCCCATAGTGTCTAAACTGACGTATATAACAAAGTGATGGATGGAATGCTTGAATTAATCTTAGGCACTGCTACTTACTCTGGGCCACATCCTAGTCCATCGTTTTTTTGCACACCATGCCACCCCAGTTTGGACAAACCCATATGCAGTCTTAAATCTGTCCAGACTGACCTGCAAATTGGTAACAGAGAACTTGCCATAGAGCACCAGGGGGAAAAACAGTGGTATCAGGAAACAGGACATGGGTCAAACATCATAACAATAACATTTGTAAACAAAGTATTCCACAACCATGTTAGTTCCTTAACTGTGAATTTCAACACAAACAAAATTCAACAGGCACAGAAAATGAAGGGATCTGGGGTGCTGTAGTTAGACTGCCAGTTTCAATAAACTATGGGGATGGAGTCTCATACCCTGGTGACACTTCCAGAAAAAGCTTACGTGAGAACTCTTTTATTGTTGAAGGTAAAAGTTTTGAAAAGATGGTTGTCAGAGATTTGCTGAATACAGGAGCCTTTAAGATGCTGATATTTTGGGCCCGAGAATAGGAGTTCCAGATGTAGAAATTTGATCACTATGCAGATCAAGTCAGGTTTCAGGTTTTAAAGTCTTTATTTCGATATCAAAATCATAAAAGACAATATTTAAAACACATTTCATTATAATAACATTTTTCCTTTAAAAAAATAGCAACACCATTATCGTAAAAAGTTATTAAACATATAGAAATACAAAGACAAACCTGAACATAGCATATTAAAATTGTAAGACAAACAAAAGATACAGGAAACATACCTCATACTATGTACAGTTTTTCTAAATTTAGTTAGAAGAGGTATGGGTAAGCCTTTATGAAGGAATTAAACGGCCCTGATAAGGGTTTTGTCTGCTTCTTGCCCTGATGGCCCAGGCCCACCCTAGGAATTTGGCTATACTCACCACAATCGTCTCTGAGGTATTGGTTTTTAAAACCTGAATAGCCTCCGAGGACCTTCTAAAAGGGAGGTGCTGAAACAAGGGTTTTAGCCAATTTTGTTCGAGGCACAGAGTAGATCGGGCAAGCGAACAGGAAATGATCCTCAATTTCTATATGACTTGTGCACCAACTACAAAATTCAGTTGCTCCGTTAACCCATTTATTTGTAAAGGAATTCAATGGCAGTGATCCTACCCGAAACTGATGGTAAAGTTTCTTGTCCAGCGGTTTGGTGATGATATCCCAGTAGGTCTCACGGGAGGGATCCAACTTAATGGTCAGAAACCTTCCCGTAAGACCAACAGAGCTGGAGGCCGTTATTAACAATAAACGGACCGAGGCCCAGTACAATGCCTTGAATTCCTGTTTGGATGGAAAAGCGTTGGTGCTTGGAGATGTCCACAGATGTTCTAGTCCCATTTCGATCAGAATGGTTTTTACACTTTTTAACCAAGGGATTCTCCCAGATCCCCCAATTGACCTAACTTCGGCCAATTCCTTAGCAAAAAGGGTAAGGTCAGGGGATGTCCATATACGCCTCCAGAAGGCCACCAGTCTAAATCTTGCCATCTCATTGATTGGGTTACATCCCATGTCCAAACATAGGGGTATAGAAGGTGATGATTGGGGTAACCCAATCAGGCTCCTTAGGAACTTACACTGGGTTCTGAATAGGCTGGAGAGGTCAGTGTATCCCCAGAGATCGGCGCCATATAAGATTGCGGTGTTGATCTTGGTGTCATAGATTTTTAACGCTGGGGTAACCCGTTTAGTGATTGATCTCCTTTGCTCACTCAGAAGGCAACCAGTGAGTCGGGCAAGTTTAAGCTGTTGGGCGCCAATCTGATCTTTCCATCCCAAATGACGGTCCAGGGTGACCCCCAAGTACGTCATGGTCTCAACTTGCTCCAAGTTGACTCCACTCAAACTTACGGAGCTCCGGACAAGGTGACTCCTATTAAAAACCATAAACTTGGTTTTACCAACGTTTACCTTAAGGTCGTTGATGGCACAGAACTCCTCAAAGCGGTCCAGCGCCCGCTGCAGACCACTACGTGTTTTTGAGAGGAGTAGGGTGTCGTCGGCAAAGATAAGCATTGGAAACCTTGACTCTGCCAACAAAGGGGCGTCAGTGGGGGTGTCTGCAAAGAATTTGACCACTTGATCAATGAATAGCAGGAAGAGTGTTGGGGCCAGGACACAACCCAGACAAACACCACGAGTCACGGGGAAAGATTTTGACACTTGTCCCTGGCTTCCCCACCTCACCCTAGCGTAATTGTCCTCGTGCATTTTAACTATCAGATCAAGAAGTTCCCTAGGAAGACCCAAGTCCCTCAGGACGCACCACAGTTTGTCCCTCGGCACAAGATCGAAAGCAGACTTCAGATCAATAAATGCGGCAAAGATGGTACCACCGCCGAGCAGAACCACCTTCCAGTAGATCTGACAGAATCTGAACACCTGATCGATGGTGCTCGTTCCAGATCTGAAGCCTGCTTGCATGGGAGATAAAATATCCTCTAGTTCAATCCAACCTTGAACTCTACTCAAAACCATGCGTGCAATAATTTTTTGGAGGGAGTCAATAAGGCTAATCGGGCGATAGTTGCCCGGATTAGACCTGTCGCCTTTTTTGTGGATAGGGAGTATCTCCGCACCCTTCCACGACCTAGGAATGCTTGCCCCTTTAGCTATTGCATTAGCGATCTTTGTTATGTAGGGCACCCAAAGAGCGGGGTTGGCTTTAAACAGGTCAACAGGGATTAAATCCATCCCTGGTGCTTTCCCCCTCAGGGTCAGGCCAAGTGCTAGCTCTACCTCAGTTTCCGAGAAGATAAGTTTTTCCCCTCGAATTGTTGTCAGGGGTACCTCATCCAATTTAAAGGGGGGTTCAGATGTTTCAGCACAAAATTGAGCCGAATAATGGGTCACCCAAAGTTCAGGGGATACATGATTTGTATGGGTGCGTGAGTCAGGGTCCTTGCCCCATTTCACTAAATTCCAGAACTTAAGCTGGTTATTTGAGGTGGAGGCGTCCAGAAGATCGGACCAATACATATCCTCCCACTCCCGTTTGGCTTCCCACTGAGCTTTCTTATATTGTACCCTGGCTGCCTTAACCGCACACATGTTCCGGGACTTAACCATTTTAACAAGATGTTTGTGGGCCTCCCTGCACTTTTTGTTATACCATTTCTGACAGGTTGCATTATGTTTAACAGTACCCTTCTGACCTGGTAGAGAAAGAAGGAGTTTGAGCTCATTAAAACAGCGCTCGTGAAGGTCAATAACAAAGTTTACAGAGCCATCCCCCTGCAATTCCTCGCGCATGATTTCATTAGACGTGTTAGAGACCACTATCTCAACGCTCTCCTGAAAGGTCTCATCCCCCGCTAGCCTGGACCATTTTAACCTCCTACGATCATTGGTCAGGAGAACGTCCCCTGTCCGGGGGGTGTCAGGTTCTTTTAGTCTCTTCATACCTGGCAACCTTAATTTGAGTGTGAGGGGGTTATGGTCGCTTTCTGGGCGAGGTACCACTTCCATATCTACCAGCAATGGCCAGTATTCCATCTTTAACAAGAAGTAATCAATCCGGCTTTTCCTTAATCCGTTATCGAAGGTGTAATTTGCACCCAAATCCGATCTTGACCGACCATTTATTGCCCTTAGCCCCCGGGTAAGACACAGGGCCGTCCAGTTCAACGCGGCCTCAGTAGCTTTAACAGTTTTATTTAACAGCAAGTCTGGGATATTCCAGACTGCATCTTCTGCAGAACCCCAGCTGTCTCCGGCTACATATAACGGCTCAAAAGTACAGTTTAAATCGCCTGCCAGGAGGATAAAGTCTTCTCTGGCCTGTCTTACGAGAAGGTGGTCCAATGCATCCAACACAGCAGGGCAGCGACCCCCTGGGAGCCCTCGTGCATATACATTAATAATAATCAGGTCCCGATGGCCGTCTTTGCTCAGTTTAATTACCAGGAGGTCCAGGTTGTCTAAGAGTATCTCAGATGGGTGGTATCCTGATGACTGCTTCACCCAAGTCAGCAGACCCCCTGAGGCACGCCCTTTACCACCCCTTATAGCTGGTTTGAAAACATTTACAAAACCTACTCTATGAACTGGGTCAGGTGCCCAAGTTTCCTGTAGCAGGATGATATCAAATCTGTCCACAAACTCCAACAAATCTTCTGAATTCAGGCTTCCCCTGACCCCTGCAACATTCCAGGACAGTATGTTAAATGTTTCCAGTGAGGGAACTGCTGGGAGGATCGTTGGTACTGGCGCAGCAAGGGACAGTGATGTACATCCCCTTAGCCCAGCTGTGCTACAGGAAACCATCTTGGGCGAACTCACTAAAACTCTGAAAGGTGTAACCTCTGATAAGCCTGCATCTTCAACCCTGGGTTCAATAAAGCCAATTACAGGTTTTGAGACAAATTGTGGGCCTTCCAATGGTGTATCACTAACAACATGTGTTTCAAGTGGATTAGAGATTTGGGGGCCGATTCACAGAACTAACTTAAGACAAAATCCTAAACTTACTACTTTTGGTATTCACAGAAGTTAGGATTTTGTCTTAAGTTTGTCTTAAGACAAACTTAAGACAGACTTAAGACAGACTTAAGACAAAATCCTAACTTAAGTCTGTCTTAAGTCTGTCTTAAGTTTGTCTCAAGACAAACTTAAGACAAAATCCTAACTTCTGTGAATACCAAAAGTAGTAAGTTTAGGATTTTGTCTTAAGTTAGTTCTGTGAATCGGGCCCGGTGAGCCTATTTACAGGACTTGGAACAGGACGTGCTCCTTCGATGGGAGCAACATTTTCTGCACAAACTTCTAGAGGGGTAAAGACAGAAAACACAGAGATAGGGATGGATTCAGGATTATGAGCTAGAACATTAGCCCTCCAAAGTCAGTCGACCTCATCCAGACAGCCAAACCTGTTCGAAGTGGGAACCCCTTCCCACCAACCATTTTGACCCTGCCAACCTTCCCTTCGTCCGCCCCGCGTAGTATTATGGACTGTAGACCAGTTCCCTCCTAAGTTTGTGTGTAGTCGTGGGGGGTAAAAAAAGGTAAGTGGCTTGACAATAATATCAGAGTTATCGCCACGTACATCCCATGAACATAGATGGTGAGCTGTCCTTGGATCTGCAAAGGAAATAACAATACAATCACCCGAGATAGTCTTGGATGAAGGGCCTACCCAAGGTTCCCTGCGAACCATTAAGATGTTACTTCTAAGGTGGTTCGGTAATTGTCTATTTGCATTAAGCCAATAAATAACCTTGTTCTTTAGTGACCAATGATCCTCTTGAGACCATGGCTCCAAAACAGGCACACCTGCCAACACTACAACATAAGACCTGGCATCTGGTGGTAAGTCAATATAACCCCCACGAAAGTTATGTCTGTTTCCATTTCTAGATCCCTGGGAGTAAGTACATGGGTTCACACTCTTATTAGGTTGTTGGACACTAACCTGAGGACCCCTTTTTATAGGTGCTTTATCTTGTGGAGGGCAAGGGATTGGGACAATAGGTTGGGGGTTAATGACTACAGGGTTACAATCCTTAGTGCGAGGTTTGGGTATAGGTTTAGAATTAGGCGGGGGCTGGGCCAATATAAGTGCAACTGGAGCCTGTGGGATGCTCTCAACACCCTGTAGGGTATTTCCCTCCATCTGCTTTAGGCTAAGACTAGCTAGAGTGACAATTGTCTTATCCATTTCTAATAGATTATTTTCAATGCGTGAGAGTCGAAGTTCCAGGGGGGATAGAAGCCTCTTCAAAGTGTCCCATACAGTTTTGAGAACATCTTCATCACCCCCCTGTAACTTACCAGACTCACCTTGCAGTACCTCAGGGACTCCCTCAACAAGATTTGGGAGTGATTCCCCCGTGTTTGTATCTAAATCTGTACTATCTATGCTGGTACCAGAGTCCACACCAGTGGGGCCAATATTGGCCAGCGGAACACTAGCACCAGCTCTATTTGAAGCCAGGAGACGACGGTTATTGAAGAAATGTGCCCTCGCAATTTTAGCCTTTTTCCGCGCATAAGCTGATCTGGCAAGGCGTTTTCTTATATGCGCAGCATCCCTTTTATTAACACTAGCTGGCTGCTTTAGCATGTCAAATTGTTTGGGGATACCTAAGTTAGAGCCTTGGGTTTTTGACAACAAAATCTGGGTGGGCTTAGGAGATATCGACAAAGGAATAGATTGTAACTCCGGTGGAGGAGTTGGTGAGGGGTGATGGATATCCGCCTTTACTATCAAGGGCCGAGGGCCTGACAGGCGTTCAGGAGTTTTAGCCGAGGCAATGTTGCCTAAGGATGATTTTTTAGAAAATACTAAATCCTGAGATAGTCTTCGCGCTGCCTCTAACTCCAATGATACTCTGTGTTGCATTTTAGAGATTTCATTATCAATGGCCATATTAGTCTTGACAATGAAATCATCGAGTGTCCCATTAGGTTTTAGCCCTCCCTTAGCGGTTTTGCTACGAGTCCCCTGTGAGCACATGATAAATGTAGGAATAAGATACAATTAAAACCTGTACATGTGATAGCAATTTAGGCAAGGGGGGTGGCCCAGTCCAGTCCTCTCAGTCCTCGAACGGCCTCAAACGGCCCGCTCTTTGCCCGGTCTTCGCCCCGGGCTGCGTCCCGCGCTGCGGGAGAGAGGACCGTAGAAGTATGGAACATAGTGGGGCGGAGGGCGGGGCAGCAGGGAGAGCGGACCGGAAGGTGTCACACGGTCACGCAGGGACTCCTGGGATATGGAGTCCCTGCAACGCTCGCAGCCCAGCTGCCTTCCACAGCCCAATACAAAAGCAGCTCCCTCTCAGTCTCTAGTGCAGCTCCTCACACTGCTGGCGATGCGGCACCCGCGAAGCGGGTGCGGCGAGGTCCAAAGGGTCCGCTACTAAAGACGGCAAGTCCTCCTCCAGCCAAGAGCTCCTCACGGTGAGTTTCTAAAAGACAGTCCCACAAGAGGCAGGGCGATGAGGGATTAAAAGCCTTCAGTGGGCGGGGGGCGGGGCAGCAGGGAGGGCGGACCGGAAGGTGTCACACGGTCACACAGGGACTCCTGGGATATGGAGTCCCCGCAACGCTCGCAGCCCAGCTGCCTTCCACAGCCCAATACAAAAGCAGCTCCCTCTCAGTCTCTAGTGCAGCTCCTCACACTGCTGGCGATGCGGCACCCGCAAAGCGGGTGCGGCGAGGTCCAAAGGGTCCGCTACTAAAGACGGCAAGTCCTCCTCCAGCCAAGAGCTCCTCACGGTGAGTTTCTAAAAGACAGTCCCACAAGAGGCAGGGCGATGAGGGATTAAAAGCCTTCAGTGGGCGGGGGGCGGGGCAGCAGGGAGAGCGGACCGGAAGGTGTCACACGGTCACGCAGGGACTCCTGGGATATGGAGTCCCCGCAACGCTCGCAGCCCAGCTGCCTTCCACAGCCCAATACAAAAGCAGCTCCCTCTCAGTCTCTAGTGCAGCTCCTCACACTGCTGGCGATGCGGCACCCGCGAAGCGCGTGCGGCGAGGTCCAAAGGGTCCGCTACTAAAGACGGCAAGTCCTCCTCCAGCCAAGAGCTCCTCACGGTGAGTTTCTAAAAGACAGTCCCACAAGAGGCAGGGCGATGAGGGATTAAAAGCCTTCAGTGGGCGGGGGGCGGGGCAGCAGGGAGAGCGGACCAGAAGGTGTCACACGGTCACGCAGGGACTCCTGGGATATGGAGTCCCCGCAACGCTCGAAGCCCAGCTGCCTTCCACAGCCCAATACAAAAGCAGCTCCCTCTCAGTCTCTAGTGCAGCTCCTCAGACTGCTGGCGATGCGGCACCCGCGAAGCGGGTGCTGCGAGGTCCAAAGGGTCCGCTACTAAAGACGGCAAGTCCTCCTCCAGCCAAGAGCTCCTCACGGTGAGTTTCTAAAAGACAGTCCCCAGATCAAGTCAAGTCAAGTATAGCTTTATTCGATTTTTGTTTAAAAAAACATAAAAAGCACATTAAAAGGATATACACATCTAAACATTATACACAACAGCATATTATACGAAGACCCTTATATCGCCGTAGGCACCGATAGATTATAGTTTCTTTAAAATAACTTCATGAACATTTCCTGCATTGATTTCCTATACTTGACTACATTTTTTAAATAAGTCAGCATCACACACATTGTTAATTCATTATCTAAACATTGCAGCGCCAGGACGCTCCTTTGCTGGAGCATCTGTGCGCGTAATAAATGAGTCTAACATAACATAACATAACAGCTTCAAAAAAGCAACTTTACTCTGCTTCAGACCTTGATCTCTTAAAAACGGCTTTAAAAATCTTTTCCGCGGCGTCAAATAGAATCTACAGAAGAGGGTAATATGAATAGTTGTTTGCATTGATTCTTCATCACATGGACAAGGTGTTACATTGTGAGACCAATCATTGACCTCCGGGAAGGTAACCATTCTATGTAGTATCTCCGTACGAAATCGTGTTAGCAACATCCTCTCATAGCTTCCCTGCAGACAAGATAACCCTGGGCTTGAAGGAGTAAGATAATTCTCCATGACAGTCCTTTTTTCCCTTTCCTTCAGCCATCTTTTTTCTGCTAGGAATGCCATATAATCATTTTTTAAAGTGTTTCTACTAATACATTTCATGCTTTCGGGGTCATTGAAAAATTCCGGACGGCCAATCTCTTGTGACATATCCTTAATGTGACTTAACCAAGGGATAAGGGAGAATCCTTCGAGTTTCATACAATCTTTTATAATTTCGCGGTTAAAGTTTGCTTCCGCTGTCACCCAAATTTTATGCCACAGTAGAAGAGGGTGTGATTTTATTATGTCCGAGGTACGGTAGGCCCAACTCTGAGTGACAAACGTAATTAGAAATTGATTTGGGGATAGCCAATAGGTAGCTTAAAAAGGCATTTTCGCATTGCTGTAGGCTCATTACATTTGCATAACCCCAGATACCTGCTCCATATACCGCAGTAGAAACGCATTTTGCCTTGTATATAGTTAACAATTCCGGGATTGGTTTATTTCCTAATTTACTTGCAAATGAAGCTAGGCCTCCAATTGCTCTAGAGAGCATTAATTTCCTAGTCTGGGTTGCTACTTGCCAGTTGCCTGTGCATGTAAAATGTATCCCCAAGAAAGCAAAGCTATCCGTACATTCAATTTTATCTCTATTTATAAAAACATTGCATTTCTTCTTTAAACAGGATTTCCCACATTTCATAATAAAGGTTTTTGAAATATTCACAATTAAACCCCTTTCCTGCATAAATTTTACAAACTCTGTTACTGTTCTTTGCAAGCCAATTTGTGTTCTTGCCATTAAAACAGCGTCATCTGTGTATAATAGCACAGGGATAGGGCAAATATTTATTACAGATACATTTATATATGTTTCTCGCATTCATTGCAAGTTTGTTTATGGTGATCAGCACTTTTGTCATGTGATTGGATCTTCTAGCTCCTGTAGCTGGAGTGCAGACTTCTAGTGGTGCCGGTGGATTTTGGGTATTCCAAATGTAAGAAATTGGTTGATTAGTTGAGGGAGCGTCTGAGCCCCGTCCAAGTGTTCAACATAATCCTTGTCAGGATCAACCACAAAAGTCACTAAATAAACATGTGTTCAACCCCCTGTTAGTATGGTACAGCTTTGGGGCAATGCATAACGTATTTATACAGCGCTCAAACAGTAAAAAAGTGAAAGTACAACACAAGAAAATTCCCAAACCAATTTAGAAAAAATAGTGGATATTTAATTAATAAAACAAAAGAAGGCTTGTGAGTTTTTAGATTTTGAGGAGAAATTGAATCAAAAAGGACATGAAGTTCCAGCTGTGGGCAACCAGTCATGCAGTACCAGACAAAGTCAGAATTTTTAAAGCAACTGCAATGGAGCACTGTTGTGTACAGATCCTGCTGGGAGTTGTACCTTTTTTTCTAGGTGCAGGGGCTGCTTGGTGCTGTGATGCAAGATTCTTCGTCACACTATTTTGGACCCGGTGAAGCCATGATCAGGATTTGTGAGGTGGGGTGGGGTGGGTCAAACTCGCAGAGTTACCTAAAAACTCCACCAGATTCCATTGAGTTCTACGAGCAGCGGAATTTTAGCACATCGTGCAGCTCATGCAGATTTTTAGCCCCGGTAGCTTGTTCCACACTGTTAAATCAGTGCGAACAACACCACACTCTAGATTTTCTACTTGAGTGGCAGCATTTTCAACACGAGTGGTAGTGACTTGCTGCAACTGCTCGCATTGAGAAATTGTGCCGGGGCTCGTCCTAGCGCTCAATTTTTTGCACTTGTGCTCACCAAATTAACGTTGGCTAGACACTTGCAAGAAAATGTCCACCAAATGACAGTATATGGAGTTTTTCTGGAACTGCATGCTCCAGGCAGAGGTAGAGGATACCCTCCCAGTACAAAATACTATGCTTAGACTAATTTAAAAACTTTTCCACCTATGTGGTCATAGTTCAGCACACATACCAAGTCAGAAAAGAAATCTGATAGTATAGTGCAGCACACATGCCAAGTCAGAAAAGAAAGGAGAAATAAAAGCATATCTCTGTGATAGCATTTATTTGAAATGGATGCTATATTTGACGAAAACACCTGTCTACTTTTTTTTGGTACATAGGGTTCTGCACCATAAATCTCGGGTGGCTGCTTGGGAACACGCATGCACAACGTATGCAACACACACTTGGTGCTAAGTAATAGAAAGCAGTGCTATGTCTTGCTTTGTGTTACTTTGAAATCATTTTCCAGGGCTAGACAATTTTTGCGGTGGAAATTAAATAGTGAAAAAAAGATTTTGCATCAATATTTGTCACTTTTGTGATGCAAACACAGCACAAAATCTTAATATGCCCCCCACTGTCATGCAGATTAGGACATACACATCTTCTCTATTAAGCTATTTTGATGGCGTGGACTGTTAATTGGGTAGGCAGATCAAGCAAAATCGAGATTGTATTGTGATCAACTTCCGTGACCATTACCTTTGGGCTATATTTACAAATCTTAACACAAAAGGGAAGGTGCGTAGAATAACATCTATTTAAAAGGATCAGGACATAAAGAACTGACTCAACTCCCCCACACATTACGTACCCAAAATATCTACACACCTTGTTAATATTTCAACTTCTAACACAAGAGGCCATTAGATCCTCCCCTGAAAGGACGGCAGGTACAGAAGTGGTCTGACCCAAAGGGGTAAGAATAAAATGGGCAGGAGTGACTCCCACCACTCTCACTGTTGTAGTATGTAATGAAAACAGACAATCTTAGAATCTGTTTAGATGATGAACCTGATTGTGGCTATGGAATTAAGTCCTTTAAAGCTATCTATGCATCATTTAACAGTATGCTCACTAAACAACAAGCAGGTGTTAAGTTACTCACTTTGCCACTGGATTCCAGCTAGCCTTGCTGATGAGGGGTGTTACTCCAAAATTGGTCCCAGGATGCTTGTTCTGGTCCAAGGAAGACCTGGCCTGGCAGTTCGGGCTGTGCTGTTCCCATGAGGAACAGGGTCAAGACTGATTTGCATATGGCTGGGTCTGAACTCGGGTGGCGAAGTGAGCTAAAGAACGATGATGGATTCAACCCTGATCTGTCACTGAGGTTGAGTGTCTGAAATGTTTCAGCGATCCATCCATCATCTCCCTGTGTTTGCGTTAAGTTTAAACCAACATGAGTTTTGATCATGACTGCACATTAGCTCTAAATAATTGGAAATATACATTGCAAAAAGAACCAAGAAATAGCAATTAGTGTTGCAATGTAGTAAAAGATATAAATTACCATTAGCGAAAAGGAAAAAAAAAATTGACGTAGAGGCCTGGGCTATATTGGTACAAGCAATACTAACGATAATGCATTGTGTAGTGTCCTCCCCGGCCTAGGTGCCCGCCAATGACTACACCATACATGGAGCTTAGTATAACACATCTTTATTCTTCTGCGTGTAACTGCGAACTCAACATTCTAAGCCTGCATTTTACTTTACTACACTACAATGCTTAAGTCACAATTCCACGGAGGCCATCAGGAGCCATAAGGGTTCCTTAATTAAAAACTCACACTACTTCTCCCCCTTTGTTAAATAAAAAATGTAATGTTTTTACAAATATACACATTTAAAGTTCTTCAATGAGGCTTCGTGGCACTTGGATCACACATCCCGACTGTGTCTTTGGAAACTGGGACAGGCAGTAGAACTGCCCTTCACTGGTGAGGTGTGAGAAGTCAGGACCTGTTTGCAGTGTCCCTCTATATTTTGGCCCATTGTGACTACTAGGTGCTGGTTTCTGACTGTGACTGCACCCTTGGTTCTGCTAACCATAACTAAGGCCTGCGCTATAAATAAAGTTATATGGTAATTAGGTGTAATTACAATTGGTACTGACAGCATAGCTGTAAGTCCCTAGTATATAAGAGGGCATGTAGGTTAGGAGGCCCAGTAGACTTAATGCCCTTAAATGTGCACTACTGTGTTGCCTGCTGTCATTTGAAAGGCAGCACTGCTTTTAAGACTTACATCAACCTACCTTATTTATACATATAAGTCACCCCTAAAATATCCCCTCGGTGTTCCAGGGGTAGGGTGACTTGTGACTATAAGCTGGGTCATTATAACATATGTCTTATAAGCCCTGGCGAAGGAAAAAGTGCCAATTTCGTTTTTCCCCATTGTAAAAAACTAGCTCCAAAACATGGAACTACTCCTGTACAATACAGAACGCCACAGCCAGACTCATCCTCCGCTTTCCACGATGAACCCACATCACACCCCACCTCAAGAAACTCCACTGGCTTCCCGTACAGAAGACAAGTTAATTCAGGCTGCTGACCCAGGCACACACGGCTCTATGCAACCAAGGACCTGCCTAAATTAACCAGTCTGAACCTCCACCAACTATCGAGAAGACTTTGCTCTGCCTCCTTTCACTTGCCCATACTCCCCGCAACTACCAAAGCAGAAGTGGAGGATGCTCCTTCTACCACATTGCAACAAAGACCTGGAACAGCCTCCAAACTCAGCTCGTGACCACAACCTCACTACTGGAATTCTGTATGGCCCTCAAGACCTGGCTGCTTGAATAATCCTTTGGTGTCTGCAAGCGCCTGGATACCCTATTCTGTGATTATCCGCACTTTATATATCCTGAATGATTAATTGATTGATATTTCTTCTATGAGCCAAAATCCAACCTTCTAGCTACTCTCTCCTGATTGGCCAGCCTCTGCCAGGCTGAGCCGAGCTGTCTTAATGAGGCTGCTCTGAGAAAAGGATTTCATGTGGGCGGAGAACTGCAGTTGCAGAAGCAAAAGGCATGATGGGAGTAGTTAGATTAGTGAAGAGGCTGAGAGGGGAGTGTTAGACAATCTTAGGCACACCATTGGGTTGCTTTGCTGATCTAATCTCAAGAAGAAGTATTCTCCATTTTGGATTTCAAAGAATAGTGCTTTCTGGCAAAAAATACACCACACCTTGGAGGAAGTGGTCGTAGCTTAGGGTGGCGCCCTGTATCTCATTGGTCGGGGGTGCCCCCCTGCTTGACACCCAGGATCGCTGAATGGATATGTAAGAGTTGGTAAACAACTCAGATCTACTGCCTGATACATCAGAAAAGGACTGCCCTGTTGGAACCCTGATCTGTACCCAAAGAACTGTACTCTGAAGGACTGCACGTGCTGTACAATCTGAATCAAGGATTAAAGAATGGACTCCCTGTAAACTACAGGTTGAGCCCATCTGCATCATATCCACCAAGAAGTCCCCATCCTAGAGTACGTCCAGTGGAGATTTAAGGATTTGGCTAGGTGTATTGTGGGAATTTGAAGTCCAAATATGGCTGGTCTTTCCGTGTCTGAACAATAAAAGACACCACATCAACGCCTGTTCAATCGTGTTACATACTGTTTATTGGCGTTTTTTACTAGCTTTTGTCTCTACAAACACTGTCAACAACGACTACGATATTTATATTTATTATCCTAGTGTGCATGGACACCGTGTTTGTTAAAATCCCAAGGACCATATCAGAGCTTCTAGACCCTTGGTTTGGTGTTTGGACACTCTGAACCCACAAGAGAACCTTCAGGAAGAAATTCCAGAAGTTTGGAGAAGTTTGGAGCAACTTTTGGAAAAAGCTTCATAAGGTGACTGACCTGACATTGTGAGTCAATCTGACTATTTCATACCTCAACCCGGCCTAGATTTCCAGAGCTCAAGACTTCCAGGAGTTGGCCAAGGGCTCTCGCTAAACCAAGCTGATGACATCAACGCAAATCCAGCCTGAAGAGTAACCTCACTCGATGTCGAGTGAAAAAGCTACAGAAAGGTTTTAAGTCTGAAGGTATAATTTTGACTGAGGCCTCCCGCTTAGTGTATCGGATTAGGGCTCCATCGCGGTCAGCCTCAAACTCTGACTTTGTCTCAGTCAAGCGCGACTTGATGTCCCAAGCTTGTACTATTAGTTTTTACGCACTAGAATGTTTCTATTCTCTAAAAATGAACATCTCCGCTTCCCGAAATTAGATTTTTGTAATTTTAGTGTCTTTATGTTCATAAAAATATAAACTATTTTTAGACATTGGTATTGGATTTTTTATTGTGTATTGTAACTTACTTGTTTAATTATTGATGTTTTAAATGCTTTACACACATGTCTCCTAAGTTAAGCCTGCCTGCATGTTGCCAGCTAACAAGGGTTGCAAAACTTCAAAAAACACAAATGGGTCGGGAGGGATAGATCTTCCAATATTTAAACGATAAGGGACTCAAAATTCCCTTATACTCAGAACAAAATTCTCCTCATCAATTTTAATCTACATCAATGATTGCATCCCTAATCATAAGCAAGATTACCAATTTTATTTATAGTAATCCGTCTACAAATAAATGCTTTTATATAATTCTATATATGACATACAATTTACACATATATATACACATACATCTACAAAAAATATATACAACTGACATAAAAAAAAATGAATAATATGTTTATGTCAAAAACATTTTTACCCAGAAGGTCACACTAAAAAAAGACCAGTGCCCCCCTATTTATACAGGGGGTACACTAAGAGGCAGTCCTGCATATACACAATCAATTCCAACAAATCCAGAACACAAATTCAAAGATTGTGTTGAATCAAATTCTAATAATTAAACAAATACCCTCAGGCTCCCCTTGTGAAATGAAGCATGTCGAAGCGGACGCGTTTTGGCCTCAAGATATCTTAGCCTCCTCAGGACAAGGGTGAAATGAAATGTCCTAAATAAATATACCACAATTAACTGCAAAGGTATAACACCTATTGCTTTAATACATCTCTGTGCCACCATGATCCAAAGTGCAAGTGACCACCCACAGCAAGTGAAAAAATAATAAAGGCCAAGGACCTAAACAGTGTATAAAAGTACAAGTATACGCTCCAGTGCTAACTAAAAAACACCACTTTTACTGCCATGCAGAACAACACTCCTCGTGAAACTAATAGCCAACTAAAAAGTGAAAGATAAAAAATTTAGTGCTAGAGTAAATACCTAAAAATCACAAACAACCCTACCACTTCGCCAAATGTGAAATCCGTGTATCAAAACAGCAACAAAAGCACAAACTTACTGATATCCAATTCTTTGTCGGGCATACAATTACTGTCGGGCAATTCAAAAGTCCATATCTAAAATAAATAGGAATGGTCTTACACAGTGTCAGGGAACAAACACCATTATCCAGTCTCCTTTAACACCACCCTAACACCGGGGAGAGTGATTCTCTTACCTCCGGGACCGGAGAAAAATTTCTCGGCCCACGAGCTCCCCACCCGGGAAAGTCTCTTCCTTTTCAAAAGGTCTCCTGATTCTGCCATGAAAAAAAACATCAAGGGCTTCAGTAAAACCTGGCGTCCAAGACGCTCTGGAATACAGGCCACACCCCGCACTAAATCCCACATATAACTGCATACCTGATTCCTAAATAACTTGGGTACAGTAACAGCACTTGTTCCTCACTCCTACCAGACGCGCACCAAAACTTTAAACAGGCGTAAAGAGTGTCGGTGGCCCACGTGATCAGTTCTTATCGCCCCATGTGATCAACTAGAGTCAAAGTAATGGACAACAAACTAAGGACGCCCAGTCTTTCCCACTGAACAGTCCAAGGCAGGGAAAACACTGTGAACTACACAACTCCGACAAACAATGAATCAGGGTCACATGACTATCAGACCTAAAAAAAATATATATAAACGGTTGGATACTAAGCGGGATGCCCGAACAACTGACCCAAAAGTAAGAGGATTTTTTTTTTGCAAAAACAAAAATTGAAGGGAAATGAAAATAAACAATAATACCTCCATACTAAAGTACATGCAATAAATTATCAAATATAGGTCTAACTGACCTTCTAACCAATACATCTCATAGATATATACCAATTCACCGCAGCAAGTGGAAACCACAAATTGGAGAACATGGCAACGCAGAGATAGACTTCTAATCTATAAAGCGTAACAAGTGTATATTCCAGACTTACAAACGAATTTGACTTATTATGCAAATATACACATATATACACGAAATATAACAAATTATACAAAAAATATTGTATGTACAAAAATGTAAATGCATAAATTGGAGAAAAACATACAAGACAAATGTTTTCACTATATACTGTACACATAGATGTCAGATGGTACATTGAATAAAGAACCCCACATTTTGTTGTATCCATGAAATAAAAAAAAATACAACCATAGAATTTAAATCAGTGCCCATATTTCGTCACGGTCATTTAAACCCAACGTTGCAGTATGATACTTTTCTATCCTACGCGCCTCCATTTTATTCAAAGTTGTTTGTAAAGACACCTTGTTTTGAGATTTAATCATGAGGAGCACTGACCACCCAATGTCATTTTCACTGCGACTCTGCTCATTGAAATGTTGAACCAAGGGAGCCCCCTGTGTTTTACAACGGATTCTGGATTGGTGTTGCATTATCCTCATTTTCACTGCTTGTGTAATCTGTCCTATATACACTTTATCTCAAGGATATAAAAGGCAATAAACAAAATCTTTCGTATTAGAATTAGAGAAGCCATTCTGGAAATGCTTCATGTTGTTCAACATCACATATTTGGAATTACTCGTATGTGGACATACCCGGCAGTTGTTACATTTGAAATGCCCAATTACCGGTGGGAGTCCTAACATATTTCTTATGTCTCCTTTATTTTGTGTTTCACGCGTTGCTTTTACTAGGTGTTGTCGTATATTTTTTCCTTTACGGAAGGGAATGTCAAAATGTTGTATAAGTTTCCAATTCCTTAAAATAATCCGCTTGATCTTATTAGCTTTCAGGTTATATGTCAACACACACGTTATCCGGTCAGTTGTCTGTTTTTCCTTGACAGTCAAAAGACTATCGCGAGGTGTAAACCACGCTCTTTTAAGTGTAGTTCTCACTAACTTCCTTGGATACCCTCAGTTACAAAGCTTGATTTGTCATTTTTACGCATTTTCAAAGTAGTCCTTTTTCTTCGAGCAATTTCGACGGATCCTTAAAAATTGCCCATACGGCAAATTTTCTTTTAAAGATCTTGGATGACCACTCGAAAAATTTAATAGTGTATTTCGGTCCGTAGGTTTAGTAAACAGGCAAACTTCTAGGGACCCGTCGTTATTGCATACATACACATCCAAAAAATTGATTTTGGTGTTACTATAGGTGATGGTAAAGTTAAGATCCACAGAACGTGTTTTAAGCCAGTTATGGAATCGAAGGAGCTGTTCTTGTGTTCCAGACCAAATCATAAAAATATCGTCGATGAAACGAAACCATCGAACAATATTAGATGCATAAGGTGTGGCTTCCTGAAAAATGAAATTCTGTTCAAAAGCTTCCATTACCAGATTAGCGATCTCGGGGGCAAAGCACCTACCCATCGCAACGCCTTTAACTTGGATGTACAAGTCATCCTTAAACGCAAAGACATTATTTCTGAGGCAAATGTTGGCCAAAGCAGAAATGAACTCAGTGGGTACACTATGGGGTCTGGGTCTCCCTTCCGAAATTCTTCCCATTACCAATAGTGTGGAATATTGGTATACAGACTTTCAATATCGAAAGTGACCCAAATATGGAATATTCCACTTTTGATATAAAGTCCATTGTATCTTTAATGGACGCTTGTGTCAGGAACACATCGAAATATTTAGCTAGGGGCTCCAACAAGGAGCCACAAGCTGCAATATTCGGATGCCCCGAGGGATTTTGGGTGTCTTTATGAATTTTGGGCAAAACATAAATATTGGGAATTTTGGATGTAGTGGTATTCAAATAATCGTATTCTTTTTTACAGATAGAACCGTCCTCTAAAGCCTTAGTTGTCAGATGTAAGATTTGGGCTTTTAAACCAAAGGTAGGATTGTCAGTGATCCGACGATAGTGTTCAGTATTTCTGAGTTGGTTAAGTACTACATTATAATAGTCATCAGCATCCCACAATACAATTCCTCCCCCCTTGTCTGCTGGTTTAATGACTGTAAGGGTGTTACTGGAAAGGTTTTTAAGTGCCACATTCTTTAAATACGAGAAGTTCGGTTTAAGAAAGATTTTCTTTCTATTAAACTCACAGACTTCTTTCAAAAAGAGATCTTCAAAAAGAAGAATCTCATTCGGCATTGATGCACTATCAGGGAAAAATTTAGATTTTTTTATGTAGGCCACTGATATTTGTTTCATTAGGGACATCATTGTCTGAGAAGAACATTTTTTATCTAATTTTCCGCAGGAATTGTAACACCTCAGTTTTAATGTTAACAGGATCTTTTACAGCTAAAGGAACAAATGACAGCCCCTAACAAAGAACTTGTGTTTCTATTACGGTAAGAGGGTGTTTCGACAAGTTATAAATTGGAATCAATTAATTCTTGCTCCCCTGCTCCTTATTTGGATCCTTACTCATCTGTAGTAGGTTCTTCGTCGGGTTCTGAAACCCCCCTGCTCTAGGGCTGGTGCAGGGGCTCTCCATTCCCCCCTGTATCCCCTCCCCCTGTGGCCTCTGTCTAAAAAAGGAAGAGTTCTGGGATATTGAAAATAGGTTGGACATGGTTGATATGGTTAATAGTAATTTCCTGAGCCTTGATTTGAGTCAGAGGATGAATCTGAAAAGGTAATAAAGTTTCTTCGCGATCTTGATCTGTACTGTAAATTTAAAGTACTCCGATTATTATTTTTGAAGAAATCTTCCTTCAGATACGGATAAACAGTTTCAGTTTTAAAATTCTTTATATCCCTCATGACTTTTGTAGTTTTTAAATTAACTGTGCGTATTCTAAAGTCTACGATTGTTTTTTCAATAGATGCTAACAGTGCCTTTGCATCCGGGATTCCAGTATCTGCTCCAATTTCTTCCTCTAGCCTTCTAATCTCTTTCAGTTCTTCCTCATTGATTCTCAATGCAGTCTGTATGGAGAGAACAATGCAATCTCTAGAGCATTTTGTACCTACCCCACTAAAATCCAACAGGTAGGGCTTAGTTATCATTAATAAAGATCACAGGTTTTTTCTTAACTTGTAGACCCACAGGGATGGTATTACTTTTCAGATGGTCTAAAAGTACCTGGGCATGCAATTGAGTTCTAGTATTCTTTTTCATTAATTGAATTAACCGCTCCCCCTTATTAGAAGTATAGGAGCCTGACGTAACTTGATCTGATCCTAACAGAGAAGGGATTTGTAATAGTCTATTAATATCTTCTTGTGAATATTGCACCATATGAGGTTCCGTCGTACAAAAATTCAACTAAACGTGCTGTTCTCCCAAATATAGAGATACACAAAAAGGAGAAAAATTAAAGATATTTATTTTCAACAGACATATACACAAACAATAATAGACATGCAATCACACCTAAACTAATCCATAAACAAACAGGTTGTCATAACCATGTAAATGTCTCAATACCCTCACACTTTAAAAAGTGTAAACAATTATGTGAAAAGACAGAAATAGGGGTATACCCAAATAACACACCCGCACCTGGGTAAGGGATACAAAACTGCAAAAAACACAAATGGGTCGGAGGGTTGAGCAAGGGAATAATGTATTGAGACCTTGGATGAATCTTTTATTGTGATTGTGGCCTTATTGCTAGTGGTAAGTCCCTACTTATTGTCACTAATAATCCATTTTCCAACACCGGGTGATGGAGAAACAGCCTCAGTAAGGGTTTTCGCTTGTCCTTTCAGTCCCAGTCTCTACTATGGCATCAGTGCCTAACGAGCCACATGTCGAACATGCTACGAGTCTTGAGTAATGGACACCCCAGGACTGTCACGGCTCGCGGCGTTGCCGCGGCCGGCCATCCCGCATCACACACGGGAGGCCGGGATACTCACTTCCGGCGGAAGTCGAGTACCCGGTCTAGCCACTGGGGAAACCAGGCACAGAAGCACTTCCGGGGGAAAACGCATAAACTGCGCGTTTCCCGCCGGCTGAGTGCTTCGGATTCCGGATTCCAGCTGAAGCTCACGTTCCTGAGACCTGCATGCCCGGAGAAGAGCCGGGCTGGATTGCTACATTGTTTCCGCGGCTTTCACGGGAGCCGCGCTGAAGTGATACTTTGTATCAGCGGCATTGACAGAAAGCCGCGCTGGAGTGAGCCGCGCTGAAGTGATACTTTGTATCAGCGGCATTGACAGAAAGCCGCGCTGGAGTGAGCCGCGCTGAAGTGATACTTTGTATCAGCGGCATTGACAGAAAGCCGCGCTGGAGTGAGCCGCGCTGCTTTGCAACTCTGTTTCAACGTCTAGGAGGCAAGCCGCGCTGAAGCGCCTCCTTGTCCTAGACAGCGCCATACAGGAACGCTTGTGTCCTACTTCACCTGGGGGTTCCAGGAAAAGCCTTGTTATTTTGTTTTCAAGTCCCTTGGTGCGCAGGAGCGCCCTAAGGGTATTAATTGGTTCTAAGATTGTGAATTGGGGTTTTACTTTGTTATCCCATCGCGCCGGAGCGCTATCAGGGAATAACTCCGTCTACAAATCCTTTCACCTTTCCAGGGATACCACAAGCTGGGTGGTTGTTTCCCGTTTCCAGCAACCCGCGCAGGAGCGCTTTCATTTTGTTTTAGCTTGGGTGAATGCGCAGGAGCGCTTTCTTTAGTTTGTACTTGGCGATAACGCGCAGGAGCGCCTTCCTCGCTATTTCGCAACCGGAGCTGCATTCATCGGGGGCTCTTCGTTTCGGAAGCCTTGGTAAGTCCTCAAGGGGTACCTGTTCCTGTGTGTGTACGTGGGGTGGTTCCTTTCGGGTCTGCTTCCCTTTCTGATCTTTCTTATTCTGGTTTCCAGTGTCTCCGGGACGCCCCACCAGCTCCACGCCATCCTTCACCCTACACCCTGGCTCCCATCCCTGCGTCCATCTCATCCCTGCTGGGTGTTGTCGTCCACGAGGGTTAGGTGGGTACAGGGACGGGTGCTCTTGTCGTCTCTGCGGAATCGCGCCACAAGCAAAGGTGAGTCTTGTGGGGCAAACCCGACAGAATCCGAAGCCCACGTAATACATTCCGCCCAGACGACATGAGTGAGGAAGTCACCCTGCAAGATATCGCAGTCATGCTGGCTGCCATGCAAACAGAGAACCTCGCCCTCCGCCAGGACATAACGACCCTACAGGGTCAAATGGCAGCCGGGGTCTCTAGTCCTTGGGGTTCTACTCCCAGCCCCAGAGCCAGACAAGACGGCCTGTTGAGACAACCCACGTTCACCTTTGGGGGGCCTTCCACCACCACCAACCAAGACACAGCCATCCAGGTCGTCACTCCCCATCCGGTGCAGTTGGCTCCACCTGAACGGTTCTACGGAGATAGCACTAAGTACGGGATATTCATCCATCAATGCCAACTACATTTCATGGCTAGAATTGCGGCCTTTCCCGATGATGCTTCCAAGGTCGCCTACATACTATCTTACATGGGCGGGGATGCGGCTCAGTGGTCCATCTCTTTGGTAGAGAACGACGATCCCATGCTTAACCACCTGCCTACGTTTAAGGAAACTGTGCGGCGTATGTTCGCTCGCCATACCTTCGTGCAGGCTGCAGACAACGAGTTGCTCGGCCTCAAGCAAGGCAACCAGGACTTGCTCCATTACATCACCACGTTCAACCGGCTGGTCATCGAAGCCCACTGGCCAGAGGACAAGAAGGTATCCGTGTTCTATCGGGGGTTACGGGATGACCTGAAGGATCTCATCTCGCAGTATCCCGATCCGCCCGAAGCCATAGGCCCTTTCATAGACATGGTGGTAAAAATGAACTTCCGACTACAGGAACGAAAAACGGACAGAGGAAAAGGGAACGAAAACCGACCCTTGCCCATCGGTGACAAGGGCGCCGAGAAAGCCAAAGAAGCACCTACTCCCCAGGGAGAAGCGTCCGAACCCATGCAGATCGGCGGCATCAGAGGACCCCTGACCAGTCAAGAACGGGAAAAGAGGAGGAAGCAAAACCAGTGCCTGTATTGCGGCAAAAGCGGCCATTTCGTACGGGAATGCCCTGCTAAGCCCTCAAGACCACGAGACAGAAGGCCGTTTGTGTTGCCCATCAGCAAGGGAGGCAAGACGGGAAACGAGGAAACCCAGTAGACACAGGGATCCGTCTTCTGGGTTCTTCGTCATGCACATCTGCGATCCCTGTGGTATACGACGGTAGTCAACATGTCGGCATGGACGTGTCCTTACGGAATCAGGCGGGCAGAACCTGGGTGGTGACCGCCATGTTGGATTCTGGGGCGACAGGCTGCTTCATCGATACTGCGTTTTCCCGCGCATTGGGCATCAACACTGTGACGAAGGCCCAACCTGAACCCGTCAAGGCCGTTGACGGAACGGACCTTACTTCCGGCCCCATCCGACACCGAACCGAAAGCTTGACCATGGTCTTCTCAAACACCCACACCGAGTCCATATGTTTCGACGTCATAGACGCCCCTCAGTTCAAGGTGATCCTGGGTTTGCCTTGGTTGGTGAAGCACAATCCCCGCATCGATTGGGTTACCAGAACCGTCCGTCTAGAATCAGAGCACTGCACCAGCACCTGTTACACAGATATCGACCTGATAGGTTCTCGGGTCATACAGGCACACTCGTTACCTGTGGTTGGGATGGGAATGGTTTCCCAAGGGACCATACCGAAGGAATACCAGGACCTAGCGGGGGTATTCGATAAGAAGGGAGCCAACACGTTGCCACCCCATCGATCCTTTGACTGTCGCATAGACCTGATTCCCGGCTCCACGTTGCCATGCAGCAGGATCTACTCGCTCACAGAAAAAGAGAACATCCACCTCCGCTCCTATCTGGACGAATACCTGGACAACGGTTTCATACGACACTCCAGATCTCCGGTTTCCTCTCCTCTTTTCTTCGTGTCGAAGAAGGAAGGGGATCTAAGGACCTGCATCGACTTTCGTGCGATGAATACCATCACGATTAAAAACCGGTACCCGCTACCGTTGATAACCAACCTCTTGGACCAGGTCAAAAATGCCACCATATACACCAAACTAGACCTTCGGGGGGCGTACCATCTTGTCAGGGTCCGGAAGGGCGACGAATGGAAGACCGCTTTCCGAACGAAGTTCGGCCTGTTCGAATACCAGGTCATGCCGTTCGGACTCTGCAACGCCCCCGCCGCATTCCAGTTTTTCATTGATGAGGTGTTGAGGGACTTCATCGACGTCTTTTGTATCGTCTACATCGACGACATCCTGATCTATTCGCAAACCAATGAAGAGCACGTCCATCATGTTCGTTCAGTCCTACAGCAGCTGGAGAAACACCGTCTGTACGTGAAGTTAGAAAAAAGCCTGTTCCACGTCACCTCGGTTGAGTTCCTGGGGCACATCATCACACCGGCAGGCATCCAAATGGACAACAAAAAAGTGGAGGCCATCCTGTCTTGGCCTACCCCAGAGACGGTGAAGGGCGTCCAACGATTCCTCGGCTTTTCCAACTATTATCGTCGTTTTATCACAGGCTTCTCCGAGATGGTGGCTCCCATTACGCGCTTGCTGCGCAAGGGAGTACGCTTTGGTTGGGACCAAAAAGCTGACAATGCCTTCCAGGAATTGAAGAGACGGTTTACCGTGGCCCCGGTTCTGGTGCACCCTGACACCGAGCAGCCTTTCATCGTAGAGGCTGATGCTTCTAAGGACGCCATAGGCGGTGTGCTCTCACAACGGGACTGCGAGACGGGCCGATTGCATCCAGTGGCCTTTTACTCCAAGAAACTCCAACCCGCCGAGCGTAACTACACCGTGTCTGATCGGGAGCTACTAGCCATCAAGACCGCCTTCGAGGAATGGCGACACTTCCTGAAGGACTCGAAACATAAGGTGACCATCTATACAGACCACAGAAACTTGCAGTTTCTACGATCAGCACGTGCCCTCACAGCCCGACAGCTCCGATGGACCTTATTCTTCAACGAGTATGACTTCTTGATTACATTCCGGCCCGGGAAAGACAACGCCAAAGCAGATGCACTATCACGGCTGGCTGAAACGGAAGAAAACGCTGAAGACCATGAGCCTGGCCTGATCCTACCGGACAAACATTTCCAAGGCATCATCGCTCCTGTTCGTTCCGATCCCGTTGTCTCGGAAGGGGACGAAGAAGGAGGGACAAGAAACCAAACGCATCTAACCGGGGTACCCGAACAAACAAAAGCCCTATACATGTGTCACAATCATGTACTCTCCGGCCATCCTGGTTACCACAAGACGCTCGACCTTGTGCGGAGGCAGTATTGGTGGCCAACGATGGTGACGGATACAAAGGCACACGTGACGAACTGCGCCGTCTGCCTGCTTGGCAAGAACAGATCCGAACCATCGGTTGGTCGGTTGCAGCCCATTCCTGTGCCTCCTTCTCCCTGGCATACCATCTCCATGGATTTCGTGGTTGAGCTCCCACTCACCAAAACAGGGCACACCACGGTTCTCACCATCGTGGACCACCTCACCAAGATGGCGCATTTCGTTCCCTTGACGAAGCTTCCCACGGCGGCCGAGCTGGCCTTGATATTCGTACAAGAGGTGGTTCGTCTCCATGGCATTCCATCCGTGGTCATAACGGATAGGGGATCGCAGTTTGTGTCCCGCTTTTGGAAGGAGACATGCAGGATACTCGAGATGGACGTACGTCTCTCCTCAGCTTACCACCCTCAGACCGACGGCCAGGCCGAAAGGACAAACCACACCATGGAACAGTACCTCCGTTGTCTGCTGCTGTCAGTCGAGAAGGAATGGTCCGAAGTGCTATGGATGGCAGAGTATGCGTACAACAACAGCAAGCATTCGGCCATCGGCATGTCCCCTTTCTTCTGCCTCCATGGACGCCATCCCCGCACGTCGGCATGGGAAGAGCCTCAGGACTGCCCCCTGCCCTCCGTACGTTCTTACCATGAGACACTGCGCGACCTGTGGCAAAAGGCACGGTTCGAGTTGGCAAAAGCGAAAGACACCTATAAGGAGCGAGCAGATGCTCATCGGCAACGTGAACCCGCGTATCGCGAAGGCGATAACGTATGGCTTTCTATTCGACACCTGAATGTGCATGGGCCCAAAAAACTGTTACCACGTTATGTGGGCCCCTTTCCTGTGGAGAAAGTAATCAACCCTGTGGCCATGAAGCTGTCCCTGCCTTCGCACATGAAAATCCATCCGGTCTTCCACGTCTCCCTGCTGCGGGCAGTGCAGTCTGGCGGTTCTCTTCCGTCACCCCCTTCTCCGGTGGTGGTGGAGGGCCATGATGAATACGAAGTCAGGGCTATCTTGGGGTCCCGTCGTACCAGGGGCAAGCTGTTCTACCTTGTGGACTGGAAGGGGTACGGTCCCGATGAACGATCCTGGGAGCCCTTATCCCATGTGCGCCATGCTCCCGTTCTGGTCCGTGCTTTCCACCTACGTCATCCCCTGTGTCCTCGCCCTGTCTCTCTTTTCTGACTTCGGGGGTGGCTTTGGAGGGGTTCTGTTCTGGGGGTGGGTACTGTCACGGCTCGCGGCGTTGCCGCGGCCGGCCATCCCGCATCACACACGGGAGGCCGGGATACTCACTTCCAGCGGAAGTCGAGTACCCGGTCTAGCCACTGGGGAAACCAGGCACAGAAGCACTTCCGGGGGAAAACGCATAAACTGCGCGTTTCCCGCCGGCTGAGTGCTTCGGATTCCGGATTCCAGCTGAAGCTCACGTTCCTGAGACCTGCATGCCCGGAGAAGAGCCGGGCTGGATTGCTACATTGTTTCCGCGGCTTTCACGGGAGCCGCGCTGAAGTGATACTTTGTATCAGCGGCATTGACAGAAAGCCGCGCTGGAGTGAGCCGCGCTGAAGTGATACTTTGTATCAGCGGCATTGACAGAAAGCCGCGCTGGAGTGAGCCGCGCTGAAGTGATACTTTGTATCAGCGGCATTGACAGAAAGCCGCGCTGGAGTGAGCCGCGCTGCTTTGCAACTCTGTTTCAACGTCTAGGAGGCAAGCCGCGCTGAAGCGCCTCCTTGTCCTAGACAGCGCCATACAGGAACGCTTGTGTCCTACTTCACCTGGGGGTTCCAGGAAAAGCCTTGTTATTTTGTTTTCAAGTCCCTTGGTGCGCAGGAGCGCCCTAAGGGTATTAATTGGTTCTAAGATTGTGAATTGGGGTTTTACTTTGTTATCCCATCGCGCCGGAGCGCTATCAGGGAATAACTCCGTCTACAAATCCTTTCACCTTTCCAGGGATACCACAAGCTGGGTGGTTGTTTCCCGTTTCCAGCAACCCGCGCAGGAGCGCTTTCATTTTGTTTTAGCTTGGGTGAATGCGCAGGAGCGCTTTCTTTAGTTTGTACTTGGCGATAACGCGCAGGAGCGCCTTCCTCGCTATTTCGCAACCGGAGCTGCATTCATCGGGGGCTCTTCGTTTCGGAAGCCTTGGTAAGTCCTCAAGGGGTACCTGTTCCTGTGTGTGTACGTGGGGTGGTTCCTTTCGGGTCTGCTTCCCTTTCTGATCTTTCTTATTCTGGTTTCCAGTGTCTCCGGGACGCCCCACCAGCTCCACGCCATCCTTCACCCTACACCCTGGCTCCCATCCCTGCGTCCATCTCATCCCTGCTGGGTGTTGTCGTCCACGAGGGTTAGGTGGGTACAGGGACGGGTGCTCTTGTCGTCTCTGCGGAATCGCGCCACAAGCAAAGGTGAGTCTTGTGGGGCAAACCCGACAAGGACATTGGGAAATCACCATCTGTCATTTGCTGGTCACCATATGGGATGGTTTAGCAAAGGAAGAAGCATCAGAGTTTTGTTTTCTATGCTGATGAACAAGCACTCGATCTCCTCTAATAAATGTGACATCTCTGGCATTTCACACTTGTCCGCATAGCCTTTCATTTTTCTCTTACAATCCAAGTCTTTTATTGCATTTCCTTCCTTGTTATTTATTCTTCTGTTGGCCCATTGACATAACTTGGTCATCATGGTTCTCCCAAACATCAAGGTTGCAGGGCAGGGCCTTTGCCTGTGTTTGAGTGAGGGGGTCCTACAATAGGCTTGAACAGTGGAGTTTAAGACATATTTAGAATTGAGCCTCTCTAGTACAGCACATTGGACAGCTTTCTTTAGAGTACTAATCAAACATTCAACAAGGCCATTGGCCTATAACCAAAGAGGGTTCCTCTTCTGATCCTTCACAATAACATGACTGAGAAAGTCTCTGAATTCTCGACTATTGAAAGATGGGCCGTTGTCAGACTTTAAGATCACAGGAACATCCCAGGTAGAGAAGATGCTATCTAGTCTCTCAATGACATGTTCTTGAGCGATAGATGAGAGATCTTTGATCAATGGAAAATGGAAATATTCATCAACAATCACCATTAGGTGATGTCCATTGTCAAGAGGACCGAAGAATGCCACTTCAATTCTTCCCCATGCATGCAATGGCAATTCTGACATGTTTAACAGGTGTTGAGTAGTTTTCAACAATAGGAAGTTGAATATATGAAAGGCCTTTAATTCTTTTTTAACTCTCTCGTCAAGATTTGGAAACCAGACTACCTCTCGGAGAGCTCGTTTGGTAGCAACAATTCCATGATGTCCTTCATGGGCCACTTCAATTATTTGTTGTCGCAGACTCTCTAGAAGAACAAGCCCTGAACTACTCTGGAAAATGCCTACTGAGTAATGGACAGTTTACCTTTGCCATTCCTAAACTTTTGATATTCAGTGTAACTGGTAAGAGGTCGAGGGTGGTGGTACAAAGACTGATGTGTAATAATGTCTTTCAGTTTCAGAATGTCACTATCTTAACAATTTGTTCCAATGAAATGTCAGCTGGGGTAGTTGATTTCACTATGAAATTTATGTAAGCTTCAGTTGTTTTAGAATGGGTGTCAGGGCATTGTAGAGGCACATGTGAGAAATAGTCGGCAGGGTTCTGGCTTTTCGCTGGACAATGCATCATGGTGTAATTGTTCTCTTGTAAATCTGTGGTGATAACCTGCACACCTATCTTAGTTAGTAATCAAAGAATCAAAAAAAGAATCAATGGTGCAACCTTATGATCCTGAACAGCCCCTGTCAGGTACTGTAAACTACTATGTATGTTAACAGAACCTGTTGCATATAAAAGGTGCACTTTTCATATGCCCATGCGGTGCTTTATTTAATCTCAACGTGCTTTCATTGGATGTTAATTTTAGTGTCCATTCAAACCAAACAGTACTTAATCGTACATAAAACAATAAATTATAGCAGTAGTCGGTGTCGCTATAGTACAAATAATAACATCAGAACTAAGCTCATCAATCAAAATGCAGTTATCATCGTTAAATTTGTTTTCTTGTGGTTCACTGCTCCGGTATAGTTGTTACAAATTTCAATGTATTTTGGGAAATCCTTTCATCAGGGGAATGCTACCCAATGTCAGGAGTAATAGTTCAAAGTCTCAAAAGCTCAAAGGAATGTGTCGATCTGCGTGATTGCTTGAACTTTCGGAAACCAAGCTTGCTATAACACCTTGCGATACTGCCTGCTGACTCGCATAGCGTCTAGCGTTTCCCAAAATGACTCCCGTGTACTGTTTGGTTTGAATAGACACTAAAATTAACCTCTAAAGGAAGCACATTGAGATAAAATAAAACACCGCATGGGCATGTGAAAAGTGCACCTTTTATATGCAATAGGTTCTGTTTACATACATAGAAGTAATTGTACTCTTACAATCTCAGACCCCAACTTTATTTTATTATTTTATTTATTTTATTTACGATTCTTGTAGAGCGCACAGCTACCCCCGTCGGGGGTGTCCCGGCGCTAAAACAGTCAGCAGAAAGAAGAAGGGCCAGTCTAAATAGAAGAGAATAGCCAAGTTTTCAAGCGTCCACGGAACAGTGATTCAGAAGGGGCAAATCTGAGTTCTAAGGGAAGGCTGTTCCAATGTTTTGCCGCAATGACAGCAAAGGCTCTGCCACCCGTTCGGGCGCGGCGGAAGCGTGGCACCACCATAAGCCGAAGACTGTTAGAACGTAGGTCTCTTACTGAGTGAGATAATGTCAATCTCTTTCTCAAGTATTCAGGTCCGGATCCGTTCAGAGCACTGAACGCAAGAGTGAGAATTTTAAACTTAATGCGGCAGGCTATAGGAAGCCAATGGAGCTGTTTGCGAAACATTGAGATAGGGTGTCGGAAAGGGATATTGACAATTAGTCTTGCTGCCGCGTTTTGGACTACTTGAAGGCGTTCAATTTGGTACAATGGGGCCCCCGCATACAGACTGTTGGCGTAATCCAAATGAGAGGTTATTAAGGCCTGGGTAACTGTTCTGCGCGCGTCCATTGGCAGAAATGGAAAGATTTTTCTCATCATTTTTAATTTCCCAAAGCAGGCGGCAGTAACTTTATTAATTTGTGGGCTGCAGGAGAGCGTATCATCAAACTGGAATCCCAGATTTCGAGCAGAATGCACCGGAATTGGGGGGGGGGGTTAAGGACCGTAGGCCACCACAGTGAGGGGGGTATTTTCATTTTTTGATTAAAAAACAGGACTTCCGTCTTGTCAGTGTTAAGACGGAGATGGTTCAGGGCCATCCAAGAGCAGATCTCGCCCAAACAGTGGCGGAAACTAGAGAGGCTGGAGTCAGAGTGATCTCTAAAAGAGAATATCAGCTGAGTATCATCAGCATAAGAAATCACTCTGACTCCACATGCCTCCACTACCCTGGCCAACGGTGCAAGGTAGACATTAAAAAATAATGGACTCAAGGCCGAGCCCTGCGGGACTCCACAAGTAAGAGGTTTACACTCCGATTTAAAAGGTCTGAGAAGAACCCGCTGAGATCGACCCTGAAGGAAGGAGGTGATCCACCGTAGTGCCGAGCCGCTCAGTCCAATCTGCTCCAGTCGATCTAGAAGTATTTGATGAGACACCGTATCGAAAGCGGCGGACAAGTCAAGGAGTACCAACATGGCCTCCTCGCCCTTATCCACACACTCTCGAACAGTCTCAGATACCTCTAGTAATGCCGTTTCCGTGCTGAAGCCCGCACGGAAACCGGACTGGGAGTCATGGAGTAGGGAATTAGTCTGGAGATATTCTGCAAGTTGAAGTTGGACGGCCTTCTCCAGGACCTTCGCTGGTTTTGGAAGGAGGGAAATAGGCCGATAATTACAGAATTGTGTGGGGTCCGCATCTGTTTTCTTCAGGATAGGCACCAACAAGGCTTCTTTCCAAGCCATGGGGAATTGGCCTAATTGTAAGGAGGCATTCCATAATGAGGTAAGCGGCTCTAATAATAGAGTAGCCAAGTCACTCATGATCTTAGGGGGAACCGGGTCCAAAGGAGAACCCGATTTGCACTGTGTAAGGAGTTTAAGAGCAAGATCGGGGGTGAGGTCCTTGAATGCTACAAGGGCAGGTGCAGTGTCGTGGCTGATTGAAGTTAGGGGAAGAGAGCGATCAGACGCCACAGCTGGAGGGAAGGTTGCTGCGATTTTCACAATTTTTTCCTGAAAAAAATCTGATAGGCCGTTGCAAAGAGACTGGTTGGCAACATTGTTGGGTGTCATTGCAGGAGGTTTGACAAAGTCTTTGACAATTTTAAACAACGTTTTTGCTGAGTTGTCTGCGTCTTTAATTTGCGAGGAGAAGAACTCTTTCATGCGAGGAGGCATTTTTGCTGTTGGGTTTCAAAATATAGTCAAAAATGCTTGATGAACAGTCACAAATGTGAAGGCTTCTCATACAAGAATACATGGAAATGTTCACAACCCACACCACTGCTAAGCTTTCTTTCTCAAGTTGTGAATAAGCACATTCAGTTTGGGACAAGCTTTGGCTTGTATAAGCCACAATATGTCTTCAGGCATTTGTGTGACTGCTGTGCTGTGGAAGTATGGCGCCAAACCCAACAGTCTTGGTATGAAACAATAGATCAAAATATGCCATATAATTAGCTATCTCAATAGCTTGCTAGATGTTCTGAAAGCTGGCACACTTACAGTGGCACAGTATTGTGTGTAGATAGAGCAATATCTGGCCATGCCACGGAATGATCGTAACATGGAATCGTCTTGTAGTGGACTGGCAGTTGACAGTGCCTGTCATTTAGTCAGAATACCTTCATTTCGTCAACACAATGTAGGCATAAAAAGTATACTACATTTAGAAAAAACAATTCACAGCATTACAACAAAGTTAAAATATATATAAACATTGTAAACATTTTTACATATAAAAACTACAAATTCATAGTTATTTACACAATACAGTAAATTCATTTCATATTTCGAGAAATATATTTTAGCTGAGTGTACGTCTCTCTTTTAATGTAGATAGTAAAAAGGAAGCCAGAGAAAATCAAATAAAAGGGTCAGATAATAACTGCAAATAATAAAGGGCTACACGACACTGTTTAAAGTTCATTTTACTCATAATGGGGATAATAAAACGTTTTCTTTCATCACAATAACATTGCAAAAGAACAAAAAGTGTATATCAAAAAAGGCGATGTAACCGAACTGCATTTAATGTCGATTCCACATAACTTAACCAGGTAATATTACCTACCCCCTCTAACTTCAAAATATCCTTTATAATGTCTCTTGTCAGAGCAAGGGTCTCCTTTCACCATATGGAGTGCCACTTATAGTTGGCACATGACTTTGGAAGTGAAAGGACCCTTTTTAAAATCTGCAGATTCCGTACAATCTCTCATTCCCCAAACAGCTGCCCCATAAGTGGCGGCAGCTAGAGTCTTAGCTTGATACACTGATTTTATTAAGTCTATTAGTTTTTAGCCAATTTTTCTATGAATTTAGTTAGGGCTCCAATATTTGTTTCCATCTGAGTCCCTCTATTAACAATCATCTTTTGCCAGTTGGTTTGGGAATGGTTTGGGAATCAAACATAATCCATAGATAGTTAAAAGTATTGACAACCCTCAGTTTTCCCCCTTCAGTAGTAATTTACAGATCATTTCTTTGTTTTGTGCCTGCTACTCAAAATAAAAGACTTTGAATAATTAACTTTCATACCTAGATTGCTCATAAACTGCGTGTATTCCAGGACTAGATGACGTAGTGCATTACTAGTATGAGCTAAAAGCACTGCGTCGTCCGCATACAGTAAAATTGGAACCTGTGCTGAATTAATATAAGGGACATCCGGAGTTGAGCCCAATAGTGCAGATTCTACACCATTGGTGTAGAGTGCGAATAAGAAGGGGGCAAGAACGCATCCCTGCCTCACACCTCTTGAAATTTTAAAAGACCTGGTGCACTCACCATCCCTCCTATAACGAACTCAGGCTGAAGCACCTGAATACAGGTCGCAAATGAAATTAATACTATTCAGGTCAATCTCCATTGCCTCCATGATTTGCCACAGCCTAGGCTGTGCCACACAGTCAAAGGCTGCAGACAGATCCATGAAGGATAAATGGAGATGACCTTTTTTTGCAGCCGTGTATTTAGCTATAATTAGGCTGAGGATCAGACACTGATTCACAGTGCCTTTCCCTTTTCTAAAGCCAAACTGACATGGGATGATAATATTATTTTCTAATGCCCAATCCTCTTGCCTGTTAAAAATCAGTCGACCCATTAATTTTGCAGTAGAGTCTATTAAAGAGATATGTCTGTAATTTTTTGGAATCGACCTACCCCCTTTTTATATATGGAGATGATTACGGTTGTTTTCCAAGATGGCGGTGCACTTGTTTGGGCAATTTTATTAAAAACCTTTGTTAGAAGTGGGGCCCATAGATCTTGGTTATCTAGGAACAATTCAATAGGGACTCCATCTGGTCCTGGAGCATTTGCTCATTTGCATTGATTTAAAGCAAGCTTTGTTTCAGCAAGTGTAAAACTCACAGTGGCCTCGTCATTCTCTAAAATTTGTGGAAAAGATTGGGGGATTGTCATATCGTCCCCTCCAAAAAGATCTTCAAAATGAGTCACCCATTCCTCCTGGTCAATATTGGTATCTGTAGTCATAGCCCGCTCATCTTTTAGGAATGGAGCATTAATCAGAGACCAGAATGCTTGCAAGCTTTTTAGTATAGCAGCCTTCTGCAAGTTTTCCCACCATTCCTCCTTTAAGGACTTCAGTCTAGTGGTCCTTGCATTTGTATAGGCTTGACACAGACATTTGACCAATAGTGGATTGTGAGGTTTGGACTTCAGAGCTATATGCAGACTCTTTACTGTTTTGTCACAGTTGTCATCAAACCAACTAGATTTTTTACATCGGCCATTCCGGATAACATGGGTTAAATTGTTTTTAACATAAGATAAAATTAACTCAAAATCTGAGAGCATGTTGTCATGTAGGTCTAAGTCTAAGCAGAGAATTATCTCCCCCTATAGTTTGGACACTAAATTGGCCAGAAATCTCCCAGTGTCCACTTTTTCCCCACTTTAAAACAATGCCATTTTCTCTTGCAATTACAGGCTTTATAAGGAGTTTAAAGGCACAGTCATTTTTCTTTGTGGTTTGAATGAAAAAGGTTGCTGCAGCGTGGTCACTGAATGAATAAAACACAGTATTAAAATGATTAGAAAAAAGCCTAATATTGAATCAGAGACCAAAACATAAACAAGGGTAGAAGTGGAAAAATGATTTCAAAAGGTAAATTCTAACCTTGACCAGTTAAATCATCAAAAGCATTTAAAAACACAAAATTATTTATCGTTAGAAATCTGTTTAGGGTGTTACCATATTCCGTATGAGAAAAGTGGGGGACACACTCCCCATCATCATCCTGTATTCCACAAGCTAACTCATTTAACTTATCACATGGGTGAATATTGAAATCCCCAAGCCAGATTATATTGCGGGGTTTAGTGCATTTATCTTGTAAGTCAATAACAATTCTTTCCAGGAGGACAAACACCGCTGCTTGGTTACTTCCAAAGTTATTGTTGTAAAAGTTAATAAGAAGCCAACATTAATCCAAACAATAGTCAATTAAAATGATATGATAATAAGATGACCTATTCAAGAATATCTTCACTTTGAAAAGAAAAGCATTAGAGAGTAATGTCAGCAAACCACCCATAGCACGACCAGGAGGTGACAGTACAGCAGAAGTTAGGAAAGAACGGTACCCATTCAAATATATTGGATTTATTTCCCAGGTCTCTTGAAGGCACACTATCAGGTACATGCATCATTGTTGCCGTTAGCGATTCCTTAATTGCGAAAATTAAGGAATCGCAATTAATTGAGATTCACAATTTGCGATTCGCAATTAAGGAATCCCTTCCCATTGATTCTCATGGGCCAAAAGGCCCATAGGAATGAATGGGAAGACAATCTAAATTTGCGATTCGCAATTAGCTAATCGCAAATTGAGATTGCGATTTCAAGGGTGCAGGGGTGTCCAAAGGACACCCTGTTGCACCTCTGAAATCAATCTATGCACAACATGACAGTTTGAAAAATGCACAAAAGTGAATTTTTCTGATTTTTCACAAATTAACATGGGGTCCAACCTCAAGGTAATTATTTTCCTCCTAATTGCGAATTCACAATTTTGTTAGGTGTCATGCATTGCATTTAAGGAATCGCAAATTGCGATTCCTTAAATGCAATCGCATTTTCAGAAATCGCAAAAAATAGCGATTTCTTGTAGTTTTTGAGTGATGCATCCCAAATAGTGATTTAGGAATCGCAAACGGCCGATTTTTGCGAATCGCACCATTTGCACTTGATGCATGTGGCTGTATATCACTATATGTCAACAGAGAGAGCCATTCATTATTAGACCTTTTTTTGGTTGTAGCCAGCAATGTTTCAAGAAATAGCCGCGATAGAACCAAAAAGATTACATCGAGGTAAGAGACTCTGGGACAAATTTAGGCTGACTTGGCGTCTGGCTAATGTCTCTATGGGAATAATAGAGGGAGCAGTATGCAAGGGAGACCCCTTCTGTAAATCTAAAACACCATCCTCACGAGTTAAAATAATCTGAGAATCCAGTAAATCGCAGGCAGGCAGGGCTTCTAGAGCAGCAAATCTTTTCTTAAAGAAAGCGGCGGGACTAAGGGGGAGGACATTGGTTAAACAAGTGACGTGAAGGCCTCCAGGTAGCTTGTAATCTAAGGGTAAACAGCTGTGATGTAGAATAGATTTTGTAAAAGACACTCAATGGTAGAACTGAAATTTCAGAGTGGAATGGTGACATATTTTATAGAACAGATAATAGTTTGCCCCCTATATGGTGGCTGTCAAAGTTCACTACAATGCAAACATCTGCAATAGTTTTGAGAGCTCTTCCTACCCAAGATACCCTCCTAGCCATAATAATATTCTGGTGGAGATTAGAGTTTTCACCTAGACAATTAGATAGCCAATGCTGGATTTTATTTATTAGCTGCTCCGTGTTTTTTAATGTATTTGGTTTGAGTTCCGGAACATTAACTAGAACTATAACATACGGACAAGCTGCTGGTGGGGGATCTAATCTTAACTTTGGCTTCCCAATTTCATCTGGATGCGGAGAAGCTCACCAACCCAAGCACAATGGTTGTGGCTTTTCCTCCAAACAAGTTGTAGGTATGGATGGGGTAGTATGTAGTATGTGGGTGAATAGCAGTAGAGCTAGCAGGTATTTGTGGTTCACAATGTAACCTTGAACAGCCAATATTCTCAGAGTGTCCTTGTGCCTGTGTCTGCGTCGGTGTCCTACCATGAGTTTTATATACATTAGCTCTCAGCTTTTTGGCAGAGTCACGGACAGAGCCAAGGAAAACAGTAGGAACCCCCATGGTTTATTGTTGTTGTTTTCCATACTATCAATGGTTACATTTGGCCTATCAGACATCGAAAAGGGGCCATACCTAGTTGGGGATAAGGTCTAACTACGTCAGTTAACACAATGGTTTTAGAGAGGGGCTGGGTTGAGAGATGAGAGGCCTCAAGAGAAGATACTTTTTCCTCTATTTGGGACAACTTATATAATATAGGGTTCAATAATACAGTCATCATAGGTACTAGACTTTTCATTAGATCGGAATCACAAGGATGATCAGTCCCCAAAGCTGAGTGATTGGTGATTTCATTTTGTCTGGTGGATCAAGTAGATCTTAGTTGTAATGAAGGTCTTGTATCCATTTTCTTACACCCAGTATCTTTCGCCTTACAGATCCGTTTTAATGTTCTTTGTTTTAAGGGGACACCTCCCTTTCTTTTTTTGGATTTCGTATCTGGGTAGTTATTTTCTACAAGGTTGGCCATTAATTGCTCCTGGGTAGTATTGCAGTCTTCATCTATAGTGTTGGTAGATGGAGATGGATTCACTGCTGGAGGAATAACAGAACTCAGTTTGTCTACTAATTGGCAAAAATTCAATCGGACAGTGCCTGCATTTTAGCTGCGTTGGGTGTCATGCCCCCATCAGAAAAGATATAGCACAAGGATTTTTACTTTATTTTATGGAACTCACATTTCTCAGCCTTCAGTTACACAGGCCACAATCAGCGACTGACACACTTGAGTAAGAGCTTTGTCATGCTCCTTCTGTGAAGTTGTGAAAACCAATATGTCTTCACTCTAATTCAAAGCATTCATGACAGACTGTATGATACGTCAAATGACATCTTGGAATAGATCTGGAGCCGATGACACAAAAAATGTAGTCTCTTGTAACAGAACTGACCAATATGTGTAGAAAAGATTATATGAACCTACAATTCTCCTCGAGTTCCAAGTGATGATATCCTTTTTTCAGATTCAGGCGAGAGAATACTTTCACACCATTCAATTGTGTTATCATGTTGTTCCCTTTCAATTTTCTTGTTCTCTTGACGCATACCCATGCAGATAAGTACACCTCCTTCACTGTCTATTTTGGGTATTACCACTATGAGAGAATCCCATGGAGTTGCACAAGTGCAACGCTCAATGATATTGTTTTTGAGTAAAGATTCAAGTTCTGTAAGTGAAGGACAGTTTGTGTCTTTGAGCAGTAGGATGGATGTCCTCATTAATGTGTAATTGAACTTTCATACTCCAACCCATGAAATAACGTAGGGAATTCACTTACTATTTCATGCTGAGCATTCATGTTATAGTTCATGGATACAAGTCCCATATCAGCAACTGAGCACTTGCCACTGAACCCTGAAGTGCATGAATAGATGCATGTACTTTTGTTTTCTTATGATTCATCGTTGCTACAAAGGAACCTAGACTTTTTTGTGGCATTGAGGAAGCCCACGTGCAAACTTTTTTTTCAATGGCATAGGTTGGGGCAATGGAGACAGTTCAATAAATTTCTCCTCAGGCATAACATTTATTGACGCACTACGGTCAATAATGAAAGGTATTGCACAACCATTACATTTCAATGTGATCTTCGGACAATGTTTGAATGACTTTGGTGTTATGTCGTGGCGATTTCGCTTGGACCAGTGTTTTTTCTCACAGGTGTCCAGTCCAACAAGTGCAGGCTTTTCTGAGCTACATATCAACATAGTACAACTATATTCTTCACTTTCACTTGATATTGTAACCAAAGAGCTGTTTGACGAAGATTTAGATTTTGATCAACTTCGTTTGGTGTTGATTTGCCTCAGCTGATGTGGTTGTTGGGCCTTATGCGTCAAATGTCGCTTCTGGAACATTCGGGTAGCCATTTTGTCTTTGTGCCATGATGCACTTTCTGTGGAGAATTTACTCTGGTTCTCTCAGGTTGTTTCTTACGTTCATGATTGACTCACTCTGGGTTCCTCCGGTCTTCATGTCAGCAGCTTGTCAAGCAGCAAGCTCTTCAGCTCAGACAGAGTATTTCTCAACATTCATCATATGAAAGAATCTGACAAGCACCTGTCAATCTCTCTGAGGCATACATCTTCCTCATCATTCAATTATTTGAACTTACAGTGTTTAATGAGTGTATCCAGTCTCTCAACACATTTGTCAATGGTCTCACTAACTTTTTGTCATTCTTGACCGAATATGTACCTTTCGTAATCTACATTTGGAATTGGATTGACCTTGAGACCTTCACCAGCCAGTCTCTTAAGGTACTTCATAATCTTTTTGCTATCAGTTTCTTCAATCGCATCAATAAAATCATCAAATGTCTCTATCCAGGCAGTCCTTCTGCCCCTATTATTCAACTGTTTGGTGGTATCAAATGTCGGTTTCAAGAATGCAGCAGCATCATTACCATTGGTGAGATTGGCTGACACTGAGGGTGGAATTTCTTCCGACAATGTCTGCTGTCGGCAAAGACCTGCTTCATCCAAACCATCTCTAAGGCCCTGTTCTGTGCAGGCATCTGGGTCATCCTGGACAGCCCGTGGAACCTTCACCTCTCTCTTGGTCTCCATGGGAGCCCTTTACTTTTACCACATCTTCTGAGCCACCAACTGGTAGCTTTGGTGGTGGGCCACTTTGGGTATGGACAGCTCCGCAGGAACAACCCTGGGTGCTTTCTCTGTGGTTGCTAACCTAGCACAGTGGCAGTATGGCTCTCCTGATTCAGCACTGGTAAATAAATCACTGTTTCTTGTATCAGTTTGCTTTTAAGCATCCCTCTGTGCCAACTGACACTTGATTTATCTCTGCCTCGAAGCTCTTATGTTCGCAGTGTTGTCTTGCACTTTGCTGCTCTGTCAAAACCTGGTTGCATCCACCTATGGTGTATGGCTTTGTGTTGCATAGTAGCGCAGTACCTCTCAGTGTGGCCTTCCCAGCAGGTTCTCAGCTGACGATGTGTAGACTTTTCAGTGATGCTTTCATTATTGCATTCATTATTTATTATTACTTTACATGGAACTGGGGCTGTGCTTTGACTCCATGTATGCCAAACATATAATCCGCACTTTGACAGAGGCACATGTGGCACGTACAAGTAATTTGCTGGACCACAAAAAATTCTCTGAGAGATTACAGTCAATCTTCGGGTTACTTACCCCCTATTTCGTCCCACCATGGGTACCCACCAATAATAATAACGCCACACATGGAGCTTAGTATGACACGTCTTTATTCAGATTCCTGTAACCATAAACTCAGCATTCTAAACCTGCATTTCCCTACACTGTGCTCTAAAGCTTAAGTCACAGTATATCAGGAGCCATAAGGGTTCCGTCATTATAAATCACACAACATTACACTTTGTTTTGGAAAACTTTAAATATGCCTTTTTTTAAGGAAAAAATGAATGTATTCTCAATTTGATAATGTGATTCCTCTCGATGATTGGATTAATCACTTTGAGCTAATATTTAACTCTTTTAGAAAGGCTTTGATTAATGAGAATGAGCCTAAAGCCTATATTTTGCCAAATTCTGATTCAGTAATATTCACTCTCCAGAAAGTCACAACTGCCCTGTAAAGAAGTAGCAAGGGGAAGGCCCTGTTGGTAATTAGATGGGGAAAGTCCCCAGATGGGCTGCCGGTGGGCACATTTATATTCTTAACAGATATAGGGGTGTCAGGTTTGCCAGCAGTGCTAAATGTGGCAGGGAACTTTCCGCTATACAGAATCAATTATTGTGCTGATTTTTAAAAATGAAGCAAACCCAAGGAGATGATGGACGGAGCGCTGAAACTTTAGATACACTCACCCCCAGTCACAGATCTTGGTTGAATTCATCATTGTTCTTTAGCTCACTTCGCCGCCCCAGTTTCGACACAGCTATATGCAAATCAGTCTTGACCCTGTGCCTCATGGGAACAGTCCAGCCCGAATTGCCAAGCCAGGTCGTCCCTGAACCAGAAACAAGCATCCTAGGGCCAGTTTTGGGGTTTCTCCCCTCATCAGCCAGAATAGCTTGAATCCAGTGGCACAGTGAGCCCATGAATCATCCGTAATGCCTTTGGGAAGGATAGATTGGCAACGTGGCGTGATATTGCTCCATTCACACTGCACTACGGGTACAGGAGGAGTATGGGTACAGTTAAGGCATGCATCAACCTTCATTTGTTTATCGGCAAATATCCTAAGGCGATGGTGGGTTATCTTCACCTCTGATTCATGGATCTGAGTAGCACCTTTGATCTTGGTAACTATTTCAAATTATGGGACAGTATGACATTTCTTGGTAGCCTGATAGAGATAATTTTGGCAAGGTCATATGAAAGGGCTACTGCCAGAGTCTGCAATGATCCAAAGAGGGAATGCACCAAGGCTTTTAATACACAGACATGGGTAAGGTGTGTGCTGTTCCCTTCCTCTTCTCACTTTATATTAATGACCTCTTCTCGCTTTATATTAATGACATTGATAAAATATTACAGTCCACAAGTACTGAGTCAAATGTAACCGACCCCATGATCTGTCCAATCTACTATATGCGGACCATGTGGCCCTCGGACCGCAAACAGCCTACAGCATTTAGTTGATTGGTTCGCTGCCTAAATGGAAGAGAGGGATATAAGCATCAATAAAAAAAATATTTTACTATGACAGGCTGTCAGGGGAAGCACAAGACCTGTACAATTACTATAAATGAAGAACAAGTTAAGAGTGGCCACCTTCTATTATCTGGGATTCCATTTGATGCTGGTGGTAATTGGAGGCATCTGAGGAATGTCAGACATTTATAGTTTATTATAGTAAGTTAAACTGTATTTAGATTCGCTACAAAGCTAGGTATTAAGCCTATTAAGAGAAAGCTGGGCATTTACAAGAGTAAATCCCTTTCCCTCGTAATGTATGGTGGGGTGTATGTGGTGTTTCGGATATAACTTTTCTTCAAAGGCAAGAGAACATATTTTTAACAAGACTCTTAGCTCTACTACAGTGCATTTCAACATTTATTGCCCATAAAGAATCAGCAATTCCATATTTAGCATGCGATCTGGTCCAAGTGTGAGATCTCGTTCACTAGGGATATTATAAAGGATTGTCTTGACCTTGAGCATATTTTGAATACTCCTTGGTTGGCCAATATCACAAATAGTTTTAAGCTTTTTAATCTTTCATCCTGTTTTAAAATCCCGGAGTCTATAGTGACAGTCCAGAAAAAAGAACTCAAATGTCTGCTTGTGGATCTTAAGGTGGAGCAGAGAGGAGGTTTTGAAACCCAGAAACCAATGCTATACATCGTGATGGTGGCATGCCACAGTATAACATATGTATTTGTAAAGCGCACGTTCAATCAGAAGGGTATCTTGATGGTGAATAACAGATGATTATTGTAACCCAACGGTGCTCATTTTATCGACCATAGAAAGATGAAAGGCAGAGTGTACCTACCAGGATTTGAACATGTGATGAGGTCAAACACTTCCTACTCAGTGGACACATTAGTCCACTAAGCCACGAGACCCAGCTGTATCTGTCCTTCATAAACACTACAAGCCATAACTACATTTGACATGCTTTAGGATAGGTTTAGTAAGTTATAGGGTAGCATTCCCAGAAAAAGGTAAAAGGGATAAAGAAGAGTTACATTGATGGGAGGACAAAGCAGTCTATATTTCAGTTTGCACTTTTCTGTAAACTTTCTGCACTGTCAAGGAAACACTTATTACAACTGTTATTGGTTGATATATAATTTTAGTGGTCATAATCAGGTGTGAATACCGCATATGTTATACATTTTAATGAGTGTGTGCTTTTATGGTTTGTATTTATGAACTGAATAAAGTTGATTGAAAGAAAGGCTAAGGAGAACTTATGGATAGATACTTCTTTCATGTAATGCAATATATTGAGAGAAATAATGTTCTTGCCTCAACTGCCTAATTTATGAAGCATTCTTGTATTCAGGACTGGTTTGAAAATAATCTCTTTAAACAAGACAGAAGGGATTTATATAATACACAAAGACACATGTGTTATTAAATGTACTATTCTAGGTCCCACACCTACCCAGTGTTTTGTACTGCTTAGTTTGATTGAATCCACATCAGTTGTAGATCTTTATGAAATTATGCAATATTTGCTGCAACTGATGGGTAAAAGTGCAGATGGACACTGGACATTGTTTATGTTGCATCTTGCTCTCATCTGCTAAGGTCAATGTGATGCCTACTTGTGATTCAAGAGAAAGGGAAGAATATGAAGGCCAGAGTATGATTCCATGCTTGATGGGACAGGTTGAGTGGCTTAAAAATCTTACAATTCATGTATTTGTCAGTACCTCAAGTCATATTATGCGATGGTAACAAAAGAAGATTCTAGAGAAATTACTAAATTAACTTGTTCATTCCCTTCAACGGGACCTGTAAAAAGAAATACAATGATTCCATCTTTACCTGGAGCTCCTATGTCTCTACAATGCAGCCTTCAATTCTAGAATGCAATCACACATCCAATGTGTTCTTTTTGGGGGGGGAGAGCTTGAGCCTTCATGTACCCCAAGTGTATCATGCCCCGTGGGTCACATGAGACTATATATAAGCTCTTACTGGTCCTCCTTCCATTTACAGGTATGTTTATTCTGACATTGGGTATTATTTGTGCTGTATTTTGTGGTCATCGATGAGGAAACATCTTGGTTGTGTTTTTTCTTATTTGTAAATATTTTATTGGGTGCTATAAGAAGTGCTATAAGAAGTAAGAAATTCCATCAAAAGGCTTCACAATATATATTCAAATCTGATCTCATGGCTCAAGACTCACTAAAAGCATTAAAACGAAATCATTACTTTTACAGCAAAGTCCCAGCTTGAGCATATCAATGATAGAAAATTCATCTGAAAGAAAAAGAGATTAGGAAATCAGAAAGAAAGAAAGATTTGTTCATGTTCGAAATCACCAGTCTTCACAGGGTCATGATACAGTGATAATGTTCTCCATTAGCTGATCTGTTCCTCTTACACCAAGCAATTTCTCCATGTGCAGGACACTGGTCTCAAGTTGTTTCTAATCTTTATTAATGATGGTCAGAGTCATTCTCTCAGATATGGACCCTGGGTCTTGTCAAAGAGATATATTTCATCAATAATTTTGTAAATTTCGTACGTGGCTTCTGTCCATTCATGCATCCTCTGCGGGAAAGCAAATTTCCAGTGTCTTAATAATGTTGACACTCAAAGGGCCCAGTCCAGCCACTTTGTCCATGACTGGTAATGCCCACTATGTCCCTAGTGTCATATAGGAGTGCGAGTTCCAAAGATGGAGTCTGACCTAGAACACTTGTTCAAGACCATAGACAACCCCAGTATGCTTTCAGTGTTAGGCAGAGCTGTAGAATATGGTCAGTTCTCCCACTGGGTGACCACATCTCCAGGACTGTGAGATAGGGGACAGTTTGGCCGTATGTAGCTAAAATGAAGATTGTAGGGTTACAAATGCCAGGCTAGGATAATTCTAAAGTAGCAACATTTTGAGTGGGCCTCCATCAGACTCAAGCCGTGGTCACAAAACAGTTCAGACTATTCATCCTCCTAATATGTCTTTTGTGTCCTTGGTTGCCATCTACACCACATCAGCTTCCTTGTGGATTTGAACAACAGGTCTTCTTTGAGTCTCATATAGTCCTGATACAAGTTTCTTATAGCTTTCCCCAGTTCACTAAATTAGTGTGCTAGGTGGAGTCCATCAGGTTGTCTATGCCTTTGCCAAATTTACTCAGAAGGTAAAGTTGAATATATCATTAATATATTGGATGCACAAAGGCAAATTCTTCCCACAACTCCGAGAAGGTTTTCAAGGAACCTTCTGAAACTAAATGCTTGATAAACTCAATAACGTTCTGTTATCAAAGAGTCCAGTCAAGCAGTTGTCCTCCAATATGAAAGTCATCATTTTGCAACTGGGGAACTTGCATGTGTTTAAAGTGATTTTGTTAAATGACTTTATAGCAATCTGACCAGGTCATTAAAATGTGCTTTTTCTCCATTAACTTTCCCTACATGGTATTTGCAAATTATCTGGGAACCTCTTGCACCTCACTATATATGACTTAAATCAGCACCCAGACAGGTATTTCCAGCTCCTGAAATATTGCCGCATATGACAAGTGCTGTGCCACATGGTGTAGTCAGTCCTTAATTTGTTAAATATTAAATACCAGGGCCTTTGTCAGGAGGCCACTTCAGCCTACACCACTCATTGCCCCTGCAAGCGCTACCAATGACAGTGTGTGATTCATTATTTTGACAAGATACCTCCAGCTACTGATTTGTAAGACTTCCCACCATATTGTCATTCTGGTAGGAGAATGAACTATGCTCATGGATCACAACCCATGAAGTGCTAGATCCTTATTCAGTATTCACTGAAAAAACCATAGGTTTCAGGGGCATTATAGTTAGCTGGACATTTCACTTGTACAAAACCATTGAAATTCCCCCGTTATAGTTAGTTCAGCTAACTATAACTCGCGCGCCCGCAATGCACTGCAACGCAACTAGCCCACCAGGTACCTCCAGTATGCGCCAGAGGGCTGCGTTGCAGAGAGGTGTTCAGAGGCCATGCCCCTTTTTGCAACACTCTGCAACGCAGCTCCCTGGTGCTTACTGGAGGTACCTGGTGGGCTAGTTGCACACATGTCACCTCAGGTCCCGCCCCCTCCCTTCACCACTGTGCAAACGCGCTCTGTGGCACGTTTTAAGTTGGGGGATAAACTCCCCTTGAATACTGAGGGTCCCTGGGGTGCAACTAGCCCAACAGCTACCTCCGTTAAGCGCCACCGAGCTGCTTTGCAGAGATGTGTAAAAAGGGGCATGGCCCCAGAGCACCTCTTCGCAACGCAGACCCCTGGCACATACTGGAGGTTCCTGGTGGGTTAGTTTGCCCCCAGGGACCCCCAGTATTCTACGGGAATTATTTCCCCATCTGCAAACGCACCGGGGGCACGTTTGCATAGTGCTGCAAGAAGGGGGCATGGCATCCGGCGCGATGCCGTTCTTTTATTTTTTTTTGGCCCTGGGGAACCCATCCCCCAGGGCCTGCCCCCTAATTTATTATTTTACATGTCAAATTTGGGAAGGGGGCTGCATGCCCCCCCCTCCCGAGGCCATAATCACTCCAGGGACCCCATCGCCCGGGGCATGGCCACTTTTTTTTAATTTTTGGAGGGGGGCTGCATGGCCCCCCTCCTCTAGCCATTTATGGCCCCTGGGATCCCATCCCTTGGGGCCGGCCTTTCTCTTTTAATAAAACTATATATATATATATATATATATATATATATATATATATATATATATATATATATAGATATATATATATATGTATAATTTGGGAGTGGGGCGGAATTGCCCCATCACCCGGGCCTGGCCATTGTTTTCTTGAAATTTTTTTGGGAGGGGAGCCGTGTGGCCCCCCTCCTCAGGCCTATTATAACCCCGGGGACCCCATCCCTGGGGGCGGCCTGCCTCTTTTTTTTATATAAGGGGAGGGGGGCCGTCGGGCCCCCCTTCCGGGCTACTTGTAGCCCCCGGGACCCCATCCCCAGGGCTGGCCCTCTTCGTTGGGGACCATTGGGGTGTCCCCAATCCCACCATGGTCCCAGACGGCTGCCCGACTCCTGCGGGAGCCAGCATTGCTTTTCCACATGGGGAGCAGCTAGCATGCTGCTCCCCATGTGGAGAAGCAATCTGCTTTGCTTCATTGAAGGAAGAGCAGGTTTCCCTGCCCTCGCTCCAACGAAGCAAAGCAGTTTGCAATGACAGGGTCGGAGCTGCGAGGCTCTTGCCCTGTCATTGCAAACAGCAGAGTCCCGGGGGTGGGCATCCCGGGACACTGCAGGAGTCAGCCCTGGGGGGTGGTGGTCCCCAGGGCCATGACAAGGCTCCAGGAGGGGGCAGCGTGGCCCCCCTCCCAACATCTTCAAAGCCCCGGGGAGGTGCTGGTCCCCAGGGCTTGGGGGTCTGTCACGGAGCCCCACATTTTAATATTTAGAGCCCCAGGGGTGGCGGTACCTGGGGCTGCGGGGTGGCCGTGAGCCTCCTGCAAATGTTTTATATAAGCCCCGGGGGGTGGCAGTCCCTAGGGTTTGGGGGGCCTTTGAGACCCCCAACCATTTATTTTACAAGACCCGCGGGGTGGCGGTCCCTTGGGGTGCAGGGGGCCTTGAGCCCCCGCATATATTAGCATGAGGCCCCGGTGGGTGGTGGTCCGCAGGGCTTGGGGGGCCTTTGAGCCCCCCTACCCATGATTTTTGAAGCCCCGGAGGTGGCGGTCTCTGGGTACCCCCATTAAAATATGCATATTGCCCCTGGGACCTACCCCGCCGGGTGCTAACTAACAACGAAGCGCGGGAGCATTTTTTTTACCTGCTGAAGGATGCGCGGATCCTCCGCACATCCAACGATTTTAAAAATAATAATTTTGGGCCTTGAGGGTCCTTGTGGGTCCTTGTGAAGACCCCCTGAGCAGGCCTGTGGGGTCAGGGTCTTTCTACCCTGCCCCATTTGCGTGTTTTTTGTGTTTTTTTTCACTGCTTTCTTGTGCCTCTATTCCACCGAGGCACATGATGGCTGCCAACACTTCCTGGTTTGCAGTGTTGACAGCCAATTAGCATACAGCTAGTGCTTGGCAGGGTGGGCAGATACTTCGCGGCAATAGATATATGTGTGATTTTACTTTTGATTTTCTCAGGAACTACTATACAGATTTACACCATTGAACCAAAAGGCATGACCCTGAACCAAGGGCTACCTCTTTGCCAAATGTGGCCCCCGCTTGACGAATCAGCCCTGAGACCTTCAAGATAGGAGCAGACTGGAGTTGGCCATAAGTTTAGAAAATTTCGAGAAGATTCGTCAACCGGCGCCAAAGTTATTCCAAATAGAATGTTGCAGATTTCCTATGGAAAATAGGTCCTACCTATAACTACATTCTGGCGACCGCCAGTAGGTAATACATATATATATATTTTTATTTTTTTCTCAAAAAACTGAAGTCGTGGAACACCTCTTAGTTGAAAGATGTTATTTATTGCAGATCACAAAATTCTCCTACGCGTTTCGAACCAAACGTTCCTGTTCACGGTAGTCTTTAACATTTGTCCCTTTTCCCTTTCACTATTTATAGCTTGGCACCTTTCCACCCTTTCTAGTGCATTATGGGCATTGTGGTTTATTCGTTACATATTCAACTCACTTTATTTTCATTTATAGTTGTAAAACATGTGTTTGCATGCATGTCTGCAGCAATATGATGCTGGTGGTTGGATTTTGCATATCTGCAACTTGTGTGCGCACGCGACATTTAGATCGAGTTTTGCGCAATTATGCATTATGCACAAAGGATCATATGGCATTGGTCATCGTTACCAAGGCTGATCCTAATTGCAGATTTTTGGCACAGTGACTGTTAAAGGTATATTACCTACTGGCGGTCGCCAGTAGGTAGTTATAGTTAGGACCTACTTTCCATAGTAAATCCACAACATTCTATTTGGAATAACTTTGGCGTTGATTCATCTAGTGGGGGCCGAGAAAAAAGGGGGGTCCCAAAACGTGTTTTCCCTATGCAATTTTGCATAGGGACCTTTAGCCAGGGCTACAGCCCGAACGGCTAAACGAAATTACACCAAAATTGGCAGAGAGGTACAGTTTGGTGCGCAGATTGTGCTTTTTGTTAAATGTTGTAAATCCGTTCAGTAGTTTCTGAGAAAATTACAAGAAAAATCGTAGCGATATCTTGAGACAGAGTTCTACACGCGGACGGAGATCCGTTCAATTACGAGCGCGAGCTGCATGCTGATTGGCTGTGAACGGTCTGTCAACACTCGAAACCAGGAAGTGTTGGCGGCCATGTTGTGCCTCGGTAGAACCGAGTCACAAGAAGACAGTAAAACAAAGTTGAGAAATAAGGGAAGGGGGCAGGCTAGAAACATTCTGACCCTTTACGCTTGCTCAGGGGGTCATACATGGATGTTTAGGCTCTTTTTTAAAAAAAAGAAAAATCTTGGCGTACGCGTACGGAAATACGTACAATTACGAGCAGGAGCTGCATGCTGATTGGTTGTCAATACTCCAAAACAGGAAATGTCGGCAGCCATCTTGTTTGTCGCGAGAGCCGAGTCACAAGAAAACAGTAAAACAAAGTTGAGAAATAAGGAAAGGGGGCAGGGTAGAAACATTCTGACCCTATAGTCTTGGTCAGGGGGGTGGCACATGGATCTTTAGGCTCAATTTTAATAAAAAAAAAAAAAATGGCGGGGTACTCATGCAGTACTTGTACGCGGTGGAAAAGGTGAAAAGAAACTAGAAGTCCGTTTTGTTCATTAGGTCCCAGGTGGGCAAATTACGGGGGCAATTTTTAGAGCTATATTTCCATGACAGTATGTAAAACTTTCCTTTTTTTTTTCCTGCATCAGTTGTACTCTCTACGCATGCGCAGCCTTGTTTGCAAGTGCACTTTTTTTTCTTTTTCTTCAAGTTCGCCAAGCAAACCTTTCCTGATTTTAGGTATTAAAATGTGTGTCCTCCGGTGGTATACTTTTGTAATATATTAATAAACATATTGTATGTATATTTATTTGAAATGTAGTGTCGAGGCGATAAACGTTGATTACATACTCCGTCCAACCGCCATTTTAGTAGTTTTCCTCTGTTATTTTTATTATACCTGTTACTTTCATTTTACCCTGCGCATGTTTTCTCTGTGATCAATGAGATTTCGTACCACAGATACCACGGTGTTTGTCCTTGGCCTCCTATCTTATCAGACGTGGTCACACGTATACCTAATTTGAAGGACGTAAGGCACAGGCATTACAACACGTGTTGGTCAACAAAAAAACATTATTAAGATTATGCGTTTATCATGTGTGGTAAATGCATACTAGTTGTAAAAGCATGTGTGCAAAAGAGATATGCGTGCTAATGGTTTTGTGGTGACGATCATGCGTGCTTATGAACCGGGTCTGGGCGTGGTGCAGTCTAGGGTACCAGGCGGAGAGGCACGCAGCTGCACTCATACAATATAGAAGTAATATAGGACTTTTAAAACTTAAAAAAAATTATTCCATAATTATCCTAGATTATGATGTTTAGGGAGCGCTTATCTGTATGAAGCTTGGTTATTATCATTTACGTATAGGTGTCTGAGGGAGGGAAAAGAAGTCTATGTGAATGGCGAGGATTGCACAATAGTACCAGATCACTCCTTAATTTGTAGACACATACAATTGCATGGCTCTTGTATACAAGATTCGCCTAATTTGGAGTTTTGAAAGGTAGTCCGACACCTGCTATCATAACAATGTTCAGTTTACTAGAAACGGGAGTTATTTACTTTGAAATAATGGAGATTGTTGTGCAATGTTAGCAGGCATCACCTACATGATTACGGTAACTGAGCGTGTGGTTTGATTGAAAAAAAGTTGTGTTAACTCCTCTGCATGGGAAGCTGGATGTTTCCATCTGGCTGTCGATTTCGACCTCAAAAGCAGAGTCAACCAAATGAGTCGTATAAGAGCGCTATTGTCTCAAAAAGAGGTCGCTCTTATGCATGGGAAGCTGGATGTTTCCATCTGGCTGTCGATTTCGACCTCGAAAGCAGAGTCAACCAAATGAGTCATATAAGAGGTCGCTCTTATATCTGGTACAGAAACATTTTTCCTTCATGTAGCAAACACCCGCACAGAAGTGCATGATTTATTAAATACAGACGTGCTCTTGAATTTTGGGGAGTTAATTTAGAGGATCTTTAATGTGTCCTTGACTACGGGGATACCTTACTTTTTTAAAGTTAGAAGCAGTGGCCTTGTGACTTCTGTAGAAAGTATATTTGGTGTCTTTTTGGGATTTTTTCATTCGATTTTTTCCAGCATCTTTGGTGGATTGCGCTTAATACTCGCATTAGTTGCCGGTGTGCTTTTATTAATTTGTTTACATAAATATGGATGCACATCTTGCAGCATACGACAATGTGTCCCGGCTGTTGATGGTTCGCAACCGAATGCTTAGTTATTACGGAGCGCTGCCTATGGCTACATTGAGTGCAGCTTATGGATTATCGTTTCGATTTTCCTTTTTCACATGCGTTCAACCTGTGTTCCATTGCCTGAGCTGTGATTTCGACTGGGCCCTGGATGTGTGTCTCTGCAGTACGGTGTCTCCCAACGCGGATTATGACCAGCTGATGAGCCCCTTAGTGGTTCATGACGTGCTCTGTTCTGGTGGCGGGATTAAGGCCTTAGCAGCGACACATGGAATAATGGGACCTTGGAATGTTTTAGCAGCGGCGCATGACTTCTAGGCACACAGTTACATTGAAGATGACCCGAGTTTTCCTCCGATGGTGATAGAGGCTACGGGCGTTGAGGAACATGTATGTTCATTCCCACTATTGCATTGGATGGCTGAAATGTTTTCAGATGAGAACAATTACTTCCTGTTGGAGGCTGTTGCTACATACTGTGCTTACATGCTGTTGGATTAAGAGCGAATAACTTTTTTGGGAAATGTGAACCTGACTCTGCTTTTTAGGCTTGGACTCTGCGTTCCTAATTCGCCCATGTTTATGTCACGTAGGCACTCACACCCTGTTAAGTTAGCATGGGTTTATTAGAAGCTTACACGCTATTTTTCCTTTCCTGCTCTACTTTGCACACAGCACGTACTTGTGATATTGTTTAGCGAAGGCTGAGTATTTTGCTTTATATGAGAATAATTTGGTATGCTAGATTTGTAAACTGCCTTGCTAGTTTTGTGTGTATAGTGAGAGCATGGAACATCAAGGTTATCTTGAAAACTGTGTCTGTTATTCAGAATGATCATCGCACGTTCGAGCCATAATACATATGCAGCTGTGGCCACCTCTGATACTTGCGCGTTTCATAATGCATTCTGGAGGCAAAGTTACACACAGTTGGAGAACATTCGTATCTTGACAGTTTGTGGAGCATTGACTGTGATCCACTACTGCTGAGTACCAGAGGTATGAGTCTGCCCATGTAATCTTATGAGACTTTCCGTAGTTATAAACTAATCTGCTAGGTAGGGAGGGTGAAATGTAGGTATATTTTAAATTTGTTTACCTTTAGCATTATAGGATGCTTTTTCCGTTTGTATTTCATAGAATAGTAACAATGCTGACAACCTTGTTTCTGATAATATGTTTGGTTGTAGTTTCTAAGGTACTGTGCATGAGATTATGGCATTAGAAATAAACATTTCAAAGTTGCACGTGTCTTTATTTACATCTTGTTTTGGACTGGTGTAAGACTATATTGAAAGAGTGTTCTTGTTATCCACTTTACTTCATGTAATCTAAGTCGCATGTTCTGGGTTCACTAGTCATTGGTGTTTTTGCTCTAGGGAGAAGAACCAATGAGTCACTGATTGCTAGTCTGGTAGGGGGTTTGTGTAGTAAGGTGGGTTTTGGTACACCGTAATTCACTGAGGTCCACAGTCTTTATGCACAGTTCTGTGTATGAGCAGAATTCCTGAACAGTAGTTACAACAAAAAGGCTCGATAAAGGGCTTGCACCTTGAATATGAATTTAAAATAGAAGAATAGTTGATATTTACAGCTAAGGAATGCAGCAATTAGAAGTGTGTATGTGTGGATGATGTGTAGATTGAGTGGAAGATGAAAAACATGAAAAATAAGAAAGGTTGGAGAGACTCAAACTACCCACTGCATTGTCAGTGAAGTGGATCTTTGGATGTCCAGGTCATTACTTAGACAGGGTGTTGGATTCCACAGTGGGAGCAAAAGAAACTAGTACCACATCTAAGGAAGAAAGCTAATGCATAAAGTACACAAAGTTGGGCAGATTTACAAGATCGTGGGAAAAATGATGCAAACGTGGCGCAAGGGGCTTGTAAACCTGCCGCAGTGTGTGGTAGAAAAGACGCAAGAAAGGACGGAAGTGTGCAAATTACCCACTGCTATTCATGGGCAGTATTTACCAAGAATGCTGAATAAAGTGCCTGCACTTTGAATTTGAATTAAAGAAGAATAATAATTAAATGAATTAAAGAAGAATAATTGATAAGCTCAGGCAAGAATGGTAGCAAGTAGGTGTGTGTATTTGCGGTTGTTGTGTTGATTGAGTGGAAGATGATTAAGGTGAAAAATTAGAGAGGTTGCAGAGATGCATAATTTCCATTTCTTTGTAAAGGAAGTGGGTGTTTAGTTTTCCGGTGCATATATGTATTCACTGAAAAAACATAAGTTTCAGGCACGTTATAGTTAAGAATTAGCATTTAAAAAACCTTGGAAATTCACTGAAAAAAACCATAGGCTTCAGCCACCATATAGTTAGGATTTAGCATTTAAAAAACCTTGGAAATTCACTGAAAAAACCATAGGTTTCACCCATGTTATAGTTAGCTGGGCATTTCTCTCATACAAAACCATTGAAATTCCCCCGTTATAGTTGGTTCAGCTGACTATAACTGGCGCGCCCGCAATGCACTGCTGATGACGTCACATATTACATCACTAATCACATGGTCAGTGACATCACTGATGACATCACTGATGACATCTCAAATGATACCTAGTATGAAAGCCCAAGGGGTGGTGGTCCCCGGGGCTCGGGGGCCTTAGAGGTCTCCCATCATTAATATCAAAGCCTCAGGGAAGTGGCGGTCCCCGGGGCTGCGGGGGGGCCGTGTGTCCCCCCGCTACCATATTTACTTTGCCCCGGGGGTTGGCGGTCCCTGGGGCAGTGTGGGGGAAGATTGGGGCCCCCCCCACACATTTTTGAATTATGCCCCCGGGATTTGGTCCCCCCGGGGGCTAATTTGAAAAAGCAGACGGGGTTTTTAAAAAAAAAAAAAAAAAAAAAAAATTGGGTCTTGGGGGTTCTTGTGGGACCACCCTGAGCAGGCCTAGGGGGTCAGGGTGTTTCTACTCTGCCCCCTTTTTGCGTTCTGCATGTTTGTTTTTCTGCTTTCTTGTGCCTCGGTTCTACCGAGGCACAAGATGGCTGCCAACACTTCCTGGTGTGGAGTGTTGACAGCCAATTAGCATTCAGCTCGTGCTCGGGAAGGTACGAGTACTGTAAGCTCCTCAAGATATACTTATGATTTTACTTTTGATTTTCTCAGGAACTACTGAAAGGATTTACACCATTTAACAAAAAAGGTGATCTGCGAACCGAACTCTACCTTTTTGCCAAATTTGGTGTAATTCCGTTCAGCCGTTCGGGCTGTAGCCCCGGCTAAAGGTCAAATGGAAAACTGCATGGGGAAAACACGTTTTGGGACCCCCCCCCCTTTTATCTTGGCCCCCTCTTGACAGATCAACCCCAAACTTAGAGGAAAGGAGCAGAGCATTCCGCGAAGATTCGTCCACCGGCGCCGAAGTTATTCCAAATAGAATGTTGCGGATTTCCTATGGAAACTAGGTCCTAACTATGACTACCTACTGGCGAGCCAGTAGGTAATATGTATATATATATTCACTGAAAAAACCATAGGTTTCAGCCACGTTATAGTTAGGAATTAGCATTTAAAAAACCTTAGGAATTCACTGAAAAACCCGTAGGTTTCACCCATGTTATAGTTAGCTGGACATTTCACTCATGCAAAACCTTTGAAATCCCCCCGTTATAGTTAGTTCAGCTAACTATAACTCGTGCGCCCGCAATTCACTGATGATGACGTCACATATTACATCACTCATGACATGGTCAGTGACATCACTGATGACATCACTGATGACATCATCCTTCTGAAAGACTGGCAGACCTCCTCGCACTGTAATATAACGTTTAATACACATATTCAAAAATAGAAACTAAAATCTTCAAAAAAATGGAGATTCCAGTAGCAGTTACAACAACCTATTCAGTAATTCCACCATCTATATACACATCCACTCATTCACCAACAGTTCTTTATAGTCACTCATACATGTACCCACTCATCATATGTACTCATACACCTATATATCCTGTTACACACCGATACTCATCCATAGAGTTACTCACACACATACTCACACATGCAAATAAACTATCAAACATCCATTTACTTGCATATACAGCTATACACACACCACTACACTTACTTCTACAGAAACGTACACATACTTACTCGCTTTAACAATCACTTCTAGGAACACATACTTATTTATACAGGAACTCTTCCAAACTGTCACTCTCACATATACTCACTTATATACATCAATACTCACATATACTAGTTTAAAACATATGTAGTTACTCATAAAGACACTATTGAGACAGTCAATCACTCACTAACACACCCATACACATACTCATCCAGCCATACAGTCCTGCACACATGCTGTCTTCAAAACACATAGTGACTCACTCATTCATGCATCTATACTCTAAGTAATATACCCCACCAAACCATACAGACAGTCATACTGATACTCAAAAAACAAACTAATAACCCATATACACACTCATGTAGGTACTCACCAACCCATGCAGCCACCTATACATAAAGTGAGACACTGATACAGATATTTAAATATTTAAACATTACTGTTGTTATTGTTATTGTTATTGTTATTTTTGATTTGTAGCGCGCCCAATCACCTACAGGTCTCTAGGCGCTCGGAAATCGATGGTAAGAACAATAACTTAGCAGACACAGAAGAGGCATCCACTAGTCTATATAGCACTCATGGATCTTCTAAACAGCAATGTTTTTAACACCCGTCTAAAGCGTAGGAGATTATCTTCCCTGCGCAGCGGCTCAGGTAGTGCATTCCACAGCTGAGGAACTAACACAGAGAAGGCTCTCCCTCCCTTAGTCACCAGTTTGTACCGGGGACAGACCAGTAATTGAGAATCTGAAGATCTTAGAGTTCTCAATGGACTGTACACCACCAGGCGATCTTTGATGTAGGCGGGTGCCAGACCATAGATTGCCTTGTGAGCTATGCATAGATTCTTAAATTCCGCTCGCTCTTTGATAGGGAGCCAGTGCAGGCTCTGTAACAGGGGAGATGCTCTCGATCGTCTTGGTAGCCTAAAAATAAGACGTGCCGCATCGTTCATAACAACCTGTAACCTATGTATCAGGGTTTTTGGCAGGCCAAGGTAGAGGGCATTTCCGTAATCTATCCTCGAGATCCCGGTGGCTGCTACGATTGAGCGCATCATGGATTGGGAGAGCATGGGGGCTAGCTTCCGTAGCTGCCGGATGATGTTGGTGCAGCTTCCCACCACAGAAGAGATCTGACTGACCATCGATAAATCGCAGTCCAGTTTGATCCCCAGACTCTTTACATTCAGGCTAGGTTTTGGAGCCGGGCCTAACTCCGCGGGCCAATAGAGGTCACCCCAAGGTGAGGTGGCAGATAGAATCACCAATACCTCAGTCTTATCTGGGTTGATTTTCAAAAGATTTCCCGTCATCCATTGGACCGTGTACCTCAAGATGTTCTGGGTTTGGAGTTGTGCGGCGCTTGTGTTATCGACACTCAGCAACAGCTGAGTGTCGTCCGCATAGTTAAACACTGTACAGCCCATGCTCGCCAAAGAAGCAATCAGAGGTTGCAGGTAGAGATTAAATAGAGGTGGGGACAGGGCGGAGCCCTGAGGCACCCCACATTCTAACGTCCCCACCTCGGAGATTTCATCCCCAAGTTGTATCCTTTGGGTCCTTCCCGAGAGGAAGGATTGCAACCAACTGAGGGCCCGGCCTTTGATGCCAAAATCACTCAGTCTCTCCAGAAGCAGCGCATGGCTGACGGTATCGAACGCCGCTGAAAGGTCTAACAAAATCAGGGCGCTCGGTTTCGTACCGTTATTACTCGTTAATACATGTATTCACTAAGATACACTTAATAAGTCAGTTATACAATCAATTTTACAAAAACAACATCCATTTAGACACTTATTTACCCATTTATTTTTCAATAGACCTTTAGATATACATATATAAAAAATATTTATTTTTCAGAAAGAAACACATTCACTGGATGATGTCATCAGTGATGTCATTTAAGATGTCATCAGTGATGTCATGAGTGATGTCGCTGATCATGTCATGAGTGATGTAATATGTGACGTCATCAGCAGTGCATTGAGGGCGCGCGAGTTATAGTTAGCTGAACTAACTATAACGGGGGAATTTCAAAGGTTTTGTATGAGTGAAATGTCCAGCTAACTATAACATGTGTGAAACCTATGGTTTTTTCAATTAATATATATATTTGTGGAGAGTGCCTGCGAATAATAAAAACCTGCGGTGTTGAAAAGTAGCCCTCGAGTGCTGTTGTCTTCTTGTGAGTCGAGAGGATTTGGAGCGTTATATATATATATATATATATTACCTACTGGCGGTCGCCAGTAGGTATATATAGTTAGGATTTTTTCTCTATGGGTTTTTTGAAAATTCTATGTCTAATAACTTTGGCGTTTGTGGACGGAATTGGCTGAAATTTTCAGGAAAATGGCACATTTTGTTTCTGAGCAGCCCTTGAAAATTTGGGGGGGGTTCGTCCAGTGGGGGCCGAGAAAAAAGGGGGGTCCCAAAACGTGTTTTTAACATTGAGTTTTCCATAGGGCGGTTGGCCTCACTTTTAGCCCGAACGGCTGAATGGATTTGCACGAAACTTGGCAAAATTGTAGGGACTGGTAGCCCGATGTGCCTTTTGTAGGTCTCAATATATGTGCTCCAGTGGATTTTGAGAAATTAACGTTTAAAAAAAGATATATATCTGTAACAGCGGACCGGGCAGCGCACTGGTTCGCGGACTTTTCGCGCAACGGAGCTTTGTGAAGCGAAGCTGATTGGTTCTCCGGCGTCTGTCAACATTCCAAACAGTCCGTAGCGGCCGCCATCTTGTCTCTCGGTAGGATCGAGAGACAAGAGGAGGTCAAAACAAAGGGGGAAATAACTATAAGGGGGCATAGTAGATCCTCGCTGACCCCCTAGGTTTGATGTGGAGGTTTTAAAAGGGCCCCGCGGGGCAAAAAAAAAAAATAATAATAATAATTGAACGGCTGAATGGATTTGCACGAAACTTGGCAAAATATTAGGGACTGGTAGCCCGATGTGCCTTTGCTAGGTCTCAATATATGTGCTCCAGTGGATTTTGAGAAATTAACGTTCAAAAAAAGATATATATCTGTAACAGCGCTCCGCTTCGCGTAACGGAGGTTTGCGAAGCTGATTGGTCATTCTGTCACTGGGCTATAGTTGGGCTACATCTGGCTGATATTTGGGCTACATTTGTTTTTTTGTGTGTCTGGCGGCCATCTTTGGGCTACATTGGGCTACATTGGGCTTCATTGGGCTACATTCGGCTAATTAGCAAATAGCTCATCGCAAACTAGGAATGGTAAAGAATCGCTATTTATTCCTTAAAGTTCGCTATTTAGGAAATGCAAATAACTTTGATGATACATATGGCGGTTCATCTCTAACAAGATAAGAAGCATAGGGATACATTTATGATGACTGGCGCATCACCAGGGATGTGTTAGTCATTCTGTGCCGCTGTTCCGTCACCTATGGTGTGCTGCATTTACAATGCGGCGCATCATGGGGCAAAAACAGCACAGATGCGTGATGTATCTGTGCCGTAAAGGTGGCGCATTGCTGGAGTTGTATCGCAAGTGTGATGAAGCTCCAGCAAGGGTCGGGGGTGCCCCTGTCGCAGGGTTTCTGTTCTCACACAGAACTGTGGACAGAGGATTGGAACCTCGGCGAATTAGGGTGTCCCAAAACTCACGTTAGTAATCAAAAACTCCTTAGCAAGCTAGGTACAGTGTCACATTGGATATAACAAACTCTCAATGTTTAGACAATCCAGAATATGAACTTATAGTACCTCAGGATACGTGGAACTCATGAACAGTCGGTCGTTATAGATTTCTTAGAAACCAGAACATGGAGTTAAGAAGAACAGATGTGTATTTGAAATGTTTATTTACTAATGCCGTCTTCTCAGGCGTAGTACCTTAGATAATAAAAGTACACATATTATCAGTAGCAAAATTACCAGCATATTTACTAGTACATAAAAAGTGAATGGTGATAGTATGTTAACATGCTGTAAATGAATAAGAGTTAGCAACACTTATAAGCAGCCGCGGGCCGTGGAGGGAGTTACGGTGAGGCAGGGAGGCGGGGAGGGGGAGAAGCAGGGTGGAGAATACAAGTACACATATTATCAGTAGCAAAATTACCAGCATAGTTACTAGTACATAAAAAGCGAATGGTGACAGTATGTTAACATGCTGTAAATGAATAAGAGTTAGCAACACTTATAAGCAGCCGCGGGCCGTGGAGGGAGTTACGGTGGGGCAGGGAGGCGGGGAGGGGGAGGGGCAAGGTAGAGAGGGCTCCACCCTGCTTCTCCCCCTCCCCGCCTCCCTGCCCCATCGTAACTCCCTCCACGGCCCGCGGCTGCTTATATCTCACCCTCCCTAATACACATATTATATTATTTGCTAAGAAGGTCTCTTTGTGTTGGTTTAGGGCGTGCCCATACTTTAGTGTCTTAGATTTGAAGGAATCACATCAGCATACACCAGCTCTCTCTTCATGTGAACCGCATCAACTGTTGTGTATGTGTGTTCGGCAAAGCAATATAAAACCCGCCTCATGCCCAGAATTGGCAGAAGTTGCACTTATGTTATGAGTATGAAGTCGTGGAGATCAGACCTCATAACAATTCTGTATCGTGTTGTTCTTGAAACTTTAGCACTCGCTGTACAGATATAGTTTAACAAGTAAAGCAGATAGTAGACCAATAACATATTATTCTCATGTAAACCACGATGAACTACTAGGTGGAAAGCTAAAGCAACAACTAAGTGTCGTGTGCAGAAGTTGCAAAAAAGGAAAAATGGCGTTTAAACCGGTAATGAGCCCATGCTAACTTAACACAGTGTAAAGATATCCAGGACCTAGATGACACCTCCTCATGATCCGGAAACGAACTGAATAAGATAATAGAAGTGCCATCTCATGAGAGCAGATTGCAAGTTTATATGTGGACGGTCCGCAAGGTAAAGCATTAAAAACTAGGAAAATTTAATGCTAAAGAAAAATAAAACAGCCAAGTACTTTATCGAGTCTTAAGCCAATAGGCAAGGTAAATAATAAAAACTTGACAAATAAGTCAATGAATTGTCAATGAAATGCTAGTACTCAGCATATCAAACATGAAAAAGGTCTATGACATAACTGTGTATGCAAAATAAGCTGCAACAGCCTCCAATAGGAAGTCACCGTCTTCATCCGAAAACAGTTCAGCCATCCAATTTAAAAGCGGAAAAGAACATACGTGCTCTCCCAGCACCGGATCCTCTATCACCATCAGAGGACAGCTCGGTGGGTTTTCAAGAAAGCTCTGTTCCAAGAAAGACAGGATTCTATGCACGGCCCAAGAGATGAAAGAGATGCTTGAAATCACAGTGAGCACCCACAAAAAAGTCGAACAAATCCAAGAAGCATTACTTAATCTCCAAATAGAGGGAAATAAGATGGCATTGCCCCTATCAAACAGGCAAAATCGACCTGACAGGAACCTCAATCAGCTAACGGAAGAAGAAACGCTATCCTTACTTCGGGAATACGAAAACACCGACAAAGTTAGAGGGGAGAAAATCAAAACAGTCCGGATCGATGCTAACAGAATAGCAAGAGTCAATGAAAGGAAAACCAATCTTAACAACCTACAACAAATACAACTAACTGCGAACTCACAGAACGAGGTCACACAGAGCACAGGGAAACCGCTAAAATGCCTACTCCTTAATTGTAGATCGGCAGCAAAACACGCATCAGATATTGCTGACCTTATCATGGACAAAGAAATTGATGTGTCAATTCTGACGGAAACGTGGCTATCAGAATCCTCATCTCCATATATGGACCTACTAGTTCCCCCACAGTATAGGATTGTGAGACTCGATAGGCCAAAAAAGTTAGGAGGGGGGGTCGCCTGCATTTACAGATCTGAAATAGAAGTAAAACTAATTCCATCAGAACCACTTGAATCCTGCGAACACCTAAATCTCAGGATAAGATCAGAAGATAATCAAAAATGCAATCTTCATGCACTCTACCACCCTCCAGGTAATAACACTACCTTCATAGACAAGTTAATGGAAATCATCACCAGCGAAGACAACTCAGAAACTAATAACATTGTCCTGGGGGACTTTAACTTACACTGGGATGATAAAGACGACAAACAGGTCAACGCTCTGAAAGAACTTCTAACAGAGTTAAATCTTAACCAAGCATGCACAGAGCCAACACACGAAAAAGGAGGCACGATAGACTGGATAATATCAAAAACTAACAATACCTCAATCATATCAATTGAGCCATGCGACTGGTCAGATCACCATGCCATAACCTTCCTGATAAACAATCTGAAACGGAACAAGACCTTACAACCCACCAGACATAAGAAATGGATGCGAGACATGAAAGATCCGAATATGGCCTTATTAGTGGAAAGCTGTGAGAAGAAATTGATCCCACCAAACAACTTGCAGAGCGTAGAGGAACTTACTGACCATTACACTAAAACAGTAACGAATATAGTCAACACTACGATGCCACTAAAAATGAAAAGAGTCACAGAGAAGACAAAAAACCCATGGTTCAATGAAACACTTAATGAAGAAAGGAGGAAACTAAGACTAGCGGAAAGGAAATGGAGACAACGACCATCATCACCTGAACTGAAAGCACTCAGAAGAATAAGAAGCGAATATAACAAAAAGGTACTAAACTCCAAAAAAGAATTTATCAGATCTGAACTAGATAACGCCAAAAACAGACCGCGGAAATTATTCGAGATTCTAAAACAACAATCCAATAAATTAGCTAAAACCAGCCAAGAAACCACAAAAACGCAAATAAGCTGTGAAGAATTCTCAACATTCTTCACAGAAAAGGCAAGCAAGTTGGAAAGAGAGCTCAGGAAAGAAGCTGACAACATTGGCAATACGTACAGACAGAATCCCATTATCACCGTAGAAAACACCATTGAGAGGACTAAAAACAAGGCACAATGGGAGAACTTCAAACTACTGGATCAGAATAACATAGCCAGAACACTATCTGACATCAAACCTAACAATCACTATAATGATCCACTACCATCTAAATGTGTCAGAGAAATAAACCACATTGTGATTCCCATCTGGACGAAAATAATAAACGCCTCTCTATCACAAGGGATCCTTCCAGACTGCCTAAAAACAGGTCAAGTCGTCCCTATCATCAAGAAACCGACAGCGGACCCAGCAGATCCAAACAACTTTCGCCCAGTGACCAACATCCCTATACTTGCCAAACTCATAGAGAAATGCGTACAAAAGCAACTAAATCAACACATAGCTAATTTCTCGCTACTAGACGACTGCCAATCAGGATTCAGGTCAGGACATAGCACAGAAACAGCGATCCTGCATATTGTTGATGATGCACTACAGGCACTGGACCATAATCAAACATGTCTACTTATCCTTCTGGACCTATCATCAGCATTCGACACGGTAAATCATGAAAAATTACTGAAACGACTCCATGACAGGATGGGAATGGCTGGACATGTGCTTAAATGGTTTGAATCATTCCTGCAGAATAGAACGCAAAGATTCCTGGTCAACCAATCACTCTCACCAACATGCCCTAATTCAATTGGAGTTCCACAAGGCTCTACATTATCGCCATCACTGTTCAACCTTTACATCGAACCACTCACTGAAATCCTCAGAAAGTCGAAAATATCCTACCACATGTACGCGGATGATACCCAGATATATATCAAGATCACATCCAGGGAAGATATCTCGAGAATGAATGAGACATTAAAATTGACACTACGATGGCTAGCTGACAACCATCTAAAACTAAACACACAAAAAACGGAATTCTTGCTAATATCCCCACCGAAGATACACACACAAGTGAAGGAATGGACCAACATGATTACAGCATTAAATTGCACCCCTACCCTAGTGGGCTCAGCGAAATCACTAGGAATCACACTAGATGAGAATTTAAACATGAAATCCCATATCAACACAATGGCAAAAAGCGCCCGCTACCATCTGAACTACATCAGAAAAGTGAAACCATTCATATCCAAAGCAGACCTCAAACTGGCAGTTCAGGCTCTTGTTATCGCGAGGATTGAATATGGATGTACGACGCTAGCGGGGCTTCCAAAAATTTCAACAGCACCCCTGAAGGCATGTCTCAATGCGGCGGCAAGACTAATCACTGGATCAAGGAAATTTGACCACATTTCGCCACACTTGAAGGCATTAAATTGGTTGCCATACGAAGCCAGAATCCAGCTAAAAATAGCATGCATAACTCATAAGGCACTCCACCACAAGACACCCAACTACCTTGCTCAGAAAATTAAACTATCTGGAGGGAACAGACCAGCCAGGAGCACAAAGGAGCTTATGTTGAGACCTGCCATCTTCCGGAAGAAGAAAACTTACGACAGAGCTTTCTCAGGAGCAGCACCTAGAATCTGGAATTCACTTCCTTCTAACATTAGAAAGATTGAAAACACTATATCCTTTAAGAGGGAAACTAAGATCTTCCTAATGAGTAAATTCCTTCCATAGTCAGAATATAGGAAGACAGAAGGCATGCGCAATGGCAGGAATTGAAACAGACTCAGAAAATAAACATTCAGGATCGTCGGATTCAGTTACACTTTATATTGTGCTATGTATTAAGTCATGGTTCGTACTTATGTTGATATAATCTATATTCCTGTAGAAATTTGTTCTTATATTTTATGTGCCATATATATACCTACCTCCTAATGTTGTGAAAGTTGCTACTACGATACAGATTAGAACTACCTCATGTAATGTGAAGCGCTCTGATACCCAAGGGTCTTGTTCGCGCTATACAAAACTCTAAATAAATAAATAAATAAATAAATAAATAAATAAAGACTGTGCTGCCGCCAGTAAATTCCAGGGACCAAGTAGTCCATGCATCAATGCCACAGCCATAATCCTTTCGCCAGGACAAACCAACTCGTGAGTAATGATAGGAGTCATCAGCTGATTAAAGTCGACGTCAGGAGAAACCGGTCCGCAGAGACACAAATCAATGGCCCAATCGAAATCACAGGTCAGGCAGTGAAATACAGGCTGGACACAGGTGAAGTAGGAGAACCGAAAAGATAATCCATATGCCGTGCTTAATATCGCCAACGGCATTGTGCCATAATATTCTAGCATGCGATTGCGGAACAGTGTCAGCAGCTGCAGGGTCGGAGGTTGCATAGGAGGGACATCCATATTTAAAAATGTAAAAAAGCACAAGAGCGTCTGCTGGTAATGCAAGTAAAAATGCCAATCTACGAACCAGAGTGCAGAAAATACAATGAAAGGAAGCAGGGATGACTCCAAAGATTTTCTCAAATGAAGTCACGAGACCACTGGTAACAACTTTAAAAAAGTGTGCCAGGGACTTTGTGGAGGATGCGTTAAAGATAGTCGGAAACATGTTGCTGAAATTGAAAGGCAAATCTTAATTGAAAAGGGTGTGCACCTCTGTATGGGTGTTCGCTATGTGAAGTACGAAAGTTTCACGGGCCGAACTCAAGGCCACCTCTCTCTGAGACAAAAGAGCTCTTATTCTTGCCATGCTGTTGAAACGTGTCCCAAGGTTGGTATTTGTGGCCAGATTGAAAACTCCCTATGTTCATGTGTGGGAGGAAATAGAACATTTCTGCAGCAAATAACCCGTTCACTTACTGTTACGATAAAAGGAATACTTTTAATTAACTCAGAACAATCTTCATTATTGAGCATCAAATAACTACCATTTTCCAACAACTTGAACGTGGGGATGATAGCAGGAACTGGCGTGCCTTGCAACACGCAAGCCATATTTGGTCGGTGTTTGTTGCATGAACCGTGTAACTGTATGTGCCTACACATTAGTGAATGATCTGGCGTCTCAGTGCATTCCTCTCCATTCAGATAAACTTCTTGATCATCTTTGAAACATCTGTATGTGTATGGAAGCGACCAGACCTCATGAAGAAAAGCACTACCTAAAGGTTCATAACGACCTATTGGTATATATTTCATACAATTTGAAAACTTATATAAAGCAAAAGGCAGCGTTATTAAACCGTGGATAAGGCATGTTGCCAAAAAACCCGCAATCCTCTGCTGATGATGTCACTGAGCATGTCATGAATGATGTAATATGTGACATCATCAGCAGTGGATTACGGGTAATGGTATCTCTAGTTTACTCCCTTATAGCTGTGTTTCTTTTAACATAAGTGTCTGTTTCCTTCCCTTATACTTACTGTTTTTGGTTCGCTTCCGGTTCGCGTACCGGCGAGCGAACTAGGAAGCGAACTAAGAGAAATAGAGGTTGGCACAGTTCCAAATATTGTACCAATTTTTTAATAACGGGGAGGTAGTTCTGAAAAGAACTTTTTTTTTTTTTTTCTGAACATTTTTTTACTGTTTTTGAATTTTTCGGAACAGTTTTATATTTTTGGGGGTTTTTCTTGGAGGGGGCAATGAAAACGATTCATTGTAAAGGGCTCAACAGGAGCAACAAAACAAAAAAAAGAAGTATTTATTATTTTGGGCGTTTCGGACAAACTTGCATATGATAGTCAATAACTCTGTTGATCAGAGTGATGCTTTTTTCTCCGTAGGAAATGAATCCATCGCAAAATGCGCAGATGTGTTTTACATCACCAAATCTCATTTGTATATTTGGCACCATCTCCCTGCCCTCTGGTCCCGTTACTTCCGGTACAACAGATCTTCTGGCCATAATAGGGAGATTATCTAGGTCGTTCCGAAACTGTGCAGCACTGTAGTTGTTAGGATGCCACCTAGTCATATGGCGATGCATTGTGTAGTTTCCGAAACTGTATTTTTTGTCGGTCCCTCTGGACAGTCTATCTTGACATATAAGGCAAGTTACGTATCTTGCATTTACTTTTTTCTGACCTTTGGGAATTTTAAAAAATTGCCAAATGAAGTTTTCTTTCCGGTGAGACGTCCTGGGCTGCTCAGGCAAAAACTGCCTCTCTTCGTGCTCGTCCTCCTGTTCCTCTTCTTCTTCTTCTTGTTGAATTACAACTTGAGCAGGTGGTCCACTCTTCCTTGGATGTGGTGGAGGTGGTGGGGAAGCACCAGCTGAAGCTACTAAAGAAGCCATTGCTCAGTGATCACAAAGGGTCTTTCTCTCACAATGATGAAAGTCAGAGTGAGGAAAGAAGGAGGGATTTTCATCATTTGGGAAAAACAAGAGTTCTCAACCAATCAAAAGTGTTCATTTTAGATTATATGACCTAGTCTTACATCATTAGGAAACCAAAAGTGAAATGAACCAATGAAAAGTGTTATTACCAAGTCACATGACTTGCTGTGTTTACGTTAAGCGCTTTGCAGGGCCTCCCGGTTTGCTTCCAGAAACCTGCGCTTTGCGACTCGCTTCGCGTACCAGTTCGCTAACGTAGCACGTCATATGACGTATCACGCGACAACGTGAAACGTCATGCGGACGGGAGGCGTCACGATGTTGTTTTCTAACGCGGCACTTGCGGTAAAGAAACGTTTACCGGCTCGCGGTCTATTTCGCGGCATCAAGGTCAGCTAACGGGAAGCTTCCCGATTCGCGAAGCGGGAACGAAGAAAAAAAAATATTTAAAAAATAAATTATTCATAAACATATAAAATATATTTTTGGATTTAAAGAAGAATACATTTTACAGCTACAGATATTAGCTGTTAAAAAACCAATGAAATTCACAGAAAAAACCATAGGTTATAGACCATATATAGTTAGGAATTAGCATTTACAAAACCTTGAAAATTCACTGAAAAAACCATAGGTTATAGACCATATATAGTTAGGAATTAGCATTTAGAAAACCTTATTTTACTCACACAAAACCATTGAAATTCCATATATAGTTAGTTGCACTAACTATATATCGCGCACCCGCAATCCACTGCTGATGATGTCACATATTACATCATTCATGACATGGTCAGTGACATCACTGATGACATCACTGATGACATCTCAAATGACATCACTGATGACATCACTGATGACGTCTCATTTGGCATCATTCTTGTGCTAATACGATAAACCTCTTCAGACTCTAATATAACCTTAGATACACTCAGTGTATACAGACACTCACACACTGCCACTCATCCATGGAGTTACTCACACACCCAGTCAGTCATGCAAAGAAACAATCTCACCTCCATTTCTTCAACTATACAGTTATACACACCTTACTTATTGAAACATATACTAACACATATTTACTCTCTTATACAATCCCTGATACAAGTTCACAATGATCGATACAACCACTCACTCAGTGGCTCTCATGCACAGTTATTTATATATGCCAACTCTCACATGTACTGTGTTTTACATATGTACTTACTATGACATGTAGCATTGAGATATCCATTCACTCATCAATACACTCATGCACACAGTCAACTGCCCATGTAGCTGTTTCCACATGCACTCTTGAACTCATACACCTAGTGAATAAACTGCTCACACATCTATGCACAGAGTCACACACCTTCCAGCCACCCCCACACAAACTCAATCTCCCATAGAAATACTTGGGCAACCAATTAATAACACATATAGCCTCTCGTATAGCTGATGATCAACACATGCAGCAGTTTACATCACAACAGACATAATGATGCACAAATTAAGACAGTTTAGTCACTAACCCATGCATTCAGTGAGACACATTTAATCACTCACTCATACAGTCAGTCACGCACCTACTAAATCCTTCATCCAGACACTTATACATCCACTCATTCTTCAATATCTAAGACATATTTTAACTTTACAGAAACATACAGTCACTGGATGTTGTCATCAGTGATGTCATTTGAGATGTCATCAGTGATGTCATCAGTGATGTCACTGACCATGTCATGAATGATGTAATATGTGACATCATCAGCAGTGGATTGCGGGTGCGCGATATATAGTTAGTGCAACTAACTATATATGGAATTTCAATGGTTTTGTGTGAGTAAAATAAGGTTTTGTAAATGCTAATTCCTAACTATATATGGTCTATAACCTATGGTTTTTTCTGTGAATATATATATATATATATATATATGTTATACCAATTGCCCCAGCTTTGAGAGGGAACACGACCGTGCTCCGCCATCCGGCAGTGGAAATGCAGCCTGCACGCACTCGAGCTGATTGTTGCTTGGCCAACGCGTTTCGAGGTCCTACGCCTCTTCTTCATGGGCCGCTCTTGAGAAAACACACTGAGGCATCACATGGGGAAACATTTCCACTCTTTTTATTCTTCATGCACGCCCTCTGTTGGCGTTAGCTTGTGAGCAATACATGGTGCATGATGGGTGTCTGAGTTCCTCCTTGCGTGCATAAGTTATTTCCTTTCAGTAAGTTCAGTTCTTAATTTTCTTGTTTAAGAGCATTTGTTTTTTTCAGTGTTTTACAAACCTTAGTAGGGGTTCGAATGCTCTGCAGGCTTAATTAGCATATATGAGAACGGTGCTTGTGAAGGTCTCGATCCGTTCGAAACCCAAAGCCTCTGTCAGCTGGGATAACGTTTCTTCTCCAACTGAAGATGGTTCCCCTCTCCACGGCAGGACGGCCGTGTAAATGTGTTATACCAATTGCCCCAGCTTTGAGAGGGAACACGACCGTGCTCCGCCATCCGGCAGTGGAAATGCAGCCTGCACGCACTCGAGCTGATTGTTGCTTGGCCAACGCGTTTCGAGGTCCTACGCCTCTTCTTCATGGGCCGCTCTTGAGAAAACACACTGAGGCATCACATGGGGAAACATTTCCACTCTTTTTATTCTTCATGCACGCCCTCTGTTGGCGTTAGCTTGTGAGCAATACATGGTGCATGATGGGTGTCTGAGTTCCTCCTTGCGTGCATAAGTTATTTCCTTTCAGTAAGTTCAGTTCTTAATTTTCTTGTTTAAGAGCATTTGTTTTTTTCAGTGTTTTACAAACCTTAGTAGGGGTTCGAATGCTCTGCAGGCTTAATTAGCATATATGAGAACGGTGCTTGTGAAGGTCTCGATCCGTTCGAAACCCAAAGCCTCTGTCAGCTGGGATAACGTTTCTTCTCCAACTGAAGATGGTTCCCCTCTCCACGGCAGGACGGCCGTGTAAATGTGTTATACCAATTGCCCCAGCTTTGAGAGGGAACACGACCGTGCTCCGCCATCCGGCAGTGGAAATGCAGCCTGCACGCACTCGAGCTGATTGTTGCTTGGCCAACGCGTTTCGAGGTCCTACGCCTCTTCTTCATGGGCCGCTCTTGAGAAAACACACTGAGGCATCACATGGGGAAACATTTCCACTCTTTTTATTCTTCATGCACGCCCTCTGTTGGCGTTAGCTTGTGAGCAATACATGGTGCATGATGGGTGTCTGAGTTCCTCCTTGCGTGCATAAGTTATTTCCTTTCAGTAAGTTCAGTTCTTAATTTTCTTGTTTAAGAGCATTTGTTTTTTTCAGTGTTTTACAAACCTTAGTAGGGGTTCGAATGCTCTGCAGGCTTAATTAGCATATATGAGAACGGTGCTTGTGAAGGTCTCGATCCGTTCGAAACCCAAAGCCTCTGTCAGCTGGGATAACGTTTCTTCTCCAACTGAAGATGGTTCCCCTCTCCACGGCAGGACGGCCGTGTAAATGTGTTATACCAATTGCCCCAGCTTTGAGAGGGAACACGACCGTGCTCCGCCATCCGGCAGTGGAAATGCAGCCTGCACGCACTCGAGCTGATTGTTGCTTGGCCAACGCGTTTCGAGGTCCTACGCCTCTTCTTCATGGGCCGCTCTTGAGAAAACACACTGAGGCATCACATGGGGAAACATTTCCACTCTTTTTATTCTTCATGCACGCCCTCTGTTGGCGTTAGCTTGTGAGCAATACATGGTGCATGATGGGTGTCTGAGTTCCTCCTTGCGTGCATAAGTTATTTCCTTTCAGTAAGTTCAGTTCTTAATTTTCTTGTTTAAGAGCATTTGTTTTTTTCAGTGTTTTACAAACCTTAGTAGGGGTTCGAATGCTCTGCAGGCTTAATTAGCATATATGAGAACGGTGCTTGTGAAGGTCTCGATCCGTTCGAAACCCAAAGCCTCTGTCAGCTGGGATAACGTTTCTTCTCCAACTGAAGATGGTTCCCCTCTCCACGGCAGGACGGCCGTGTAAATGTGTTATACCAATTGCCCCAGCTTTGAGAGGGAACACGACCGTGCTCCGCCATCCGGCAGTGGAAATGCAGCCTGCACGCACTCGAGCTGATTGTTGCTTGGCCAACGCGTTTCGAGGTCCTACGCCTCTTCTTCATGGGCCGCTCTTGAGAAAACACACTGAGGCATCACATGGGGAAACATTTCCACTCTTTTTATTCTTCATGCACGCCCTCTGTTGGCGTTAGCTTGTGAGCAATACATGGTGCATGATGGGTGTCTGAGTTCCTCCTTGCGTGCATAAGTTATTTCCTTTCAGTAAGTTCAGTTCTTAATTTTCTTGTTTAAGAGCATTTGTTTTTTTCAGTGTTTTACAAACCTTAGTAGGGGTTCGAATGCTCTGCAGGCTTAATTAGCATATATGAGAACGGTGCTTGTGAAGGTCTCGATCCGTTCGAAACCCAAAGCCTCTGTCAGCTGGGATAACGTTTCTTCTCCAACTGAAGATGGTTCCCCTCTCCACGGCAGGACGGCCGTGTAAATGTGTTATACCAATTGCCCCAGCTTTGAGAGGGAACACGACCGTGCTCCGCCATCCGGCAGTGGAAATGCAGCCTGCACGCACTCGAGCTGATTGTTGCTTGGCCAACGCGTTTCGAGGTCCTACGCCTCTTCTTCATGGGCCGCTCTTGAGAAAACACACTGAGGCATCACATGGGGAAACATTTCCACTCTTTTTATTCTTCATGCACGCCCTCTGTTGGCGTTAGCTTGTGAGCAATACATGGTGCATGATGGGTGTCTGAGTTCCTCCTTGCGTGCATAAGTTATTTCCTTTCAGTAAGTTCAGTTCTTAATTTTCTTGTTTAAGAGCATTTGTTTTTTTCAGTGTTTTACAAACCTTAGTAGGGGTTCGAATGCTCTGCAGGCTTAATTAGCATATATGAGAACGGTGCTTGTGAAGGTCTCGATCCGTTCGAAACCCAAAGCCTCTGTCAGCTGGGATAACGTTTCTTCTCCAACTGAAGATGGTTCCCCTCTCCACGGCAGGACGGCCGTGTAAATGTGTTATACCAATTGCCCCAGCTTTGAGAGGGAACACGACCGTGCTCCGCCATCCGGCAGTGGAAATGCAGCCTGCACGCACTCGAGCTGATTGTTGCTTGGCCAACGCGTTTCGAGGTCCTACGCCTCTTCTTCATGGGCCGCTCTTGAGAAAACACACTGAGGCATCACATGGGGAAACATTTCCACTCTTTTTATTCTTCATGCACGCCCTCTGTTGGCGTTAGCTTGTGAGCAATACATGGTGCATGATGGGTGTCTGAGTTCCTCCTTGCGTGCATAAGTTATTTCCTTTCAGTAAGTTCAGTTCTTAATTTTCTTGTTTAAGAGCATTTGTTTTTTTCAGTGTTTTACAAACCTTAGTAGGGGTTCGAATGCTCTGCAGGCTTAATTAGCATATATGAGAACGGTGCTTGTGAAGGTCTCGATCCGTTCGAAACCCAAAGCCTCTGTCAGCTGGGATAACGTTTCTTCTCCAACTGAAGATGGTTCCCCTCTCCACGGCAGGACGGCCGTGTAAATGTGTTATACATATAATACAATACATGTGTATCCCAAATTATAAATATACTCAATACCATCAACAGTCAATTGTAAGCAAAACATACTCAACATGTGTGAAATTGATAACTAACACATTGCTGTCAAACATTAGTGTACTAACTGTTATGGAGCTTCTAATAAAAAAAGAGAAGAGAAGAAATGTACAATCTCTGTTTCTATGCGTTCCAGTGCCACATACCTAAATGCGCTATGGATCTCAATGAGATCTCTATGCGTTGTGCAGAAATAACTACAGACATATGCTCCATGTTACGCTTGTACAGCCGACTGTGAAGTGAAGCAACTACGTGGCCCGTGACACTGATCATGGGTTAGTATTGCTGGCGGACTCGTGCCCCCACCTTGGGTCCTGGCCTGGCCATACGCATGCACAAATATTTGGTCCCACTGTGTACTGTAGTATTTAGATATACTGAGGTAAAATGGCGAGATACCCAAATATTTAAATGAGTAAAACACCAGCGCTTGTGAGACCAACCACAGATTGTGCTACTCGGCGGACTAGTGCCTAAAATTCATCATTGTTGTTAAAGCATGATGTGGTTTTTGGAAGACAGTCAGATGTGCAAGGTTTCAGAAGCGAAGTGGTGATGCGAATTGGCCTCTACTCTCTAAAAAAAGCAAAAGGCGTCTACAAAACAAAACTCTATCATACTAAGACTCTATCTTAATACAACATAAAGTGCTCCAGTGTAATTAGAAGTCTCTTACCTCCTTAGAAGTGCAGAAACGGTCCTGATGAAGAAAAGGGTAGGGAACCCGTGTTGTGCCTTGAAAAGTGATGGGTCCCTTCCTTTCATCCTGTGAAAACATAAGATAAGAGTTACAGTTAAAATCAATATACATTGAAACCAATACTCCGATATACATTACTAAAGAAACAGTTCTAAGAAATATATCAACACGGTCCAGTAAAATGGAAGTAAAATATTTTAGTCCTCATGTAAATGAGTGGCTAATTCCTCATCCAAATATGCCCTCCCGGGAATATAGTCTCTAGTTCAATAATCAATTTGGACTCATTTTTCCTAAGAGCTAGTTCCCTGTTGCCTCCCCTCTTACCTAGATTTACCTGCTCAATGGCAAAAAATCCTAAAAGGGAGTTATTGGATTGATGTTTCTCCCGAAAGTGTCGGGCGATCGGATAGTGCAGATCAACATTGGTAATCGCTCTCAGATGTTCTTGGATACGTTTCTTGGCTATGCATGTGGTACTCCCTACGTATCTAAGCCTGCACGGACACTCAAGAACATATATGGCATAGTTGGTGCTACATGAAAGGAACTGTGTAATGGTCTTACTGTTTCTTAACCCAGGTACCTCAAATCTTTACCATATGGCTGAATTTACAGGCTCTACAGGGGTAAAAACCTTTAAGGTTATGTACATTCCTATTCTGGTTTTCTGTGATATCCCCTCTCACCAGGATATCCTTGAGACTTCTGCTTCTTCTGTACGTAACCAGCGGTCTGTCACTGATACTTAGACCTATGATATTGTCCAATTTCAAAATTTTCCAATTGGCAGCTAAGACTTTCTGAACCTTTTTGGAATCATGATTAAATGTGGTGATAACCCTAGACACCGTCTCATCCTTGTCATCTTTTCTTGTATACTCCAGTGTTCTAGACCTAGTAGTTGCCGTAACCTTATCCATGGCTTTTTCCAGTACCCACTCTGGATACCCTCGCTTTCTGAATCTGGTTAACATTCTTTCTTGCTCTAGGCTATACATTTCATCCGTACTACAGTTTCTTCATGCCTTCAGTAGCTCTCCAAAGGGAATGCTCCACTTGAGTGCTTCTGGATGAGCACTGAGGGCATGAAGGAGACTGTTCCCTGCGGTATCTTTCCAGTGTATTAAGGAACTCCTTAGTATCCTTAATATAGGATGGTAGATAGACAACATATTCTCTAAGAAAGTGGTCTATATATTTCGATATGTTTCCATTCACATTCCCAAGTGGTGACACAATGGGTCTCCCCGGAGGTCTTGTGGGGTCCTTGTGTATTTTAGGAAGCAGGTACAATATGGGTAATTTGGGATAATCTTTTTTGAGGAAGCAGTATTCTTGCCAGTTAAGGTAATGAGCCCTGCCCCCTGCCAGTTGGACAGTTTTCCCACGTTGTGGTTATGCTTAAGTTGTACTTAGTGGTATTGCTTCTACAGTAAAACTCGACATCACTGTGGATACCCTCGCTCTCTGAATCTGGTTAACATCCTTTCTTGATCTAGGCTATACATTTCATCAGTACTACAGTTTCATCATGCCCTCAGTAGCTCTCCAAAGGGAATGCCACACTTGAGTCAAACTGGATGAGCACAGAGGGCGTGAAGGAGGCTGTTCCCTGCGGTATCTTTCCGGTGTAGACTTAATACAAGGGTATCATCCTGCACTGTAATGAGAGTGTCAAGGAATGCTACCCTTACCTTGCTCATACTGGATGTCAACCTAATATTGTATGGGTTGATGTTTAATTTCATAATGAAGTTGGTTACTTCATTTTCGGTGCCTTCCCATACAATGAAAAGATCGTCGATGTACCTCATCCATACTTTAAGTTGGTCAAAATCAGATTGAAAAATGTCCTCCTTCTGAATTTCCTCCTCACCAACCCATGAAGCCACTTATACACAAAGTGAAACACTGATATAGATATTTACATATTTAAACATTACTCGCTAAAATACACTTAATAAGTCAGTTATACAATCAATGTTACAAAAAAAATCCATTTATTCTTCCATCGACCTTTAGATATACATATATAAGAAATATAGAAAGACACACATTCACTGGATGATATCAGTGATGTCATTTGAGATGTCATGAGTGATGTCACTGACCATGTCATGAGTGTTGTAATATGTGACATCACTAGCAGTGCATTGCAGGCGCGTGAGTTATAGTTAGCTGAACTAACTATAACGGGGGGATTTCAATGGTTTTGTATGAGTGAAATGTCCAGCTAACTATAGCATGTGTGAAACCTATGTTTTTTTCAGTGAATTTGTAAGGTTTTTTAAATGCTAATTCATAACTATAACATGTGTGAAACCTATGGTTTTTTCAGTGAATAAATAGGAATATATATATATAGGCGTGGTGCTCGTGTGTTCGGCTGATTGATTTTCTCGGCTGAACTACGAGGCGCCGATTCCTGTGGGTCACCGCCGCTCTGTAGCTGCCTATCTGTCCATTGTTTGATCCATGCTTAGCGGGGTGTGGGATTCGCCGCCTATGTTCAAACAGTCTGTTCCATCAACACAGCAGGATTGGGAAATATATTCATCCCGAATATAAACGTGACTGTGCACTTAATCACTATTACTATGCTATCTAGTGACGCACTCAGAACCAGGGAAGCAACTGCGGAGGCACGATTTGAAAGCCTCTCTGCAAACATTCCTATTGTTAATGAGGCGACACCAATTACCACCAACAGCGACGCTAAGACTTTGATCAGGAGTTTGGAGAAACTATTGCGAAGTGAACTTGCCAAGTGGTGGGAGAAAAAATCCCTTGAAAAGTACCGGGATGCTAACAGGGTTCCCAGGGGCTTAAGAAATCTCACTGTCCCGACCTATGAGAACCCCGACCCTTTGATGCTGCAAGAATGGGCAGATAACAGTTTAAAAGGCTCCATGAACATGGTCAATATCTTGATTAAATATGCCGAGTCTGACCGCAACAAATTGTTAATAGAAATTGACAAAGTACAAGCTTTATTAGAGGCAACGGGAGAAACAGACTTTATAACTAAAAGTAAAGCAGAGATTGATATCCGCATCAAAAAACTGGAGGAAACCATAATTGAACGAAAAATTACCAAGTTCGCCAGAGATAAAAACGATTACGCGACTGGAAGGATTTTTACTTTCTCCAGAAAGTACGACAATCTAAAGCGCAAAGCATTGTCCAATAGCGGAACAACAACAGGCGGTCTAAGCACCGCGAGCAATCTAGCCTCTGATATACCAATTGACAATAGCGACGTCTTGTCAATAAACTCACTAACCTCCAATAGCGGAGACGAGGGTGCTTCAACATCTGCCATCCCAAATTCAGGCAAAAACTACACGGTGGTGGAGGAACTGGGTTTTGTCAACGAGGATCGGCGCTACTCCCTGCGCTCCCGGAATCCTCAGAATCAGGCCGGCAATCAGCAAGCCAGCGCAGGCGCTCAAGGCGGAGGATTCATAAAAAGAAATACTTCGCAACCAAAACCAAACAAGCATTGGCGCAGATAACGAGCACCGTTGATAACACCGTCATCAATCTGTCGGACACTGTTCTCTCCAAAGCGGAGGAACAGCTACTGTCTCTGGGTCTCTCATTTTGTCCTCCGAATAAATTCTCCTATAACCAAACCCGGATTGATTTATACAAATTTGTGAGAAAAATTAAACTAATCAAATATTTTAAACTGGAGGCAAAACGCAAACAAAGTGTGGCAACTGACATTCCTCTAAATATGGCACCTCAATTCCAAGTACAAGACAATGCTGGCCTGCAAAACATGTTTGATTTAGCCTTTGATGACTCCTCTCAAACTGCTCCTACTGTTAGCCAGGTGTTCAATGTGAATCGAACAGTGCCAACACCATTCAAACCGAAGTCTACATTTTTTCCACTTATGCCTCGGGATGCTGTAGACATATTCAGTGATCGTGTTATCATTGAACTTAAAGCTCTAAACAGATCGATCCTGAGTCAGCACAAACAACTGAAATACAACGATCAGCAATACAATCTGCTTATCAACAAGCTCCAATCTAACCATAATGTGATCATTAAGAGTGCCGACAAGGGCGGAAATACTGTCCTTTGGAAAACATCTGACTACATTGAAGAAGCACAAAGACACTTATCTGACTCTACATGTTACATTCTGTCATCACAATTTGCCATGGTTCAAAATCAAAATCAAATACGCAAGCAGCTTAATACTTGGAAAAGACTTAATCTCTTGACTAAAGATGAATGCAATTATCTTTCTAAAGATCATCCTGTGACACCCTATCTATACTTTTTGCCGAAAGTCCACAAACTTGTTACCCCCACGCCTGGTCGTCCAATCATATCGGCAATTGGGAGCATGACAGAGAACATCTCCAAATATGTGGACTTTTTTCTCCAGCCCCATGTTGCTAGTCTCCCTTCTTTTTTGAAAGACACAACAGACTTTTTGACCAAGATTGGAACTGTTAATTGGTGCAGTGATTATTTGTTTCTGATTTTAGACATTGACTCACTTTATACTTCTATCAATCACCATCATGGTATAAACGCATGACAGTACTACTTGAATACTCGTGCCATTTGCTTCAGGGAACACAATTCCATGTTGATTTCTATGATCAAATTGTGCCTTACTTCTATTTTTTTCCGTTTCAAAAACAACACTTACCAGCAATTGCGTGGTGTGGCGATGGGCTCGTGTTTTTCCCCCAGTTACTCATGTCTGCATGTGGGTTGGTGGGAGGAACACGAGCTCAAAACCACACACGCACATTGGTCATCGTGCATTGCGCACTATTGGCGCTATATTGACGACATCTGCATCATTTGGAAGGGCACAAAAGAACAGGCCCTTTCATTTGTATCTGACTGCAATGCCAACTCTTTAAATCTTAAATTTACCGCCAATGTAAGCACTATTGAAGCGGAATTTTTGGATGTGCACTTGTTTATCAGAGACAACACGCTTGAGACTAAACTGCATCGCAAGAGCACCGCTGGTAATGCTATCTTGCATGCACGTAGCTCCCACCCAGTACACACCATCCGCAGTATTCCCTATGGTGAATTCATTAGAATCCACAGAATCTGCAGTGACCATGCTTCTTTGGCTACATGCCTTGAGGAATCTAAACAGCGTTTCCTGAGAAGAGGGTACTCTATAACTACACTTGATCAAGCCTTAGCCAAAGCATCATTAGTGGATAGAGTTTCACTTCTTACACCTAGGGAATCTACCACTGACAGTGCTAAAAACACTCAGGATGGCACTCATTGCAAAGTCAGATTAATAACCGTTTTCAGCTCACAGGAGCGTAAGATTAGGCGCATTATTGGCACTGAATGGCCTATCATTCTGACGGACCCTATCCTTGGCCCCATGTTACCTGAAACACCCACAATTACATTCAAACGTGCGCCATCCATGCGTGATGCTCTTGATAGAACAGCACCGGAGAATCCACCCAAACTCACTAAGATCAACAAAATGGGTTTTTACAAATGCACATCTTGTCGTGCCTGCAACTTTGCCACCAACACCACTGAATATATCACTGCATTTAGCGATATACCCATTCCTATCAGGGAATATTTGACATGTAGATCGGAATTTGTTGTCTACAAGCTCAGATGTACATGCAATCTGGAGTATATAGGCAGCACTAAGCTGCCTGTTCATCAAAGAATACTCCAGCATATCAGAGCTATCGTGAACAGTGATAGTAATTACCCCGTGGCAAGGCATTTTGAAGCAGTCCATGATAAAAAGCTGAAGGACTTGCAATACACGGTCCTTTGCTCAGTACCTCAACCTAGTCGCGGTGGGGACCGTGAGAAACTACTAAGGCAGCGTGAATCTCAACTCATTATGTCCCTTGATACTAAGGCCCCGAATGGGCTTAATCTGAGTGAAGATTTGAAAAGTTTCCTCTAACTATCTGTACTGTGGATCATTTTGTTCTTGGTCTCTGTCGATCTCTTTCTATAACTGCAATTACTTTGTTGCTTTCATTTTCTCTTGTTCGGTCAATGCGTCACTTATTGGTCAAAAGCCTACTGCTACTCACTTGTTTGATGCCGTTTCTTAGTCACTTTATGTAATTGTGCTGACTAGGCATCAATGTCACTTCATAACTTACTATTTTCTTTTTCTCGCCTCATATGCTATTACTTTTCCTTTTGCTTCTGTCTGGATTTCTTTTTATTACACATTTCCGGTTGGGCTTCTGTGTCTTCTTATTTTTTCACTCTCAAATCTATTATTTTTTCTCTATACACAGTTAACTTATGCTTTGCACTGTTCATGCAGTACATGACTTGTACCATTCCTGTTTTTTTCTGTTAATATGGCAGTTTTTTGTTTAGCAACAGTGGCGTTGTTGCGGTATTCAGACACTATGTCTTGATCTGTTGGCGTTTTAGATTTTTTACTACGCTTCTGGCTTGTACAAAATTCTTTTTTCTTTGTGTTGGAAAGCACACTATATAGACTTTGGCACCATGCCACTATACTTGCAATTTTGCTTGTTCCTGTGCTTCCTTGATTACAATTTATTATTTTCCAGCCAGTCCTTTAGAAATCTATTTGCCAATGGCCTATGCTTATATTTTAGCAGCCTCCATTATGGAATCATTTTTTTGTACGTTTACCCAACACACTGTTTATAAATTTGTTCACAATTGCCATGACTAATTTATAACTTGAAAACCTAATATAAGGTGCTTGTTCTGCATTTGTGAAAAAACATTCTTATATTTGTTTGCACTGTTTCTTTATTTTTCTTCTTTTGGGCGTGTTCCCCCAATCAAGCCCCTCCCAGTGTTATGTATATATACTCCCACTTTTTTGTTGAGTGCTTATATGTGAACAAGCTCCCCAGTGGAGCGAAACGCATCATTTTTCTAATAAACGTTTATTCCTGCTACTCACTCGAGTTGGATCCTTTGTGAGCTTTGCTTTGACTGTTTGCTGAGGCGTAATGAGGTCTGCACCCTGATGTTGCCTGTCATCCACTGACGGGTTGGGATTGCTTTTTCATATATATATATATATTACCTACTGGCGGTCGCCAGTAGGTATATATAGTTAGGATTTTTTCTCTATGGGTTTTTTGAAAATTCTATGTCTAATAACTTTGCCGTTTGTGGACGGAATTGGCTGAAATTTTCAGGAAAATGGCACATTTTGTTTCTGAGCAGCCCTTGAAAATTTGGGGGGGGTTCGTCAAGGGGGGGCCGAGAAAAAAGGGGGGTCCCAAAACACGTTTTTCCCATGTTAATTTCCATAGGGCGGTTGGCCTCACTTTTAGCCCGAACGGCTGAATGGATTTGCACGAAACTTGGCAAAATTGTAGGGACTGGTAGCCCGATGTGCCTTTTGTAGGTCTCAATATATGTGCTCCAGTGGATTTTGAGAAATTAACGTTTAAAAAAAGATATATATCTGTAAGCGCGGACCAGGCAGCGGTCTGGTTCGCGGACTTTTCGCGCAACGGAGCTTTGTGAAGCGAAGCTGATTGGTTCTCCGGCGTCTGTCAACATTCCAAACAGTCCGTAGCGGCCGCCATCTTGTCTCTCGGTAGGATCGAGAGACAAGAGGAGGCGAAAGCGAAGGGGCAAATGACCATAAGGGGGAATAGTAGATCCTCGCTGACCCCCTAGGTTTGATGTGGAGGTTTTAAAAGGGCCCCGCGGGGCAAAAAAAAAAATAATAATAATAATCGAACGGCTGAATGGATTTGCACGAAACTTGGCAAAATTGTAGGGACTGGTAGCCCGATGTGCCTTTGCTAGGTCTCAATATATGTGCTCCAGTGGATTTTGAGAAATTAACGTTCAAAAAAAGATATATATCTGTAACAGCGCTCCGCTTCGCGTACTTTTCGCGTTACGGAGGTTTGCGAAGCTGATTGGTTTTTCGGCGTCTGTAAACATTCCAAACAGTCCGTAGCGGCCGCCATCTTGTCTCTCGGTAGGATCGAGAGACAAGAGGAGGCCAAAGCGAAGGGGCAAATGACCATAAGGGGGCATAGTAGATCGTCCCTGACCCCCTAGGTTTGATGTGGAGGCTTTGAAAGGTTCTCGCAGGGCAAAAAAATATATACCGTTTTTTTAGTTTTTTTGCGTGGAGTGCGCTCGGTTCGCGAACCGGGAAGCGTTCTGGGGAGCGTACTTTCTTGAAAATTAGTGAAAAAAGTTAGAGTACAATAATAATTGTGAGTGATCAGATGTAGGGTAGCTCTGAGAAGAGCTTTTGGGTTTATGGTACATTTAGGTACTTATAAGTAGGTACCAATGCACATTCTTAAATTCAGAGTGAAAACTCTGTTGCCCTCATCTGAGAAGTGAACTCCATCTCCTCTGTAGATATCTTGCATGTAGTAACGCAAGTTATTGTTGTACAGGGAGCCCATTCCATGGTCTCTCATGTAAGCTGAAACAGATTTGTTTACATGCTTCCTCGATTTCTCAATTTGTGGACAAAATTGGTTCGACCACCTCCATTTCTGTCTTTGGCATATATTTGAATATACCAAGGCAGTCTGAGGAAAAAGTGCCATCAATTGCTCAAAGGTGTCCTTTAAAAGCATTTCCAGACCTACCCCAGTCAAAGTGCTCAAATCATTACCTCCACAGTGCACAATTAACAGGTCAGGTTTTGGCAAATGCATAAAGGTTTTCACCAATGGTATCAATTGGTGACATTTTAATCCTCTGTGGCCAAACCACTTAATTTCCACATCTTGTAAATTGAGGTTAGGTAAATTCCTGTTTTCAGCGTACCTTTGAGCCCAATAGATGTAGCTATGTCCAACAATCCAGACAGAAAACATGGCGAGAGAAGGTTCTCCTGCAGTCAGATGAAGTGTGGCAATGAAATGGCAGTTGAAAAAATGAGAGTGTAAAATGAAAAAAACTGAGGAGTTTCTGTGTTAATGAAGCAGTAAGAGTGATTGGTGGATTTTGATTGCTGAAAACAGAAAGTTAGTGTGCATGGATGAGTTCGTTGAAAGATGTATTTTGAGTGGCGAAGAAAAAATCATTAATTGAAAGAATGCTTTGGATATGCAGGTGCACTGAGAGTTCAGAGTTCAATTGCAACATTGTTGTGTGAGAGGTCTTGCAAGAGGTGGTTGCTATGCAGAAAAAGCAGAGAGGGGGCAGAGGGGGGAAGGGTTTTGCTTTGAAAAAAAGTGAGGGAAGAGTTTTGATTGGGTGACATGAGAGATCTGTGTGAGGAATTACAGCATTTCTGTGCTTTTGATAGCTGCAGACTCTGGAGTGCATACCTTTTGCTCTGCTGAAGACAAATTGGTGTGTTTCTGAGACTGTTTTGAAACTCAAAGTATTTGCTAAGGTGAGAAAAAATTTCTTTAATTTAGATAGAAAATAGTGTGCTTTAAGGAGAAAATTATGAAGAAAGTTGTGTTTTTCAAATGTTGCTTTGTCTCAAGTGTTTCACAAATAGATTTTGTTTGTTTGAGAAATTGTAATTGGAGAAAATGTGAAGTATTAGTACTGACAGGGCTTTTATGTGCATAGGAGCTGTGGAGTGTTTTCAAATTATGACTTGTAAATCGTTTTTGAGAAAAAGCAATGGTTTTAATATTGATGAGAAGGACATAATGGTGTCTGCTTCTTTATAAGGTAATTGAGAGTCTTTCCCATTTCAATGTAAGAAGTTTGTCTGTGGAGCAAATTGCTTGTAAATATGCTCCCACCTGTGCATGGCAAATTTAGATTTTGAATGTTTCCGTTACATAGGCATGTTAAAGGTGACTGAAACATGCTGCAAAGGCAATCAAAAAATGCTTTTATGTGTCTTAAGGACATTTTAAGTCATTTCCCCATGTGCAGTGTTTTCAAATTATGAGTTGAAAATCGTTTTTGAGGTAAAGGAATGTTTTCAAAATTTATGTGCGCCATATGACCCCAAATTTTTTTTTCAGGGGTGCAGCAGGGTTTTCTTGAGATACCCCTGCACCGTCGGAAAAATTCGTAATTTGCGATGAGGTAATTGCTAATCGCAAATTGCACCTTCATTCCTATGGGCCTCCTGCTGCATGGAAATGAATGGGTAATCTTGCTGAAATGCAAAGTCGAATCTGTATTTAAAAGGGTCTGCACCTCTGTACGGGTGTTCGCTATGTGAAGCACGAAAGTTTCACGGGCCGAACTCAAGGCCACCTCTCTCTGAGACAAAAGAGCTCTTATTCTTGCCATGCTGTTGAAATGTGCTCCCAAGGTTGGTATTTGTGGCCAGATTGAAAACTCCCTATGTTCATGTGTGGGAGGAAATAGAACATTTCTGCAGCAAATAACCTGTTCATTTACTGTTACGATAAAATGAATACTTTTAATTAACCCAGAACAATCTTCATTATTGAGCATCAAATAACTACCATTTTCCAAGAACTTGAACGTGGGGATGATAGCAGGAACTGGCGTGCCTTGCAACACGCAAGCCATATTTGGTCGGTGTTTGTTGCATGAACCGTGTAACTGTCTGTGCCTACACATTAGTGAATGATCTGGCGTCTCAGTGCATTCCTCTCCATTCAGATAAAGTTCTTGATCATCTTTGAAAATCTGTATGTGTATGGAAGCGACCAGACTTGATGAAGAAAACCACTACCTAAAGGTTAATAACGACCTATTGGTATATATTTCATACAATTTGAAAACTTATATAAAGCAAAAGGCAGCGTTATTAAACCGTGGATAAGGCACGTTGCCAAAGCAGTCAACCTTTTGGATTTATACTGGAAATGTTAAAGGAAGAATTACGGAGTAGGGCCTGTAAATCTTTAATAGACAACAAGTAAAATTACTCCAACCATCGTATTCCTCTAACTCCGGGATAGTAGGGGTGTTTAATTTTTTAGAAGTAGCCAATCCAAAGCATTTGGTCTGGGAAATTGTTTCATTCACAAACAACATATGTTTTGGGATGAGACATGCACGGTGGAAAGCCTCAGTGCCTTGTACCTGCCAGGTTCGTGAACCCCAAACTGATGTAGATCCTGGATATTTTTACTCTGTATTACGTTAGCATGGTCTCATTACTGGTTTAAACGCCATTTTTCCTTTTTTGTAACTTCTGCACACGACACTTAGTTGTTGCTTTAGCTTTCAGCCTACCTGCGTCAAGATCTATGCCTGCTTCAAGCAGGCGCAGGGTTTTGATGTAGCTTTGTCCTATCTGATTGTAAATGCGGCACACCGTGGGTGGCAGAGCAGCGGTGCACGTTAACTGGTGCATCCCTGGGGATGTGCTAGTTAATATAAATCTGCCCCTTTACATTTAATTATGTGCAGGGGACACAGAGTAGGTGAGGTTTATCCAAGGTTAAGAAGAGATGAGTCCTGTTCAGTGAAAAATTGGAGATAGGCTTCAGTATATTATATACTTAAGTAGTGTGTTAAGTTTTTGATGACTGTTATTAATTTACTGTTGGGTAATAGTGGTTAATAACATTTTTTATTATATTTTACCACAGATTCAACTGCACATTATTTCAAGATTTTAGGATGCCTAGCAAAGAAAGAGTAAGAAAGGCTGGAAAACGTCAAAGACAGCAGGAGCATGGAATATTGCAGCAGTCCTCTAACAAAAAGATTTGTCAAGTCACCAAGAAAGCACCGGGTAAGAGTCGAAAAACAGTCATAAGAAATATGTGTAGTAAAAAAAATATTACTACAGAAAATGTTTCACTCCAGAAAAGGAGACCGAATTCAAATGGTAAGGAAAGGCCAATGAGAAATGTTACTGCTAGAGTAAGAGATAACTCTATGCATGAAAGTAGAAGGAAACAACAGTTTAGGGATATTCGTAAACGAATGTTCCGCAACAGGATAATTGGGAATTTGTTAAAAAATATTAAGAAAGGTCAGCAGAAAGTGGTTTTTTATAAGAGAAAAAAAATAGTTGAGAAAGTTATTGATCAGGCATTTGAAATTAAACGTAAGTTATTTATTTTGACAATCAATAGAATTAGGAAGCTAAACAAGGTAATTTATGATTTCAAAAGAAATAGTAGATGGAAGAGAATAGTTAATCGTAGTAATTTTTGTGAAGTTTTTTCTGGAGAATGGATGCATAGTTCAAGCTCTGAGGCATTTTTTAATGAGGAGAGTTATTTCCAGGATAATGATTTGGTGCATGCAGTTGACACCAGTGGTCGAGCTTATGAAGTGAAAGATGGTTGTCCAGTTGAAAAAGAAAAACTTGTGAGAACAGAGATAGAAGAGGTGTTAGGTAATGAGGTTTTAGGGAGACGTCCTAAGGGTCCTGTGTACACCTGGAAGTGTAGTAGTATTTGCAGTGTACGACAGGATTCCATCAATTTGCTTTGTGATTTTATACGGTCATTTAGTAAGAAAAGTTTGAAGCAGAAAATGAAGTTGTTGCAAGAATTAGATCCTTGCAGAGTGAGAGAAGTGATAGGTTTGCATGGTCATTCACTGGCTTGTCTTTCCAGGAGAGTATGCCAGAGTGTTTTTCATCATTTCAGGATGCTAGCAGTGCATCATAATAAAGTGAGGAAATTAGTTAGAATGTTGTATTATGCTAAGAGTCCAGCAATTATGCTAAAACAATTATGCGCTGCTCTTTTGCATGGTTCTGAAATAGATGTGAAGAATATATGTGAAGAAATTGAGTTTTGTTACTTTGGAAGTAAAGAGGAGAATGTTGAAATTGACCAAGAAGAAGAGAGTAATGTGGAAGATAGTGTACAGGTTTCCAGTACAGATAATTTCCAGAGGGAAATTGCGACGTTTGAGGTGAAATCAAGTGAGAGGCCAAATTTCACTTGTGTGTGTTGTCGACGCACTTATTATAAGAATCAGACTAAGTTAGTGGATTTATATGGAAAAAGTGAAAGGGAAAATAATAGTGAATGGAAGGATTTTACAACATACTTGATGGTAGAAAATTGTTTTGATTTGGGATTGGATCAACGTGTGTGTACTTATTGTTGTAACAAATTAAATCAAAACCAGATGCCTGCTAGAGCAGTTCATAATAATCTGGAATTGGTTGAAATTCCTTCTGAATTGAAGGATTTAAATACTTATGAATCTATTTTGATTCAAAGTATCCATCCCTTTCAGGCTATTGTAAGAATGGAGCCAAAGACAGGGAAATTGCCTCCATCAGATTTACAGAGAGGATTAAAGGGAAGAGTTGTTTATTTGCCTCTAGATTTGAAGAAAAACATTAACACAATTGGAGTAGAAAAAGTGGAAGAGGAACCTCTGGTTATCTTAGTTAATGGGGTTCCGACAAAGAATAAGAAAATATGGCAAGATTTAGTAGATGTTAGGAAAGTCAAAAGGGCAACATTGTATTTGAAAAAATATAATAAATACTATAAAAATGTATATGTTGCAGAAGAGGAAGTAAGTGAGGAAGAGGATAGCGATTTGTGTGCTGGTCAAATTGAGAAAGTAGAACCCTGTACTAGTGAAGAAATATATGAACATTATAGTGTTCATCCTTTGCATTCCAAGGAAGTCATGGGGAATGCTATTGAGTTGTTTCAAATGAAACAAGCGAAAGGGAGTCCCATTAGTGTTTGGGAGGAAAGTTTGGAAGCTCGGTGTTTCCCACAGCTTTTTCCAACAGGTCAGGGAGGAAGATATGATGAGCGACCTCATCAAATTCCTGCTTCTGAATACCGGACTTTGCGATTGTATGCAGGAGATCCTAGGTTTCGACAATGCATTCCTTATTTGTTTCATCTCCTGTTTGAAAGCGATCTGTCTGGACTGTCATATGCAGTGAACCACATCTTGAAAAGTGGTATACACATGCAAAACATCTCGGCAAGTGACTTTATGGATAAAGTCAATGTCCAAGACAGTATTTTGGATTCTCACCTGATTAATCTCATGGCGTGTCAGCGTGGTACTAATGAGTACTGGTACCGTCGTCATGGTGAATTAAAATGTATGCTGAGGAACTTAGGAACTCCCACATGGTTCCTCACTTTGAGCTGTGCTGAGTATGGCTGGGAAGACTTACTTGAATTTCTACGAGAGGCAAATGCTAACGTAGAAAACATCGAATTCAAGACACCCGGAGAACTGTGCTCTTTGGATCCAGTCAATGTATGTAGGTACTTCAATCATAGATTTGAAGGTATGATGTCTTTCATCATGAATAAGAAGAATCCACCTCTTGGAGAGGTGTTGGATTTCTTCTGGAGGAAGGAGTACCAAGCAAGAGGTGCTCCTCATATACATATGTTGCTGTGGATCAAGGATGCACCTAAATTTGGAACGGATGCAGACGACTCAGTGATGAGTTTCATAGAACAGTATTCTACGTGTGCTGTTCCAAACGCAAAGGAGAAAAAAAGCCTAAGAGAAAAAGTTCTACGTTTCCAAAGCCATCGATGTGGAAAGTACTGTCGTCGTAAATTCCGGAACAAAGACAAGTTCTACACCAAATGTCGTTTCGGCTTTCCACGATCGGTGATTTCTAAAGGAAGAGTGAACAGTTTGATGTCTTCGCTGCGACATAATGTGATGAAGAAATCACCTAAAAACACATACAATTTGAAGAGGAACGAAGAGTCTAAGTACATCAACGACTACAACCCGGTGATTTTGTCCATGTGGAATGCTAACATGGATATACAGTTTGTGGCTGATAACTGTATGGCTGTGGCTAGGTATGTGACATCTTACATCACCAAAAAAGAGAAGACAGAATTGAAGGATATGTGGGAGGACATTTCCCATGAAAAGAGCCTCAGCAAGAAGTTGTACAGTTTCAGTCTGAAGATGTTGTCGCATCGAGAAATCGGAGCTTACGAATGTTCTGACCGGTTGTCTTCAGCAAGTCTCTATGCCAAGTCCAGGAGTATCGTTTGGGCGAGTGTTGGTCTTGCTGCAACGCGTAATCGAGTTCTGAAACCTGTGCGGGAAATTGAGTATTTGGCGGAAAAGGAGCCAAACAGTACCGACATTTTGAAGAGCAACATGTTGGATACATATTATCCAAATCGAAGCAGTCACCTCGAGAATGTTTGTCTGTATGAGGTTCTGCAAAATTACATATTCAAGAGGAACATCAAAGAAGATACTGAGAAAGGAGTGTATGCTGTAATAGGAAGTGAGGGATGTCTGGTCAAGCAAAGAAAATGCCACTTGATAAACCATCGAAAATTGAGTGGCGAATCTCCTGAAAAAAAGGAGTTTTTCTATTTAGCACTTTTGCAACTTTTTAAGCCTTGGCGTGCAGAAGAGGAACTGCTTGGAGATTTCCTCTGTTACGAAGACTCTTTCAATGCTGCCAAGGAGACCATAGAATGTCCTGCTTTTCCCAAATATGTAGAAATGTTGAATGTGGAAATTGAGCAGGAAGCAACGATTGCAGCCGAGATTGCCAGAGACAGTTCTCAGGACAGTCAGAGTTCTGCTTCATTGAGTCAGGATCCACTAGGAGGACCTCTTATCGAAAATGAAGCTGCCACTGCTATGAATGAAGTGGAAAGAGCCATGGCACATGCTCAGGAGGATGCGGTTAACTTAGAAGAGTTGGAAAGACAACTCAACGTTGAGCAGAGGAAAATATATGACGAACTTACCATGCAAATTGATCATGGATTAAGTCATGATAAGAAAGAGTGCTCATGTACGTCGTTGAAGCCTGTCCGACTGTACGTGAGTGGAGAAGCGGGAACTGGAAAAAGTTTCCTTATTAAAGCAATTTCATGTTATTTGCAGGAAAGGACAGAGTCATCGCTGTCTTGTGTTGTCACCGCTCCAACTGGACTGGCAGCACATAACATTAAAGGGATTACTTTACATCGTTTACTGATGCTGCCAGTGGAGCATGACAACAAATTAGAATATCACAAGCTATCTGGAGATGCTTGTTTTGAAGTTTCAAGAGTCTTGAGGAAAATGAAACTTCTTATCATTGACGAAGTAAGCATGGTTTCCAATGTTATGCTTGCCTTTGTGCATTTGAGAATGCAAGAAGTTCTCAAAACAGAGTATGATGTGTTATTTGGTGGCAAACACATCATTGTTTTTGGAGATCTTCTGCAGCTGACACCAGTGAAAGGGCAACCTGTGTTCAAAATGCTCACGCATGAAGATACCAGGAAGTGCTTAGGGAGTATTGGCAACGTCAATATATGGTTAAACTTCAATTATGCTGAACTGCATGAAAATATGCGTCAGGCAAAGGATGAAGTTTACAAGACTATTCTACAAGATGTTAGAATTGGAAAAGTGACCGAGCATGGGAAAGAAGCTTTACATGCACGATTACTGACAAATTTATATCCAGACGAAGATGTTGTGCCTGAGAATATTTTTCAGAAAGTTACTGAGAAAAAATCTGGAATATGTTTGATGCCAACTCTTGCAGAATGTGCCAAATTCAACAACAAAATGTTGCATTTAGAAAAGCAAGAGATTGTGAAATTGGAAGCTATTGACAGAGTAGAGCATATGGGATCAACAATTATTTTGTCTGAGAATCTGAAAACAAAATTGGATTCATTAGAGAAGAGTATATCTAAAACTGCGGGTTTTGAAAAGACTCTGAATGTGTGCTTGAACTGCCGTATAATTTTAAGAAGGAATTTACATGTTGAAAGAGGTCTGGTAAATGGATCAATGGGTAATGTTGTTGATTTTGTGAAATACAGAAATAGAGATGGAATTGAATTTTTAAAAATTAAATTTGATGGCATTGAGGAAGTACAGCTAATTGCTCGTTGTTCTGCTAGATTTTTGCTTGTAAAAGACTTATATGTTCGTCGTAAGCAGTTTCCTGTTTGCTTGGCATATGCGGTGACAATCCATAAATCGCAAGGTTTAAGTGTAGACTGTGCATTGGTGAATATTGGCAGTTCTGTGTTCAAGGAGGGTATGGCATATGTGGCATTGTCACGAGTTAGGACTTTATCGGGATTGTACTTGATTGAGTGTGATGTCACAAACATTTGTGCGGATCTAGATTGTGTTAAGGAATACAATAGGTTGAGAAGAGAGTATGCGCCACATTTGCCTCAGTATCCTTTGTTTGAGAAACGTGTGGTAGGCCGGAAACGAAGAAATGTGACCAATACTGGGGAGGTTGTAGCAAAAAGACGAAAAGTTGATGAACCTGAAATTATAAGCAGAAACAAAAAGGATTCTGTTGAAGATGTTGTTGGTTTTCAATTTGAAAACAGTTCTGGTGTCAACTGCTATGCTAATGTAGTGGTTAATGTTGTCTTTTCTCTAGAAACTTTAAAAGAACAGATTGTGGTCAATTCGGATCAAAGATTTTGCAGTTTGTTAAATTCTGTGTTAGAGAAATGTAGCACTGATAGAACAAACATAGAAAGTGTGTCTGAAATTCGAAATCTGTTAGACAGATGTTCAGGCCAAACACTATTCTCTCAAAATAGTCAGCAAGATTGTCAGGAGTTTTTAATGTATATGCTTGATGTATTGCATGATGAAGGTGTAGATGTAGATCACCTGTTTGGGCTTTCTTATCAATGGCAGCATGACTGCGAGAACTGTAGGGTATCAGCTACTACTAGTGTAGACTCAGAAAGATTTATATATTTAACTTTGCCAGACAGTAAATCAGTCTCTTTTAATAAGCTAGTAAAAGCAGCTGATCACAACATGGAGTGTAGCCAATGTAAATCTGAAATGATGTCCACTTTATTTATACGAACATATGGCCAGTATGTCATTTTAATGTTCCAACGATGTAGGCCTGATGGAACAAAATTGACAACTTTAATTAAAAATGTTGTGGCTTCACAGTTGTCAATATCAGGAAGGACTTTTGTAACTGTAGCAATTATATATCATGATGGTCCTTCAATAACATCAGGACATTATACAGCTTATTTAAAGTGTAGAAATGGCTGGTCATTCTGCAATGATTCTGTTTTAATTTTCAAAAAAAAATTGCCATATGACCTTAAAAACTCTTACCTGGTGTTTTTAAAACCAAAATTTTAGGGAAAGAATCTCGGGATGTGCTCTGAGGAATTTCAAGAAGTTCTCATGGCTCCTACACTATTTGGCCTTGAGGATAAGTGTAGTACAGAGACATAACTTTTTACCATAACACTGGACGTTATTGAGAAATACGTGCACTTTGAATGAGTTCAGAAAAACTATTTCTTTTTATAAGCTAATTGAAGCAGCGAATCAAAACATGGAGTAGAGGGAATGTAAGTCTGCAATGCTGTCTACTGTTTTACATTGCTTTGTGATTAAAAGTGATGTAGAGAATTAAATAATTGTACTAGTCATAAAGGTAGTGTAAGTCTGCTTCATAGTAAGCAGTATCAGTGTGATAGGAAATGTAGAACATGATTGAGCAAGAAGGGGAAGATATTACTAGTCCAGGATTGTGTAAATGATCTTCAACATTTTAATTCTGAAAGTTGCGGAAATGCGAAAAGACGGGATTGGCTTACAAGAAATCCAAGAGTTATACATGGCTCTGACACGATTTGGCCTTGTGGAATCGTGTGGTAGAGAGCGAGAAGTCATTTATTGTATGTAACATGTTTTTGAAAACGATGGAGGTTTTCTTTCAGAAAGTGGCGGGTTGAAAGTAATAACAGCACAACAGAGTGTAAGCTGTTCATAGGACATCCTTGGCCGTCATGGAAAGTAAGTTAACTTTAAGGAGTTCTGAATTCTGATTTGTAATGTATGGGTTTTTTAAACACAATCATTTTGATTGTGTTTTTTTTCCCCGCTGTTATATGATGAATACCTTCAAGTCACTGTTTTAGTGAAATTTGATACATTCTGAGAACAGCAAAAATAAACCATTTAACATGTATAATTAATTCTGTTCTGTTTGCATTTATGATGTACATGTAGAACTGTGTAGGAGGCATGGAGAAGGTGAGGCTTCTGTCAGTGTCAAAGTTGTTGCATACAGTGCTCATATTCTACGTAGTCTTTTATATTTCATTACTTTCACTGTTTCTGACAGATCTAAAAAAATTTTTTTTAAAAGAACAGTAAGTATAAGGGAAGGAAACAGACAGTTATGTTAAAAGAAACACAGCTATAGGGAATAAACTAGGGATACTGTTACCCGCAATCCTCTGCTGATGATGTCACTGAGCATGTCATGAATGATGTAATATGTGACATCATCAGCAGTGGATTACGGGTAATAGTATCTCTAGTTTACTCCCCTATAGCTGTCTTTCTTTTAACATAACTGTCTGTTTCCTTCCCTTATACTTACTGTTCTTTTTTATAAAAAAAAATTTTTGGTTCGCTTCCGGTTCGCGTACCGGGGAGCGAACTGGGAAGCGAACTAAGAGAAATAGAGGTTGGCACAGTTGCAAATATTGTACCAATTTTTTTATAACGGGGAGGTAGTTCTGAAAAGAACTTTTTTTTAAATTGTTTTTGTTGTTTTATATTTTTTTTATTATTTTTCTGAACATTTTTTTACTTTTTTTGAATTTTTCTGAACAGTTTTATATTTTTTTTGTTTTTTTTTCGGAGGGGGCAACGAAAACGATTCATTGTAAAGGGCTCAACAGGAGGAAGAAAACAAAAAAAAGAATTTATTGTTTGGGGAGTTTCGGACAAACATGAGCATGATTGTTAATAGCTCTGTTGATCAGAGTGATGCTACTTTCTGCGTAGCAAATGATTCCACTGCAATGTACGCAGACTTGTTTTACTTCACGAAATCTCGTTTGTATATTTGGCACCATCTCCCTGCCCTCTGGTCCCGTTACTTCCGGTACAACAGATCTTCTGGCCATAATAGGGAGATTATCTAGGTCGTCCTGTTCCTCTTCTTCCTCTTCTTGCTGAATTATAACTTTAGCAGGTGGTCCACTCTTCCTTGGATGTGGTGGAGGTGGTGGGGAAGCACCAGCTGAAGCTAGTAAAGAAGCCATTGCTCACTGGTAACAAAGGGTCTTTCTCTCACAATGATGAAAGTCAGAGTGAGGAAAGAAGGAGGGATTTTCACCATTTGGGAAAAAAAATAGTTCTCAACCAATGAAAAGTGTTCATTTTAGATCATATGACCTAGTCTTACATCATTAGGAAACCGAAAGTGAAATGAACCAATGAAAAGTGTTATTACTAAGTCACATGACCTGCTGTGTTTACGTTACGCGCTTTGCAGGGCCTCCCGGTTTGCTTCCAGAAACCTGTGCTTTGCGACTCGGTAAGCGTACGAGTTCGCTAACGTAGCACGTCATATGACGTATCACGCGACAACGCGAAACGTCATGCGGACGGGAGGCGTCACGATGTTGTTTTCTAACGCGGCAGTTGCGGTAAAGAAACGTTTACCGGCTCGCGGTCTATTTCGCGGCATCAAGGTCAGCTCACGGGAAGCTTCCCGATTCGCGAAGCGGGAACGAAGAAAAAAAAATATTTAAAAAAAAAAATTATTCATAAACATATAAAATATATTTTTGGATTTAAAGAAGAATACATTTTACAGCTACAGATATTAGCTGTTAAAAAACCAATGAAATTCACAGAAAAAACCATAGGTTATAGACCATATATAGTTAGGAATTAGCATTTACAAAACCTTGAAAATTCACTGAAAAAACCTTAGGTTATAGACCATATATAGTTAGGAATTAGCATTTAAAAAACCTTATTTTACTCACACAAAACCATTGAAATTCCATATATAGTTAGTTGCACTAACTATATATCGCGCACCCGTAATCCACTGCTGATGATGTCACATATTACATCATTCATGACATGGTCAGTGACATCACTGATGACATCACTGATGACATCTCAAATGACATCACTGATGATATCTCATTTGACATCAATGGTCACATCAATGATGATATCATTAATGTGACAATACAATGCATCTCCTCACACTTTAATATAATCTCTGTTACACCCAGTGTTAAATACAGAGTATAATTTTTGAAACCATTGACACACCAATACTAGTTACTACATACCCACTCACTGATTCCTACGTCTACACACACATTCACTCATTCACCCATACAATCATTCATACATACAATCACTCATCTTTACAACACTATCATATGCACTCATACACCTATACAGACACTCACACTCTGCCACTCATCCATGGAGTTACTCACACACCTAGTCAGTCCTGTAAAGAATCAATCACAGTTCCATTTTCTAATCTACACAGTTAAACATAGAGTACCTTACATTTTAAAACATATACTAACACATACTTACTCTCTTATAGAATCACTGATACAAGTACACATTGATCTGCACAGAGTCACACACCTCCCAGCCAGTCATACACACACTCAGTCTCCCATACAAATACTTGTGCAACCAATCAATAACCCATATAGCTACTTATATAGCTACTGATCAACACATGCAGCAGCTTGCACAACAACAGACATGCTGATGCACACTTTCAGACAGTTTAGTCACTAACCCGTGCATTTAGTAAGACGCATTTAATCACTCACTCATACAGTCAATCACGCACCTACTAAAACCTTCATTGAGACACTTATACATCCACTCATTCTTCAATATGTAAAACATATTTAAACTTTACAGAAACACATAATCACTGGATGTTGTCATCAGTGATGTCATTTGAGATGTCATCAGTGATGTCATCAGTGATGTCACTGACCATGTCATGAATGATGTAATATGTGACATCATCAGCAGTGGATTACGGGTGCGCGATATATAGTTAGTGCAACTAACTATATATGGAATTTCAATGGTTTTGTGTGAGTAAAATAAGGTTTTTTAAATGCTAATTCCTAACTATATATGGTCTATAACCTATGGTTTTTTCAGTGAATATATATATATATATATATTCCTAACTATAACGTGTGTGAAACCTATGTTTTTTTCAGTGAATTTCAAAGGTTTTTTAAATGCTAATTCCTAACTATAACATGTGTGAAACCTATGGTTTTCTCTGTGAATTTCAAAGGTTTTTTAAATTCTAATTCCTAACTATAACATGTGTGAAACCTATGGTTTTTTTCAGTGAATTTCAAAGGTTTTTTAAATGCTAATTTTAAAATGTATCAATTATTGTCTTTCTTGTGTTATTATACAAATGTCCTATATTTTTAACAATACTTAAATTTTCATTTTGATTTATGTATTATGTACAAATTGTTCATTTTTTTAATAATTCTGGCCTTTTTTAAATTTTTTTGTGTTTTTTAAGGTGCGCGCACGGTGTTCGCATGCATGCGCGCACGGAGTTCGCACACATGCGCGCACGGTGTTCGCACCCCGCGAAAAAAAATTCATTCCAAAAAGTCATTTCTGTAAATGTAATGTACATAATAACCCAAGACATTCTGTGACATAACTGTAAAAATTGTATTTTTGACTTTTTATAACCGTATACTAGCTTTAAAAGCATTTACAAAAATCGGTTAAAACGTCATTCATATGCGACTCGTGTGAACACCATGCGCGCATGCGTGCGCGCACCTTGCGCGCACTTAAAGTCATGTGACTTGAAAACAACACTTTTGATTGGTTTATAGTAGTTTCTTTTCCCAATCTTCAAAAACCCCACCCACTTCCCTCACTATCTATTTCTTTTTCCTGGGAGAAACATCTTCAGTATTTTCTTCTTGCTTGGAAAATGGCAGAACAGCAATCTTCTTCAGACTCTAATGTGAAGTTTTTGCCTGAACAGCCAAAACAGACGAAAACCAAAGAGTCTTTTATATGGAAGTTGTTTTCTTACCCAGAAGGGTAAAAAAAGGTAAATGCTTCCAAGGTCACTTGCAAAATCTGTGGCACCATCCTTTCAAGAGGTGATGCCTCCAAACATTATTCTTTCAGCATTGCAACTATGATTCGGCATGTGAAAAATCTTCATCTCAACAACTATGCTCGGGCATCTACTCAAGACCTCAGGGACAATCCTCCAGCTGCTTTCCCCAGCACCTCTTCTTCGGGAGCATCTCCATCTGCAACTGCTCCAGATATCCGGCCGGATTTTGCAGACAGACATATACGTTGCAACTATTGCAACAACATTTTGTGCTACGGAGAGCAAAGCATTGATTTAATCGTGGCAAAGAAGAGGCAGCACAGATGCTTCCTCCGTTATTTTTTTTCTTTTATTATTTTTGTTCCTGTTCCTGTTGAGCAGTTTTTGGTTACCTGTTTTCTTTTTTGTTACAGAAAATCCCCCAAAAATATAAAATTGTTCAAAAAAAGACAAAAAAATGTAAAACAAACAAAGACAAAAAAAACAGTTTATTTATTTATTTATTTTAAGGTTTTATAGAGCGCGTAGTAACCCTAGAGCATCCCAGCGCTAGAACCAGAACTCAGGAGAGGTCAGAATCGAAGGGGGGGGGGATTTAAGGAAAGAGAAAGGTTTTCAAGGCCTTCCTGAATTGGAGAAGATTAGGTTCAGTTCTCAGTCTCCGAGGAAGGTTGTTCCAGTGTTTGGCCGTGTGGACCGAGAAGCGGCGTCCTCCGGACCGGGCCTTTTTGACTCTGGGAACAGTGATGAAGTTCTCTCCGCCTGAGCGGAGGACCCTACTCGCATTGTAAGGGATGATGAAATCCTTGAGGATGGGTGGGCCTTTGTCATGGAGGGTCTTATGGGCCAGACAGAGGGCCTTGAAAGCCACCCTTTCTCTGACTGGGAGCCAATGCAGGAGCTTCAAGGCTGGCTTTGCCGAGGACCTGGCCGAGTTCTTCTAAGAACTAACTTATCTTCTCCAAGAATAGCTACATTTCTTATATACTGTGTCATACTTTTTTTGAATGAATGTGTAGTGTATAAATGAATGACTGAAATGACTGAGTGAAGGGGAGGAAGGGACTGAGGGAATGAGTGAGCAAAGGGGAGTATGGTGAGTGAGGAAAGGGGAGTGAAGGTGTGACTGAAAGAAGGGGGCTAAGGGTAGGGGAGTGAGATAAGGAGAGTGAAAGAGTAAGGGAATGGCAGTAAGGAAAGGAGAGTGAGGGAGGGGGTGTGAGAGAAGGGGAGCAGGGGATGGAGACAGGGAAGGGGAGTAAGGGACAGAGAGGGGGAAGTAGAGCAGGGTAAGGGGAGTGAAGGTAAGGGAAGTGGAGTGACGGTGAGGGAAGAGGTATGAGGATGAGAAAAGGGGGTAAGGAAAAGTGAGAGAATGGGAGTGAAGGAGGCAGAAGGGGAGTGAGGGGATGGAGGGAGTTAGGGAAGGGGAGTGAGGGAAGGGGAGTAAGGAATGGAGTGAGGGTAGGAGAGCGAGGGGGAGTGAGGGAAAGGGAGCGGGAAAGGGAAGGGGTGTGAGATACAGATAGGAGGAAGTGGAGTGGGGGAAGGGGAGTGACAGTGAGTGAAGGGCATTGACAGTTAGGAAAGGGGTATGAGGGTGAGGGAAGGTGAATGAGGGAGAATGAAGAAAATTAAGAGAGAGGAAAAGTGAGTGAGGGAGAGAGGAGGAGTGATAGAAAGAGAGAGGAAAGGAGATTAAGGGTAAGGGAGAGAGAGGGAGAGAGTGAGAGAGAGGGAGAGCCTGGAACTGAGAAGGAGTGAGGCAGTTAGAGTGAGTGAGAGAGAGGGAGACAGGGAGAGAAACATGGATGAAAAAATTTGGGGGAGGGAGTGAACGAAGGGGAGTAAGTGAGGGAGTGAGGAAAGAGGAGTGAAGGAAGGGGAGTGAGGGAAGGGGAGTGAGGGAAAAGTACTGATGGTGAGTGAAAGGCAGTAACAGTGAGAGAAGGGGTATGAGGGTGACGAAAGGGGAATGAGAGAGAAGGAAGGAGATTAAGAGAGAGGAAAGGGGACTGAGGGATAAAGTAGGATTGAGGGAAACAGAAAGATAAAGAGAGGAAGGGTGAGGGAGAGAGAGAGGGAGGGAGTGAGAGAGAAAGAGAGGGAGAGCGAGTGACTGAGAGGGAGTGAGGCAGTTAGACTGAGTGAGACAGAGGGAGAGAGAGAGAGAAATGGAGTGAAGGGGAGTGAGGGACTAAAGGAATGGGAGTTAGCAAAAGGGAATGAGGAAACGGGAGTGAGGGAAGGGAACTGACGGATGGAGTGAGGGAAAGAGAGTGAGGGGAAGTGAGGGAATGGGAGCAGGAGAAAGGGAATGGGAGTGATGCACAGAAAGGAGAACATGAAGTAGGGGAAGAGGAGTGAGATGGAGTGAAGGGCAGTGACAGTGAGGGAAGGGATATGAGGGTAAGGGAAGGGGAGTGAGGGAAAAAGAAGCATATTAAGAGAGAGGAAAAAGTAGTGAGTGAGAGAGAAGGAATTATGGAAAGAGAGAGGCAAGAAAAGGAAGAGTGGTGGAGAGAGAGGGAGACAGTGAGAGAGAGAAAGCGAGGGAGAGTGAGGGACTGTGAGGCAGTGAGGCACTTATAGTGACTGAGACAGAGGAAGAGACTTAGAGACGGATGGAGGAAAGGGGAGTGAGGGAGGGAATAAAGGAAGGGGAGTGAGCAACAGGGAGTGAGGGAGTGAGAGAAGGGGAGTGAATGAAAGTGAGTGAGGGATGGTGTGTAGGAAAGAGAGTGAGGGGGAGAGAAAAGAGTGAGGGATAGAGCAAGAGAAGGGTAGTGATGGAGGAATAAAGGGAAAGAGAAGTGAGGGACAGAGAGGGGAAAGAGGGAGCAGGAGAAGGTGAGTGAGGGTGAGGGAAGGGTAACAGCGGGCAAAAAAAAGACAATCAATGAGATTGTCTTTAAAAAACCCATTCAACATTTTCATTAATAATGTAAAAATTAGAAAAAAAACATATCTTAAATGTTTTTTTTGAACAGCAATTTCTTACATAAATATGGGACATCTCCAACAATCACAAAGTAACAAAACATTATTACTTCTTTTTTATACACTCTAAATAAAGTTATGTACAAACATATGCTAACAACATTTACCCGAAATTGTCATTTTTTGTTTCAGATACCATTCCTCATGGCCAAATAGTATGTGTGAAATCCTTAGTTTGGAAGATACTTAATAGTACTCTAAAGCGTCCGTTTCCCAACCTTCTGAATCAAAAGCACCAACATCTTTTGTACCATCTAACAATGGTTACACCTCCACCCGATGCTATTTATCATGTACAGAGAAACTTAAACAACTAGCATGCTATCAGAATCTCAACATCATCTGGTATGCCGATGACACTCTACTCATCCTTTATCTTACCAAGGAGCTGTATACCATTAAAAGAAACCTTTACAAGGGAATAAAAAATGTCACCAACATCTACAACAAATCTAAAACACCTCTGCCTCACTGATGATCAACATCTCCTGTGATAGCCACATCACCCACTATCTGATACACTTACACTACCTCTACGTCAACTACAAGAATTTTTTTAACCTGATCACCCTCACTCACAAAGTACTTTTGAACACCGGACTACCCTTTCTTAGCAGCAGTAATTTTCCCAGGCCAATTATTTTACCTAACATTTTGGTTGTAAAAACACTAGGTAAGAATTTGGTAAGTCATAAGGCAAACATTGTTTAAAAATCAATTGAGTATCATTACAATGAGTCCAGCCTTTTGTACATTTTAAATAAGCTGTGTAATGTCCTGATGTCAATCAATCAATCAATCATGCCATTTGTATAGCGCACTACTCACCCGGGAGGGTCTCAAGGCGCTTGGGGGGAGGGGTATGCTACTGCTCGAACAGCCAGGTCTTGAGTTGTTTCCTGAAGGCGAGATGGTCCTGGGTCAGCCGAAGGTGGATGGGGAGGGAGTTCCAAGTCTTGGCAGCCAGGTAAGAGAAGGATCTTCCTCCGGCGGTGGCTCTTCGGATGCGTGGTACGGCTGCGAGGGCGAGGCTGGTGGACCGTAGCTGGCGGGTGGGCGTGTAGAAGGTCAGGCGGTCGTTGAGGTACTTGGGGCCCAGGTCGTGGAGAGACTTGTGTGCGTGGGTGAGGAGCCGGAACGTGATCCTCTTGTCGACGGGGAGCCAGTGCAGGTTCCTCAGGTGGCTGGAGATGTGGCTGCGTTGGGGGACATCCAGGATGAGTTGGGCGGAGGCGTTCTGGATGCGCTGGAGTCTTTTCTGTAGCTTGGCTGTGGTTCCGGCGTAGAGGGCGTTTCCGTAGTCCAGTCGGCTGGTGACGAGTGCCTGGGTGACAGACAGTTCCTGGTCTCGGTCAGGATCCAGCGGAAGATCTTGTGAAGCATACGCAGGGTGTTGAAGCACGATGAGGAGACGGCGTTGACTTGTCTGGTCATCGAGAGGGAGGGGTCCAGGATGAAGCCCAGGTTGCGTGCATGGTCGGTTGGCTTGGGTGCGGTGCCCAGGGCTGGGGGCCACCAGGAGTCGTCCCAGGCGGAGGGCGAAAATCCCAGGATGAGGACTTCCGTCTTGTCCGAGTTCAGTTTCAGGCGTCTGTCCTTCATCCACTCGGCGACGTCTTTCATCCCTTCGTGTAGGCAGGTTCTGGAGGTGTCGGGGTCTCTGGTGAGGGAGAGGATCAGCTGGGTGTCGTCGGCGTAAGAGATGATGTTGAGGTTGTGCTGGCGTGCGATGGCTGCGAGAGGTTTCATGTAGATGTTGAAGAGGGTGGGGCTGAGTGAAGATCCTTGCGGGACGCCGCAGATGACTTCGGTGGCCTCGGAGCGAAACGGGGGGAGGCGGACTCTTTGTTTTCTTCCGGCGAGGAACGAGATGATCCACTCCAGTGCCTTCTCTTGGATACCGATGTTGCTGAGGCGCTGGACTAGGGTGCAGTGGCAGACCGTGTCGAATGCAGCGGAGAGGTCCAGGAGGATGAGGGCCACTGTTTCCCCCTTGTCGAGCAGGGTCCGGATGTCGTCGGTGGCTGCGATGAGGGCGGTCTCGGTGCTGTGGTTGGCTCTGAAGCCGGACTGCGAGGGGTCGAGGGATCCGTTCGTCTCGAGGAAGGCGGTCAGCTGTCTGTTGACGATCTTCTCGATGACTTTAGCAGGAAAAGGGAGGAGCGAGATGGGGCGGAAGTTTTTGAGATCGGTGGGGTCCGCTGTAGGTTTCTTCAGGAGGGCGCTGATCTCGGCGTGCTTCCAGCTCTCCGGGAAGGTGGCGGTGTTGAAGGAGGCGTTGATGATGTTCCGGAGTTGGGGTGCGATGGTGGAGTCGGCCTTGTTGAAGACGTGGTGTGGGCAGGGGTCGGTCGGTGATCCGGAGTGATCGGGTCCAGAGTAGCCTTCTTCAAAAGAGGGGAGACCACCGCCAGTTTCCAACACGCGGGAACTGTAGCAGTGCTAAGCGATTGGCAGCACATGGCATGAAGAGGAGGAAAGAGTTCCTCCTGAAACACCTTCCAAAATCTATGGGGCAGCGGGTCCAGGGGCGATCCTGAAGACACACTATTAGCCAAGATACAGAACTCATCAAAAGAAGGGGAGGGAAAACTATCTAACTGTACCAACCCTGCCACTTCTGCATCAACCTCGGCAATAGGTGGCAAAACCGAAGAGGATGACCGGTGGTAATCGGGTTAGATAAACCGCTTAGGTTGGTAGCGATCTTGGAATATTATTAGTAGCACAAGCAGGATGAGAAAGATCTTTAACAATCCTAAAAAGAGTCTGAGATTTATTCAAAGCATGTATTAGCGTCTCTTCCAGAAACTTGGCTTTAGCGCACTTGATTTGCATTTTATAGTCCAAGAGGGCCTGTTTAAAGAGAGCTTTTTCTTCCGCTAAATACTGCTTCCTCCAGGCTCTTTCTGCCTGCTTGCATCTCAACTTCAGCTAAAGGAGATCTTTAGTGTACCATGGCATGGCGGGTTTAGGCCTATCTCTTGATTTCCTCAGAGGGGCAATTTTGTCTAAGGATTCGGTAATCATTTGGCATAGACTCACATAACTATCTTCTACATTACCTCCCAAAGTAAAGACACCTGCTAACAAGGTCGGAAGGCTGGAATGTTTCAACAGCCTAGACCATTGCCTAACTTTACCAGTTCCTATACTGCCTTCCCAAGTAGTGCTAGCAGGGAGGGATAGGAAAAAATGGACAAGAGCATGGTCGGTCCACAATTGAGGGAAAACACCTCTAATTCTAACTTGAGCGTCATTTGCAAACACCATATCAAGGCATTTGTTTACAGCCCAACATAAAAAGGATATATGGAGAGGTTGATAAGTGAATGATATGTGTACAAGCATTACAAACATGAGGCACAGGACGTGGAAAATTATTTTCACCTTGACACACACGTATGGCTTCTGAGCCTATTAGCAGAGACATTTTAAGGCATGGGCAAAGTGGGCTCTGGCCCAGGGCCTCAGACTTTTAGGGGGGCCCCCTAATAAAGCAAGCTCTGGTCTGCAGAGACTCTTGCTTTGAATAATTCTTAAACAGATTATTTCAAATAACGTTTTCCTTTAATTTATTTTAATGTAGGTGATGTGTGAGAGTCTATAACAGACATTTTGCAGAGAAATTTGTTTATGTTTCATGTAACATCCATAAAAAAGTTTCTTCTAGATCAAAACAGGACCTCACATATTCATATGTCAAAGAGATTATTTGCAGGGATATTAGTGAGCTGCTACTGTGTTACAGAATTGAAAAAACATATCACTCTCCCTTAATATTAGGTGTAAACACATGTAGACACGTTTGCCTGTGCACTGTCAGTGAACTGGTCAAAGAGGGCTTGAAAGAACTGACAATGTATCATGACTTCAAAGCTGTTCCTAAAAGGGCTCTCCCAAAAATTGTTTGGGCCAGGGCATCCAAAATCCTTAAGATGTCCCTACTATTAAGGACTTAAGGACTATACAGCTACCTCACAATGTGTTCCTCCTGAGGCCCCATAGACCATGCACGAATACATCTGTCTGGCCAGGTAATATAGATATATATATATATATATATATATATATATATATATATATATATATATATATATATATATGTATTTTTTTAAATCAAGAAACACTTTATTCGGTTCAATTGCAAAAACCATAAAAGTACAAGAACACACAAAAACGGCCCATTGGTCACCAAGCAACATAAAGACATAAAAATACAAAATAAAAAGGGAGGGAGTACCCATTAAAATATGCAACACCTGATGCCATAGTTTAAAACCAACTATATATACATCATCTTCAAATTTAAAAAAGAAACATAAGAAGATTTGAATTTAAAAAACTTGATTCAAGTTACAGTGGTCAATATTTACAATAAATCATCTAGGACCAGTTAATCTTTTTACTGAGTCTCACCGGTTAAGAATTTAGCTACATTGTAAATTTCCCATATGTCTACTAATAATTGAAGATTCAATAAAGCTGGCTTGACTTGCCTGAACCTTTTCCCCTTTAGCAAGGGTATAATGAACTTTTTCCTGATGTCTTTAAAATATTCACAAAAAAACAGGAAATGAGCAGTGTCCATGATCGAATAGCTGTCGCATTTACACAAGTCCAAATCGGGTTGCTTGGTCCAACCAGGGCGGCCTGAAATTAGCAGATGGATTTTGTCCAGTCGGAACTTGGTTAACAGATATCTATGATTCGAGTTGTTAACAACCTTTAGGTAAAGTTCCAAATCATGACCGGAGGAAACAATCAATTGGTGGGTCCTGACAGAAGACTTCGACAGCTCCAAGCCTTCTCTGTCCATCCCTCGATTCAACATAAAAATGTTTTTAACCCACTTCAGGTCTCCTTTCACTAAGTTAGATGGTTTACTAAACAATTCAGGCCGACCCAACTTTACACACATTTGTTGTACATATTTCAACCAAGGGATCTTGTCCCAATGATCTAGCATTAGGCAGTCTTTTAGTATTTCATGATTCACTTCAAGTTCCAAGTTAAGCCAGACTGATATCCATTTTAATAGGGGGGCCATAGCGATTCGATCCTCCAAATAATCCACGCCACATTCCTGATGGACTATGAAGCTGGCCGTGGATCTTGGCAAGGAAAGAATCGTTTTGAGGAAGTTATCCTCTATCACCTGAAACGTTTTAACTGGCCTAATGCCCCACAGATCAGCGCCATACATAACGATGGCAATACATTTAGCAGCATATACCTTTAGGACAGCCTCCAGCGGTTTAACCCCTAGTTTACGTGAAAAGCCCATCACCGCTGAAATAGAGCGTGCCAGGACCTTTTTTTTCCCCACTATTTGGGGGTGCCACGTAGAGCAGTCGTCGAAAACAACCCCCAGATAGGGAAATCTGGCGACTCTTGTCAGCTTGTGTCCATTACAATGCAGTGTCATTACATTTTTCATGGCCTTCCCTTTTTGGGCCACCACCATAACATGGGATTTGCCATAGTTGACACTCAGGTCGAGATTTATCATAAAATCAAAAAATGAATTCAACAGGGTTTGGAGACCCACTGCAGTTCTGGCTAGGAGAGCAGCATCGTCCGCATATAATAATGCGGGCAATAGGTACTTCCCAGCCCTCGGAATGTCTTTACAGGCTGCACCCAAGACTCCACCCAGATCATTTATATATAGTGTGAAAAGCAGGGGAGCAAGAATGCATCCCTGCCTTACACCATTGGAAATGGTAATTTTGCCAGTGCTGTTTCCTTTTCTGTCATATCGCACCGTGGCTGTAAGATCCCTATGGAGATCTGCTAAAAAATACACAATGTTAGGATCTATTCCAATACTAAGAAGCTGGGCCCACAACTTGGATCTGTTTACTCAATCAAATGGCGAGGACAGATCCATGAAGGCAATATACAGGGCACCTTGCTTCGCAATTGTGTACTTCCCAATAAGCAGTTGTAAATTCAAACTTTGATCGATGGTGCTACGCCCCTTTCTAAAACCATACTGTAGAGGAGAGAGGGTATTGGTCTCCTCTAACCAAACAGTAAGTTTACACAGGACCACTCTCCCTAGAACCTTTACTGCTGAGTCTATAAGAGATATGGGGCGGTAATTACCAGGGTCACCCCTGTCCCCTTTCTTATAAATGGGGACAATCACCGACTGGGACCACGTCTCTGGAATTCCTGTTTTTGAAATTCTATTAAAAACGTTTGATAAAATTTTGGACCAAAAAGAAATATCAGCTTTAAAAAGGTCGGAGGGAATGCCATCCGGCCCGGGGGCCTTATTACTGGTCATTTTACCAATGGCCTCGGCCACCTCACCCTCTTCTACACTCAAGATGTAAGGCATTCCGGAAAAGGTGGTCAAACCCTCAGCCCCCGGAAACTCTTGTTCATAAACAGACTTAAAGTTCAGGTGCCATTTGTCTTCTTGAATTCCACAATCCAGTTCATTATTATTAGAGTCGGCAAAATAGGGTTGGTTGACCACGGCCCAAAACTTGGCGCTGCTCTTCAACACATCAATTGATGTCAACTCAGCCCAGGCGTCCTCTCTAATCTCACGCCGCCTTTTTTCTACTACTGTCTTGTATTCTTTCCTGAGAGTAGCCACCAATGATCTATCTACTGGTTTTGTTTTCAGGGCCATTTTCAGTTTATGATTGGCCACAGAACAGTTCTTATCAAACCAGCCTACCTTCCCTTGTACTTTGCCTCTACCCTTACGAGTCAGGTTGGAGACAATGTCAAGACAGACCTTTCTATACGCCTCCACTACTTCACTGTCCTCCGCCTGGTCATCCATACAGAGCTTTAATTCCTCCCGACTACTATTACAAAGATTACAAAGGAACTCCTCTGGAATTATGTTGCACCACTTGATTCTACGTGCTTGATCAGCCAGCCGTATGTCCCGTTTATCCACCAAATTGGGTCTGCTTTCCATGGCAACAATAACATTTTTAACCCTTAATACAACTGGGTTGTGGTCGCTAACATGGGACCGCACAACTGAATAACTAATGATGTTGCTGCCACAACTACTGCTTAAGAAAATATAATCAATCACAGACCCGCTGCCATGTCCTGTGAATGTGGGAATGTCCTCATCACTCCCGTTGGGTAACATCAGCCCATTTTCTGCCAACATGGTTTCCAGGAAAATGCCCTGGTCTGAATGCTCAAAATGAGTATTTTCCTCAACCGGAGGACCAAATAAATCATTAGGGGGACATTTGTCCTGACAACCATGAATGTTAATATCCCCCATTAATATGATGGTGCACTCAGACTCTGATGACTCATTAAATTTAAACAAAAAAGAATTTAACATCATCAGGTTACTAACTGGATGGTCCCTATCAAAAGAATTGTAAAAATTCACTAGCAGCACATTATGAAAACCCCTATGGGTAATTTGGACCGCGAGGCAATAGGGGCAGTCAGTAACTATTTCCGTATATATGCCCGGAATTTTAGCAGATATCAGAGTGACCAGGCCCCCTCTTGCTCGTCCCCGCGTAGACCTAACTGCTGGTAGGAAAAAAGTAGTGAAGCCATCAACAGTAAGTGTGTTTTGTGTGTCCCATGTTTCCTGTATGGCTATTATATCCATAGTGCCTAAAAGATCCCTCCAAAAAGGGTCATCCACTTTATTCTTGCGACCAGCAATATTCCAGGTTGTCACAATTATTTCTCCCGTTCCCACTACATTATCCAGTTTTACGTGCAGTGAGGTCCCTCCACCAACACCCTGCTCATTGAGTAAAATTTGATCTATATTTAACTCCTGCACAACCTGGATACTATTTTCATTTTCTGGGGGGATAGGGGGAATGTTTTGCCTCAGACTTGGCGGTGTGCACTGTTTTTGTCAATCGACCCAGTCCAGATTTGTCAAACACTCATACCGGTTAACCGTAGGGATATTAAGATGGTTTTCATACCCATTCACAGTCTGGCGGTAATGGTTTGGGAAGCCATTTTGTAACCCTAAGTCACACCCACCTTGGATGGATCTACCTCTTCTTCTCTCGACCAGGTTCCAACTATCAGCTCCACCCTCATCCCATCCAAAAGGTTGTATCTCCCATAGGGAATTGTACCTCCGTCTGGTTTTGTGATCATTTGAACCCCTTAGCCAGCTCCATCTTGTGTCCACTTGATTCACAGGCAGGTAGAAATACGAGAGAGGCCTAGCAGTGACTGTACTCGCTTGATAGCGAGAGGTTCCTCTGCAGATATATTCTACCACCTGTGAGTTCTCGAAGGTTACCACAACACAATCTCCTTGTAAGTTTTTTCTGTTCCCCCCACCCATGGAGCTCTCTCTACCATTAAGATGTTACTTGGGATGTTTGGTGGTAGGGGGTGATTATTTGATAACCAGTGGCACACTTTGTTTTTTAGTGTCTGGAAGGATTCTACATCGGTAGGTGAAATTTCTGTGACCCCGGTCAGAATCACTACGTAGGGGCAGGCATCAGGAGGAAGATGGATATTTCTTCGAGCCTTTGCCTTGTCTCTTGGAGCCAGATCCCGATTAGATATCAGAGGTGTGGGGTCTTTATACATATATATCTATATTACCTACTGGTAGTCGCCAGTAGGTAGTTATAGTTAAAACCTAGTTTCCATAGGAAATCCGCAACATTCTATTTGGAACAACTTTGGCGCCGGTGGATGAATCTTCTCCAAGAAAATAGCCTGCTCCGCTCCGCTCCTTCCCTGAAAGTTTGGGGGTGATTCGTGAAGCGGGGGCCGAGAAAAAAGGGGGTCCCAAAACGTGTTTTCCCCATGCAATTTCCCATAGGACATTTAGCCGGGGCTACAGCCCGAACGGCTGAAAGGAATTACACCAAACTTGGCAAAAAGGTAGAGTTCGGTTCGCAGATCACTCTTTTTGTTAAATGGTGTAAATCCGTTCAGTAGTTCCTGAGTAAATCAAAAGTAAAATCATAGATATATATTGGAGGTATTACGGTAAGCTTACTGTAAGCTTACTGTACTCTGTACCTTCCTGAGCATGAGCTGAATGCTAATTGGCTGTCAACTGTCTGTCAACACTCTAAACCAGAAAGTGTTGGCAGCCATCTTGTGCCTCGGTAGACTTAGGCACAAGAAAACAGGGAAACAAAGGTGGAAAACACGCAAAGGGGGCAGGGTAGAAACACCCTGACCCCTTAGACCTGCTCTGGGGGTCCCACAAGGACCCCCAAGGACCCCCCCCAATTTGTTTTTTTTTAGAAAAAAATCGCGGGGTACGAGTACCGTACGAGTACGGTAAGCTTACTGTACTCTGTACCTTCCCGAGCACGAGCTGAATGCTAATTGGCTGTCAACTGTCTGTCAACACTTCAGACCAGAAAGTGTTGGCAGCCATCATGTGGCTCGGTAGACTAAGGCACAAGAAAGCAGAAAAACAAACGTGTAAAACGCAAAAAGGGGCAGGGTAGAAACACCCTGACCCCCTAGGCCTGCTCAGGGGGTCCCACATGGACCCCAAGGTCCCCCCCCCCCCAATATTTTTTTTGACAAAAATCGTGGGTACGAGTACTGTACAAGTACGGTAAGATTACTGTACTCTGTACCTTCCCGAGCACGAGCTTAATGCTAATTGGCTGTCAACTGTCTGTCAACACTCCAAACCAGAAAGTGTTGGCAGCCATCTTGTGCCTCGGTGATGTCATGAGTGATGTCGCTGACCATGTCATGAGTGATGTAATATGTGACGTCATCAGCAGTGCATTGCGGGCGTGCAAGTTATAGTTAGCTGAATTAAAAAATAACGGGGGAATTTCAATGGTTTTGTATGAGTGAAATGTCCAGCTAACTATGATATGTGTGAAACCTATGGTTTTTTCAGTGAATTTCTAAGGTTTTTCAAATGCTAATTCATAACTATAATGTGTGTGAAACCTATGGTTTTTTCAGTGAATTTCTAAGGTTTTTTAAATGCTAATTTTTAACTGTAACATGGCTGAAACCTATGTTTTTTCAGTGAATTTCTAAGGTTTTTTAAATTCTAATTTTTAACTATAACGTGGCTGAAACCTATGGTTTTTTCAGTGAAAAAAAAAAAATATATATATATATATACACACATATATGTGGAATAGTTTAATATATACATATATGCAAAGTAGATGCTTTCACTTTGTATTTTTTCGGTAATATGGGGAGAAAATCATGTTATTATTCTGAAAGATTTGACATCTGCTTTTATTTACAAAAAAATCCCCAAAAATATATATTTGTTCTGAGACTGTGTATTAGCTATCGTTTGGTTGCCTACAGTTACGTTTGTTTGCAAGACATTCTTACGAGTAGCTGGTATCCCTTAAGGCCGCATCCATTAAAACATGTGAACACTCTGTGTTCTGTACAATTATACATTTGACAGATTTTACAGTTACTACTGTATGCATCTGAAAGTACATATTTTAGCAAATAAATATTTCGAGGTCAATCACTGAAAAGCTTCTCGGAAACCTGCATTAGAAATTCAGTGCACACGCTGAAGGGTCCTCTTTCAAAGTTTCATTGCTGTACTCAGTAGAAAATATTTAGCCCCATTGGTGTTATTAGCCATATTAGATAGAAGTGCATTTGTCTAAAGCTGGAGACAGGCACTCCATACATCTAAATCAATTTTAAATAGAGAGAAAAGAATGAGTTATTCAGTGTTAGGAAAATTATTTTTCCAAGTGGATGCCGCTTCATATTTCTATCACAGAGTTCTCCAGGCATATCTTTATTTATTTATATATTTGTAGAGTTTTATTTGGCACGAACATGACCCAAGAGGGTATGAGAGCGCTTTACAAATATTCAGAGACAAAAGAGGGGGAGACAAGTAGGGCAAAACAACCACATGAACATGCGAGATACAGGAGTTCACAGGAGGACTGCTATATCGCAAAGCCAAAAAAGTCAATATGCAAGAATATATATAAGCAATAACAAATCAGGGTGCTGAAAACAGGAATGAAACAGGATGTAGCTGGGAGAGGAAGCCCGTAAAAGAGGGAGTGTGAAGAGGAAGCGTCATATCATGGTCCCAAGGGCGGAGTAGGTAAAATTCTAGTTCAGAAAGTATTTATCAGAAGTGCTTTAACTTTTTTTTCCAAAGAAGCTGTTGAGCCATTAAGTCTGGTTCTTTGATGATGGTACTCTGAATTTAGAAGAGCCCCAGTAGTTTGTCTCTCTCTTTAAGGTCTTGATAGTTTGAATCATAAACTGCTTGCACTTAGAACCTTATATATTAATTAATATACAATATCGTTTTGCATGATTCTTTGCAGGTGGAAATCGGTGCATGCAAGAACTCACATCATGGGATCTGAGAAGAATAACCCTCCACAAGACGCTTTTTGTATCATAGCTTGATGAGCACAATTAAAAGAAGCGTGTACATCTCGGTTTGTGTTACGTAGAGGGAAACACCATATCTGTTTTACACATTCTGCTCCTGTGCTTTAATTAAAGACAAAATCATGACTTGCTTTTGAATTAGATTTGTTTAGTACTTGAAGATGTGAAATTCTCTATCAGTTATTAATGCAGAAATGCTTTAATTGCTTGAGAGTTAAGTCACAGAATAAGGTGCTAATTCAGCTTCAGTCACATTATCATGCATCATATTTTGCACAGAATTGAACAGAATTATAGATAATTTGTTACAGGCCCATTTAAAGTCAATTGCTCATAATAAAATGAATACAAACTATATTTACACTGGATTTAACATCAGCTCAATGAAAATTGTACATGCTCGTATTCGGCACTTGCCATTAGTTTTGATTTTTAGCGAACTGAAAATACTGTGTGACCACCTGCAACATTGTCTGGTAGGAATGGGGTCTCTAGTTGGCTGAGTTTGCACACTGTCCAAGTAGCTACCACCAACTTAGTCAGGGTGAGTCAGATACACACCCAGAATTAACCTGTGCTCACCCTTTGGTAGCTTGGCACTGAGCAGTCAGGCTTAACTTAAAAGGCAATGTGTAAAGTATTTGTGTAACACGTAAATTACAGTAACTCAATGAAAACTCCATAAAAAGACTCCACACAGGTTTAGAAACAAAGAGAAGATTTATCGGAGTAAAACAAGACCAACATTACTAAAATGCAATACGTAGCAGTCAAGTTATGAATTTTCAAAGAACAAATGAAAAAACAGTGCTGAGAAGTCAATAGCGTTAAAGGTTACTTGGAGTCTTGCTAAACCATGGTACATCTGAAAAGTCAAGTTTACTTAATGGACTGCGGGGCGGATATAATTCCAAACAATTCCTGCTGAAGTTTTACCTTATCAAGTTGAAACAAGATTCCTATTACAGATGAAAGAGTTTGCTGGGAGCATGGTGAGCGTCGCTGGCAGTGGTCCGCAGGCTGCAAAGGGCCGCTGGGTGTTGCGGACAGAGAGGCTGGGTCCTCACAGTCGTGCTGTGCAAAGAGACCAACTTGTGCCGGCTTGCGCTGCTCCTTAAAGCGAGCAAAGTGGTTCTGGAGCTAATAGGCCTGTTAGCAGTTGCGAAGAGCCCAAAAGCTTGATTGAAAGGGCCCTGGAGCTGTAGATGATGAGACCCACTTCTGAGGCCCAGAGTTTGAAGGGTGCACCTCATGCAAGGGTAGGACTCACAGAAGGTAGAGTCCAGCAGCTCCAGCAGAATTGTAGGAAGTCGTCGGAAAACAGGAGACCAGCCAGCAAGGAATGTATGACGTTACAACGTGGTCTTTACACCGTGATACGTTTACAGTGCAGTCATTACAACGCAAGTCATTATGACTTGCGCTAGAGGTGCTGGACTTAGGAATAGTATGATTTACTATTCCAACTCCAGGCTACGTAACAGTAGGGAAAGTGTTGGAAGAGTAAATCATACTATTCATTATTGTATAGTGCCATACAGCGCAAGATGTTGTAATGACTTGCATTGTAATGGCCACGTTGTAAATGTATCACGGTGTAAAGACCATGTTGTAATGGATGTCTCCCACCAGCAAGCCCTTGGAGTCACTCCGGGTTCAGTTCTTGGCATCAGCAGGGCAGAGATCAGCAGGCAGCAAGGCAGCTCATCAAAGCAGAGAAGCAGTTCCTGCGTCATTCACTGCAGAGTGGCAATCTTTCAGCACAGCACTCTTTACTCCAGTAGAGTACTTCCCAAGTCCAGTAGTGCACTGATTTTATAGGGTAAGAGCTGTCGTACTTTTGCCCAAAAGTGACTTCGTTGTAGAGGGTGGCTTCAAAGGTACTCTCTGAAGTGCACAAGGATCCCTCTCAACCCAACCCTAATTCCTGACTACCAATAGGGGGCAATTATCCCTTTGTGTGGGCCACCACTCCTCCATCCTACCCAGGAAGGCTATCAGTCTGCAGATGAATGCAGATTAATTCCCTGTCACACCTAGCCCTTCCTGTATTGTCGCTATCTAGAGGATATGCACAAAGTGTAGCTGTCACCCAGCCCAAATCCAGCCTAAATCCAACTTCACCATTAAAGTTTTTATCACCACCATTCCAAAGATATTAAACATGAAATAGCCACTCCTTTCCAATCAGGAATTGCAGTTTAGTTAAAAGATGTTTTGAGGAATCCCCAATGCTAGCCTATGGAAGGAATAGGCCTCACAGCAGTGAAAAATTCATTTAGATGTTTGGCACTGCCAGGATATGTAAAACGTGCAATAACATGCCCTGAGATTCAATGTTATACAGCTCCAGTCCCTTCGGGTCCCTTAGGGCCTACCTTAGGGGTGATGTATGTGCAGTGAACTGCACACCCGGATGTATGACGGTACAATGTATACATTTACATTGCGGTGCATTACAACGACTTGCGTTGGAGGGCTCTGGACTTAGGAGTAGTATTATTTACTATTCCAACTCCAGTCTACGTACAGTAGGGAAGGTGTTGGATAGTAAATTATACTATTCCTTGTCCTCGAGCGCCATCTAGCGCAAGTCGTTGTAACGACTTGCGTTGTAAAAACCGCGATGTAATAGCATCGCAATGTAATCCCTGCATTGTAAACGATTGTAAACGAAGTTTCCTGCACACACAGGCCGTGCAAAGGCAAGCCTGAGACAGGTTTGAAGCGCTACTTGTGTGCGAATACACGAATTTCAACAAGTATAGGGGCGAAGCGCATGCACTTTAGCACTGGTCAGCAGGTGATAAAGTGCTCAGATTCCTAAGGTTAACAGAAAGATGCAGCAAAACGTAAAGGGAAGCAGGCAAAAAGTTGCAGAAGACCACCCTAAGGATGACAGGTCCTAACATTGCCTCAAATCCGTTCCTGCACATTCAGCTCCATTTGTACACAACAAGGTACAACCAGGATGCATAAATACTCCTTTGCCCCTGGGCACATGTTCTCTGCACTGCAATGTTTTATCCAAAGAGTAAACATTAAGGTATAAAGGACTTTGTACATGTTCCCGTTTTCCCCATACATACATACATACATATTAAACTTTGAGGGTGGGGATGGATTTTTGTGTGGGAGACTGTGGGTTGAAAGTTCCCTTATTTCTAAAGTTGTCAAGTAAGTTGCTTGGGCCCAGAAAGTCGGGCTCCTCTACTTACTACCTAATGCCTATTACAAATAGTTAAAACCATTCTAGTGTAAATGTACATTGTAATGACTTTACAAATGTGTAAGTACGCAAACTAGTGCACAGCAAAAGATAGACGTGCATGTAAGGAGTTCTATGGATGCTGCACCAATGATTCCAGTGCACTCTTTGTTTTTTTTTCTCAAACTTGTTTTTATTAAGTTAAATAGGATTAGTCTCATATCACATGGTGATACATCAATCGTTCTACTTGTATCCAGCTGTCAAAAATCTCTCTGTTTACAGAATAATGCGGTTGATACGAGTCATTACCTTTTCAGATAGGCCTATGAGGATCACCAAAACAATACATTCAACAGTTTCGTCTTTGAAATAAACCCTCCCATTCAACCCTGACCCTCCCCCCTCCCCCTCCCATGAGCTCATCCTTTTTAACGAAGTTGTAAGCTCCTATTACCGCTTACGGGAAGCAGTCAGGGGACTATTAGAAACAACTTGTACTTTGTGTAAGCAAAAAACAATAGAAAAGGTAAATAGGGGAGAAAAAAGGAATTCAACGAAACAGGGCTCGGGCGGCCCAAATTAACTGTGACCTTGGGTGATTTGTGGTGTGAAATGAAGCCTGTGATGGGCTCTGGATTGGGGTGTTACTCTATTTAAAATTGGAACAAGTATAATGCTCTATCTCTCGGGGGCAGGTAGTCAGCAGAAGACCGGTTGATAAGTAGTTAACCAAGGGACCCCATGCGTATTCGACATTTTTGAAGGCTTCCCTATGGGTGTCGCTCATGCATTCCAAGGTGAGTGCCCTCCAAAGGCGGGCCTGCCCTTGCATCATGGCCGGTGCTCCCTTCTGCTTCAATGCAGTGACCAGTGCCGTTTTGGCCGCACCCAGACAAAGCCACATGATGGCCTGGTCTGCTGTAGTCTGGTACTTTAAACCCGTGTCTTAGAGACACAAAAGCACAAATTTGGGAGAATCTGGGATGGGGTACCCTAGTATGTCTTTGATGTGTGCACGAATCTCAGTCCAAAAAGGACGAATTGCCTGACAGTTCCACCATATGTGTTGAAAGTCGCATAGAAGGCCTCAACCTCTCCAGTATAGGTCTGTTGTGTTAGGGAATATCTTCTTAGGTTTAGTGGGGTATAGGTACCAGTCATAAAGTACGCTGTAGTGGGCTTCACGTCGGGCCAGTGAGTGGTTATGCCATTGTATGTCCTTCCATAAAGCTTTCCATTGGGTATCAGTGATATCATGGTCGAGTGTCTGTTTCCAGAATTCAAGGCAGCGTGGACTGGGGGATGGTAAGGTGTGGAGTAATAGGGAGTAAAGAGGGAAATGGACCTTTTCATTGTGCTAGCCCCCTTTAGATAGCGCTCCAGTGGTTTAAGTTCTCTTGCCACCCTCTCCCTGATCTCAGTTTGCAAGACCCAATGGCGTACTTGAAGATAGTGAAAATATTCTGACTTGGGCAAGTTGAAGTCTCTCCGACAATATTAAAATGTAAAAATGTCCCAGCCATGGATGATGTGCTCGAGAGTGAGGCAGCCTCCCTCTTTCCATGTGTCGAAGGGACCTGGCTGTACTGCAGGTGGAAAGGCTGGATTGTAGTGTATGGGAAAGAATGGCGAGGGACACATTGTCCACTAAGTCTGTTTCAGTACGTTGTCACATGTTTGAAGAGTCATTCTAGTGAGGGTGCATATATATGTATTAGCTGGCTGGTCTATTTTTGGCTTACAAAGTAGATCGCTTATCACCAGTTTCACTGTAGCCAGTGTTGATCTGACTCACGTTGGGACCATTTTACTATAACTCAGAGCTGTGCTGCTTTATAATAAAGGGTCAGGTCAGGCATCGTGAGGCCTCCTTCAGCTGAAGGTTTTTGGTCAAAGATGAAATGTGCGCTTTGTGAAGAAAGCCTTTCTCCAGGCCAATGGGAAGACTTTGAAATAGAAATTTCGTCAGAACCCCCATCTTGGTGGCATGGAGTCTGCCAATCCGTGATAGATACAGTGGCGACCAACGTTTAAGGTCAGCTTGGAGTTGGCAGAGAAGTGGGGGGTAATTAGCAGCGAGCAGGGTTGATATTTTGGGGGTTAATTTAATCCCTAGATATTTAATTTCCTTCTTAACCCATTGAAATGGGGTAGATGTCACCAGATTTCTCATTTCAACTTCCGGCAGAGTTAGGTTGAGAAGGAAAGATTTAGAGAGATTAATTCTGAGCCCTGCTACCCGTTCAAAGCAGGCCAGCTCTCCTTGTAGTGCTGTCAAAGAGCGCTGGGAGTCCACCAGTGTCAGCAGAACGCCATCCACGAACAAAGATATCTTATGTTCGTCAGATCCAAAGGATACCACTCTAATCTCGGGAGACGCTCTAATAGTGGCAGTAAGGGTTCAATGCTGAGTGCGCAGAGTACTGGGGACAATGGGCAGCCCTGTCCTGTTCCCCTCCCCAGTAAGAAAGTGTCCAAAGCTACCCCGTGTACTATAATTCTAGCACTCGGAGCCTCAAAGTTGGCCCATATCATGTTGATAAATGATTCACAGAATCCATACCTGTGGAGAGCTTGAAAGAGAAAGTACCAGTCTACCCGGTCAAACGCCTTCTCGGTATCTAGACCAAGAAGGACTGACGGAATCTGCTTTTTGGTGTTTTTTTCACTCTACGCACATTATCATGAGTTTGTCTACCCTAAATGAATCCGGATTGGTCGATATCTATCAATATCGGCATCAAATTCTCTATCCGTGAGGCCAATATTTTTCAATACAATTTAGCATCTAGGTTAAGAAGCGCTATGGGGCGGTAGAATCTACAGTGCTGAGGATCCTTTCCCTCCTTGGGCAGCACAGTGATCAGTGCTTCGCGCATGGTGTGTGTCACCTGTTTGGAGCTCGCAATGTGGTTAAAGAGAGTGGTCAGTTGGGGATTGAGATCTGTACTGAAAGTTTTGTCGAATTGCGCAGTCAGCCCATCCGGCCTTCTGCACCTTTTCCTCCAATATGGGTTCTTCCAACTGCTTGCTCTAGGCAGTTGTAACCTGTGGGAGCTGCACTGTACTAAGGTACCTTTCTTGTGATTGGTGTTGGATTGGTCAGGTGTGTATAGCGCGGTATACAAATCTCTGGAAATGAGGGCCTTCCCTGACTCCTACAGAATCTGAGTGCCTGTAGAGTCTTTTATGCTTTCAATATAGTCCTGTTCCCTCTTTACTTGCAGTTGTTACACCAAATGTGCCGCTACCTTGTTACCCTGAGCATTTGAGGTCTGTTGCATCCGTAGTAGGGTCAGTTCTGCCCTATTTGAGTTCATTGCTTGTAGTTTCCTTTTCAGGACCTTGACTTTTCCCCGGAGTGTTAGTGTGGGATTGGCCCTGTGTGTGCATTCCACGTTTTTAACTCTCCCTCCAGAAGCAGCCGTTCTGTCATCCACTCTTTACTGAGAGCTGACATAAGAGTCAGACATTGGCCTCTAATCACTGATATAAATGCATCCCAAATATTTGCCAGTGATGTATCCTGGCGAACATTTATTTGGAAAAATTCCCTGATGGACGTGATGAGTCACCTAGTGTTTAATCACAGACTAAGGCATTGGGAAAATAAAACCTCTTGTATTTAGGTTTGGGGCTGGAACATTCCAAAGGAACTGATATTGGGCCGTGATCATAGCTAACAATGGGGTGTATAGTGGCTTCTCGGATATGATTATTTAGGGTTTGGCTTATGAACGTATTGTCGAGCCTTGAATAGCTACGATGTACATGAGAGAAAAAGGTATAATCTGTATTGTCTGGGTGGGCTTCCCTCCAAGCGTCTTTGAGACCCAGTTCCTGAATAGCTTTCTTCAGTGTTTTGGAGAAACTCCCTGTTTTGAGATTAATGTGGGGTTGTGCTATCCGTCTCCGAATGCTAGATGAGGTTAAAGTCCCCCATGATGTTATGTCTCCCATAGCAAAGCCCCCCAACAGAGACAGAGTGGAGTGAAGGGATGTCGTCTGATTAGTGTTGGGTGCATATATGTGCACAAATGTACTTTGTCGTCCCTTAAGGCATCTCTTCACTAGTGAAAACCTCCCCTCTTTGTCAGTTTTGTAATTCTCCGGCTGAAATTTGAGAAAAGAGTAGACCAGGAGAGCGAGCTAGTTATGTTTTGTGGAGGAGGAGGATTTATATATCAGTGGGTATGTTTTATGCTTTATCCTATGTTTTTCTGACCATTTGAGGTGTGTCTCTTGGAGAGTCACTATATCATAGTGCTGGTCTGTGAGATATTTCCATCGTTTGGAGGGCGCATTCATACCTCTCACGTTCCATGACAGAGTTTTAATCACCATATTGGCTGTGGCAATTGGTTTACTATCTCTTGGCCTCGTCTCATCCTGTGTCCTTCCTGCCACTGCCCCCTCCCCTGCTGCCTCCTGTCTCACATCCTTCCAGGTCACAGAGCCTTGTTCCTCTTGTACTTGTACCTCGTCTCAGGGCCCCCAAAGGCTTCCCCGTCACCCTGAGTAAAAAAGAAGAAGAACAAAAGTAAAGAGGGTGAAAAATGAGCATGAACATAGTCAACTTTGGGATTATACTTCCCCAGTCCAGAGTACCTACCTGGTGTCTGTCCCACACTGTGAGGCGAATTGGACCATATTCTGCTGCCAAGGTTTCTGTGTAACAGCTAGTTGAGAAGACATTCACTGTTCCTCTATATCTGGTCCGGACCACCTGTACCCCAGATGCGTTACCAGAGATCGGGAGCACATTGTATCGGTGTCAATAGTGTCTGGCTCCAAGAAAATAACTGGTACTGTTGACTTCAATTTCTCAATATTGGTGAGCCACTGCCCACCAATGCCGTTGCTTCATAGTTTGAGGACCGTTAAGATGTCCTCCGTTTAAGGCTAGCCAGGTATAGTCTTTCAGTTTGTTTCTGGAGTTCGTTGTGTCTTCTTCATTCTGGAAAGCCGCTGGGTGTGCCATGGGTTCATTCTTCCCTCACCAGTGATGGTTTTGCCCTGATGACCCTGAGTATACATCCCAAGATCGGTGACTGGTATCAGAAGTCCCATGACGCGGAATGCCTCTTGGACCGCGGTAAGATGATAGGCTTGTTTTTGTTATCCAAGCTGAGACCGAAGGGGTAGGCCTGTTGATACCTAGTGCTGTCTTGCCTTAGTTTGTCCGTAACTGGCCTTAGTTGCTGGCACCATGCAAGGATCGCTGGAGCTACATCTTGGTATAGCTCACATGAGAATCCCTGGAACTTCACTGCGTCCACTTTCCTGGCTGCCTGTAATGTAGCTTCCTTGATTTTGAAGGAGTGTAGCTTTGCTAGGATATCTCTTGGACAGCATTTCTCACCCAGCGCTGGTCTTCCTACCCTGTGTACTCTTTCCAACTTTACCGTAAGTGGTGCCAATCCCAGGGTTTCAGAGAAGAGACCTGTGACAAAAGTCTAAAGGTCTGTGCCTTCCACTCCTTCTTCCAGATTGTGGATCCTGAAGTTATCCCACCGTGAGCAGTTCTCCAAATCATCGTGTTTCAGTTGTAGTGCTGTGAGTTGATACTGAAGTTCCCTCATAGTTGCCGATATCTGTTCCATTTTTTGCTCCAAGTCCATGGTTTTGGACTCCGTGTCTAAAACCCTCGTCCCAACCAAATCGATGTCTTGCTGCAATGATGCAAGTCTGCTACTGAGGTCTGCCTTCAGGAATTCCAGGGAATGGGTCATGTCCGCCATTAATTGCTCCCTTAGTTCCTGTTTAAATGATTGCAAGGAGGCGAGTAAGTCTTCTTTAGATAGCGCCATGACGGTCTCCTTCCCTGTAGTCGATTGTAATTCTGTGTTGGTGGAAGGCGTGAAGTATGTAGAGACCCTGTAGCTCTGTTGTTGTTTTTTGGGCAGCATAGAGAGATTTTCACTATTACCTGTGTGAAGGGTATTGAGACCAGGGCTTAGTGAAATCACGTTGTCTGAACCATCAGCAGCCCCTTCGCCAGCCCTGTGATGCTCTGCAGGTGTCAAGTTAGTGGGCTCCCAGCTAGCCCTGGGGTGTCGCCTGTACCTTATTCACAGTCCTCTTCACGGTTCGGGTGCCATTTCGTCTGCAGCTCCACCCTCGATAGTCAGTGTGCATTTCATCTCCCATCCCCTTCCAAAAAGAGTAACCCCGCGACTCTGTTAATTGTGTTGGTCGTGTATCCGATGTATAGCTGTGAGTGGATTATGATATAGCTTACCTAGAGATCTTGTGGGCCTGTGGACGGCGAACCACCCAGAAGAGCCGTGTAGGGTGTTACCCTACCTTTAGTGTGGGCATCTAGCCAGCCGCGTGTACCCAGTCTCAGCACAAGGTCTTCTGTCCCCAGCAGGTGCCATCTTTAAGTCAGGCATGGCAACCCTCTATTTCGGGTCACTTTGTGGCTTGTTATGAAGAAGAACCCCCTGATAGGCACCGGGCATTGCGATGTTCACTGCCGCTGCGGAGCTGTTCCAAGGCTTTCTCGGGGGTTATGCGCATATCCCCATTGTGTGGCGCTCAGTGGGGAAATATCGGCTGCCACGCGTCTCATACCGCCTGTCTACCACACACCGGGCCGTTGGGCAACTCCTGCTGCTCACATTCCTCCGGGAGAGGAGAGCTCTGAGTGTGGATCTCTTCTTGGTGGGTGCCTAGCTGCCAGGTCTCCAGAACTCAGATTCCACCTTTTTTGATCTATATCCAGATCCTCCGCGGATCAGCCGCCATCTGGTTACCTCCGGATGATCGTGATCACCTCAGTGCCATCTACGACCATTGCCGCCGAACCCTCAGGTACATTTACATGTTTTATGGCGAGAAAAGTGCAGTGGTGTCTCCTATGAGCTGTCACTCGGCAGCAGAGCCGGCGTGGATCACGTCCACACGACCATCTTGGCTGGCCATGCCCACTCTGTGGGTTTTGAGACATCTCTGTGTTGGCCAGTGGGATGGTGATTGAATGTGAGGATAGAGATGCATTGCCAGAGCTGTATGGAAAGAGATTTGGTGTGTTTCCATTGTGACAGCAATACATCAAATGGGTCAGAACAGAGATGCATTGTGAAATCTCTGTGACTGCCTCAGCATGAATGCAGCCTAAATGCTAGATAGAGTCCACTGAAAAAGTTCTAACTTTGGCTCAATCGTGGAAAAATGTGGACAATACAGTGAAATGACACATTGTGACAGAGCTGGATATTTTGCCTTGCTAGAGCTCTCAGAGGTGAATACATGATGGTTGAGGTAGAAGGGTCAAGTTGATAGACAGGTACATTATGTAACTGTCTAAGGCCCTCATTCCAAGTAGTGAGGACATTTTGATCCGCGTGCAAATTCTTGTTTGCATACAAATTGGATTTTTTTTACTGTTATTACCACACTATACTATGCTACACTTTGTTTGCCAACAAAAACCTAATGAAATTTGTTTAGGGGAAGCGGCTGAAAAAAAAGTAAAACGTGCAGTAATTTATATCCCTAACGTTGATCTGGCATTAGCAACTTTGTTTGATATGGTAAATTAGGAATAAGTGGTCATCGCTGCTATTGTATAAACTACACCATGTGGATCCAGTATTTGCTAGAGTTACCACAGCTAACCCAGGGGCTTCTAAGTTTGTTATGCCTAACAATCTCCTGGCACGTCCTATTTTTCATGTTTCAGTGCTCAAGCCCTGTAAGGAGCACAGTAGAAGAGACCCACCTCCTTAGTGAATGTGGATAATCATTTAGAATTTAAGGAGATAGCCATTTTGAGTCCAGGTGCACAAATCATTATTTAGTTGGCTGGAAAGGATTTGAACTGAAGCAAAGGCCATGGGAGTCAGCTGGACATGTCTATTCCTCTATATTTAATTCACCTCTTCCACGCTTGTCACCCGGAAAAATATCTGCACGTTGGGCAGGCTTTGTGGTGAATCTGGTGTGGTGATTCAAAGGTGCTCACCCCCACTTTCATCTCCTATTGCCTTAGACAATTTTGACCCCCTCATTCCAATTCATGCTCATGGCATAGCCACTAAGGATGTCGTCCATACCGGTGTGACAATAGCAATGCTACACACGATTGTTGCTGTGGGTTTTGCACCACTGTTAACCCCTATCACCAACACAGTCAAACCTGTGCCTATGTGGACATTCCAAAAGTTGTGCCTATGGGCCAGATATACAAAGGCCTTTTGCATTTCTTAATGGGCCAAATCACAATTTTGGGCCATTAAGGAATGCAAAACACCATTTTCCTGTGTACACAGGCCTATAGGGAATCACAAAATATGATTTCTATCCAGTATCCCTAAATTGGAAATTGCAAAAAGAGATTTCCTATTTGTGATTTCTTAGCACATGTACAAAGCATTTACTAAATGCAATTGAGCATTTAGGAAATGCAATTACCATTGACTCAAAGTTGATGGTAAGAATGTGCAATTTTTAAAAAAGGCACCCCAAGATTATTTTTCAATCAATCAGGGCATTTGGATAGCGCGCTACTCACCCGGAAGGGTCTCAAGGCCCGGGGGGGGGGGGGGGGGGGGGGAGGATGTACGTCACTGCTCGAACAGCCAGGTCTTGAGCTGCTTCCTGAAGGAGAGATGGTCTTGGGTCAGCCGAAGGTGTATGGGGAGGGAGTTCCAAGTCTTGGCTGCCAGGTAGGAGAAGGATCTTCCTCCGGCGGTGGCTCTGCGGATGCGTGGTATGGCGGTGAGGGCGTGGCTGGTCGATCGTAGCTGGCGGGTGGGCGTGTAGAAGGTCAGGCGGTCGTTGAGGTACTTGGGGCCCAGGTCGTGGAGAGCCTTGTGTGCGTGGGTGAGGAGCCTGAACGTGATTCTCTTGCTGACGGGGAGCCAGTCTCTCAGGTGGCCGGAGATGTGGCTGTGTCGGGGGATGTCCAGGATGAGTCGTGCGGAGGCGTTCTGGATGCGTTGGAGTCTTTTTTGAAGTTTGGCTGTGGTTCCGGCATAGAGGGTGTTCCCGTAGTCCAGTGTACTGTTGACGAGTGCCTGGGTGACGGTCTTCCTGGTTTCGGTGGGGATCCATCGGAAGATCTTGCGGAGCATGCGCAGGGTGTTGAAGCATGATGAGGAGACGGCGTTGACTTGTCTGGTCATCGAGAGGGAGGAGTCCAGGATGAAGCCCAGGTTGCGTGCGTGGTCCATTGGCTTGGGAGTGGTGCCCAGGGCAGGGGGCCACCAGGAATCGGCCCAGGAGGAGGGTGATGATCCCAGGATGAGGACTTCCGTCTTGTCTGAGTTCAGTTTCAGGCGGCTGTTCTTCATCCACTCGGCGACGTCTTTCATCCCTTCGTGTAGGCTGGGTCTGGCGGTGGCTGGGTCGTTGGTGAGGGAGAGGATCAGCTGGGTGTCGTCGGCGTAGGAGATGATGTTGAGGTTGTGTTGGCGTGCGATGTCTGTGAGGGGGCTCATGTAGACGTTGAAGAGGTTTGGGCTGAGAGATGATCCTTGTGGTACAATAAAGTGCAATAGAGAACCTACAGCATATGTGTTCACTACATGAGGACCATACGTTTTGGGGTGCATTATGAGGGGCCTTATGCCCAAACCCACCCTTGGTTTAGCATTTCCTTATTGGAAATTGCAATTTAGGAGTTTAGGAATGCAAAATGCAAAATGGGCCCATTGGAATGAATGGATTTCCTAACTGTAATTTCCAAATTACGATCCCAATTCTGTAGGAGTCACTATTCGTAAATCAGTAATTTCATGCATATCATTTTGCATTTCCAAAATTGTGATTCTCATGAAGTTGCTATTTAGGAAATGCAAAATCTGCTCGATATATTCTCTATAGGTGTCAGGCTGCGGTGGGATTCGAGAATCTACAGTAAGGTTCAAGGAGCCGAGGATTTGAGTTCAGGATTCAAGCTCCCTGAAGTTTCTTTAAGCAAACCACACCAAGAATGTGACCAGGTGTTCGACTTTCCTCCCTATTGGTAAGAGGAAGCTTCTGCTTGGACTCTGCTCTTCACTTGTGTTTCTCTTCTACCCATCCACAGAGAACATCTTCCCAGAAGATTTCTGTTTGCAGTCTTTTAATCTGATTATGCAGCATTACCTCAAGCACGTTCCTTGCATCCTTTGATGAAGAAGCACCATTTTCAAAATTCTCCAGTTTGTGATAGTTAGGAAGAGTTAGATATTTCCTTTTAAATAGTGGGACTCCTGTTAGACCGCTGTCCTGTCCCCTCCACATACATACTGACATTCTGCCACAGTTCTATAACAACTGACTCTTTGTGCTCTATAAGTTATTTACAGATCCTTTGTGAATCTTTGCTTCTTATTGGGGTCCAAAGTTGTGGAGCATTAACCACTTCTTTAGGACATTTGAATAAGACCAATCTCATGACAAATATGTTGGCTCTAGCAATACATATGCACTGTGCTATTGATATCTTGAATGTTTACCATAGTGTGAGATGAGTAAATCATGCATATTTCCTGGAGAATGTTGGCATTCATGCGCAATCCATGGAAATGAAAAAATAAGTTGAGGCCTTGGGTTAGGTAGAGCTAGGAATATTTAGGTATTACTTCTTTGAATAGTGGAACTCCTGTTAGGCCCCAGCACGGTCACCCACACTTATGTAATGATATTCTGCCTTTCCCTAAAGTGCTATAACAACCAACTGTTTGTCAGGAATTGGTTTTTGAAAAACAAAAAACTAAGGATCCTGACCCATAAGGGTCATATTTGATTTTGTTTCTGTTTGGGACCTCCAGAATTTCCCTGGTGGTCCTCAATTTTAGAAAAGTACATCCGACTCTCCACTATAAATAGGGTGGATAGTCTAATGCAACAGTTGGTTTAGGTTTTCTGCTGGCAGAGTCAAGTGGTGGCGATGCCTTCAGAAACATGACAGTCCTCCCGACTCTAAATAGGGCAGGAGGACTTGGTGGAAAGGGTACTCTGCCACATTTATGTGGAGAACCCTGTCTGCCACATTCTAAATCAAGCCCTTAGTTTGGATTGTTATGATGTATACCTTCATTACAGACAGAACTATAACTATGACCAACATTTGGAAATACAGCCAATTTGTGACCTATCTGCATAAAATCAACTTCTTATGATTCAGCAAATGACTTAATGCTTCATGCGCAAGCGGCAGCTCACTGAAACATCATACTTTGCTATGTTACACATCAACATACTAAAAATTTCAGTGGTCTAGCACAACCTCTAGATGTCATGGATTGCATCTAATATGGTGTAATTTATGCACTGATTGATGCATCAATGTGGTAAAGTTTGTATCTTGCTTTGTTTAGATTGTTTCCACAAGGCAGTCATTTAAAACTAATGCATCTCAAGGATGGTAATAATTTTCTATTTCAGGGCTCACAAAAGTGTTGCCCAACATAAGATGCCATACTAAAATCGTTAAAAAAAAGATTAGACAGGACATAACTTATATGTCTTTGGCAGACAGATATGTCATATCATTAGATATCAGAGGACTCACAACACTACCAAAATAAGATGTGCAAAACATCTGATATACTACATATTCAGCTATGAAGGGAGACCAAGGTGCATAAAGATGCAATGTAGCACATTAGACAGAACATCCCATAAGACAACTCTTTCATTGTACAACACAGGGACACCAATGACAATAGCGACTATAGATATATCTATATAACAAGAACAACTTTAGAGAAACATCTCAAGCATTAAGAGCTAAACAGGTCAAAAATAAATAAATGTCCGAACTGAGCAACATAAGGATTAACTTATGCCTCACTGTGAATTACAGATGTTGATGAAGCACTAAAGAAGGTTTCTAGCCACATTTGTACTGAAAAATCATAAGCCTTCATCTCCTGAAGAAATAAATAAAATTCAACATAATCCAACCTTATACATATGTCAGGTAAGTCTGTGATGAAAACCTATGAAACATGGTAGACAGAACTAATGGAAAAATGCACACCCTACAACTGCACTTTAACAGCATCATGGCGTCTATTCACAAAGGTAAACTTACACATTAGTAAATCTAAATATCTGTAAATTTACATTTAAACTTTTGAGTAGACCAAATTGTACTACTTTGGGCTATTCACCATTTACAACTATAAAATTATACAATAGTGTGTACTTACATGTCCCCATCTCCTGAGGTGAGGGATGAAGTAACAAAATACTCCAAATCTGACCATAAAGGTAACTAGTAATAACGAAACAAACATATTTGATGTTCCACTATTGGAGTTGAGATCTCTAAGAAGTGTATTAAACTTAGAAAAAAAATATATATATTTTAATGTAAAATAGTAATGTAAAATAATATATATATTAATGTTAACGGTATAACAATTTTAAAAATATTAAAGCATTAATAACGTAATTTAGATTTACATGTTATTGTTTTGAATATATGAAATTAAATGAAAATAATGTTTAAGTTTTAATTATAAAAACAACCTAAATAGAACTTACACATTTTTTCTATGCACTCCAAATTATCAAACCTGATGCATAAAATGTATTAAAAGTAATGTAGTTACATTATAATAAGCACTCATGTTACATTCATTTTTAAATGTAAATATTTTTAATAAAATATGTTGAAATAAAATAAAATATATATTTTATTTTTTATTTCTTTTGCATTGAAGGAAACGTATTTATATTTTTAACTAGGTTAAACAATTTTCTTTAATTTAGCATTATTTCCTACTTCGATTACTGTGTATGGTAGAGTGTTACAGTACCATTGGTTAGCCATGTGTGGTGCTAGACATTAACTACTGATTTGGGTCTTTTTTGGCTGTAGTAACTTTAGAAGTGCAGTTTGTGAATAGAAATGAGCATGCTATTTGTATGTATTTGGATGTGCCTCCTTAAATACCCCGTAACTCTGTCTTAACTTACTCCTCCATTGACCCAACCCCTTTTTTAGCAAGTATTACCCAGTTTCCAGCCACTGCCCTCTGTTCCTCCACTTTTACTCCTAAAACCTATACTTACCTGTGGAAAGTTTCCAGAGTCTCCACATAGAACATGCATTGCCAATGTGTTAGGTTTTGACTATTGGATTAATAGGCAGTATATGAGCGCAGGGCAAATGGTGTGAGTGCTCTCTGCGTAGGTTGAGTGGTGCATGAATGGAGGGTGACATATGTCTAAGTGCAGGGCAAAAGTGCCTCAGTGCATGGTGAATTTTGTGTGTTCAGTGCAGAATGAGAATTGTGTGAGTGTACAAGGCAAGAGGTGTGTGAGCATAGATTGAGCAGCATGTCAACAGTATAAGTGCAGGACAAGCGGTTTGAGTTTAGGGTGAGGTGTATTTAGAGGTTGAGAGGAAGGTGAGTGCTGGGTGGGAAGTATGTCAATGGTGTGTGAGTGCTGAGTCAGCACTGTGTGAGTGGTGGGTGAGAAGTATCTGACTGACAGTTAGGGTGACTGTGCAGAGTAAATGGTAGGTGAGTGTGTCTAAAATGCGGGGGGAAGAGAAAAGGGTGCTAAAAAGTTCAAGCATAGAACAGAGTAAAGGTTTTGCTTTCATTTTTGTAATAATAAAAAAGTTTCACTATTTTTAAATTAGACGCTGCACCATGGGTTAACTGTACAGATCATGTATGTTTTGCGAGTGTGTCTGGAGCCAACAGGATAGCTGAGAAGGGTAAGTGCTTGCTGTGAACTTAAGATTCAAAGCACAGTAGGTTAGAATGTCCGATTTAGCTTTCTGTAGTTGACCAAAGGAGCACTAGTTTTAGTTGAATAACAGCCTAGTGCCAAATGTAATGTGTAAAGGTTGTGTGCAGATCACTAAGTGCAAATCTCACAGATTTAAAGTTTTCCTGTTCTATCTGCGAGATTTGAAGTCCTGTTTAAGTAATTATTCATTCAGGCTTACAGATCTAAGAAAACTGGGACTGGATAACCTATTCAGGCTTAGACCTGGAAAATTCTAGGGATCTGCGTAATCTAAATACTTCAGAGCATCGGTCACTCCTTTGTGTGTCTCTGCCTGCAGTAGTGGCTGCTATCAAATAGGCGTGGAGGGACAAGGCAGTGGAGGGAAACAGAGGGAGGAGGGAGGAAATTAAAAATACATTAAAACAAGCATTTACAATGCAACGGTTTCGCCTTTGCAAAAGTTAGAGCTATTGGCATTGTAAATGACAACATTTTTATTCATGTGTTGGTTTTGAAAACAGATAAATAAATGGCATTGGCATTGTCATTTACAATGTCAATAGCTTAATCTCTCGCAAATGCCACACACACACACACACACACCCCCACAGAACGCCAGGCGAAACCTAAAAAACATTCCTAATTGTGTGCATGCTTGCTTACCTCTACCGGGCATGTTGCAAGTTTGGAAACAAACGTTCACAAAAACAACAACTCTATGCCTCATCATATCAATCACTTAGGCAGTTTTGTGTATCAACTTTGATTAGTCCCGGACAGACTTGTCAAAAGGTCCCCCACGACAGTCTTGTCAAAAGGTCCCCCAAATTGCTTCAAGCCTCTTCCCTTGCTCACATCATCTCTTGAACAAACAAGGGAGACTACCAGTAAGAAGAACATCTTGTTATCCCAATAACGATAAAGAAACAGCCCCATGAACAGATATAAACCAGGAACGTCCTGAAATACTGCAGAGCGCAGCCTTTCACACATCCTTCTCTTTCTCTGTAATCTGCCTAACTCTGATGCAGCCAACTTCAGTTATGAAGGCATGTCAAATCCTATGAAGTCCTAATACTCAGGAATGTCACAAGTTGGGTTATGGAGGTAAAGACTAGTTTTACTAGGCGGCCCAATTCTGGGGTGGGGTTGCAGGATACCTCGGAGGAGCTGTGCCAAGGCAATCAGGAGTTTCAACTTACCCTGGGTGCAGAGAATGTGGCTGGTCATATTGACTTTGAATTTGTACACATGACAAGCTATAGGTCGCAGTAAGGAGGGCTCAGCTTAACTGAATGACCTACTTACACAACCACCTGGTGAATTTTAGAGCTCTGGCAGTGGACCTTGGTATTAATGGTTGTGGTATATAGGGCTGCTGTTAATTTTCAGTAGCCTTAACGACAGTGTGTATCTGGTCTAAGACCAGTTCTTCTGTATTAATCATGGTGGTTTTGTTGCCTATGCAAAACTGCCAGCTTCTCAGTTTTGGGGACAAAAAAGTTCTCTGGCTGCTCCCAATGAGTTGGGCCTTATGTTTCCAAAACAATAGGGTTCTGGCTTGCCGCTGATGTTTGGAGCACGCATCTTTCTAAACAGTACATAATTAGGAGGCTGACAGAGCCTTCTGTTGGAATTACCATAGAGTTCTAGTCTTGCTCATAAAGGTTAAGGTCTTAAGTGTTTTTGAATGTAGGGTGGTAGCGGGGAGTGCATGGTGCCCTATAGAAAGGCTGTAAAGCTGAACAACAAAGATGACATTTAAGGCTGCAGTGACATGCTACCTTTGTGTGGACAAAGGCTCAGAAGACATGGTGTATGTAAAACGTTGAATGGGGATGGTGTGAGAATGTGATGCATGTAACATTGGGGCATGTGTGCTGGCTGAAGCCTGGCAGTTAATTACAGGTGGAGGGGGGGAGCCTTGATAGAGCCAATAGACTGTGGCTATTAACAAGGGACTATTAGAATAAACACGGTATTTTCTACTTAATAGCCTCATGACTCTTCAATACGAAAGACTCCCCCTTGCAGCTACAAAAGAGCCATTGTATCATAATTGGGGCCGGGCATGGTAAACCAATGGCTAAAATGATTAACAACTGCAGGGGAATATCCGTCCGAACTGGTACAAAAAAATATATATGAACGCAGTGAACAGAAAAGTACAGTATTGATATCAGCAAACAAACAATTTGAGCAGCTGCAGCGTTTACCTCCTTCGTGTAAAGAGATAATTCCAAAGACGTTGTCTAGCCTACACTTCAGTTTCCCCACACCACTGACAGCGTGAATGAAGAGGCGTTGACATAGGGGGCGGGGTTAGGGAGGGGCGAGAAGGAGGGAGGAAGGATGGGAGGCGTGCAGGAACAGGACCTCGCCACGTTTTTGGAACAAGCCTCAAAGAACCAGTGACAATCCTGCCCACACCCACCTCCGTGTTGTAACAAGTCTCACCGTCACGCACGCGAAAAAACAAAACACACTGCTACGATAAAACAGCCAGATAAACGATTCCAGAGCGTCGCATATCCCAACAAGAACCAACTGTTCTGTCAACGTAATAGCAATGAGTACCGCTCGATCCAATAAGAAGAAACATGCACCACACCAGCCTCAGTAAGAGACAACAGCATTTAATGGCAGCTCTCCTCAAACAAGCCAGGTCTACTTAGAGCGCGTTCCTTACCTCCCGCCAGACTTAAAACCAGAGTTCCTCTGCTTTTACCCGCGACTTAACCGGCTTCAATAAGTGAAGGCAACAAGTCAGGTCCCGGGCCGCGCTGTGATTGGCTGACGTCACGGGGGTGTCCCGGCCGGCAGCCAATCACAGCGCGGCCCGGGAATGACGTCACGGGGGTGTCCCGGGCCGGCAGCCAATCGCAGCGCGGCCCGGGACAAAGGGGCGGGGCTTAAAAAAAGCACCAGAAACGCCCCCGAATCGCGTTTTCGTGAGAAAGCGCGATTGACAGCCTCTGTCTCCCAATGGCTAGTCTCCATTTATGGAGCTAGCCAATTGGAAACAGAGGCTGTCCTAACCTCACTACTAAAAACAAAAGATTTCGACTGGGAGGGGCTTCGCCCCTCGCCAAAAGTCGAAACCTAAAAACACTTACCTGGATGTGGCAAGCCTTCACCTTTCCTCGGTCCACTCGTCCTCTTGTCCTCTTCCTGGCTTCTGTGGAAGCAGCAAGCACCCTGGCTTCCCTGAGCCAATCACACCGCTGCAATGCAGCAATGTGATTGGTGAGCACCCAGGCTCCCCTGAGCCAATCATAATGCTGCAATGCAGCGTTGTGATTGGTCTGAGCACCATGGTTTGGCGCTCAGACAGGGAATGGGACCCTGGGCATGTTCTCCACCCAGGCTGTAGTGCAGTCTGGTTGGAGAACATGCAAAGTGTGCCTGAATGTTTTGGCTTGCCCCAGGGGGCGGGCCTTACATTCATATGCACTTAGGAGGGTTCTACCACTCCTCCCCAGCCTCTAAGCAGCCCAGCTTGCCCTGCCCCCAAACAATGTAACCAGTACATTTAAATGAAATTATAATAATCTTTATTTATTGTAATTTTATTTTTTAATTGCTCACTCAGTGTGCACAGGGCCAACGTTCCTCCGCCTTAGCGGAGGAGCAATGTCTGTCTGCCTAACACTTTATACCACAGACATGTCAATTGGAAACAAGATGTTTACATTGTAAATATGCTGAAGTTAGAGCACATAGAACCATGAATGTCCTACGTCACCTTTAAGGCAAAAGTTCTAAGTTACGCTAGAGGCATATTGGTTCTACTTGCTATGGGGACAGGCAATCAAATGTGATACAGAATGGATAACATAAATCCAGACTTTGCTTGTAGCTTCACTTACATAATTATAGAAAACAAAGAATTCTGTGGTTAGACAGAGTTCAGAAATCAGACCTGGGGAAACCGGGTTCCAACTATTATATCTGCTCTGGAACCTCAGGTTAATAGTACTTTTTGTCAGCATAAAAGCCTGAAGGGGAGAGAAATTGTTAGCCAAATAAACACTTATGTTACAATTGTCCATGACTCCTAAGAATCATAGACTCCCAGTTAAGTTTAGTTAGTTTATTAAAAAAAACAGCTGTACTTACAGGCACCTCAAAATGCAAGTGTAGAAATACATTGGAACTAATACAAAACCAAATCTATACATGAAGTTAAGGCAGTGCAGCATGCACAATATGATCAGTTCGAGAATCAGGTTACAGAAAATAACAGAGCAGATATTGAGATTCCTCTTCATTGGAAGGTTGTGGGTATACAAAATTAATCTGTCCCTACACTATCACTAGCGTGAAATCCCTACATAGCATTTCACAAGGTAAGATTAATTAAGGTTGCAGTGTGTGAAACCTTCCTAAGAACTCTCTTCACATCAGATGGGTCTAGTAGAATTAAGCTACAGAGCTCGTTCTAAGATGCTCTCTGTCTCAAGGCAAGGCAGAAGTGCCCCGGACACTTTCCCTGACTTTGATACACCAATACCACAGTAAGTATCCCAAGATGCATTGCAGCATTAGACCATCCAGTCAAGCCAACTCCTTTTGGGGATTTTCCATTAGGCAGTGATGCTCCAATGCGTTGGCAAGATGACCTTGAGTCCCAGGCTTGGTCTGATGAGAAAGTACAACAGTTCTTCATTATCAGTATCAAAGCTCAATATATCCTCTTCTCCCTAAGCTAAACTCCTAAAACAAAGACATTATTCTAGCTAATAAGGATGAATTATCCACCTACAACAGAAATGTGCGAAAGAACAAATCTAACATGCACATGAAATTTGACTATTAAATCTAATGTAAGAGCTCCCAGGGTAAATGCATTTCAGGCCTACAGAACTCAGCCAATTTAAGAGAATAGCACACAGGCTTCACACATAAAACAAACACTTTAACTGAGCGTCATTAAATTAACATATTACCTAAGCACATTAAACATGCATATTATTGTCAGCAGCAAGTACAAATTCTACACATTAATGTTTTCAGCTAAACACATCTAGTTTCAACGTTAATTTCTTCAAGTTACATTGAAAATATCCATAACATTTCACCTTTGACATTATTACAGTGCATGTTCTACTGTCCCAGGTTAATACAACAGAGGATTATATGCGGGTGCAGACTATTCGTGATTATGATGCACCCCTACAAATGAAAAATGAATTTTGCTCTACATCAGTCCATTTCACTATAGGCCAGATCACACTATATGGTAAAGGTCTTGTCTTATAGGTGTTCTCTGGCATCTTCTAAAATATATTTTTTGGCAAGGGCTCATTTCTGTGTGCTCTCCTCTGTGAAAAACATGACTACTTCAAATGTTAGAAGCATCTTCTACATGGTGGTTCTAGGCCAGGTTTTAGTAACATGTTGACATCTGGCACACTGATGCTGGGAGATCATTTGCATGCTGCAGCAGTTTGGGCTTTATTCAACAACAAGCAGGCTTGGAGCACTATGAACTCTAAGTCTTGAGGAATTTTACATGAAAGGGAAAATAAGCATTGGTAAATGCATTGTGGGAAAAAAAAAAACTGAAATGTGTCCCTGGCGTCGGAGCAAGGGAAAGTTTAGTGTGCAGCCAGGGAAAGTTAAGTAAATAATGAAATGTAGGTAGTCATGCTGCTGCAAAAGTAGTTCCAGACATAAAAACTGATCAGAGGCGGATGATAATGAGTAATCAGGCTTTGGGATACTGATAAGAGAAGCACACCAACAAACAAGCATTGATTAAGGAAATACAGCACTCAACCAATAGAAACAAAGGAAAATGAAAGAGACAATCCCACACAGATGAGAAGGTTCCTTTTAAAATATATCAAATACAATAGATTTCATAAGCACAGCGCAAGCGTTGTACAGGCAAAACCTCAAAAGAAGAGGTGGAGGTGGAATCTCCACTTGTAGGTTTGAGTAGGGCATTTTGTAGTATGTTAATAGTAGTATTAGCACTACTAAATGTTCTATACAATACAATTTGTAGATAGGCCCTCTGAATTTTCTGTAAAACACATTGGTTTATGTTTTAGCTACAGTGTCAATTAACCAAAAGTTGTAAGAATAAATCAGTTTATTAAACAAATGTTCTCTTTTGTTACAGATGTAAATATCTTGTCACAATGAACACAGACGGATATTATCCATTTTAACTACTGTCATAATTAATTGGTTTTCGAATGACATTGGCAAAAGTTCAACTATCTAGGACTAAGGCCTTCCATGCTTATACCATACTAAGCCTTCCAACAAAACTTCTGGTGTCTGTTGTCCCATTGTACTTGTACTGAGAAAGGTCCCAATTGACATGGAAGCTGTAAATAACACTCTTCTCAGTGAATTCACTCTAGTGGGATTGACAGAGGACCCCAGGTTGAAGCTGATTCTCTTTGCACTGTTCACAGTGGTCTATATCCTCACAGTGATTGGCAACATTGGCATCATTGTTTTAATCCGGCTGACCCCCCATCTTCAGACTCCTATGTACTTCTTCCTGAGCCATCTGTCCTTTGTGGATCTTTGCTATTCCTCTGACATTGCCCCTGGAATGCTTGTTGACCTGCTTTCTGAAAGTAAGCGGATTTTTATTGTCAGCTGTGCAATGCAATTGTTCATTTTGTTTGCTGCTGGTACCATCGAGGCTCTGCTTCTGGCAACTATGGCTTACGACCGCTATGTTGCTGTTTGTCAGCCATTGCACTACATGGCCATCATGACTAAGAAATGTTGTGTCCTGCTACTCTCTATGGTATACACTGGTGGGATTATGAGCTCCATGATACATACAGGTTGTACGTTTCAACTGACTTTTTGTCACTGGGAAATTCATCATTTTTGCTGTGACATCCCTCCTTTGTTAAAGCTCTCATGCACCAACACTTTCACCAATGAGGTAGTATTATTCATAATTGGAGGTTCCATGGCTATTTCTTCACTCCTTGCTGTTTTAATTTCCTATGCCGCCATCATCTCAGCTGTCCTGCAAATGCGCTCTTCAGCAGCAAGACTTCGGGTCTTTTCCACATGTGCCTCTCACTTCACTGTCGTGACTTTATGTTTTGGAACAATCATATTTACTTACCTACGCCCTTCTTCTGCCTATTCTCCTGACCAGGACAAGGCTTTAAGTCTGTTCTACTCTGTTGTGATACCGATGTTGAATCCTCTTATCTACAGCCTGCGAAACAAGGATGTGAAAGAAGGACTGAGGAAAATCATTGTGAGAAAATTCATTTTAAGAGGAATATTTCCTCTAAATTTGTAACTACTTATTACTGATTTTCAGGTTACAAATTATTATATATATTGTTTCACACTCTGTTCATTTTATGATTTTGTAGACCTTTTTATTTAACTAATTTGTGTTGTAATTATATATTGTGAAAGCCGATACAGTTTCTATAGTAATCAACAATCGTTAAAGGGGAGAAACAACAATTGATGGTGATCGGAAAATTGACGAGATCCAAAGTGTTGTCCCGTTCTCATGGGAAGGGGCCAGGATGGGGACTCTTTACGTAACTTATATTTTTGATATAAAGATGCAAATACAGAAATGTATTTGAACTAAAAAATGTAAGTATTTTGTCGGATTGGTAGTGGTTTTTGATAGTTCAATAATGTTATTTCAATTTTGTTTCACTCATCATTAATTAAGGGAATTCATCCACTAAGCAAAGATGCAAAAATGGAACTATGTTGACGAAATTGGTATTAATGGTCAAACTTATTTAATGGATGTTGTTTATTCATTGTTAGTGTGAACATATGTGTATACATCCTGTGTCAAGAAAAAGGGCTAACGTATATTCTCTCAAATTGTAAGAATGTAGATTGGGGACAAAACGTTGTATATGTTTATTGAGTCTGAATGGAGGAACATTGTGAAGGATACGTCATGAACCAAAACTTAGGTAGCAGTATATGTTTCATTTAGATTATTTTACAGCTTTAGTACGAATAGTTTCTGTCTCCAACTGGGGAAACCACCAGAATAACCCTAGCAAAAGCATATAAATATTGCATTACCTCACCACTTTCTGCCATCCGCAATTTCCCTCTGAAAAACAAGCTCACTCATGCAGGGAAAGGAAACACTCAACACACACACCTTCTTTTCTACCAAACAACGAATCAACAAGAACAGCAAATAATGCCTTGCCACCATTAACCAAGTAAGTAATCACCAAGAACCAACACACTAGAGGAAATCAAAGAGAAAGAATTAAACAAAATCCATTCTGCTACAAGCAAAAATTCAGAACAACAACTATAACGCAGAAAGACAATCAGTGCTAATCTCTAATAACAATCATTCAGGACCACATAAGAAGAAAAGTCACATTATATTAGGTGATAGTTCAAAGCAAGTCCTTCTAATGCCCTTTCTGACCATCAATCTCCCCTAGCATTGTAACCGAATACAAATCACAAGACATCTTCATTGTGAATTCTGTGTGAGAGATAAGTATGGTGGTTGCACCACGCAAACATGGCACAAACTTGAATACTTGCGATGTCCTGGGACGGTCCTTTATCTGCAACTGAGGCTAAAACCGTAAACTCAGCAATGTATCAATGAGAGTGAAGCAGCATTTATGCCACAGGAATGCCAAAGAAGAGAATTTTCCGAATCATGCAAGACCAGACGTTTTAGGTGTTTTCTAAGCCTTATGAGTCTTCAGTTTTTAATCTGCCATATAGGTGCCCCAGGGAACGTCTTTAAGCCGTACACAGTTTAATGTTTATGTCTGCCCTATGGCTGATATTGTAGAGGTGCAAGACGTGGCTCTGTTCTCCTATGCCAATGACACATAGATTATTGTGTCTCTGTGCCAAGGATGTTTGTTATAAACAAGGGAACCCCATACAGTAGAACCTGGGGTAGAGCGATAATTTTAAAGAACAATGGTTCGAGGTAGGCCGTAAGAGGTCCTTAGAGGGAAAAAGAGCGGGTATTTAATAAGTCGCTAGGGAGCAATGGTAGTAGGTAAGGATAAGAGTTTTTTTATTTTTACTCTTTTCTCTTAACGATATACATAAATATATATACTGTATTGCAGGTGCTCAGGTGAATAATACGGTGCAGAACGTGACATAAGTGATCAAAGTGAACGGACTGTCACACAACAACAAGGATAAAAACACACAACAATTATATACAATAGAACAAGTGAAATTCCTTGGGTAGGTCGACGGCGTTTCGATCTATATTGTTTTAGATCTTCATCAGGACAGTTGAGCCTCCTGAAACTACAAGAATTTCAATTACACTCTGTTTCCTGTATGTGTACTTTACTGGCATTCCTACATGTTTGCTTTAATATGCCATTGTTTGGGTGCTCCCGGGAAGGTAAGAAATTAGACTTAAAATAAATTAAATGAAATGGATTCTACAGCATGCACATGTGCTTATCACTATACATGCGTTTTTTGAAGGAATAATAAGGGGGTTATGTGATTTAACCTCACCCTAGTGCGTGGCGCTTATGCAGACACAAGTTATATATAAGCGCATGCATTTACGTAATTGGTTTGTCACAATTTTAAAATGTACCTTAGTGCGTGGCGCTCATGCAGATACAAGTTGTATGTAAGCGCATGCATTTCAGTAATTGGTTTGTCACAATATTAAAATGTACCTTGCCGGTGGGTAGGGCAAGGATAGTCATTCGTACAATACAGCTGGTTGGGTGTCGCTTTTTTCAAAGAATCTGCAGGTAATGTAAATTATATAGGCATTGGTTGGGCTTGGTCGCTGTAAACATGCATTAACTCTGAGCGAGTATGGCAGAATTAAGGGGCTAAGAAATAACCATATTCGCTGCTACGTTCAAGAAACTTACTTAAAAATTATCGGAATTGCGTCTTCCAATGAGGAATTCAAGTAGCGCTCGTTCACTTCTATGTAGGCAAGGGTCCTACTTGAACTTATAAATCGAGAGACTAGAGTAATTATTAGAACCTATGAAGTGCTATTAGCCATAGTTAGAGTGAAGCGGGCAGGGCTACTTACTTACAGAAGATTAATCAAGTTAAAACACAATCAGTGTAGAAGTGGTTCCAAAAGCGCATTCGTCGCTATGGTAGAAATTGGCGCCTGAAACTAAAAAACATTTTGGTCAGTGCGTGGCTAGTTTAATTAAAACCAACACGGTGGGCGTAACCGTGTGGTCGGCGCTACACTTACTGAATCGTCGTAGTTCGGTGTGGCAGGAGAAGGGGGTCCGAGTACCTCTTTCGCAGTAGCTCACAATCAAGCGAGCGTCCATAACTCCATTAATAGCGTGTTGAGGTTATTGCGCGCGCAAGCCCGGAAGCGTATCTGGGGGGAACATGCGCGTTGAGGGATAATGGGAGCATGCGTTCGTGATTAGTGTTGGAATTGGGCACATGCGTGGAAAGAGTTGCGAATAAACTAGTTGCGCAGTGATTAATGGAAACTTAACATATTACTTGAAGCAACCAGGCTAATCCAACGTTAGAGTAAAACATTTTAGAACATTTTCGGAACAGTATTCAGTTGTAGCTTTACAGAAAAAGGAACCGTGACTAGTTGGTGTACATTGCTAAATGAATTCACATAACAATATCCCATAACAATATCCATAGGTTCTGATTCAGGTGCACGTGTTCCACTCATCGAGAGTGTTGAGTCCTTTCTCAATTGTTTTACAAAAGAAAATCCATTTGCATTCCAGGCGATTTAGTATTGTTTGTTGATTGCCTCCTCTGGCATTAGGCATCAGTTTGTCAATAACCTGCCACTTTATTTCATTTTCAGAATGTCCCAGTTCGAGGTAGTGTTCCACCAACGGAGCTGTTGTTACTTTACATCGGATCCTGCTCCTGTGCTGAGATATTCTGGTCTTTATCTGTTGGGTCGTCTGTCCGATGTATAGTAGTTTGCATGGGCACTCAATACTGTAAATCACATTCTTTGAATTACAATTGGTGAAAAAATTAAGATTGTGCTTACAACTTCCATACTCGAATACTTTAGTGTTGGTGGTGAATTCGCATGCCATGCACTTGTTACACTTAAAATGCCCTAGCACTGGTGGGAGATTCAACCTAGTTTCAATTGTATTATTAGCTATTGGGTTGCTGGCTGCTCTTACTAGATGGTCCTTCAGATTACGACCACGTTTAAATGAAAACAGGGGGAGCCCAGTGTTAAACTCTAAGGGATCCAATACATTCCAGTGTTTCTTAATCATTTTAGTGAGTTTGTTACTGGCTGTATTAAAGGTGGTGACACATGTAATCTTAGATAGGGTTTTTTTAGGCTGAGGTTCAAGTAAACATTCTCTGTGTGTGTACCAGGCCCTTTTCATCGCCCTTCTTACCAGTTTTCGTGGGTAGCCTCTTGCAGTTAGTTTTTTGCAGAGAATTTCTGCTTCAGTAAAGAAATCTGCTTTATATTTACAATTTCTCCTGATTCTCAGGAATTGTCCATAGGGCAATCCATCCCTCAGAGCCCTGGGGTGTGCACTATGGTATTGCAGGAGAGTATTGCGTTCCGTAGGTTTGCGGAACAGTGTGGTGTATAATTGGTCTTCTTCGCATTTAATGGTCACATCAAGGTAGTCGATTTGATGTCTATTATATGAGTGGGTGAATTTAAGGTCAGTTTGGTTGGTATTTAACCATCTACAGAAATTATTTAGTGATTTTTCATCACCACTCCAGATCATAAGGACATCATCGATGTATCGATGCCATGATTTTATTTGATTGCGAAATGGGTTTGTGTTGTTAAGAATGATGTTAGTTTCTATGTCATCCACGAAAAGAATCGCAAAATTGGGGGCAAAAATCGCCCCCATGGAAGTGCCCTTACACTGTCTATAGAATGTGTCTTTAAATAAAAAATAGTTTTTGATCAGGGCTATTTCCAGGAGCTTAATTATAAATTCCGTGGGGACTTGATGTGGTGCCGGGCGGTTGTCCAGATGCCTCTTGATTACATTGATTCCTTTCTCTTGGGGGATATTGGTATAAAGTGACTATGTCTAGAGTCACTAAGATTTCACTATCAGGACGGAATGGGTGTGTCTCAATGAGATTGATCAGGTGTGTGGTATCCTTAACATACGTTGCAGTGTCTTGGACCATGTCGCGGATGAAGAAATCGATGTATTTTCCCAGGGGTTCTACAACAGACCCACAACCTGAGAGTATAGGTCTCCCAGGGGGGTGTTCCATATCCTTGTGAACTTTAGGCAGTGTGTAAAGCACAGGGGTACGCGGATTTTTATTGTTAAGGAATAGGAATTCGTTCTTACTCAGAAAACCTGATTCAAGTGCTTCTTGGGTGACATTAAGGATTGTTTCACTTATACTTTTAATGGGATTGCCTCTTAGTTGTTCGTAGTGATCTTTGTTGTTGATCTGGCGTAAGATTTCGTTTTCATAGGAGGTGCGGTCTTGGATGGCTATACCACCGCCCTTGTCACACGGTTTTATGACAATGTCTTGGTTTTGTTTGAGTGTGATCAGACTGTTCCTTTCTTCCTTACTGTTTCCTCTTCCTCATCTTTCCGTCCAACTAGTGGAACCATGCCACCAGATGTAATTACCTTCGAACACCTAGTGTTACGTGATCTGGACAAAATAAAGGACAGTTATGGATTCACACCCTACAACATCAGTAAGGAAGAAAGGAACAGTCTGATCACACTCAAACAAAACCAAGACATTGTCATAAAACCGTGTGACAAGGGCGGTGGTATAGCCATCCAAGACCGCACCTCCTATGAAAACGAAATCTTACGCCAGATCAACAACAAAGATCACTACGAACAACTAAGAGGCAATCCCATTAAAAGTATAAGTGAAACAATCCTTAATGTCACCCAAGAAGCACTTGAATCAGGTTTTCTGAGTAAGAATGAATTCCTATTCCTTAACAATAAAAATCCGCGTACCCCTGTGCTTTACACACTGCCTAAAGTTCACAAGGATATGGAACACCCCCCTGGGAGACCTATACTCTCAGGTTGTGGGTCTGTTGTAGAACCCCTGGGAAAATACATCGATTTCTTCATCCGCGACATGGTCCAAGACACTGCAACGTATGTTAAGGATACCACACACCTGATCAATCTCATTGAGACACACCCATTCCGTCCTGATAGTGAAATCTTAGTGACTCTAGACCTAGAGTCACTTTATACCAATATCCCCCAAGAGAAAGGAATCAATGTTATCAAGAGGCATCTGGACAACCGCCCGGCACCACATCAAGTCCCCACGGAATTTATAATTAAGCTCCTGGAAATAGCCCTGACCAAAAACTATTTTTTATTTAAAGACACATTCTATAGACAGTGTAAGGGCACTTCCATGGGGGCGATTTTTGCCCCCAATTTTGCGATTCTTTTCGTGGATGACATAGAAACTAACATCATTCTTAACAACACAAACCCATTTCGCAATCAAATAAAATCATGGCATCGATACATCGATGATGTCCTTATGATCTGGAGTGGTGATGAAAAATCACTAAATAATTTCTGTAGATGGTTAAATACCAACCAAACTGACCTTAAATTCACCCACTCATATAATAGACATCAAATCGACTACCTTGATGTGACCATTAAATGCGAAGAAGACCAATTATACACCACACTGTTCCGCAAACCTACGGAACGCAATACTCTCCTGCAATACCATAGTGCACACCCCAGGGCTCTGAGGGATGGATTGCCCTATGGACAATTCCTGAGAATCAGGAGAAATTGTAAATATAAAGCAGATTTCTTTACTGAAGCAGAAATTCTCTGCAAAAAACTAACTGCAAGAGGCTACCCACGAAAACTGGTAAGAAGGGCGATGAAAAGGGCCTGGTACACACACAGAGAATGTTTACTTGAACCTCAGCCTAAAAAAACCCTATCTAAGATTACATGTGTCACCACCTTTAATACAGCCAGTAACAAACTCACTAAAATGATTAAGAAACACTGGAATGTATTGGATCCCTTAGAGTTAAACACTGGGCTCCCCCTGTTTTCATTTAAACGTGGTCGTAATCTGAAGGACCATCTAGTAAGAGCAGCCAGCAACCCAATAGCTAATAATACAATTGAAACTAGGTTGAATCTCCCACCAGTGCTAGGGCATTTTAAGTGTAACAAGTGCATGGCATGCGAATTCACCACCAACACTAAAGTATTCGAGTATGGAAGTTGTAAGCACAATCTTAATTTTTTCACCAATTGTAATTCAAAGAATGTGATTTACAGTATTGAGTGCCCATGCAAACTACTATACATCGGACAGACGACCCAACAGATAAAGACCAGAATATCTCAGCACAGGAGCAGGATCCGATGTAAAGTAACAACAGCTCCGTTGGTGGAACACTACCTCGAACTGGGACATTCTGAAAATGAAATAAAGTGGCAGGTTATTGACAAACTGATGCCTAATGCCAGAGGAGGCAATCAACAAACAATACTAAATCGCCTGGAATGCAAATGGATTTTCTTTTGTAAAACAATTGAGAAAGGACTCAACACTCTCGATGAGTGGAACACGTGCACCTGAATCAGAACCTATGGATATTGTTATGGGATATTGTTATGTGAATTCATTTAGCAATGTACACTAACTAGTCACGGTTCCTTTTTCTGTAAAGCTACAACTGAATACTGTTCCGAAAATGTTCTAAAATGTTTTACTCTAACGTTGGATTAGCCTGGTTGCTTCAAGTAATATGTTAAGTTTCCATTAATCACTGCGCAACTAGTTTATTCGCAACTCTTTCCACGCATGTGCCCAATTCCAACACTAATCACGAACGCATGCTCCCATTATCCCTCAACGCGCATGTTCCCCCCGCTTCCGGGCTTGCGCGCGCAATAACCTCAACACGCTATTAATGGAGTTATGGACGCTCGCTTGATTGTGAGCTACTGCGAAAGAGGTACTCGGACCCCCTTCTCCTGCCACACCGAACTACGACGATTCAGTAAGTGTAGCGCCGACCACACGGTTACGCCCACCGTGTTGGTTTTAATTAAACTAGCCATGCACTGACCAAAATGTTTTTTAGTTTCAGGCGCCAATTTCTACCATAGCGACGAATGCGCTTTTGGAACCCCCTTCTACACTGATTGTGTTTTAACTTGATTAATCTTCTGTAAGTAAGTAGCCCTGCCCGCTTCACTCTAACTATGGCTAATAGCACTTCATAGGTTCTAATAATTACTCTTGTCTCTCGATTTATAAGTTCAAGTAGGACCCTTGCCTACATAGAAGTGAACGAGCGCTACTTGAATTCCTCATTGGAAGACGCAATTCCGATAATTTTTAAGTAAGTTTCTTGAACGTAGCAGCGAATATGGTTATTTCTTAGCCCCTTAATTCTGCCATACTCGCTCAGAGTTAATGCATGTTTACAGCGACCAAGCCCAACCAATGCCTATATAATTTACATTACCTGCAGATTCTTTGAAAAAAGCGACACCCAACCAGCTGTATTGTACGAATGACTATCCTTGCCCTACCCACCGGCAAGGTACATTTTAATATTGTGACAAACCAATTACTGAAATGCATGCGCTTACATACAACTTGTATCTGCATGAGCGCCACGCACTAAGGTACATTTTAAAATTGTGACAAACCAATTACGTAAATGCATGCGCTTATATATAACTTGTGTCTGCATAAGCGCCACGCACTAGGGTGAGGTTAAATCACATAACCCCCTTATTATTCCTTCAAAAAACGCATGTATAGTGATAAGCACATGTGCATGCTGTAGAATCCATTTCATTTAATTTATTTTAAGTCTAATTTCTTACCTTCCCGGGAGCACCCAAACAATGGCATATTAAAGCAAACATGTAGGAATGCCAGTAAAGTACACATACAGGAAACAGAGTGTAATTGAAATTCTTGTAGTTTCAGGAGGCTCAACTGTCCTGATGAAGATCTAAAACAATATAGATCGAAACGCCGTCGACCTACCCAAGGAATTTCACTTGTTCTATTGTATATAATTGTTGTGTGTTTTTATCCTTGTTGTTGTGTGACAGTCCGTTCACTTTGATCACTTATGTCACGTTCTGCACCGTATTATTCACCTGAGCACCTGCAATACAGTATATATATTTATGTATATCGTTAAGAGAAAAGAGTAAAAATAAAAAAACTCTTATCCTTACCTACTACCATTGCTCCCTAGCGACTTATTGTTAGGAATCAAGCTAGTCCTATCTCAGTGACCATGCCTTACCATCACATGACCAGGGATAGGTAGATAAATAGCCAGTCCTACCTTTAGCTCGTTGCTCGATATTGCCAGTGTTTGGATTCCCTTCCTGGTTGTTGGTTGCTGGAGGCTGCAGAGCTGAGTTCCCTCCCTGTGGTCTTTTCCCTTGTTGCTGATCTTTACCCTCTCACGGGCTCGTGAGGAGGGTTAGTGCTTCTTTTGGGCATTGTTCTTGTTCCTTCCCCGTCTTTCCTTCCCTTTCTAGGTATTTAGCGGTATCCCGGTATTCCCTTCCTTTTTCCTCCTTATTTCTTTTTTGTCACTGGGGGTTTTATTTTACTGCTGCGCTAGAGTGAACCGGGGGCTCCCGGACACTCCAGCGTGTTTGTTAGTAGTACGCTAAAATCCAGCGTTTTCTACGTCAGATCAGTCGCGCCCCGAACACAGTGCTATCCGCCTTGTTGTTTGCGGAAGTGACGTTTTGGGTCACTCCGCGGCGGTTTTGTTTTTCTCTAGCGCCGATCGGTTAGCGCATCGGAGGGTTCCCTGCTCATTGCCCCTTCGTGATTATTATTTGGCAAACGGGGTTTTTTGGTATTGGCTGTGTGCCTCCTTAGACCTTTTTCCCCGTCCTTCTTATTTTTTAGCACCAGTGTCTTTGCTCACGCTCCCTCATTTCCTCTGCAACAGTCACTCTAGCAGAGACAGGAATACAACGTATAATTTTGTACTATACCCAGCATCTTTACGAGGCCAAGCCTGCCAGAGACACAGGTGAGGAGGGCTACATGGTGGACAAGGCATGGTCATTGGGGGTTGGTTATAGTGGTGTCCAGAATATATGAAAGGTGTTGTTTTTTCTCTACTTGTGCTGCAGGTGCAGAAGCGTAAAGAACGAGGGAGCAGTGTCCTGGTGCCTACAAGGGTGGTAGACTTGGTGTCTCCTCACATAACCACCCTCTTTTCTGGTCCATAGGTGTACCCACTGTGTTTTTCCGGTGGGTGTCCCGTGGGCAGGAGAAGGGGACTGGTGCATGCTACGTCCCTGCAGTGCTCGGGCCGGTTGGGGATCTAACACTTATTAAATACTCGCTCTTTTTCCCTCTAAGGACCTCTTACGGCCTACCTCGAACCATTGTTCTTTAAAATTATCTGTGCCAAGGATGGTATGAGCCCACCTCAGCCTCAGCCTTGTGGAGTTTGCAGGATGGATGAGGAACAACTGTCTCAAAGTCAATGGAAATAAGACTGAGGTTTAGAGATTGACAATCAGCCTCAACTCTGGGGCCCACACTGGTGGTCGCTTGAATTGGATTCCTTTCCTAACCCTGGTAAAGTGGACAAATACCAGGGCTTCTGACTGGATTCTAAGCTCACTATAGACCAGCATGCGGCAGCTATTTGTTTTGGCCTACTGAAATATTTGAGGAAAATAATATGGCTTCTCACTTCTTCTACTCGAAAGACAACTATGCAGGCCTTGATCATCTCAGGATTGGATTGTAGGAATATTCTTTACTTAGGAGCTACCAAAGATGTGGTGCACAGGCTTAAAATTATGTAAAATGCTGCAGCTCAGCTTTTTGTGCCATATTCCTAAATGTGCTTCGGCTTCCCCTCACTTCACTGTCACCCTACTAATAAGCGCATACTCTTCAAAGCTTTAGGCTTTATTCACATTGCTATGTTTTGTTGTGGACCTACCTATTTAGGATCAGTGGTTCAGCCGTACTTCCCCAAATCGTTACCTTCATTCAGGCAGTTTGAATCTAGCAGTGATTCCTCAAGTGAAGCTAACACGACAAGGAGGAAGATCCTTTTCCTTCATGGGCCCTACCCTGTGGAATGCTCTTTCTCAAAATCTTTGTTTGTGTGCTTAATTTTTGAAGTTTAGAAAGCTATTAAGAACTTGGCTATTCTAATTTAACTTCTTCTATGTCAGCTGCTTACTCAGCGCTGAGAAACCCCAGTGAGTTAGTCATGTGCTTTCTAAATCAGAAGTCACCTGAATAAAGCATGTATGAACATAGTCCAGGCAATTCAATTAGGCACATGCAAGTACACATTATTAAAGACGGTATATGTAAAGTTAGCTAAAAATCAGTTACCATAAAGAGAAATCCTTTAATGCTAAGCTAAGGTTCCAGGTAAGTCAGAACGTTTTAAAAACAGCTGACATCAGCAAATATAGCATCAACAATATAACCAAATGAGGGTTCCAATCAAGAAAATGAGAAATGTGCTTGCTCTAAAAAGTAAGTCTGTGAGCAGAAATATGAGGATCATTGGGTCTTAAGAAAAAGAAAGGGTATGTCTGCCAGCAAAGGTGGACAATGAGAAGTGGTGGCTAACTAAAATCAGTTTCATACAGTTAAAGTAATAAAATTAAGTCTGAGAGAACCATTCCAAAGTTTGCCACCCAGTAATAAATAATCTAAAAACAATGTTTCAACTGCATTTAGCGTCAATATCCTTCTCACAGATAATATAGTGCCTGATTCTTCCATCAGTGCAGCCTTCATAATACCTCTCAGAGGAGTATCCACCTCTTCTGCCTCCCACTCCCTGCAGGTGGTGGGGATCATCGCCCAACCTAATTGCAATGAATGTGATCTTCATACAACAAGCTAATAGAAGATAGTTTTTAATGAGATTACAGTGACACCAGTGCCTGAAGCAGAAAAAAAGTAAATACTAAATTTTGCTTAAAATGGAGTTGGGCTCATAGGCCCACTCATTTCAATGGTACGATGTACAAATACCAGCAAAAGCTGGATTGAAAATACATAAATATCTTGTTTCACTAAATCTGAGTGTACATTTAAGTAATGCTTGAATATGTTGCAAGTCAACATATTATTAAGTGCAAATAAGTGCAAATAAATGATGATGACTTAGCATCATCAATATCACTAACAAGAACCGTACCACCTCTGACATGAATGACATGTTGTTTCATGTTGAACACAAACCACCACAACTGAGGTGGGCTTCCCAGCACATAGCTGGTGAGCGGGCCCCGAGGGATGGGGTCTCCGGGGCCGTGCTGCCCATCCCTTAAAATAATCAGCCCTTGAGGTGGGTTCCTCTGTGCCTTTAATAGTACAGGGATGGGACCACACAGCTCCCCTTCCCATTTTAAGTAATTGTGAGGAGTAGATAGGGGAGAGGAGTTGGCCTAAAAGCTAGGGCAATCAACCTCGAATCTGGGGAACTGGGTTCGAGTCTCAGCAATGATGCTGAAGGGGCAGGGGAATTAAAACTACCTCTCACTCAGAGGTGCAGACAGAGGCAAGAGAGGTACATAAACAGGCAGGAAAGATGCAGAAACAGTTAATGGGGTGCAGAAAGAGGCAAGTGAGGTACAGAAAGAAGCAAGAGTAATGCAGAAAGAACCAACAGAGGTGTAAAAAGAGGCAAGAGGGGTACAGAAAAAGGTAAGAGGGGTGCACAAAGTGGCAAGAGAGGTACAGAAAGAGGCAGAAAGCATGCAGAAAGCATGCAGAAAAGAAAAGGAATGAAGTGTAGAAAGAGGCAAGAGAATTGCTTGGAGAAGCAAAAGAGGTGTAGAAAGAAGCAGGAAAAGTGCTGAAAGAGGCAAGTGAGGTGCAGAAAAAAGCAAGAGCAGTGCAGAAAGAACCAACAGAGGGGCTGAAAGAGGCAAATGAGGTGTAGAAAGAGGCAAGAGATCTGCAAAAAAGCAACAGAGGTGCTGAAATAGGCAAGTGAGGTGCAGAAAGAAGCAAAAGAGGTGCTGACAGAAGGAAGAGAAGTACTGAAAGAAGGAACAGAGGTGCAGAAAGAGGCAAAAAGGTTGCAGAAAGACATAGGAGGGGTACAGAAAAAGGCAAGAGAGGTGCAGAAAGAGGGAAGAAATGTGCACAATGAGGCAAAAGGTGTACAGAAAGAAGCAAATGAGGTGCAGAAAGACGGAAGATAGATGCAGAAAGTAGAAGAGATTTGCAGAAAGAGGCAATAGAAGAGCAGAAAAAGAAAGAAATGTGCAGAAAGAAGCAACAGAAATGCAGAATGAGGCAAGAAAGTTGGAAAAGGAAGCAAGAGTGGCTTGCACACCATTAGTACCAATTTAACACCCACATTTAGCAATAAGTAACAGGTGACCATAGATTTGCAAAGAGCCTTCCACCGCGCTATAACACTTCACTGCATTTTTGGTAACGTTTGAGCTATAATCAAGGCTTTTATTGTTCAAATCTGCAGATTAGAGAGCAGATGATGAATTATGTGGCTAATGCAGAAAATATATAATTGTGCGAAAGTCGGTGTAGCCAAACAGTTGCATAATTCCTGTGGCCCTGCTCATACCTCCGACTAGGTCACAAGTGCTCCTCAGTGATTCCTTCTTTTTTTGCCTCACTGAGTTCATAGTTGAGCTTCTATGTAAATGAGGAAGACTAAACCTGAGGCTACCACTCCACAACACAGACTACCATACCACATTATTACTCTCCATAACACATAATCCCACTCTTCATAATTCCTATACACTGAATACTACATACGTTCTATCACACAATTTCACTGCACAACATACTACATAATTCCACTACACACAACGTACATCCACTCCACTCCAAAAAACATTAGTAATAAACTATTACATTTACAACAGCAATAGCTCTAACTCTCGCAACTGCGAAACCTATTACATTGCAAACACTTCTTTAACTAGTAGTCGCATTTGCAGAGTGGTGGGGAAAGGGTGCTGGGCCTCCGACCAGCGCTCAGGAATTGAGTTGTGTGGGATGGACAGGAGGTACCAGGAGGGCTTCTTGCCCCCAAAGTCCCTCAGGAGTAAATTGGACTTCATCCTCCATCCTGTAGTCAGCCAGGAGGCACGTTTGCAGAGTGATGGAGAAAGGGGGACATGGCCTCTGAAGATGTTTTAGCAATCCCGCAGTGTTGGACTTACTTGAGGTAATAAGAGGGGTAATTGGCCCCCAATGACATTCTTGGGGGCCAACTACCCCTCTTATTACCTAAAGTAAGTCCCACACAGCAGGATTGCTTCATTCTCATAGCAGGACACGCCCCCTTTGCCCACCACTCTGCAAACACGCTCCCTGATGCTTTCTTGGATGGGGATTGAAGTCCCCTTTGCTGCTGGGGTCTTTTAAGGGCCAACTAGCCTACCTCTTACCTCCAGTAAGCCCCACACAGTGGGATTGCTGAGAGGTGAAAAGAGATTATGCCCCTTTCTCTACCACTCTGCAAACACTGCACTTGGTTGGGGGTGAGGTCCCCGTTCCTCCTGAGGATGCCTGGGGGCCAACTAGCCCTCTTGTTTCCTCCAGTAAGCTCCATACAGCTGGATTGCTGGGAGTGTTCAAAGGCCATGCCCCTTTTTACACCACTCTGCCAACACAGCTCCTGACGCACTGCTGCTCAGGGGATGAAGTCCACTTGTGTCCTGAGATCCTCAGGACACAAGAGGACCTCATTGCCCCACCAGTGGTGCGCCAAGAGGCACGTTTGCAGAGTGGTGTGAAAAGGGGCGTGGCTTCGGACCACCTCTCTGCAGTCCAGCTGTGTTGCACTTACTGAGGGTACCTGGTGGGCTATTTGGCCTCCATGGACCCTCAGTATTCAGGGGGACTTAATTCCCCAACTTATTTTTAAAAAAAATACTTTGGGGGATGGGGCCATACAGCCCCCCTCCAGAGGCCAATTAAAAATCAGGGACCCCATCCCCCGGGGGTCTGGGCCTGAACCTCGCCAGCCTTCATTTCTTATGTTTTTTTTGGGAGGGGGCCACATTGAACCCCCCTCAGGCCAATTATGGCCTGGGGGACCCCATCCCCTGGGGTCGGCTTTTCCGTTTTTTTCTATATTTAATTACAGGGGAGGGGGCCACGTGGCCCCACGCCTGGGCCACTTCTGGCCCCAGGGACCTCATCTCCCGGGGCCTGGCCTCAAAGTTGGGACCCTGGGGGGAGCCCCATTGACCCCACGGTCTCAGCTGGCTCTCCGCCTCCTGTGGGAGCCAGCATTGCTTGTGCACAAGGGGAGCTGCTGACATGCAGCTCCCCTTGTGCAAAATCAATCTGCTGTTTTTGGAAGCGAGAGCAGGTTTCCTGCTTCCAAAAACCAAAGCAGAGTTTGCAAGGACAGGGAGGGAGCCTGCTCCCGCCCTGTCATAGCAAACAGCAATATCCCAGGGTGAACACTCTGGGACATTGCAGGAGCCAGCCCTGGGGGGTGGTGAGGCCAAGGGCCATCAAGGGCTCTTGGAGAGGGGCCAGGTGGCCGCCATCCCATCATTTGTAACGCCCCAGGGAGGTCTATAATGGATCCCTCTAATTTAGTATTAAATCTGTTTATTGACAAAAAAGGACAGACACAAGCAATTATTTGTGCAGTGCATGACCATGACAGTAATGTAGCATTAAGAAGCTCAAGTAAATGGCTGACAGTAGTGCGGAAAAGATACAATATCACTGCAGGCTGACTGTCGCGATTGCAAGGTCCATCTGGAGCATCATAGCAGTGTCTAAACATGAAAACAGCAACCAAACCATTTTCCCTGAGCCCCACCACCCCCCAAACTGCCCACCCACCACCCCTGTTCCAGGTCCAAATTCCATCCACTTGTTCCCTATCGTCTAACTGGATGTCTCCGAGTCTTCTCCCTGCGATAGTCTCAGAAGGCGTAGATATCGGGGACAGGTCACTTCCCTAAATTCCGTGGCTAACAGAGTCAAGAAGGGTTGCCACAGATCTGGGTACTTGTCCCCTTCCCCCTTTGCAATCAAGGACAGCTTCTCCATTCCAAAGACGTTCCAAAGACGGTGCAACCAGCCCTGAAAGGTGGGAATGTGTGTGCTACGCCAGTAAGCTAGAACATTCTGCAGCGCAGAGCCCAGGGCTATGGCCATTAGCCGACACCGACGGGCGCGCAGCGGATAGGTAATGGAATTAGGTAAGCCCAGCAACACATAAGCAGGGAACCTCGGGAGTGTTGTGTCAAAATGTGAGTCCACCGCATACTAGTTTCCAATATCCCTGTAGGTGAGTACAGTCCCATAATAGGTGCACCAACGTGCCCCTCTCACCACAACCACGCCAGCAGGACACATCCCGCGTACGATCCATCTCGTTGAGCTTCTCTGGGGTATCATACCAATATGTAGTGATTTTAGTGAGGGTGTCAGTCAAGCCCATGTGATAGGCGGAGTGTCAGGCCCGGTAACAGATGCAGCCCCATTCTTTATTGCTGAGTGTGCATCCCAGGTCCCTCTCCCACCTCGCCCTCCCCGAGTTGTGGACGTGTGTGTATCTGCCTAACAACATGCGATAGAGATCTGATATGAGCTTTCGATCAGACTTCCTCGTGATCAGCCAATATTCGTACTCACTGAGTCTGCGGCCAGCCCCTCCTTGAGTCTGCGCATGGAACGCTCAGTGTCGCACCTGGAGATAGCGAAGGCGCTCCTCCTCGGGCATATCATATTCTCGCCTGAAGGCATCAAAGGGGATGACTACCTCCGCCACGTACATGTGTGAGAGTACCCTGCATCCCGCCGGGCCCCACCGAGCGAAGGCCGTTGTATCCTGACCAGGACTGAACTCTGGATTGTTCAGTAAGGGTGTCAGCGGTGATGGGAAGGATGTCAGCTCATGCGTGACATTCACAAGATCCCACACCTCCAATGGTGTCCTCGTAATATACGAGGCGTAGAGATTAGGGGGCTGATGCTGCCGTCGCAGGAAAGGAACCTCTTGAAGCGTGCGGCCCGCCACCGCCTGGTACTGAAAGAGCCAGTGCTTCTCAGACTCCCACTTGCTCCATTCCACCAATGTTTGCAGTTGCGCCATGTTAGAAGGGGCGATCCCAGGGGAGGCCAGAATAAGCACCTGAACACCCTGTGACCCACCTTTCCCAGGAACACTGCCGAGCACTGGCGGGAGACCCCTCAGGGGGAGGGTCTCGAATCTAGGGTCGCACGCGCTGAGCTAGCACCACTCGACAAAGAGACACCACACAGTAGGGTTCTGGAGAACGTATTCTTTATCTCTTCAAGCAAAATTGGATCTTTATGATCCGCAGGGTCGTATGTACAACAGAGCAAGGGATCAGAAAGTCTCGGTAGGGATCAGGGTAGCGGGACAGTCTCAAGGTTCAAAGTCACTGTCGGTGCGTATCCAGCGCACAGCTCTCAATCCTCGAGCCGGGGGATACGGGTGGATCGTGGGTCCAGTCGGACCAGGATAGTCTCTGAGCCGCGATCGAATCAGCAGGGCTCGAGCAAGGATGTAGTAGTTCTTACAGTCTTAGGGAGCCGCGATCAGATCAGCAGGGCTCAGGAGTTCTCAAGGTTGCAAGGGAGCCGCGACAGCGTCAGCATGGCTCCGGGGGTTCTCAAGTAGAAGTCCTTCTCTGCTCGGTAGTAGCCGCGACGAGGTCAGCAGGGCTCATGTAGTCCAGGATACAACTCCTGATCGTCTCAGAGCAACCCTTGATATAGGACTGCTCCCTTTTGATGTTCGGAGTCCTCACAGGCGGAGGTCTTAGCACCTGGGGGCCGGTTGTTGTGGGTTCCGCCTTGGCGGCTTCTTTCATCCTTTCAAGTTGGGTCTGGAGGAATCCCAGACACTCAGCAGGCCTGGAGCCAGCCCTCAGGGAGGCCGGAGGGGTGATCAAAACTCATCTCTTGAGGGGGTGTGGGAGGTGTGATCGAGCTACTCCTCCCTCTCTTGCTCACGGGGAGCAATCTACCCCCCAGCCGGGTATGGCGCGCTGAAGGCCGAGGTCAGGCTGGGGCCGGGGTGGCCATCTTAGGTGCAGGGACATGGGCATCGGCCCCGGGTACCGGGGAAATGGAGGGAGAGGACGGAAAGGCCCAGTGTCGGGGATGGGGGTCATGGAGGGACCGGCCGGGTGAATCAGGGGCATGGGGAGTTGCACGGGTCAGGGCGGACCACGCCACAGGGCCGGGTCCAACACGCCGCTTGATAGTATAACAACAAATCCGGCAGACCCAGTCCCCCACTCTCAGGAGGCAGCATCGCCAATCCTCGGCCGGCGTCCGTTCCAGATAAATTGTGCTAATTTGGATTGGGTCTGGCGAATCCAGCCCTCCGGGGGCCTCATAGGGATGGCGCGGAACACGTAAAGGACCTGCGGCAGGACCGTCATTTTAATAGCCGCCACCTTGCCCAGCCAGGATAATGGAAGGTGTCACCATCTACCCAGTTCGGACCGGATCGTCTGCCGGAGCCGGGCATAGTTGAGGCGGACCGTGCCCTGTAAGGTGGCCGCCAGCTGAATACCTAAATAAGGGACAGTCTCTGAGGCCCACGAAAAGGGGAAGAGCCCCTGCAAGTAGGCACGTGTGGGCGCCTCTAGGGAGAGATCAAGCGCCACTGATTTGCTCAGATTAACCTTAAAGCCTGCCACCCCAGCGAAACCGTCGAGAATGACCACACAAGCCGACAGCGACTCTCTGGGGGAAGATAGCAACAGCAGAACATCGTCAGCATATAAACTTATGGTATGCTCAAATGCCCCCATTGTAATCCCGTGGACTGCGGGGGCGAGTCTCATGGCCTGCGCCAACGGCTCCATATAGAGGGCAAAGAGCAGGGGCGACAACGGGCACCCCTGTCTCGTGCCCCGCTCGATGGGAAAGCGGGGTGAGGAGCAGCCATTAACACGGACTGTCGCCGAGAGCCTCGAGTAGCAATTCAAGATCCAGGTGTGGAATCTGTCCCCCAAGCCGGCCCTAACCAGGACTTGCTCCAGATATGGCCAGTGGACTCGATCGAACGCTTTCTCCGCGTCGATCGCGAGCATCATATATTCCCATTTTGTACGTGTGGCCTTCTCAATTAAGTGTAGTGCCCTCTTGGTATTGTCCACAGTTTGCCGCTCCGAGATGAATCCGGCTTGGTCCGGAACAATCAGTCTCGGCATAAGCAGGGCAAGTCTCGCCGCCAGTATGCTCGTATACAATTTCAAATCAATGTTAAGTAGTGAAATGGGTCGATATGCTGCCCACGTTAAGTGGTCTTTCCCAGGTTTGGGGATAACAGAAATTGTGGCATATAATAGGTCCCCCGGAATCGAGCCCGGCTCCGAAAGGGAGTTAAAGAGAGTAGTAAGCAAAGGCGCTACCTGTGCGCAAAATGTCTTATAAAAGATGGCTGTGAAGCCGTCAGGCCCCGGGGCCTTCCCAAGTTTAAGCTTGGAGATGGCTGAGATGACTTCCTCAGGTCTGATGTTGCGTTCCAGGGCCTCAGCTTAATCCGGTGTAAGCACCGGAAGGTGGGAAGAGTCCAGGAAAGCCTCGCCCGCCGCCAGGTCTAGTGTGGACCCAGTGTACATAAAGTATAGAAGTCACTGAATGTGGCTGCAATCTCCACATCCTCTGTTGCCAAACTTCCATCCAGTTTCCTAATTTCCTTCACCGTGTGACGCTGCCGCATTTCCCTAAGTGCCCGGCCCAGTAGGCGTCCGCATCTATCCCCCCCGGTGTAGTACATATGACGCACCCTCAAAGCTGCAAATTCTGCCCTATCCTGGCCCAATGCATTCAGCTGCTTCCTAACCACTGTCAGTTGCCACCAGATCTTGGGGGCACATGTCCTTTGGTGCATGCGTTCTAACTCCTTAACCTTTTGCGTGAGCTCGTCCCTTTTCTCTGCCCTCGCTCTGTTCTCAGCCGCCGATATTGCTATAAACTCTCTTCTAAGAACTGCCTTCAGCGCCGCCCAATGTGTCGCCGGTGAGGTGTCGGAGGTGTTATTATGGTGCAAGTAGTCTTTTATCGTGCCTACTATTTTCTCAATTATGTCTTTGCGGTGTAGCAGCGTGTCGCGGAGTCGCCAGCAGCGTGTGGGCCGTGTCACCGGGGGGGAAAAAGGAACGTTGCGGAAATCGGGGCATGATCAGAGAGGGATGCAACCCCTATGTCAACAGTAGATGTCAAGGCCTGAAGCGAGGTAGAAGCTAAAAAGTAATCCAGTCTCGCGTATGTGCGATGTGCGCTCGAGAAGTATGCTCTAGTACCCGGGTGGAAACTGCGCCAGAGGTCTACCATACCCAGTTCCCCCAGTCACGCCAGCCCCCCAACGGAGAGGGTCCCCGCCTGTGTGGTGCGTTGCACCGATCTGTCCAAGGTGTTATCTAGCACCAGGTGGAGGTCCCCGCCAATGAGGATATGTCTGTCCGTGGATGCCGCCACTTCGCTGAGCGCTGAATGAAAGAACTTCTCCTGTCCCTCATTGGGGGCGTAAACTGAGCAGATCGTGAATTCGGACCCCCCCAAAGAAAAGTGATAGGATAGCAACCTTCCCTTTATCTCCGCTCCCTTCCGCAGCACCCGCCCTCCAAATCGGTGCGCAACTAATATCGCGACCCCATCTGTTTTACTCGAGGTGGACGAGAAAAATTGCTGTGTGAAGCCACGCGCCTTCATCCTAGAGCAGTCCTTGTTTCGTAGATGCGTCTCCTGCAAGAGACATATATCGGCCTTCGCGTGTTCAAGGCACGAGAGTACTGCCTTCCGTTTGACCGGGTTGTTGAGCCCTCTAACATTTATGGAGAGGATGCGTAGTTCAGTAGGGGGCATGATTCATTCCCACCCTTGACTGCTCCACACCCCCGAGACCCACCATTGAAGCGGCACCACCGCTCATGGATAGCTCACCTGCTGGCCCGAGTCGCAACCTGGTGCGCCCTGCCCCAGTACTCTGGAGACTCTTATCTTCATCCCTCAGTGGACCCCCTAGGACCTGGAACCCATCCCATCCCCCTACAGAATCGTGCAAACCTGTCTCCCCCCCCCTTTCCCCAACACCCCTCCCTCCACCCTTCCCTACTCCATCTCCCTTCCCACTGAAACACAAACTTACAAATAAGGAAATAGAGAACTAGACAATTGTCCATCATCTCTCATAGATGACTGGTCAAAAGGTATTGCAGGGTATATGAAGTCAAATCCTTCTTCCGTCCCCCCCATCGCCGACCTCCCAAGAAACACAGTAGACCCCAAATGTTGCAGGTCCTATTCGAAAAGTCAACCCGGCTGCTGCAAAGTTAAGTCCGCAGCTACTGCTTCCACCGTTGCCCTCCGGCCATCTTCGATCTCCGCCTTCAGGGGTTTCTTGACGCAGCACCGTCCCCGTTGTTGGCACCATTGAGACGAGGATTCTACCGTGCCTCCATGGCGTGTCGGCTGCTCATCCTCCTCCTTCGGCGGGTCCACACCTAGCACCTGACAAGCTTCTTTAAGAGAACGGAGTTGGTAAAGTTTGTTGTTCAGTTTGAACACGATCCTGAACGGGTGTCCCCAACTGTAAGGTATGGCTTGTTGCTGGAGATAGCTCGTGACCAGCTTGAAGCAACGGCGCTTCTGCAGAGTAAGTGCCGATAAGTCCTGGAAGAGGGTCGGGGAATGGCCACGAAAGGAGATGGGGTGCATCTGCCTCGCCTTCTGAAGAATATCTTCCTTAGTGCGGAAGTCCTAGACACACACCAGAATGTCCGTGGGAAAAGTTGTCCCGGTTCGCTGTGGCCCAACCCTGTGTGCCCTGTCTATCGTGAGTGCCGTCTCCTCCGCCCGGCCCAGGATATGATTGAAGAGCTCCCTGGTAAATTTAAAAATGTCCTTGTCTTTGTCCGACCGAGCCACTCCCCGAATACGTATGTTGTGTCGCCTGGAGCGATTTTCAAGGTCTTCTAGGTGTGCCTGGAGGTCCACCTGTTGGTCATGCAATCGTATAATCTCCTGTTGGAGCGCCTCTGTTTCGACATCACAATTGTCCTGTTTCGTTTCAAGCTCCGCCACTCGTTCTCCAATGCCGTCCATGTCCGTCCGCACCGCGCGGATCTCGTCCAAGAATTCTTTTTTGAGGGTGTGGATGTCTTCCCTCAAGGACGGCCTTCGTGATGGGTTCCGAGCCTGCCATCTCTGGGTCGCCTCACCGTGCTCCAGTGCTCAAAGCGTCCTTAGCCGTCGAGGGCGACTGGGCCTTGGCGAACATCTCCTTCACAGTCTTGTCTTTACGAGCCCTCGATCCCGTGAACATGGCCGCCACGTGGTAACAGGCTCCCCCTCACGGAGATCATCAAATCAGTATTCGGGCGTGTGGACACACCGGTAGGCTTATAGTTAGGCTGCGCCAGCTACTAACCCGTACACCGTTGGCCGACACCCACCGCCCAGAAAAGCGGCGCCAACCGGACACCCCCAAACTCAAAAACTCAGTCCACTCCGGGCACGGTCCGTATCTCCTCCGCTTCTCACCACGGCCCACTCCTCACACCACTCCTGGGGTCGCCCCAGCCACGTCGTCCGTAGGCACCGTCACAGCTCGCTACTCCACTCTACTGCCTCCACCACCGGCCTCCGCGGCTGCAGACACATCCCAGTCCTGGGCCACAGCCCCACCAGATGGTAGATATTTCCCGCAATGACGCGGTTCTCTCTGTTCCACTGGGGCCCGGGGGCGATGTCCGCAATCGTCTCCAGGCGGTCCCCCCGGCAGGCCCGCAGCAGCAACAGGCGCGTTCTCTCTCTGTTGCCTCACACCACACCCGTGCGTGGGCCGGGCCCGCCGTAGCCACCCTAGACCTCGCTGAAATGCCCCAGACCACGGACTCCCAGGCTCGGTGCCACTGAATAGTCCCCCGGGGTGATGCCCGGTCTCAAACCGTACCTCGAATCCCTCAGTCGTTAGTCTGGGCCTCCGTGTTCAGCGCGGGCCTCTGCACGTGGCTGCCGTCCCCTCCTCCTCACCTCTCCGCTCCTGTGGGCCCCGCAACCATCGAGCGCCACCTCGTCTGGGCGGCGGGTCCACAGCAGCAATTGGGCAGGGGGTCCGCCGATGCCTCGTGCCGGGGAATGAGCGGGTTAGACCCGCCAAAGCCGCACCAGACCTCGCGTAGGGCGGTCCCACACCTCGAGCCTCCGGCTCGGCCGCCGCCTCTCCTATCGTCTGCTCCTCCCCCAAGGCCGGCCGCGATTGTAGGCCGCACCGCGGGTCCGTCGGCGACGCTCGCTGTGGGCGCACCGTCCACCCAAGAGCTGCCCCCGCCGACCACCCGTGCCACAGGGGATGCCAGGTGAGCTAATGGGGTCGCTGAAGAGGGGCTCCGTGAGGCCGGAGCCCGTGCTGTGGAAGGCCGACGGCGGGTGCTCAGAAGGATGCGTCCGCTCACGCCGCCATCTTGGCCACGCCCCCGATCCCTCTAATTTAAATGAATAGTGCCCCGGGTAGGTGGTGGTCCCTGAGGCTTGGGGGCCCACGAGGCCTCCGCACCATATTTTAATAAAGCCCCGGAGAGGTTGCGGTGTGGGGCTTAGGGGGGTCCGTGAGGCCTCCCACCCTATCATAATTAAGATCTTAGGGAGCTGGATGTCTCCGGGGCTGTGTGGTGGCTGCCTGCCCCGTGCATAAATTATAAGGCCCCAGGGAAGTGGCGGTCCCCAGTGCTATGGGGTCCCCCGCAGGCCCCAGCTTCATAAAGCAGCATTATCCCCGGGACCTGGCCCACCAGAAGGCTTAAGAATAGTGAAGCGCGGGAGGCCGCGCTTTGTTTTTTTGTTTGTTTTCTCACTCGAATTAACGCTCTCCGTGCAAATTTGGCTGATTTTGTTTCAAACAAAGGCTTTTTTGGGGCCTGGGGGTCCTTGTGGGACCCCCTGAGCAGGCCCAGGGGGTCAAGGTGTGTCTACCCTGCCCCCTTTTCTTATTTTTCAACCTTTTGTCCACTATTTTCTTGTGACTCGGTTACTGAGTCACAAGATGGCTGGCAACACTTCCTGGTTTGGAGTGTTGGCAGTCAATCAGAAGTGAGCTTGTGCTCGGGAGGAGTCGCGACTCCTCGGTGCTCAGATATTGATATTTTTATTTTTTTAATTGCTCAGGAACTAATAAATTTACACCATTTAAAAATGGTGCTTTTTGACCCAAGAGCTTCCTTTTTGCCAAATTTAGTGTAATTCCATTCAGCAGTTCGGGCTATAGCCTGTTACAAAATTTCCTATGGAAATTAACATGGAGAAAATGCCTTTTGTCACACCCTTTTTTCTCAGCCCCTGCTTGATGAATCATCCCGAAACTTTTCAAACAGGAGCAGACCTGAGTGAACCATTAGTTTTGAAAATTCCGCGAATATTCGTCAAACGGCGCCAAAGATATTGGTAAAATAGACTGGGGAGACTTTCCACACATACCTGCTGACGCCGCCACTGCCAGGAGCATTTCTTTGGGGCTGCGGGGGCACCTGGAGACAAGCCGCCACCGCCGAGAGTCATCTGCTAACAGCCTACACGCGCCGCCGCTCCGGGACTTCAATTCCCGGCAGCCTACGCGGCGGCGCGCTTTCCAGCGACGCGAGGGCGCCAGGAGGCGCACAAAAGCCCCACTGACACCGGCGGAGTGGGGGAGACTTTCCACACATACCTGCTGACGCCGCCACTGCCAGGAGCATTTCTTTGGGGCTGCGGGGGCACCTGGAGACAAGCCGCCACCGCCGAGAGTCATCTGCTAACAGCCTACACGCGCCGCCGCTCCGGGACTTCAATTCCCGGCAGCCTACGCTGCGGCGCGCTTTCCAGCGACGCGAGGGCGCCAGGAGGCGCACAAAAGCACCGCTGACACCGGCGGAGTGGGGGAGACTTTCCACACATACCTGCTGACGCCGCCACTGCCAGGAGCATTTCTTTGGGGCTGCGGGGGCACCTGGAGACAAGCCGCCACCGCCGAGAGTCATCTGCTAACAGCCTACACGCGCCGCCGCTCCGGGACTTCAATTCCTGGCAGCCTACGCGGCGGCGCGCTTTCCAGCGACGCGAGGGCGCCAGGAGGCGCACAAAAGCGCCTCTGACACCCGCTTCGCGGGACGCGAGCGGGACGCCCGGACGAAGCCCGGACAAAGGGCGGGCCGTCTGAGGCCGTCCGAGGTTGGCCATGGTTGGGTTGGGCCAGGGACTTTGCCTCTAGTTTCTTTATCTCCATCGCATAAGGCAGACCAGGCTTACCAAGCTCCAGGTAATCATTAACCCCATTACTCGTGTGTACATATTTTTGTCTCAAGTGCATTTCTGCTGCCAAATGCCTGCAAAAAAACAACCCACAGTCTCTAATACAATGGAGAACTATCTTGTACAAGTTGTGACAAAAATTAATACTGACAGAAGGACCTCACTGGGATTAGATTCACCTTTACAATCACCACTGGTAGATATAGAGAATGAGGACTCATTCGCCTTGCTAAATAACAGCCTCCTGGGTGGGGCACATGCCTCCCTCCAGGATTCAAATTGCATTCAGCCTAGTGGTATTGTTGCAAACATAGAAGAAAATAGTGACACAGATGCACCGACTGTGCTTTCCGTAAACAGCGAGTCTACTATTTCTACCGCTCCCCCCATCCCCGCACCTAGGGTTTCTGGGGGCAAAAGGAAAGCCATTCAAAAGAGAGGAGGCCTAAGGTCATCTAAAAACAAAGTTGCGTCGCCACCAAGGAAATCTACCGATGATGAGGAGGAGGATTTGACTGGGGAAACTTATGTGACTCTTTCCGACGATTTATTACAAAAACTTTGCTGTCTGATGGATACAAAAATCAAAGGGATGGTAAAACCCCTGATTAGTAAAATCGATAAATTAACTGCTGAGGTAAGCAAACTGGAAGGTCTATTGGGAAAAACTCTGGGGGAGGTGAGAAAACTACCAGAAGTCATTTCAACATGTGTCCAGCCTTTGATGAGTGAAATTCAATCTAACCACTCTAATGGACCGACTCCTGTTGTTGCACCAAATCCCCCGTTGCCCTCAATGGCAAATCTATCTGATAGGCCCCCTGGAGATGCACCTTCTGCTTTACCTCATGGGGAACCAAATATCATGAAAGGATCATCAGAGCTCGTCGTTGAAGCCTCACCATTAGTTCTTGTTCTTGCTAATGTACCCAAATTAGCCCCTGGTGATGCTGAGTCAACTGCGTCATTACTAAATAAATCGTTATCATGGCTAACCAATAACATGGCCATAACACCCTGGGGCAAGGAGCAACTAGCAGAAGAACTGGTGAATGCAAGAAGGGTCGAGTGGATTGGGAACAGGGCAAAAAAATTCAAGGGGGATTGTGTTGTACTTAACTTCTCTGACCCCGAGGTCCTGCCAAATATTTTGCCAAATCTCCACCCGCCTCAGAAAAGATTTACCCCTATTGTCCCTTTGACTTTAGATTTCTTTTATCCCAGGAAAGGTAGAGGTCCTAATTGCAGCACTCTCAGAACAAAATGGAACGTTGTAACCAAGAGGGGCAGTAAGAACTCTGATCTTGCTGAGTGGGGTCTAGGAGTGGAAAATAGATTTGCTGCACTTTCCAACCTAGACGCTTGTGATTGACTACCATCCACTTCTACCTCCTTGTTGCAAGTTCCCACGGCTGCAAGCCATACAGTGGTTTCGAGTTGTCCTATACTTTTACAAGATGTGACAGATACTATTGTACCTAGAGTTGGTGTAGCTATTGTAAATACTAATGAAACTGGTAATGTTGATCTACTGCTAACAGGGACGGCTCATTGCACTTGTTCTACAATAGGAAACGCCACTGGGAATTTATTGTCGGAACATTGCGGGGCTTTGTTCCAAAATGGATTGCGGTGTATGGTCTGGTTTTGTCAGTCAATACGATGTCTGCATTTTCCAAGAAACTTGGGCTGTAGATCCTGTATTTGCGCTTGGTTATTTGAATTTTTACCTCCCGGCCACCAAGGGTCCAAAAGGGCGACCTATGGGGGGACTTACGATATGGGTGCGCCAGGCTCTCATGGTTGATGTGAGAAACATTGAGCTTCACCAAAAAGATATTCAGCTCATTCGATTAAAGGGTAACTCATTTACCTCCATGGACATTTATAATATATATGCCAGAGGGGGAAATGTAAGAAAATCTGAGGTCCTTTTGTCTTTGTACAATTTATTAGAAACTCACTCATCAGGGAATAATATATTAATAGCTGGCGACCTAAATCGCACTTTTGAACCTTTAGACATTGGTGATGTACAACTGGGTATGGAAGAAGATACGCTATGGGATATTCCCGCTCTCACTACAGTTCCAATAACACGCTGGACTGAGGATATTCTTGGCCTAAACGCTATGTGTCTTGAACACGGGTTAAGGGCCTTGAACGGTCGGACAAAGTCTGACAGAGTACCAGCTATGACTTTCAACAATGGAAGAAACAAGAGCCGTATTGACTACGTAATATGTAGTATGTCTCTATGGCCAAAGGTCATTGATATGGTTGTGTTGGAAAGGTTAGAGAGCGATCATAACCCTTTATGTGTCCTTCATAATTGGTGGAAGTCTGATGCCGTCTTAAGTACCTGTGCTGAACCTCTCCCGCCATTGACTATACCCACAAATGATATGCGCAGGCTGAGGTGGACCAGTGTTAAAACTGACCCGCTGGCTTTGGAAAAAATAAATATGGCAACTGATAAGGCCATAGTGGCCCTTGAAGGTGTGGTCGGGCTACCCCCTACCCAAAACACGGTTACTCAGGTCCACAATGACCTTTTCAAAGAAATAAAATGCCATTTTTTAAAACCGACTAATAAAAAAAAGCCTGGGAACCATAGGCCAGCCAAATGGTATAACCAAGACTGCAAGGGGGCCAGGGCCCGCTTATGGGCCGCGATTAAGAATAAAAACAAGGAGGCCATCAGGACAGCTAGGACACAATATAAATCTTCCATAGTTAAGGCAAAAAAAGATTGGGACGAAGCCCACTGGAATTTGTTACAGAGTGCCAGTGACCAAAACCATTCCAGGTTATTTTGGCACATAGTTAAATGGGGTCATGACAGGATTGAAGACGCCACCACAAATAACGTCCCCCAGGATGCCTGGGTTAAATTTTTTAGTGAACAATATGCGTCGTGAACCCTTTGCCATGACAGAAGCTGACATCTTTACGCAGCACGAAATATTGATGGCACTTAAAACTGTCCATCATGGTCGTGCCCCTGGCATTGACGGTGTACCCGCAGACGTTTTTTTAAACGATACTGCAAGGTGGTCTAAATATATTCATCTGTTAATCAATCACATTGCCAGAGGTGCAGATATTCCTGTAACATGGAGGGGTGCTGTTATCATCCCGATATACAAGAAAGGGGATCGTGCTCTGCCTAGTAATTACCGCCCGATTAGTTTGATCGACACTGTTCAAAAAATAGTTGGTCGTGTAATTGTTAATAGGCTGCTTGATTGGGTTGAGGATAATAACATCTTATCCCCCTTTCAGGCTGGCTTTCGCAGGGCAACCAGCACTGTGGACCAAGTCTTCCGTCTTCAGCTGATTCAGTGGAGGACCGTGGTGCTAGGTGGAGGCAGCCTGTATGCAGCATTTGTTGACCTGCGGGCTGCCTTCGACCTGGTTCCAAGGTCAAAACTGTGGGAAGTTCTTGTGACACTTGGGGTCCCCGGGGAATTGTTGTCCTTAATCATGCGGTTGCATGAGGGCAATTATGCCAAAATTCGCTGGGGCGGGTATGGTAATGACACCGCTGAATTCCCAGTTGAGCGTGGGGTTAGGCAGGGTTGTTCAATGGCGCCTACTTTGTTCACCCTTTTAATTAATGGTGTGGTTTCTTCTATGCAGTCTCAGGCAGTGGATGCTCCCTTCCTTGCAGGTGAAAAAGTTCCAATGTTAATGTTCGCCGATGATACCTTAATTTTATCAAAAACACCAGCTGGGTTGCAAAAAGCATTGGCAATATTTGATGATTTCTTTGTAGCTCATGGACTGGAGGTAAACGGGTCCAAGACAAAACTCATGGCCTTCAATCCCCACAGAAATTTTAAATCAAACATTTCGTTGAGTGGTCGTACCCTGGAGGTTGTAAAATCTTTTACCTACCTAGGGATCCACATTTCCAACGATAATAGGTGGCGGTCACACCTTAACATTGCTACATTAAGGCACAAGCAATTAGCTGGCACAATCATCAAAGAGCAAAGGAAATCGCTCACTAAGCCCATCAAACCACCTCTGATAATCTACGAGGCAAAAGCAATAGGGTCTGCCTTGTATGGTGCGGAACTATGGGGGTATGAAAACCTTCAGGAGCTCCAAACCTCTGAAAACAAATTCTATAGGAATCTGATAGGCGTCCCTCAGAGCAGCCCGCAATTGCCTCTACGATATGAATTAGGTAGGAGAGCAATCTCTGATAAGGCCAAACTACGCCCGATTTTATACTGGCGTAGGCTTTGGACCACGCCAGAGCTCTCTCACTATGCGAATGGGTTTAAAGATGTTGTCACAAGCGACTGCTACAACAAAATTAAATGGTTTAAATCATTGAAGATTGCCTTGTTCGATATAGGACTTAAGGCTCTCTGGGCTGACCCAGCTGGGGCCTCATTTCCTTCCAAGTCCACCATAAAAAGCATTTACTGGGATCATGTTGTCAATAAGAGTATGCTTAGTTTAAACAGTGGGTCTATGACCACTAGCTACTTAGAGACCAAGTTGTACCCAATTTATGAAATGTATTGGGATTACATATTAAAGCCCATGGACAGGAAACTGCTCTTCCAACTGAGGGTAGGCTCTCTGCCTCTATCTAACCTAACATCTAAATGGAAAGCAGGAGGTGCGTCAATTTGTCCTGTCTGTGGGGTAGGTAATGAGACTCTTGGTCATTTTCTGTTCTCCTGTTCAAGGTACTCCACTCCTAGGCGAGTTTGGTTGGCTCCAATGTGTAGGAACCTAGGTACAAAAAATAGCATGGTAGCATTGCGGATTTTAAGAACTACATCTGCTAACTGGATTATAATTGCCATTGCAAAGTACCTGGGGTGGGCTTGGATTATAAGACAGAGAACGATTAGAGGATAATAATTTATTGTGTCGTTCATAGGAACTGTTAGATACACGTCTATTCTCTGTAATAATTTATGATATATTCAGAGACTGCTAGGCTACAGTCTATTCTCTGAAAAAATTGATTATTTGGTCAGTGACTGCTAGACTTGTATCTATTTTTTATTCCATTGTAATATATTTAATTTTAACGTATCATCGGTCAGAAACTCTATGATATATTTTTATAAATTGTTCATCTGTGATTACTATTTTGGCACTTTTTCATATCAAACCTGCTTTTGACATTTTTCTTTTCATGTACTGTGTTTTTAAATATTATCTGCGTGCTTAAGTCTAATATGACGTTGTAAATTTAATTATTTTTTAATATATGTATGTTTGTCTGCTTTTATGAGTAATACTCGAAATAAAGCACTTTTGAAATTGAAATTGAGAAACAAGGTCCTAACTATAACTACCTACTATATAAATATATATATATATATATTCACTGAAAAAACCATAGGTTTCAGGAGTTATATAGTTAGGAATTAGCTTTTACAAAACCTTTGAAATTTACTCAAAAAACTATAAGTTTTAGTGGTGTTATAGTTAGCTGGACATTTTACTCATACAAAACCATTGAAATTGCTCCTATATAGTTAGTTGTACTAAGTATATATCGCGCACCCGCAATCCACTGCTGATGATGTCACATATTAGATCATTCATGACATGGTCAGTGACATCACTGATGACATCTCAAATGACATCACTGATGACATCATCCAGTGAATGTGGTTTGCTTCGTTATTTAAATATGCATTATATATATAGCAATTTGCATTGAAGAATGAGTGGATATATATAAAAAAATATTTGGATGGAGGATTTAGTAGCAGTGTAATTGACTGTTTACTTGACCAATTTATAATGTCTCACTAAATATAGTGGATAGTGACTAAACTGTGTGAATATCTGTATCACTTTGTCAGTTGTTGTGTAAACTGATTCTACAGTTGGTTACTAGCTATGTGAAAGTCTATATTAGTTATTGATTAGTTAACTGAGTATTTGTATGGGAGTGTGAAAGTGTGTGTGGTTCGGTGGAGGGTGTGTGACTGTCCAAAGATGTGTGAATAGTTTATTCAGTAGATATACGAAGTTAAAACTACATGTTCTAACAGTTTGGGTGAGGGAATCTCTTTATGGGTGTGGTGATGAGCAAATATATTTCTCAAAGGTACAGGCCCAACAAACTAGAAAAATAATAGGCAGTGTATGTGTCAGTTGTTGTATATAAATAAGTATACATAAGACACAATGATTGTGTGAGTGACTGTATGGATAACTGTATACTTGTAATAATGATTTTATAATTCACTAAGTATGACTTACTATCTAAATGAATAGAAGAAGTGGTGTTTGTATAAGTGTTTTGCTAAGTAAATATGCAAGTATGATCCATTGTTTGCATAAGTGAGTAGGATGACTTCATATGTGAATAGGATGCGTGCTGTTGTTTAATGTCGATATAGATGTATAAGTATTTTTGATAGTGTTCTATTGTTCATTGACAGCATGTATGAGTGAATCCATAGGTAAGGGATTAGATGTGTGTATACATGTATGAATCACTGAGTGGATTTTTAGATACGTGTATTGCTGTGACAATGGATTTAAATATGATACTCTGTATTTTACAAAGAGTGATGAAAAATTGTAATAGTGTATGAAAAGGTGTATGTGATTGTCACGTGGATGATGTCATCAGTGATGTCATCAGTGATGTCATTTGAGATGTCATCAGTGATGTCACTGACCATGTCATGAATGATCTAATATGTGACATCATCAGCAGTAGATTGCGGGTGCGCGATATATACTTAGTACAACTAACTATATAGGAGCAATTTCAATGCTTTTGTATGAGTAAAATGTCCAGCTAACTATAACACCACTAAAACTTATAGTTTTTTGAGTGAATTTCAAAGGTTTTGTAAAAGCTAATTCCTAACTATATAACTCCTGAAACCTATGGTTTTTTCAATGAATTTCAAAGGTTTTTTTAAATGCTAATTCCTAACTATATAAGGCCTGAAACCTATGGTTTTTTCAGTGAATTTCAAAGGTTTTTTTAAATGCTAATTCCTAACTATATAAGGCCTGAAACCTATGGTTTTTTCAGTGAATTTCAAAGGTTTTTTAAATACTAATTCTATTAGCGGATAACGTTTAAATATATTAATATCCTAGTGGGACCACCTGAGCAGCCCTAGGGGGTCAGGGTGTTTCTAACCTGCCCCCTTTTTGTGTTCTACACGTTTGTTTTTCTGATTTCTTGTGCCTAATTCCTAACTATATAAGGCCTGAAACCTATGTTTTTTTCAGTGAATTTGCAAGGTTTTTTAAATGCTAATTCCTAACTATATAAGGCCTGAAACCTATGGTTTTTTTCATTGAATTTGCAAGGTTTTTTAAATGCTAATTCCTAACTATATAAGGCCTGAAACCTATGGTTTTTTCAGTGAATTTGCAAGGTTTTTTTAAATGCTAATTCCTAACTATATAAGGCATGAAACCTATGGTTTTTTCAGTGAATTTCAAAGGTTTTTTAAATGCTAATTCCTAACTATATAAGGCCTGAAACCTATGTTTTTTTCAGTGAATTTCAAAGTTTTTTTTAATGCTAATTCCTAACTATATAAGACCTGAAAGCCCACCAGGAATCTCCAGTATGCACCAGGGGACTGCATTGCAGAGAGGTGTAATTAAGCCCCTTCAAAAAAAAAAAAAATGAGTGTGTGTGTGTGTGGGGGGGGGGTGGGTGTGGGGTGTGTGTGTGGGGGGGTATGTGTGTGGGGTGTGTGTGTAGGATGTGTGGGGGTGTGTGTGGGGTGTGTGTGTGTGGGTGTGTGTGTGTGTGTGTGTGTGTGGGTGTGTGTGGGGGTGAGGAATGTGTGTGGGTGTGTGTGTGTGAGGTGTGTGCGTGGGGTGTGTGTCAGAGGTGTGTGTGTGTGCGGGGGTGAGGTGTGTGTGGGGGATGTGTGGGGTGTGTCTGTGAGGTGTGTGTGTGTGTGTGGGGGGGAGTGAGGTGTGTGTGGGTGGGGGTGTGTGGGTGTAGGTGGGGGTGTGGGGGTGTTTGGTGTGTGTGTGGGTGTGGGTGTGTGGGGTGTTTGGGTGTGGGTGTATGAGGTATGGTGGGGTGTGTGTGTGGGGGGGTGGGTGTGGGGTGTGTGTGTGTGGGGGTATGTGTGTGGGGGACCCCCTCAAAAAAAAAAAAAAAAAATGAGTGTGTGTGTGGGGGGGGTGGGTGTGGGGTGTGTGTGTGGGGGGGGTATGTGTGTGGGGTGTGTGTGTAGGATGTGTGGGTGTGTGTGGGGTGTGTGTGGGTGTGTGTGGGTGTGTGTGTGAGAGGAGTGTGTGTGTGAGAGGAGTGTGTGTGTGTGAGGTGTGTGTGTGAGGTGTGTGTGGTGTGTGTGTGTGTGTGTGTGTGTGTGTGAGGTGTGTGTCAGAGGTGTGTGTGTGTGGGGAAGGGGTGAGGTATGTGTGGGGGATGTGCGGGGTGTGTCTGTGAGGTGTGTGTGTGGGGGGGTAGTGAGGTGTGTGTGGGTGGGGGTGTGTGGGGTGTGTGGGTGTAGGTGGGGGTGTGGGTGTGTAAGGTGTGTGTGTGGGTGTGTGGGGTGTTTGGGTGTGGGTGGAGGTGTGGGTGTATGAGGTATGTGTGGAGGGTGTATGTGGGGGGGTGGGGTGTGTGTGTGTGGGGGTATGTGTGTGGGGCACCCCCTCAAAAATGAAAAAAATAATAAGTGTGTGTGTGTGTGTGGTGTGTGTGTGGGGGGGATGGGGGGGTGTGGAGGGTATGTGTGTGGGGTGTGTGTGTGTAGGATGTGTGGGTGTGTGTGTGGGGTGTGTGTGTGGGTGTGTGTGTAGGGGTGTGTGTGGGTGTGTGTGTGAGGAGTGTGTGTGGGAGAGGTGTGTGTGTGGTGTGTGTGTGTGTGGGGTGTGTGTCAGAGGTGTGTGTGTGGGGGGGAGGGGTGAGGTGTGTGTGGGGGATGTGTGGTGTGTGTCTGTGAGGTGTGTGTGTGTGTGGGGGGGGGAGTGAGGTGTGTGTGGGTAGGGGTGTGTGGGTGTAGGTGGGGGTGTGGGTGTGTAAGGTGTGTGTGTGTGTGTGGGTGTGTGGGGTGTTTGGGTGTGGGTGGAGGTGTGGGTGTGTGAGGTATGTGTGGGGGGTGTGTGGGGGAGGGGTGGGTGTGGGGTGTGTGTATGTGGGGGTATGTGTGTGGTGTGTGTGTGTATGAGTAAAATGTTCAGCTAACTATAACTGGTGTCAAACCTATAGTTTTCTCAGTGAATTTAATAGGTTTTTTAAATGCTAATTCCTAACTATAACTGGTGTGAAACCTATGGTTTTTTGAGAGAATTTCATAGGTTTTTGAAATGCTAATTCCTAACTATAACTGGTGTGAAACCTATGGTTTTTTCAGTGAATTTCAAAGTTTTTTTAAATGCTAATTCCTAACTATATAAGGCCTGAAACCTTTGTTTTTTTCAGTGAACTCGCAAGGTTTTTTAAATGCTAATTCTATTAGCGGATAACATTTATATATGTTAATATCCGTATGGGACCACCTGAACAGCCCTAGGGGGGTCAGAGTGTTTCTACAAGGCCCCCAAATCTTTTTTTTTTCTTGTAAAAAAATAAGGTATGCGTACCGTAAGCGTACCCCGCGATTTTCTGAATTTTTTTGGGCCTTGGGGGTCCTTGTTGGACCCCCTGAGCAGGCCTAGGGGGTCAGGATGCTTCTACCCTGCCCCCTTTTTGAGTTCTACACGTTTGTTTTTCTGCTTTCCTGTGCCTCAGTCTACCGAGGGCCAAGATGGCTGACAACAGTTTCTGTTTTGGAGTGTTGACAGACATTGGCAGCCAATCAGAATGCAGCTCGCGCACTAGAGGTACGTGTACGGTACGCGTACGTGCGCGTACCGTAAGCGTACGGATAAGCTCACGGGTAAGCTGCCATAGATATATACATTTTTTTGAACCTAAATTACTCAAAATCCTCTGGAGCACATATCTTGAGACATAGCAAAGGCACATCGGGCTACCAGTCCCTACAATTTTGCCAAGTTTGGTGAAAATCATTTCAGCTGTTCGAGCTAAAAGTGCGACCGACCGCCCTATGGAAATTAACATGGGGAAAACACGTTTTGGGACCCCCCTTTTATCTCGGCCCCCTCTTGACGAATCCCCCCCAAACTTTCAGGGAAGGACCGGAGCGTCGCGAGGCAAAGTTGCTGAAAAATTCAGGCAGATTCCTCTACCGGCACCAAAGTTATTCCCAATAGAATGTTGCAATTTCCCTATGGAAATCAATCCTAACTATATATACCTACTGGCGACCGCCAGTAGGTAATATACATATTTTCACTAAAAAACCATAGGTTTCAGGGACGTTATAGTTAGTTGGACATTTGACTCATATAAAACCAGAGAAATTCGCCCATTATAGTTAGTTGAGCTAACTATAACTCGCGCACCCGCAATGCACTGCTGATGACGTCAAATATTACATCACTCATGACATGGTCAGTGACTTCACTGATGACATCTCAAAGGACATCAATGATGACATCACTGATGACATCATGCAGTGAATGTGTGTTTCTGTGAAGTTTAAATATTTTTCATCTATATCTATGCCAAGATGTATTGAAAAATTTGTGCATTTACAAGTGCCTGAAGGGAGTATTTAGTAGGTGCATGACTGAGTGTATAAGTGAGTGATTGAACGTGTCTTACTGAATGTATGGGTAACTGACTAAACTGTGTGAAAGTCTGTATTAGTCTCTCAGTTGGTGTGTACGCAACTGCATGGGTTGGTGAATAGCTACATGAGTGTATCTGGGTAATTGATTTGTTGTCTGAGTATCTGTATGGGTACCTGAGTGTCTGTGTGGGTGGGTGGGGGGTGTATGACTGTGCATAAATTTCGGAGTGGGTGTTTCACTGGCCGATTGGATTCAAAAGTGCATTTGGGAAGGGCTGTATGGGTGAGGTAGTGTGTGTATTGGTTTATTGGTGAGTGAATGAATGTCTCGGTGGTATATGTGTGACTAACTACATATGTTTTAAGGGAGTATATGTGAGTGTTGGACTATATAAATGACTATACGTGAGAGTAAGTTATTTGAAGAGTGGATGTGTTAGTATCTGTATAACTAAGTGATGTGTCTATAAATAACGGAATTGGTGTGTATAACCGTATACATGAGTAAACAGTTATGTGATTGATTCTTTGCATGACTGACTAGGTGTGTGAGTAACTCTATGGATGATTGGCGGAGTGTGATTTTATGCATAGATGTATGAGTGCATATTATAGTACTGCATTGATGAGTAACTACATGTATAAGTGACTGGATGTTTGTGTAGACCTAGGAAATAGTGAGTGGTATGTAGTATCTGGCATTGTTGTTTGTATGGTTTCAAAAATAGTAATCTGCATTTTAGAGTGGGTGTATCAAAGTTTATATTAGTGCATCAGTATGTGCATCAGCTTATCACGTGGATGATGTCATCAGTGATGTCATTTGAGATGTCATCAGTGATGTCATGAGTGATGTCACTGACCATGTCATGAGTGATGTAATATGTGATGTCATCAGCAGTGCATTGCGGGCGCGCAAGTTCAACTAACTATAACGGGTACATTTCTCTGGTTTTATATGAGTCAAATGTCCAACTAACTATAACGTTCTTGAAACCAGTGGGTTTTTTGTGAATTTCAAAGTTTTTCTAAATGCTAATTCCTAACTATAACGTCTGTAAAACCTATGGTTTTTTCAGTGAATTTCGAAGGTTTTTTAAATGTTAATTTCATATGTTAATATTTATAAAACCTATATTTTTTCTAATATTTGGGAACTCTACTATCCTTTTTTTAATTTTAAAAATTATGTCATGCTTTATATCTTCCCCCAAAAATATGTATATATTTTTTTTTTTTACAAAACTGCAGTCCCATACCGGCAGTATACCAAGCTCCACCACCACGCGAATCTTATCCGCCATATTGCTAAACTCGTAAATGATGCCCATTTCGTATCCGACGGGTTCGTGGCACCACGTCCCGCGTAACATCATATACATATGAGGTCGCGCCAGCTGCTACTTTGCTATCCGACGGGTACGTAGTACCAAGCCACGCGTTATGTCATGTACGCACGGGGTCACACCCGCTAACCATTGCGTATGCGATGAGTGCACGCTGCCAGGTCCTGTGTTACGTCGTAGACGTATGGTGTCGGCCGGGTACACCATTCCCTCAATTTTTTTATGTCTCAAAACTATATCTAAATAAGGATAAAGCTTATATGAGAGCAAGCCATAATCGAAAATATTTTAAACATTTATATATTTCTAACTGTAATAAACTTAAATTATGATAAATATATTTTGTCAAAATCGCGTCAGGTGCGGCCTCCTTGCGCGCTCAATGTGGAATTGCCATGTAACCTTAAAAAAGCATTTGATTGGTTCATAACATTTCCAACTGTAACAGTTAGAGGACCCCACTCATTTTAGTAATTCTCTCTACAGGGTTTGATGAGACACCTCTTCTGCTCAGAAAGCTTTTCTGAAAAGTTTTTTGCTGTGTACACATATCTTATACTACACACAACAGGCAACAATCATCTTGATCAATATTCATGGTCTGTACATTACACTTCCACGTGTGATGGCCAAGCATTTGAAATGTTACATCAAAAAACAAATGCGTGTTACACGATGCCCCTGGTGTGTGTGCGCATTATTGTGCTGCCTTTCGGCCTGGGTATTGGTGGCTTGAAGGGGTATCATGAGCCATGGGCAGAGTGCACAACCTAGATCCCATGTGACAAACATTAAAGAGTAATGCCTTGATTTGTGTTGCAATATGCTATGTTGTTAGGCTTTACTAGTATAGTAGTGTGTCATATGTGAGACTTTCAGATTCACGGTTGACCTGCATTGCTTGACTGTTTCATTCAATGTTTTCAAACAGCATCTCATTGGCGATAGTTGCCGCCCTCCCGGTAACTGCTACATTAATGTAAATTACGCATTCTGCGATGTAAAAACTGCAACAGGAACACACACAAGTAGAATTCCTGGCCAGGCAGGAACTGAACAATGCCCAGGTCCCGGGAATAATTATTCACACCCCTACGCTGGCCTGGCGTACGCAAGCCCAACCCACTTTGCATACGTATTAATAGGGTAACGACGACGCCACATTTCCCATTTTATCCACACTGCCTCAGGTGATATGGCTGCATCCACCTCGCATATCACAATGCGCAATAAAAAAAAGGGATTCATGAGGTGTAAAACATCCTGGCAATCAACACTGGATATGAATTGTGACACTGCTGGCCGTCTTGTTTGGACACACAACAATGACAGCAGGTGAGCAGTGGGAACTGGGTGCACAGGGGCTGCTATTGAGCGCAGTGCTGTGGGAAGGGTGGGGTGCAGCAGCCTGGGTGCACAGATGCGAACAAGCGATGTTGCCGTGTGTAATGATGTGATCTCAGTCACATATCAGTCTCATTTTAAGAACCTGCTGGACCGTACTGTAGGCCTTAGCCAGTGGGCAGCGCTGCCCTACAGACACGTGACGTTGGCTTTTGGAACACTGTAGTGAGCTACTTACTAAGTGTACATGCACACAGGTTTGCGCAACTGCATTACACACGCACATTATGCTTCTAGTATGAACTCTGTTCCTTTGTATGTGAACGTTGGCATAACATATTATTCTGTAGTCTTGTGTATTCTCATGCACTCCAACTCCTCTTTGAACCACGATTACCACTAACAGATGGTAGATCGTACTTCAAGAAGGAAAGATGCACTCAACTGGTGTTCTCTATTAAGCTTGAAATACATTTTCATTTACCTCAAGGCGTTTCCAGCATTATATTATTTCTCCCTTTTCAGACACTGAGTTGGTTGCGCCTAAATGGGTCGAGTGGGTGCTAACCCTGTGACGATGCCCTGGGCATTCTGTCGCCTTCCATCATGGTATCAAGACACCGTCCCCAACCTGCTGTGCCTCCCTGAAAGAGGTACCCTGGAGTCGGAACTCGTACCGGCATGTCGTTGGACACACTGGTGGTGGCAGGGGAGCAGTGAAGCCTTGGTTGGCAGGAGCTGCAATTGAGCACAGTGTGGGGGAAGGGGCTATGGTGCAGCAGCCTGAGTGCACAGGTGCTGGAAAGCGATGTTGCCATAGATAATAATGTAATCTCTGGCCTCATTCATATCTGTTTCATTTTAAGGACTTGCTGGACCGCACTCTTTCTTGCAGACCCCAGCGTCCCAGACACACGGGTGACAGGAGGTGAACAGTGAGCGCTGGGTGCAGTAGGCCGACGCTCTGTCTCCTCCTCCCTCTGTTCTTTTGACTCTCCCTCCCATTCGCCCATCCACCCACTCCCTCTCTGTCCCATTCTCACTATCTTCCTTTCATTCTGACTACCTTTCTTTTTCTCTTGGACATGGCACACATACTTATGTTTCTTTTTTGTCTTGCAGGTTTTGTACTCCGTAAGAGTCCCATCCACTTATTTCATGTTATACTGTTGTTTGTTCGAATAAAGTTGTGTTTCCATTTATGTGTTTTGTTATAATAAAGGTTATTTTTTTACCAATAAATAAGTGTATCAATCAATCAATCCTAGTACTTATAGAGCGCGCTACTTACCCGTGAGGGGCTCAAGGCGCTGAGGGGAGTGGGGTGCTGCTACTGCATGAAGAGCCAGGTCTTGAGGAGTCTTCTGAAGGCGAGTAGGTCTTGGGTCTGCCGTATGTGGGTATGGAGGGTATTCCAGGTCTTGGCGGTGTGGTAGGAGAAGGATCTGCCGCCGGAGGTCGTTCGTTGGATGTGGGGGACAGCGGCGAGGACGAGGCTGGCAGAGCGGAGCTGGCGGGTGGGGGTGTAGAAGCTGAGTCTGCTGTTCAGGTAGGCTGGTCCGGCGTTGTGGAGTGCTTTGTGTGCGTGGGTGAGGAGCTTGAAGGTGATCCTCTTGTCGACGGGGAGCCAATGTAGGTCTCTCAGGTGGGGGTGATGTGGCTCCGGTGGAGAACGTTGACAATCAGTCGGGCGGAGGTGTTTTGGATGCGTTGTAGTCGTCGTAGGTGTTTGGCTTGGATTCCTGCGTAGAGTACATTGCTGTAGTCCAATCTGCTGCTGACGGGGGTATGAGTCTTCTTTTTCTGACAACACTTGTCTGTAGTTTATTGTGAAAATCAGCGGTTTATGTGAGGTTATGCGGGAAAACATTTGTAATTTTGCGGTGCACCTACCAAATATAACCCAACACACTATTACATAAATGAAGCCTATGTAATTCTACAACTGCAAGAGTTCTATGAGTGTATCACTTTATAACACCATGAGTACTGCCTGTGTGATTACAGAACCAGTGGTAAGGAGGACGGTGGCAGAGTTCCCCGATCCACTGTTCACCTGCAAGCTATTTAAAATACTTGACAGTCAGGCATTGATGCGTGGGGCCACTAGGAGCTTGAAAACACGATTTTAATTATTTCGCCGTATATGTTGACATTTTAAGTTTATTTTAGTTGCCTAAATTGTCACTCACATTGGTAGCACTCTCCCTGTACTGCCTGGGCTCGATACTGCAGCCTGCCCGCCCCAGTCCGACTCGGCAATTAGAGCCGTAGAGCGGAGGGCAGATAGGGAAGAGCCAGGCACTTCCGCTAAGAGCAGAGGTTAGCGCTCTAGTGGTTAATGTCATAGGGCTATTTAGACCGGAAGAAGCAGCCGGCTGACTGCGGTAAGGAGGACGATGGCAGAGTTCCCCGATCCGCTGTTCACCTGCAAGCTATTTAAAATACTTGACAATCAGGCATTGATGCGTGGGGCCACTAGGAGCTAGAAAACGCGATTTTAATTATTTTGCCGTATATGTTGACATTTTAATTTTATTTTAGTTGCCTAAATTGTCACTCACATTGGTAGCACTCTCCCTGTACTGCCTGGGCTCGATACTGCAGCCTGCCCGCCCCGGTCCGACTCGGCAATTAGAGCCATAGAGCGGAGGGCGGACAGGTAAGAGCCAGGCACTTCCGCTAAGAGCAGAGGTTAGCGCTCTAGTGGTTAATGTCATAGGGCTATTTAGCCACGCCCTCGCTCAAAGCGCGCAGCGGTTGCGCGCAGGGAGTGCGCCTCAAACAGCGCCTAAGACAAGCCGAAGAGAAGCCCGTCTGCGCCCGTCCGCGACCGGACGGGACCAGGGACCATGGGCTCTACATCTAGGACTGCAGGATTGACAGGCAGTAATATAATCTCCTATTCAGCACAGGTATTACGAAGTTTGAAACCAGTTGTATCTGTAGTCTGTAATCGTAACAATTGGCCATGTCTCGAAGGTCCTGTCTCTTGTATCATTTGTCGCTTCGAGGCACCCCTTAATGTTAATGTTAATGTTAAGGGGATGCTTGTATAGCGCACGGCTACTCCGAGGAGTGTCCCGGCGCTGAAAGAGCCTCGGCAGGTCAGAGATTAAAAGAACGGGTGGGTGACAGGAAACATAGAAGCACAAGCGGAGTCTATTGCAGGAAGAGGAAAGTCTTCAGGTCTTTTCTAAAGGCGAGAAGATTAGAGCAGGATCTCAAGGAAAGAGGGAGATCGTTCCATAACTGCGGGGCAAGGAGTTTAAATGAACGCCCCCCACAGCGGGCACGCCGGATCCTGGGAATCGCTGCCTTGGCTTGTGAGGAAGAGCGCAGAGATCTGGCTGGAGAATAAAAGCGGGCCCATTTCTGAAGATAGCGGGCACCTATACCATGCAAGGCTTTAAACGCAATGGTCAAGGTCTTAAAGATGATACGCTTCTTCATGGGGAGCCAATGGAGAGTCTTCAAAAGCTCACTGGCCCTCGCTCTCCTGGGGAGGCCGAAGATGGCACGGGCCGCTGAGTTCTGAACCACCTGCAGACGCGATAAGAGGTATTCAGGCAGACCGAGGTAGAGAACGTTGGAATAATCCAGCCTGGAGCCGACCAGGGCCTGGACAGTGATCTTCCTATGTTCCAAAGACAAGAGCGGCAGGAACTTCCTCAGCATTTTTAAAATGGCAAAGCATTTGCCGACTAAACCTGAGACTTGGGCCCTAAAGGAGAGACAATTATCAATCTGAATACCCAGATTTTTAGCAGCACCAGAGTCGCCGGTAGGGGGAAACATGGCTGCCGGCCACCAGTCTTTCCATTTAGGGGCGGCGGGGCAGCCAAAGAAGAGAACTTCGGATTTGTCGGAGTTGCACTTGAGACTGTGCCGACTGAACCAGTCAAACACAGCCCCAAGGCAGCCCCGGATGGAAGCCCCGTCGAAGTCCTGTTCCTTATCACAGGTAAACAGGAGTTGAGTGTCGTCAGCATATGAAACGATCTGGGCCCCTAAACTCTCCGCGAGCACCGCCAAAGGGGTCATATAGATGTTAAAGAGTGAGGGGCTCAGTATTGAGCCCTGTGGCACTCTGACCTCCAGTGGCGGCATAGCGGCAGAGAAAGGTGGAGCCCAGATCGTTTGCTGTCGGCCAGTGAGGAAGGACCTGAACCAACTAAACACCGTCCCCCTTAGACCTATCTCCCAGAGTCTAAATAGGAAGCGGTCATGGGGGACGGTGTCAAAGGCCGCTGATAGGTCAAGCATCACCAGCATAGCCTTTCCTCCTCTCTCCAGGGTCTCTCTAATCATCTCTGTGACCTCGAGCAAGGCAGTTTCAGTGCTCAGGTTAGAGCAGAAACCAGATTGTGATCTATGCAAGATGTCATGGGACTCCAAAAAATGGGACAGGGTGGAATGAACATGTTTTTCGGCCACTTTCGCCAATGCTGGCAGAAGGGAGATGGGTCTGTAGTTGAGATGAAGCTCTGGTGACAAGTTGGCCTTCTTCAGAAGGGGGAGGATGAGGGCCTGCTTCCAAGCTTGAGGTACAACGCCTGTGTTAAGTGAGAGGTTCAGAATAGGATTAATGATGTGATTGAGGGTGGGGGCCATGCGTGCCAAAAAGTTTGCGGGGCACGGATCAAGAGGGGAACCTGACTTTAGTTTGGAAAGAAGATCAAGAGAGGATTGAAGGGAAAGTGGGGGGAAACTCCCAAGGGAGGGAGTGGGCGAAGTCTGAGAGGAGTCAAAGAGACTTGACCAGAGGGGGGAATCCTGGGTGATGGTTCCAAAAGAAGCCTGAATGGCCCTAATTTTATTAGTAAAGAAGTTGGCCAGTTCAATGATCCATGACTCCCAATGGGTCAGTTTAGGAGTGACCCAGGGGGGTGAGATGAAATCTTTAACTATTTTGAAAATTTCCTTACAAGAGTTAGAAGCACCCTCAATTTTACTAGCTAGATAGGATTTTTTACAGGCTGCAATGTCATGGTGGTAATCCCTAATCAGTTCCCTATAGGTAAATTTGGTACTGGCGTCATAAAATTTACGCCAGGTCCGTTCTGCTTGCTTGCATTGTCGGCGTTTACCTTACTCACCCGATCGTCGGCAACTGCATTATACCTTCTACCACTGCCTCTGCAGAGTCATATTGTTTGAAATCTTCCTTGAGCCTCTCTATTAGTAGTAATACTGAAGAAAACTCATTACAAACGGGGTTAATTGGGCTAAGAAGTTTCTTGTTAAATATACGCTCCCTGCCCAAACATTCCCAGGAACTATGGGATCTTATTAATACAGCTACACCAGATATATGTTTTCTCATGGAGATCTGGTTAAAACCCCACACAGTGCCTGCTATTATGTTGGGGATTCCGGCTGGGTACAAGATTCTTAATTTAGACCGCCCTACCAAAACAGGTAGGGGTATTGCAGTGGTATATAAAGAAGGCCTGAAAGTTTCTCTGCTCGACCAAAGATGCTGCGCTCAAATGGAGGTCATGATTTTCAAGATCTGTTCCTCGTCTAAAACTCAATGGAAGGGAGCATTGGTCTATCGACCTCCTGGACCGTGTTCGGGTTTTTCGCTCACACTTATGGAGCTTTTAGCCCCTTATTTTAAAGCCAAGGAAGATTTTATTCTCCTTGGAGATTTTAATATTCACACTGACCTACCTAATCACCCAGACACAATTTCCCTGCTCTCTGATCTTTTGATACTGGGACTGAAAATCCAGAATAGTGGCCCAACGCACTTGGGTGGAAATACTCTGGATCTTATTCTAACAAACTGTCCTAAAATAAAATGCCGTTTGCCAACCCCTGTTAGCTGGTCTGATCACTACATGGTAGGATTTACCCTACTAGGTCTTCATTTGCCACATCAAAAGCCACTTCCTGCAATATGGCGTAGGCAATGGCATAATATAACCTTTGAAGGACTTCAGAAGGCCTGGAAAGAACCCTCTATTTCTGAGAACGACAATGTCGAAATAGGTCTTATTAAGTTTAATAAAGCTCTCTTAGAGGCAGTAGATTCGCTTGCACCTTTGAAACTGTATAAACAGTATCCCAAAGGCAAGCAGGAGGTATGGTATTCAGAAGAATTGAGGGTAGAGAAACAGAGGTGTAGAAAGTTGGAGAAAGTTTGGAGAAAGACGCATACACCCAGTAGTAAAAAGTCGTACTTGGAGGCCCTAGCTAAATATCACAAAAATATAAAACTGGCTGGGAAAAATAGTCTTGCTTTACAACTTGCAGATGCAGGGAACTCCCCCAGAGAACTTTATAAAATTCTCCAATCATTTGTAAAACCTGTGGCCTGCGAAAGCCCTGATGATTTTACACAAGTTTTATGCGATGATATCTCCGCATTCTTTGAAAACAAAATTGAGTCTATATACCAGAAAATAACACAATCTTTAAACTGTAAGAGCAATGTTGACCCCTCTTCTTCTAGGAAATCAAAGAATGAAAGTAGTGGATTTACAACGATTCCGGAGGTCAGTTTGTCTGAGGTCACTGCTTTGTATAGTATTATTAAATCAGGATCTCCAACCGATCTCCTGCCCGCAAAAATTATAGTTTCTCTGGGGAGCCTGCTTTCCCAAGGTTTTCGTACATTAATTAATCTCTCTCTTAAGGAAGGACAAGTGCCCAGTGTCTGGAAAAAGGCGATCCTGAACCCTATTCGTAAAAACGCAGCGTTGCCAAGGTCAGATTTGAACAACCTCTGCCCCATCTCCCTCTTGCCCCATCTGAGTAAGATGACTGAGAAACATGTCAATACGCATGTGTCTAAATACATCGAGGCAGCGGACGGTCTGGACCCTTGTCAATCTGGGTTCAGACCAAATCGCAGCACCGAATCAGCTCTCCTCTCCGTGACCGATACCATCCGGATGACACAGGATAGAGGAGGATCTATGATTCTGGTGCTGTTGGATTTGTCCGCTGCCTTTGACACGGTGTCACACGACATTCTTATCAGTCGTCTGAAGAGGGTAGGGATAGGCGGAACTGCTCTGGCATGGCTAGAAAGTTTCATTACTGGCCGCTCACAAAGTGTTCGACTGGGCTCCCATTTTTCCATCTCTAGGGAGCTCACCAAGGGGGTCCCACAGGGCTCATGCCTAAGACCCACATTGTTTAATGTGTATGTGGCCCCTCTGGCTGAAATTGTGAGAGAATATGGGTTCACACCAATATCATACGCGGATGATACTCAGCTGCTGTTTCCTTTTCAGACAATGACGCCAGCAGTCAAAAACTCCTTTGCTGCAGGGATGAGAGCTGTATCCCATTGGATGACCTCCAGTTGCCTGCAATGCAATGTGGGCAAGACGGAGGTCATGCTTTTCGGAGAGGCTCCGCTCTTATTGTCACCTGAGTGGTGGCCTCCCGAACTAGGCTCTGTCCCTTGTCCTAAAGAGATAGTAAAAAACTTGGGGGTTCGACTTGATCAATCTTTGACACTCAAAGATCAGGTTAATCAGGTAACTGGATCTTGTTTTAGGGTCATTGGCCTCCTGAGAAGGGTGTTCCCCTATCTAGCGGATAGCCAAAGGAAAACTCCAGTCCAGGCATTGGTAATCAGTAGACTAGACTACTGTAATGGGCTGCTTATTTCTGCCAATGAGGAACAACTTGGTAGGCTACAGGTAGCACAAAATACATCTGCTAGACTGATCTTGAATGTTCCATCTAGATCCCCCTCTCGTCCTCTGTTGAATAAATTACATTGGTTGGCTATTCGCCAGAGGGTGAAATTCAAGATATGCTGTACAAATCATAAATGCCTGTCTGGTACTGGTCCTAAGTACCTATCAGAAATCTTTAGACCTTATGAGCCAGGTCGTTCTCTGCGCTCTCAGACCCAATCTTTGCTCCAAGTACCACGGATCAAAAAGGAAAGACAGGGAGGCCGAGCTCTCTCTTATAGAGGCTCCACCCTCTGGAACTCCCTGCCTCTCACCCTTAGGCAAAATCTTAATTTTGCCACCTTTAGTAAATGCTTAAAGACTCATTTGTTCCTGACCATGTAGATATCTTTTCCCTGCCTGATGGTTTTTTATTTGGATATAGCTTTGGTAAGAACACAAGCGCGGAGATACCCCTTCGGGGGTCGAATTCCTGCGCTATATATGCAAATAAATAAAGAAATAAGGCACTGCCTAGGACCACCGAGGCTTCAGGGACTGGTGAGGCCCACCCTGCATATTTAAGTAAAGCCCCGGAGAGTGGCGATCCTCGGACTTGAGTTGGCTTTGAGGCCCCCCCAGCAATTACTAAACAATACCCGGGGACATGGTGATTCCCAGGGCTGCGAAACGTCTCTGTGCCCTCCTGCACCTAATTTACATGTGGGATTAAGGTCCCCAGTGCTGCTGAGAACCCGCAATATAATAATAGGATTGGCCCCGGAACATTACCCACCAAGGGGCTCATTTAAATGAACGGGTGAGACCTCACTTCATTTTTTTTCTCCATTTTTACCATTGGGATGACATGAAATGAATGAAATTAAATGAAATGAAAAGTAGATTTATAAAGCGCGGTTGCTGCCCAGGGGCGTCCAAGCGCTAGAGACCAGAATGGAAATAGCTTGACAGAGGTGACTTGCTGAAATTAATGAGGGGGGTTAAACAGGAATGTCTTCAGCTGTTTTCGGAATGAAGAGAGGTTGGGGTTGGATCTAAGATGAAGAGGGAGTGAGTTCCAGGTCTTGGCGGCATTAAAGGTGAACGTCTTGCCGCCCGCCCTTGCCTTTTTTATTCTCGGAGCTATAGCCATGAAGACCTGGCTAGATCGAAGGTTTCTGCTGGGTTGGTACTGTTTTACTAGGTCGCGGGTAATCATAGGACCTGTGTCCCAAAAGGCCTGATGGGCAATACACATGGCCTTGAAGATTATTCTCTGACGCACTGGTAGCCAGTGCAGGCTGATCAGTCCAGGTTTGGCTGATAGTCTGCGTGGAAGCTGTAACAGAGTGCGGGCCGCACAGTTCTGCACTATCTGTAGTCTACGCAAGGTGTACTCCGGGGCGCCAAGGTAGAGGACATTGTTGAAGTCTAAGCGGGACTGTATCTGACCCTGGATGGCCATCTGCTTTGCCTCCATCGGTAGAAGAGGGAGGACTTTCTTTAGCATCCTAAGAAGGCCGAAGCAGGTAGCCGAGAGATTTGTAGCCTGGATGTTAAATGAGAGGGTCTTATCCAGCTACACCCCAAGGCTCTTAATATTGTCCTTAGGTACTGGAGGGGTGCCTAGACAAGAGGGCCACAAGGAGTTGAAAAAGGTGGGGTTTGAGGGGCCCAGGAGCATCAGCTCCGTTTTGTCCCCATTGAGCTTAAGGGATGACGGAGTCATCCAGCCCTTTACCTCCTCTAAGCACTTTATTAGCCCACCTGACGACGGCAGGTCGGCCTCCTGCGCCAAGGAGACCACCAGCTGGGTGTCGTCCGCGTAAGAAATTATCTTAACCCCAAATGGACGAACAACCTCAGCCAGTGGTCTCATATAGATGTTGAAAAGCGCAGAGCTTAAGGAGGAGCCTTGTGGGACTCCACACCTCAACGGCCTACTCATGGACACTGTCTCTCCATCAAATACTTGAAATGATCTGTCACTCAAGAAGGATTTGAGCCAAAGCCAAGCTCCATCCACTATTCCGACACTCGAAAGGCGGCTCAGCAGGGTGTCATGGCTGACCGTATCGAATGCCGCGCTAAGGTCAAGGTGGATCACTGCCACTGACCCCCCTGATCTAGGATTTTTCTGGTTTCCTCGGTGACTGCTAGGAGGGCAGTCTCTGTTCCATGTCTGGGTCTAAAACCCGTCTGGGTGGCATCTAACAGCTGGTTGTTTTCAAGAAAATTCAGCAGCTGGAGATTGATGTACCTCTCAAGGATTTTGCTCACCCAGGGGAGCAGAGAAAATGGCCAGTAGTTGCTAAAGTCAGAGGGATCCAGATTGTTTTTTTTTAGCAGCGCTCGGACCATGGCCCGCTTCCAAGCGGGAGGGACAGTGCCAGAGGTGATGGAGGCGTTCAGGAGGTCCATAATGGTTGGTAAAGTGACCTGGGATGCTAACATCATGACATCTGGAGGTGCTGGGTCGCATGGAGACCCAGATTTTACCTTGCGGGCCATGGACTCCAAGGTTTCAAGGTCTAGAGGGGGGAAGTGGTCCAGTGTTGGTAGGGGTTCTGATAAAGTGTCTCCCAGATTTGTTTCGTCCTGAGCTATGGGGACAATGGCTGTAGAGGGGAAGGATGAGTAAATTTTATTAACTTTTTGGTGGAAAAATTCTGCCAATTCGTTGCAGTGGGCTGTTGTTTTTACCTCGTGCAGGCTAGAAGATGGAAGTTTTGTAAGTTTTTTCAGTATTTGAAAAATTTCCTTAGGTTTGGATTTTGCTAGTATGATTTTATCAGAGAAGTATACAGATTGGGCAGCTTTGACTTCGGCTTTGTAGGTATTAATTGCCTCTCGGTATCAGATTTTTTCCTCCAAAGAGTAATCTAGACGCCATTGTCTTTCTATTTTCCTGCATTGGCATTTCTTTTCCCTGAGAGCCTCTGAGTACCAGGGGGCAGTTTTATGGGAAAGTTTCAGCATTATTTTACTCAGGGGGAGAGTGGCTTCGAGGGATTTTGTGATCCAGTCTTCGTAAGCCTGTTTGGCCAAACAAGGATCCTCATTGTAGAAGGGTTGATCACTTGCGAGCCTACTTGCCCATTCATCGGCTGGTAGCCGCGCCCAGGATCTGGCGTGTATTATCGTGGGTCTCACGGGGGGTGGCTTAAATGTGGTCCAGGTAAAAGGCACCAGTAGATGATCAGTCCACGGGAGGGAGATTGGTAGCCCAACCACAAGGTCTGCACAGTTACTGAACACAGGGTCCAGTAAGTGGCCCTTAGCGTGAGTCGGGGTCTTCACTCGTTGGACTAATTGTAGAGCAGCTAGATCGTCTGCAAGTGTCGTAGCTGTATGGTCCAGAGCAGTATCAAAATGAAGATTGAGATCTCCTAGCAAAGTATAATTAGAGGCAGTCCTAACGCGTTCAGCCACAATCGAAGGAAGGAGATTGTGGAACTGTTTGGGGGGGCCCGGGGGGCGATATATTACTGTTCCCGAGAAGCAGTTATTAGGGGAGAGTTCCAGAATAAAAGCTAAGCTCTCGCAGTCTGGAATTGCTTCCGGGATAACTCGACAGTGGTACTGCTCTTTATATATAATTGCTAGGCCTCCTCCTCTCCCCTCAGGACGATCCTGCTGGATAATTTGGAAACCTAGAGGGAGGGCTGTCACTAAGACAGGGTCGGAGTCCGTCGCGAGCCACGTTTCAGTAAGAAACACTGCATCTGGCATGCGTTCCTCTAACAAAAGGGCAATTTCCACCCTATGTTTAGGCAGGGATCTGCAGTTTAACATAAACATACTGTACTCCTGTTTCGTATCTTGGACCTGCTTAGGTTTGAGGGCTAGTTTACATTTTAGACAGATATCTGGGAGCTCTATAGCATGATAACAGTGCAAGCCACAATCAGTTCCTAAGGGCCTTATGCTGCGGAGAGTTTCCGCGCTATATTGTCTAGTCTTTTGTGGCTGAGATGTAAGGGGTATGGCCCTCGGCCCGGTCCAGGGGCGGACGGGCGCAGACGGGCTTGCCTCAAAACGGCGCCCCCGATGTGCTCGTCCGCTGTGTGTCCGGAAGATGCACATGCTAAATGCTAAGCAGGGAGGGGGGGTGTGGCCTGACGGTAGTGGGCATGTCCTATGTGTCCCGGGGAATGGCGGCAACAAGAGAAAGTATCCCGCAGCAGCGCTATAATCCGCTGCGCGGGGGTGCCCAGGGGATAGTGAAAGGTGAGTTTTGTATTAAAATCACAACAAGAATACACTCAAAGTTTTTTAAAAAATTCGGCAAGCGACTCTCCCGGCTTCCGCCTCAGGAGGTCAAAGGTCTTCTGTTCGCGCTTTTACTCAGCGCGCCTTAAATACCTCGATCAGGGGGGCGTGGCCTGACAGTAGTGGGCGTGGCCTATGTGTCCCGGGGAATGGCGGCAACAAGAGAAAGTGTCCCGCGGCGGCGCTATAATCTGCTGCGCGGGGGTGCCCAGGGGATAGTGAAAGGTGAGTTTTGTATTAAAATCACAACAAAAATACACTCAAAGTTTTTTAAAAAATTCGGCAAGCGACTCTCCCGGCTTCCGCCTCAGGAGGTCAAAGGTCTTCTGTTCGCGCTTTTACTCAGCGCGCCTTAAATACCTTGATCAGGGGGTGGGGTGGCCTGACGGTAGTGGGCGTGGCCTATGTGTCCCGGGGAATGGCGGCAACAAGAGAAAGTGTCCCGCGGCAGCGCTCTAATCCGCTGCGCGGGGGTGCCCAGGGGATAGTGAAAGGTGAGTTTTGTATTAAAATCACAACAAGAATACACTCAAAGTTTTTAAAAAATTCGGCAAGCGACTCTCCCGGCTTCCGCCTCAGTTCGCGCTTTTACTCAGCGCGCCTTAAATACCTTGATCAGGGGGGCGTGGCCTGACGGTAGTGGGCGTGGCCTATGTGTCCCGGGGAATGGCGGCAACAAGAGAAAGTGTCCCGCGGCAGCGCTATATTCCGCTGCGCGTGGGGTGCCCAGGGGATAGTGAAAGGTGAGTTTTGTATTAAAATCACAACAAGAATACACTCAAAGTTTTTTAAAAATTCGGCAAGCGACTCTCCCGGCTTCCGCCTCAGGAGGTCAAAGGTCTTTCTTTATTGAAAGATCTGCTTTACTGAAGCGATACAAGGTTTTCCTCCTCTCGCTTCAACGAAGCAAACAAGGATTTGCTATCACATGGTGGAAGCCATGCACCCGCCCTGTAAAAGCCAACATGTCCCCCAGATGCACACCCCAGGAAATTGTATGAGCTGCACCTGGGAGGTGGCGCTCCCTAGGGCCATGATGCATTGGTTACTGCATAACTATAGAATTAGTATAAACGCATACTAACAGTACTTGCACACATGAAGTACAGCGACCACAGTGTAGTGAAGATGCAGAGGAAGCCCAAAATCAAAAAATATAAATCCTACCAGAGGTCAGATGACATAGTTCAATGAGCCGACGACCCTGGGATGAGTAGAAACAGCTTCACGAAGAGAGCGGGTCTTCAGCAGAATGCAAGTGAAAGGAGAAGAACGCAAAGTGAGACAGGAATCAGAGGATCTTCGTTGAAAACCATCAGCTGAAAGTCCGGTAAGAGGCGTGCATTGGAGAGACAGGAGTCAGACTGTTAACCGCTGAATCTCTGGGGAGGAAGAAGAGGAAAACAGGGGCTAAAGCAGTGTGGGGATACACATGATTATTTTTCAAAGAAACAAAATGAGCGACGATGAATGTGGGAGCAAGAGGCTCTGGGGCTATCTATGGAAACCACTTTGACAAAGGGACGCAATGAAGGCACAAATGCTACAGGAGGCAAACCAAGTAGCGATGTAGGCAAAAACCTACAACAACTGGTGAAACTTAGAAAAAGAGAGATATCTTGTTGGTGGTAGGTTACATCATTAAGACAGTATGTGCAAGTGGGTCAAGTGCCAAGGGGATTGAGAATAATGATTACACCCACTAATGAAAACCCCAACCGAGAGCTTTTTAAACATTGGGCAGAAAACAGCATAGAAAGTTCAATGAATATGATCAGGATTCTATTGAAATATGCTGAAATAAAAAAGAAAATAAGTATTGACAAAAATCAAAGAAATTACTGTGATTATGGATAAAGAAGTGGATCAAAGCAGAATAAAAAAATTCAAAAGTGACCTAACAAATCATTTAGAGAAATATGAGAAAAGAATAAAAGACAGCAAAGCAACCAAATTTCTACGGGACCATTTGATTTATGAAAATGGTCAAATATATATATTCGCTAAATGCTTCGACTCAGTGAGAGGGCAAAAGGTTCAAAAAAGCAAAAATACACGTAATGACACATCGCAGAGTGAACGGAGTTCTGACACAGGTTCAGAACAAGAAGAATGAATAGGCAGAAGAGCAACTTCTACCAGACTCACTGTTTTGGATGAGTTGCATTTTTATACCTAGATCAGAGAGTGGACAACAGATTGATAAGGGGACAACGAAGACCAACAGGAAGAGGAAAGAGAGGAGAGGGGGCAAAAGACATAGAAGATCAAGAAGAAAAGACAGGCAAATCAACGAGATCGAACACAGAAAAGAAAGCCAAGCAGTAGATGAAGTAAATGCAATTATCAATTTAGATCAAATGGATCTTTCCACGGAAGATAAGAAAACATGACCAGGAGAGGATATAGCCTTACGGTTAGAGCGATCAACCTCGAAGCTGGGAAACCAGGCTGGAGCCTTGGCAAGAACGATCAACATCTTGTGATTCCGGGCAAATCACTTAATCTAACCTTGCCTAACAATAATGAATGTGTCCATCTGTAACAAAACGGGTGCTCATGTAAAGCGCTCAGATACTTGGGTCTTGGGTCTACTTGGGTCTTGGGTCTACTTCGCGCTACATAAAACTCCCCCCAAAAACTTGGAACTGGGTTTATCTTACTGTCAAAATAATAAATTTAATTATGCAAACTGTAAGACGGATATATTTAGATTCGTAAGAAAATTGAAATTGAAGAAATTGCATGGACATTCAACTAAGGATAATCCAACAAGAGGACATACTAGTGATCCAACACTTCCTTGAAATCTGACAGTATCGGATCTACCAATTTTAGAGGATATGTGCTCTCTGCAAAATGAAAATGAATATTAAGATGTAATGGAATCTGCAAACATGGTTGCTACTACCCCATGAATTTGGTTCTTGTAGTGCCTCCTGCTGCTTAGGGGTGACATGCGTGTTGATGTGCTATGGCTGCTGGCACCTGTAGTCCCGGGCACTTGAGGCAGGTAATGACAAAGATGTCATCAGTGATGTCATCAGTGATGTTACTAACCATGTCATGAGCAATGTAATATGTGATGTCATTAGCAGTGCATTGCAGGGGCGCGAGTTGTAGTTAGCTCAACTAACTATAACAGCCGAATTTCTCTGGTGTTGTATGAGTGAAATGTCCAACTAACTATAACGTCCCTGAAACCTGTGTTTTTTTCAGTGAAACAAAACTTATATATCTATAATTTCACTGAAAAAACACAGGTTTCAAGCAGGTTATAGTTAGGAATTATCTTTTAAAAAACCTTAAACTTCATTGAAAAAAACATAGGTTTCAGAGGTGTTATAGTTAGCAGGAAATTTCACTCATACAAAACCATTGAAATTCCTCTGTTATAGTTAGTTGTACTAACTAACTCTCGGGCCCGCAATCCACTGGTGATGATGACACATAATACATCATTTATGACATGGTGACATCACTGATAACATCTCAAATTACATCACTGATGACATAATCCAGTGAATGTGGTTTGGTTCGTTATTTAAATATGTATTATATATATAGCAATCTGCATTGAAGAATGACTGCATATATAAATATCTGGATGGAGAATTTAGTAGCAGTGTGATTCACTGTTTACTTGACTAATTTATAGTGTCTCACTAAATATATTAGATAGTGACTAAACTGTGAGAATATCTGTATTACTTTTTCAGTTGTTGTGTAAAGTGTTGTACCAGTTGGTTACTAGCTATGTGAAAGACTATATTAGTTAATGATTAGTTAACTGATTATTTGTACTGGAGAGTGAATGTGTTTGTGCTTCAGTGGGGGATCTGTGACTGGCCAAAGATATGTGAATAGTTTGTTCAGGACGTATATTAGGTTAAGACTACGTGTTATATTACTTGTTTAGGTGACTGAATATCTTTATGGGTGTGGTGATGAGCAAAAAACATTTCTCAATGGTACATGTCCAACAAAGTAGAAAAAATAAAAGACAGTGTATGTGACAGTTGTATATAAATAAGTGTACATAAAACTCATTGATTGCATGTGTGACTGTATGGATAACTGTATATTTATAATACGGATTTTATAACACACTAAGTATGAGTTACTATCTATATGAATAAATGAAGTGCTATTTGTATAAACGTGTAGCTGAGTAAATGTAAATAAGATACATTGTTTGCAAAAGTGAGCAGGATGACTGCATAACTGAATAGGATGTGTGCTGGTGTGTAATGTTAATATAAGTGTATACGTATATTTGATAGTGCTCTATTGATCATTGACAACATGTATGAGTGAATCTATAGATAATTGATTAGAGGTGTGTGTATATCTAGGAATCACTGGGTGGGTTTTAGATACTTGTATTGCTGTGTCAATGGATTCAAATATGATACTCTGTATTTTACAGTGAGTGATGAAAGGTTATACTAGTGTATGATGAGGTGTATCTGATTGTCACATGAATGATGTGATCAGTGATATCATCAGTGATTTCATTGGAGATGTCATCAGTGATGTCACTGACCATGTCATGAAGGCTGTAATATGTGACATCACCACCAGTGGATTGCCGCCGCGAGAGTTACAGTTAGTACAACTAACTATAACGGAGGAATTTTAATGGTTTTGTATGAGTGAAATGTCCAGCTAACTATAACACCCCTGAAACCTATGGTTTTTTCAATGAATTTCTAAGGTTTTTTAAAGGATAATTCCTAACTATAACCTGCTTGAAACCTATGGTTTTTTCAGTGAATTTCAAAGGTTTTTTAAATGATAATTCCTAACTATTACCTGGCTGAAACCTATGGTTTTTCAGTGAATTTCAAAGGTTTTTAAAATGACAATTCCTAAATATAATGTTCACCACTTCCCCATATTTTCAACAAGAAGCCAAATCTGCAATGCTACCAAAAAAACCAGGCAATAGTTCCACTTACTCACAGCACACTAGCTCAATGTTCAGAGATGTGGCAATTAACTAAGTATGGGCGAATTTTGCGAATTCGCGATCCACGAATTTGGGGATTTGCGAATTCGTGATCCGCAAAATTTGCGGATTTTTTATTTTTGCATGTTCGCGGGGCGCTTTGCGTGTTCGTGGGGCGATTTGCGTGTTCGCGGGTTTTTTTTTGTGCGAGACCGCTCGTTGTTGTACCCTTCTGCCCTCTGCCCCACTCGTTTTTGTGGCATTCTGCCCTCTGCCCCACTCGTTTTTGTGCCTTTCTGCCCTCTGCCCCACTGGTTGTTGTGCCCTTCTTCCCTCTGCCCCACTCGTTGTTGTGCCCTTCTGCCCTCTGCCCCACTCGTTGTTGTGCCATTCTGCCCTCTGCCCCACTGGTTGTTGTACCCTTCTGCCCTCTGCCCCCACTCGTTTGTGCCATTCTGCCCTCTGCCCCACTGGTTGTTGTGCCCTTCTGCCCTCTGCCCCACTCGTTGTTGTGCCATTCTGCCCTCTGCCCCACTCGTTGTTGTGCCATTCTGCCCTCTGCCCCACTCGTTGTTGTGCCCTTCTGCCCTCTGCCCCACTTGTTGTGGTGCCCTTCTGCCCTCTGCCCCACTCGTTGTTGTGCCCTTCTGCCCCACTCGTTGTTGTGCCATTCTGCCCTCTGCCCCACTCGTTGTTGTGCCCTTCTGCCCTCTGCCCCACTCGTTGTTGTGCCCTTCTGCCCTCTGCCCCACTCATTTTGTGCCCTTCTGCCCTCTGCCCCACTGGTTGTTGTGCCCTTCTGCCCTCTGCCCCACTCGTTGTTGTGCCATTCTGCCCCACTCATTGTTGTGCCCTTTTGCCCTCTGCCCCACTCGTTGTTGTGCCCTTCTGCCCTCTGCCCCACTTGTTGTTGTGCCATTCTGCCCTCTGCCCCACTCGTTGTTGTGCCCTTCTGCCCTCTGCCCCACTCATTGTTGTGCCCTTCTGCCCTCTGCCCCTCTCCTGTTTTATTTTAGAATGGCGCCGGCAAGCTGCCAGCACCATTCTAAAATAGTTACTAAGTTAGCTTCATCAGGAAGCACTAATAGATAAAATAAAGCAGGTGCTCAAATTCAGTTAAAATCGAGCACCTGCTTCTATTAGTGCTTCCTGTTGAAGCTAACTTAGTAACAATTTTAGAATGGCGCTGGCAGCTTGCCGGCGCCATTCTAAAATAGTTACAAGCTTGAAGCTTGAACTTTTGCCCCCCGGATCCGTTCCGTTCGCGGATTTTCGGCAAATTCGTGGGAATTCGCGGATTGAGAATTTGCCAAAAATCCGCAAAATCCGCGAGCGGAACGGATTTTGCGCCCATGCTTACAATTAACTATGTATAAGGGAAGGAACTCGCACATCAACAATGATGTACACAGTGCTAAACCTACCAGTGATATGCTATACACAACTCACTACACCAACCAAAAACGTTTCCATGTGTAGATATACAATCGATACGTGTAGTGTATTGCATAGTGGACGCAACCATATTATCTCGGACACTGTGGAATATTTCGGTCATGTAGCTGTGTTGCCCCCCCCCCTTGAAGCAGAAGCGGAGTAGGCTGGTCCAACTTACGCAACGTCAGCGAAAGACTATAAATAATTAGCCTACGCCTTGGGCGTGGTTCACTTCTGCAAAGAAAAGAGATTACGCCACAGCGAAGGTCCTCACCCTGCTGTGTGGCTGCTGCCATGACCACGTGCCTCCTCGATACAGGCCCATTGGGAACTCAGCGCCACAGCACCACAGACTTATGTCTGTATCGATTACTACCTTTGATCTACTCTATGGACAGCATTGAAGTTAGCCTTGATTTATGTAAGGCAGAGACAATTCTACTCTATTTCCTCAGACTTTGTTAAAATAAGTGACAAAAATTCTTCGTCGATGTCTGTGCTGACTACTGCCTTCGATCTACAGTGCAGTCAGTAGAGTTTACAACTTGATACTAGTTGCGCATCAGCACTACAGACAACATTGAATTCAGTCTCAAGTTATTTAAGGCAGAGACAATTGTACAATGTCCTCAGATTTTGTTTAAGTATGTCACAAAAAAGCATTCCTCGATGTCTGTGTCAACTACTGCCTTTGATCTACACTACGGTCAGCAGGGTTAACAACTTGAATTCAGCTTTGCATGTACACTACGGACAGTAGGAAATTCAGGTTTGATTTATTTAAGGCAGAGACAATTGTACTGTATGTATTTATATTTTGTTAATATAAGTGACAAAAAACATTCGTCGGTTTCTGTGCTGACTACTGATTTCCATCTACAGTGCGGACAACAGGGTTCACAACTTGAATTCAGCTTTGCATGTACACTACGGACAGTAGAGAATTCAACCTTGATTTACTTAATGCAGGGACATTTGTACTGTATGTGTTCTGATTTTGTTGAAATAAGTGACAAAAATCATTCGTCGATATCTCTGCTGACTACTGCCTTCGATCTACAGAGCGGGCCACAGGGTTCAAAACTTGAATTCAGCTTTGAATCTATACTACGAACAGCATGAAATTTAGCCTTGATTTTTTTAAGGGACAGATAATTGTACTTTATGCCCTCAGATGTTGTTAAAGGATACAACAAAAATAATTCCTTGATGTCAGTGATGGCTACTGCCTTTGATCTACATTGTGAGGGCTCACGATTCAGGTAGAATGGCGATTGCACATGACGCATTCCAATAGGCAAGAGACATTATACCACTGTGACCCCCCCGAACCACGAATCATCGCAGGGTGCTCACACGCTGAGTTCTTTCGGTACCACGAACTCACTACACCACAAGTCATCTCCCTGTGGCCTTATTAAGGCAGAATTCACTAGGCAAAAAACATTGCTCCCAATGCAGCCTCCCTGCACTATGCATTATCGCAGGATACATACAAGCTCAGCGCCAAAGATACTACTAAATCAGTGCACCATAAATCATCGCAAAGAAGAGTGAACAGTTTTATGTCACAGTGAGACATACTGTCCATTTTAAATGGAATTCTTGCAGAATCCAATCGACAAAACACATTACTCCAATTACTGTGCCCCCCCAACCACGCATCATCGCAGGATACGTACACGCTAAGCACCAAAGGTACTAGTAACTCAGTGCACCAGAAATCATTGTCACGTGGCGTTACTAAGACTGAATTCACAAGACAAAAAAACATTACTATCAGTACAGCCTACCTGGAACATGCATCATCGCAGGCTCCACAGAACCTTGTTGTTTCAGGTACCACTAACTCAGTGCAAACCAAACTAAGTATAACACCTATCAAACCTATACAATATCCCTTTAGTATGCTTCCTTCGAAAACTTCTTTTATACCACTTATAGATTTAGTTGAATAATAAAATTCACACTGCAAGTGCAAAGACACACTTAATGTCAGTCTACACTGTGGACAGCACAGGTCTTAATTTGAACTATAATTTCCCTGAAACATACATATTTCGACAATGTATTCCATACATGTTCTATATTTCATTTAAATTATGATTACAGATGATACAGTCCACCCTAAGATCTACACTGCGGACAGCAGGGTTTACAACTTGAATTCAGCTTTGCATCTACACTATAGACAGTAGGGAATTCAGCCTTGATTTACTTAATGCAGAGACAATTATACTGTATGTATTCATGTTTTGTTAAACTAAGTGAAAAAAGCATTCCTCTATAATTGTGCTGACTTGTGGCTTCGATGTACACTGCGGACAGTAGGGTTCACAACTTGAATTCAGCTTTGGATCTACACTACACTACAGACAGCATTAAAGTCAGCCTCAATTTATTTAAGGCAGAGCCAAAAATAGTGTTGTTGCACTGCTAGTTTGCGCAAGCACCTTCAATCGCTGCATCCTGTGAACTATGCACAAAAAGAATGTAGAAGACTGCTCCAAAATGTACCACCACCACAGGCAATACCGAGTACCTCTGGGGTATCACCTTCAACATCGCCACCAGACATACGTCCCCAATTTGAGAAAGTTAGAATGCACTGCTGGAAGTGCAATCATTTAATTTGTTATGGGGAGCAATCAGTAGACCTGGTTTGCACAACAATTGATAACCATCGATGCTAGCTTTTTTTTCTCTCAAAGTTCATAAAGTCCAGTATGCAACTGTCAATGGTTTGAGTGCAGCCAGGTCAGACCATGCATCATCGCAGGGTGAGCACATGCTAAACAGCAGACGTACCACTAACTCAGTACACCATAAATAAACGCCACATGCTCTTGTTAAGGCACAATTTAATAATAGTCAAAACACACTTTTACCAGTGCAGTCTGCCTGAACCACGCATCATCGCAGGCTCCACACAAACCGCCCCTACCTCAGTGCACCACAACTCATGAACCGTTTACGATAGAATCTTCTGTGTATTATTTCACATACAGTGATCCTACCTTTGCACAGCAGAAGTCATAAACTGTTTACAATTGAATATCTGTGTATGATATCATGATTACTATTCTACTTGTTACCAACAGCAACGTAATAAAATGGAGTCGAGCACACGTGCCCGTACCCGATTCAACTGTCTATCTGTGTCTGTGTATTTATTATGTTTGTAAAATGCTACTCCTGCCCCCGACCACATTATATATAGCATCTACAACCATCTTACCTCTGACACTAAGTGTGGGCTATTCCTCCTTTTTTTTTGTTTTTTAGCATATTTATATAGCGCAAAGTCAACTCAAAACTATATTAGCAATTTACATGAGCACCGTATTTACTGTACATTTTCAGGCACATGTAGATTACGTCAATTCTCTACAATAACAAGATGTGGACGCGACTCCGAGCCACGAACACTGATTTCCAGCACCAAGAATAACCACATACGTATATATATTAGCTGCCCATCATGTGCCAAAAACTACATCCTAAAGCTTTCATAGCCCTGTATTAGTACAGCTACAACACTCTACTGAATGTACAACTAACATTCATATTCGCAGAAATGCGTCATGTCCACCATCTTTTATGTGTGCAACTATGAATGAATATATGGTTAGTGATACCCCGTACCTTCCATGTTGGCCATGTTGTGGTATGTTACAGATATTCAGCACGTGGCTCTACACACGTAACCCTACCAATAAAAAAGACAAGGTGTACGTGCTCTACGGCATTTTAGAGTTGCTCCCATCGCAAGTGCTGTGATGCCCCGTCCTAGACGCCTCATGTAGGCCCAAACCACCGAGCAGGGGGGCCCACCACTACATGCGTGGCCTCTTTGGTCACTGAGTTAGTGGTACCACAAGGACTGAGCGGGTGAGGAACCTACGATGAAGATAGATGCACAAGTTTGTCCTTTGCCATAGTGATATCAAGACTCAGCACCAAATGTGAGCCTTCATGGTGGCAGAGCAGTAGTGCATGATGTAGAACGTACCCTGTCGGCAAAAAAGGTAAGCAGTGAGGCCTGGGTAAGCAGCAGAGGGAGTAGATGGGGTGCAGAGGACTGAATACAAAAAGGCGACGCAGCAATTTAGGCATACACAGTCTTATATACCATATATTTTTGCATTTGTATTTTTTCTTCCTATAGCAGGAAAAATGTTTTAGTCAGTCAAAAGTCTGTCGCTCGTGATGATTTAAACCACGTGTATCACTGTGCACCACTTGTTTTCACAACCGGATAGAAAACATTACTACTCTAATTCTTCATAAATCGAAGCCCATTAAACAAGTTAGAACTGTACAAATAGTTGTATTTTTAATGCGGAAGGGAAGGTGTGTGAAAGGGCGTTGTTATTCTACTCCACATTAACATAGTGACAATACCAATCATAACATCTTTCTTTTACTATCTTTTAGATATAGAGCCTTCAGGGTGCACTATGTCCTGGCACATGGTGGAAGACACACGGGTGACAGAAAGGTGAGCTGCGAATAATCTTTTCAGTCACTCTCTCACTTCCTCTCTCCTTCGCTAAACAAATGACGCACAATCTCATCTTCTTTTTTTTATTTCACAGGTTGTGTTTAACAAATTGGCATCCCCCAACACCTCCAAAGCTCAACGTTTGAGGATTCTGCGATGATGCGTGGCCATCGTAATAATGGATAGGAAGATTGCTTCGACACATGGTGGACCCTCTTTGAATCACATCAATGGCACAAAGTGAGCAAAGAAGCTTGTTTCCGAAGCAACGAGAAGTCACCTGTGGGCAGAGAGAGTGGATAGTGTGCAGCAGCTTGACTGCATAAGAATGTACAATTACCTCTGGGCAGTGAGAATGGATAGGTTGAAACAGTCTGGGTGCGCAAGAAAAGGCACTCACCTCCGGACACTGGGAGTCAATGGGGTTAAACAGGCTGGGTACATAGTAACAAGAACTCACAGCTATGCAGTGGGAGTGCATAGGGTATAGTACTCTGAGAGAAAAAGACCACACAGATACCACCTTGCAGTGGAAGTTGATGTAATACAGAATCCTGAGTGTGCAAAGGCATAAAGCAGAAATATACTTGGACAGTTGTATGTAGTCTGATATTACTAACTCTATACTATCTTTCAGATCACTAAACTTGAGGGTGCACTATGAACCAGCAAGTGCTTGGACACACAAAGTAATACAAAAGGGGATGATGGAAGGAGCGTTTGAGCAAATCAAACACTCATCCCCAATCAACTGATCTGGGTTTAATCCATCACCATTCTTTAGCCCACTCAGCCACCCCAGTTCAGACATGGCCATATGCAAATCAGTCTGACCCTGTGCCTCATGGGAACAGTCCAGCCCGAACCGCCAAGCCATGTCTTCCCTGGACCGGAAACAAGCATCCTGGGACCGGTTTCGGATTCATAATCCTCATCAGCCAGGCTATCTTGAATCCAGTGGCCAAGTGAGCAAGGGACTCACGTCTGAGCATACCCTGCCACACTTAGGGCGAACAAAGCGATACAAAAGGCAAAAAGGTGAGCTACGAAGATTTTTTCCAGTATTAACACTACCTCTCCTGCTCCATCTATTACTTTTTCTCTCTAACACTTTCAATGTTGTTTTTTCTGTCTTTTTCTCTCTCCCACATTGTTTCTCTTTCTCTTTTCAAGTTATGGACGCTGCTGTCCACTCTGCAGACAAATAAATGAAGGCTGAATTTAATACAGTCTGCAGTGTAGAAACAAAGCAGAACTCAAGTTGTGAGCTCTGTTGAACACAGTGTTTACAAAAGGTAAGCACAGCGACCTAGATAAACAATGCCTCCTATTAAATGCATTGCAAATAAATGATATTGTCCTGCATAATGACGTGATCTCTCACCTAATTCAGTCTCATCTCTGAATCATTTTAAAGACCTACTGAAACATACTGTACATCTGATGCAGTGAGCTCTTCCCTACAGATATCTCTTCAATGCTGGCCCATGAGAGGGGTGGGATGTATCAGGCACACTGCACATGTGCAACTAACCAATATTGACAAGTGTTATGTTAATTTGTGATCTTTGACCTCATTCAGTCACATCGATCTAATTTTAAACACTTATTTTCATTTTTGTTTTGCAGGTTACCTACCCTCCTTCCATTGGAGTTCATCTCACATTTTGTTTATTATATTGTTATGTTAAACTTACGTTTCTAGTTATTTATTATATTGTTATCTTATAATTTCGTTTCCAGTTATTTATTTTTGTTGTAATAAAAGTTAATAAAAAAATTTATATACGTCTTCTTTTTCTGACAACCTTTCACTATTATTTAGTGTGATAATCATATGCTTAGAGAAGATTTAACAATTAAAGTAGAAATGATGTTTATAACTAGAAGTATAATACTGAGGCTAACTCTTTACCAGCTCTTTACCAGAGTCTGTAGCTGCGATTAATGGTTCCTATGGAAAATTTTAAAAAGTCCATCACAGTTACTGTTTGGATTAGCAACATTGTGTGGTGAACTTGTGACCTGTGTGCTCATTTAAGTGTTCCATGAACTGTTACTATGGTAACAGACAATAAGCAGTTTGGGGGTAGAGTTGAAAGATACTGCCTGTATAGAAACCGTTATATTTACCCAGGATCTTCTACATGACAGGGGAAAGCAAACTAAGACGACAGAACACTGTGGAGCAGATTTACAAGCCCCTAGCACTACTTTCGCGTCACTTTTCCCTTGTTAAAAGTGACGCTATAGTGGCGCAAGGGACTTGAAAATCTGCCCCTATGTACATTACAAGCAAAAGAAGTACACAACTCTTCGAATTAACTTCAAGACAGGGCCGGAGGAATAGCCACTGACGTTACAAAACCCCATGTACAATTTACCTACTCTATACTCAAGAATGAGCAATTCTTTATCGATGACAATTAGACAGTGTTGCTTCCCGATTCAGTGTGCACTTCACTAAATACTCTGTGCCTATTAGGTGGGAGACGGGATTGTCGACATTACAAAACTTAGGGGCATATTTACAAGGAAGGGGTTAAAATTATTGCTGCTTTAACGGCAGCAAACTACAGCTAAAATGGCGATAATGGACTTCAAAATCCTTTGTTGTCTTACCAGAAGATTTTTTCAACACTGCTGTTTCCTATGGCAGGGGGAGAGCCGTGGCTCACATCCTGCCAAAGCAAACTTGGTTTGCATTTTGAAAGAAAGAACAAGAAAACCTACTCTATCTTTATGGGGGTCTTTTCCTTGTTATATTGTCATAGGAACACCTAGCTTGCCACTGGGAACGCCTACATTGCAAATCATTGGAGATACGAGGCAAAACCGGCTGCTAACATGCGTTAATGCATCTTAGCGTCGCCTAGTAAATAGGGCAATATCATTTTCGCTGCATTTTTTGGCTTTTTTAAAAAAATTGCATTGAAATGGCACTTGTTAATATGCCCTCAAGTTTGCTATGACAGAGCAGGAACCTTGACTCCCACCCTGCCATAGCAAACAGCTGTGTCCCAGGGGTAGGCACCCCAAGACACATCAGGAGCCGCTCCTGGGGGGTGGTGTTCCCCAAGGCTTTTGACTACTCCAGAATGGAGACCACGCGGCCCCCCTCCCAAAATATAACAAGCATTTACAATGCAACGGTTTCGCCTTTGCAAAAGTTAGAGCTATTGGCATTGTAAATGACAAACGTTTTATTTATGTGTTGTTTTTTAAAACAGATAAATAAATGGCAGTGTCATTTACAATGCCAATAGATTAATCTCTCGCAAATGCAAGACCTATTGCATTTGCACCCACACACACACAGAACCACACAGAGCCACACAGAGCCACACGCACCCACCCACCACACAGACCCCCTGCTTTTAAATGATATCGACCCCCACTAACATGCTGTGCCTGGACAATTTATAGGTATGTTATGACTAAATATGAAGCTAAAGAGCAAGCCACGACACAGAGCAGCATTAATTATCATAAATACCCTGCACTGTAATATAATGCTAAAGTTTTGTTTTTTGAATTACTAAATATAAAGCATAGAATAAAGCGCAAGATGGTGGTTATTTTAAAATTGCAAAGCAGCAGCCCGGTAAAATAAGAGAAGTCAGAAACTGAATGTTACCACTTCAAGCGTAGAGTGAATAATATTTATTTGACAGTGCACAATGGGGAGTGAGTGACAAAATGAGGGGACGGGGAGAGGTAAGTGAGGGAGCACGGGACCTGTACTGAGAGGTAAAGGGGTCGGAGCGGTGCTTGGAAAGGGGTCAACGAGCGCGAGACGGCGGTGGGTGAAGAGGGGGCTTGGAGAGAGAACCATCATTCAGCGACAAGTGCTAGGGTGCCGGTCTAACGGAAGATATCGCGATACGAATGCCGATCGCAATATCCTGCTAAGGGAGACAGGGTATGTGAAAGATACACCTTGCCCACCCCACTTCACCTCCCCCCACACACACACATTCTCACCCCACCTACCTGAGCATGGACGGGCAGTCAGCGTCGTCTCTCCAGAGGGCAATCCATCCCGGGCTGCCAGGCGAAGTGCGCCAAAAAGCAGACCTAGGTGGTCAAAACTGTTGCTTTTCCCGACGAGCACCAAACTCGAAAAAAAACAGCTGCCTCACGAAAAATCATTTCGAAAACAGCGACTGAAGTGTCTGCCTTGCGTGAGTGTTGGACGAGTTCTTCCGCTGTGGGTGGACGAAATCAAGAATCTGTCCAGAAGATGGCACCACACCTCAAGCTCCCGCTAATCCGCCCAACCCCTAAACCAAATTTCCTGCCCGAATAACCTAACTATGCCAAAAAAGAAAACAATGTGTGCATTCCTATTTTTAAGATTGTATGTTATTTTGTTATTTTTTTTTCTTTTTTATTATATATTTTCTTGATCCGGTTAGATACACCAAGGGTTCTCCATGGGAGGGGGGGGAGGGGGTAGGGGGGAGCACAGGGTTAGAGGGGGGGCTAGGGAGGGGTTAAAATCACATTAAAAATTCCTCACTTGCCATTTTTGTGGTTTACTGGTTCACGTTGATTATTGGATCTTCTATGTTGTGTTGCCTTGCCTCTTTTGTTTAGGACAGGATAAAAGGTACTGTTTGCTTCCAGTTGAGGTTGGGAGGTTATTGGGTCAGTGATTATGGGTAACTTAAAAATAATATCCTGGAACGTTAATGGCCTGCGCACTAAACCCAGGGCCAGGAAGTTGTTGCAATATCTTTGCGACTCGGATGCTCAGGTCACATCCTCCAGGAGACGCATTTGATCCAGGCCGAAATCGATGCATTGGTAAAGGGGAACAAGTGGATTGATTTTGCAATCTCCACCTCTCAGTCCATATCTTCTAGGGGGTATCTCTCATCTTTAAGAGACAGCTTAAAGCTAGGGTGCTAGATTCTAAGGTAGACCCAGGTGGCAGATGGGTTATCGCATCCCTTTCTATTTTGGGCACTCAACTGACTATTGTTGGGTATTATGGCCCTAATCAGGACGATCCATCATCCCTGGAGGTTATCTTCTCCCATCTTTTGTCCTTTCCTGAGCCAGAAATTTTTGCTGGTGATTTCAACATTGTGTTGGACCCAGTTTTGGATAAGTCTCATAGTAATCGGTCCTTGAACGTCTCGAAATCGAGGTCCTTTCTGTTGAATTCAATGAAACAGTATGGGTATGTGGACATTTGGAGATTAAGGGCAGGTAATCAGCAGGGCGTCTCCTTTAGGAACTACAAATACCACCATCAGTCGAGAATTGACTTTGTATTAATTAATCAGAGGCTAGTTGATTTTGTTAAGGACATTAAATATCTTCCATTACATTTATCCGATCACTCTGCCGTAGTTTTGGAGCTTACAACCCCTCTTAATGCTCCTGTTAGGAGCTGGTCTTTTGACCGCTCGCTACTATCCCACCCTGATGATGTCCTGTTCCTTAAAACCGAAGTCATACATTTCTTGAGGGTAAATGTGGGTTCGGCTGGTAATGGAGTGGTGTGGGACTCTCTTAAAGCTTTTTTGAGAGGTCTCATCACAGGCAAAGTGTCTTATAGACGGAAGGAGTACAGGAAGGCTGTAACCTCAGTGGAGGCGGACATAGCTAAGACCCAACTTGACATCGACACTAATTCTGCCTCCAGGGATGCTGTTCTGTCACCCCTGTATGACAGGTTACTTTCCTTAAAGGGCCATTTAGCTTCAATTCTAAATCAGCGTACACAAGAAAGGTGGGAGGCTAGTAAGATCGCGCACTTCCAGTATGGTGAGGGAGCGGGGAAGCTATTGGCATGGAAAGCCAAAACGGACCAAGTCCGTAATAACATCGATTAGATTGTTGTAAATAATGTTTCACTTCCCCTAGATGCTGATATTAGACTGGCCTTTAGAGATTATTTCCAAACCATTTATCACGAGGACAAGATCACCGATCCCGAGTTTATTAAGGTCTGGCTTAGTAGAATCTCTCTTCCAACTCTTTCTACTGAACAGAGTGATATGCTTGATAGTGAAATCTCGGAAGAGGAAGTCAGGAAAGCAATTTGTAATGCCAAAAAAGGGAAGGCGTCGGGGCCGGACGGCCTACCTGCTGAAATCTATAAAGTACTGGAGCAAGAACTAGTCTCTTTCCTGGTAGTATTATTTAACCACATTCTAATGGATGGTGTGTGTCCTCCAGTTTCATGGGATAGTGCGTCGTTATCACTAATTTTAAAACCAGGGAAGCCTTCTACAGCATGCGGGTCGTACAGACCTATATCAATCTTGAACGTAGATTATAAAATATTTGCCACAATTCTTTCTAATAGGTTGGCTCTAGTGGCCCCTGAAATTTTGCACCCAGATCAAAAGGGGTTTGTGAAGGGTCGGCAGCTATATGAGCTAACCTTTGATTTGATGGGGGCTATTGATCTGGCTGTTCTGGAGTCCCTCCCCTTGGCGGTTCTTACGTTTGATGCCACCAAGGCCTTCGACAGGGTCAACTGGTTGTACCTGTCGGAGGCCTTGGCAAGGTTTAACTTTGGAGGGGGGTTTCGTCAGGCAATTAGCCTTTTATATCAGAGTCCTAGTGCCTGCGTTCTGGTCAATGGAGTTCCATCCGATCCTTTTAACATCTCGAGGGGTACACGGCAAGGCTGCCCACTCTCCCCACTGTTATTCGATATATATGTTGAACCGTTTGCCCAATGTCTAAGGGACAATGTTAATATTAAGTCGTTCACGTACAGATGTTGGGAGAGGAAGGTGGCCCTGTATGCAGACGAAAAAGCCTCATCTATACGTCTGAGGCTCATACGGCCCTTCCTGCAATACTTAAGGTGGCCTCTGAATTTGGGGAGGTATCCGGATACGAGATCAACGCCTCAAAGACCGAGATGATGGCATGGAATATTGACCAGAACTTATTTAACTCTAATATTCGTCCGGGCTGTAAATGAGGTATCTAGGCCTTACCATTGTAGGTAACATCGACCAGATTGCCACAACAAATTTCACTATGGTTGCTAAGGACTGTCGTAAGCTACTACAATCATGGGCACACATCCCTCTATCACTATTGGGAAGGGTCAACCTGGCTAAAATGTCCATTTTGCCCAAGATTTCATTTTTATTTATTACTATTCCCTTATACTTTGACCCATCTCTTATTAAAAAGTTACAGGCCGAAATCAGTACTTTTATCTGGAATAAACATCTTCCAAGGATTTCTTGGAAAAAGCTTAGGAGGCGTAGAGAAAAGGGGGGGCTCGCAGCTCCAGACCTCCAGGCATATGCCTGGGCGTTCCAGTTATCTCATGCCAGGATGTTATTAAAAAAACCTTTTGAATATGGGGTGGGGATCCTGTTCTCCACTTTGCTCAAGGGTGAGGGTGTAAGTCAGTCAGGCTTTCTTTTTAAATTTGGTGACCCAGAGTTCTTTAAAAAAAATAAACTGAAGATCCTGCAGGGAATGGCAAAAATATGGGCCCAGTTAACAAAGTCTGTTGGAATAGGCTATTATGGTAGCAAGACACCTTTATGGGATCTTCCTGATAGCCCGCCTTGGCTGGGGGACAGCCTCGCAGTCCCGATTAGGGAAGCTGGGGTGGAGGTTTGGGGCGATCTATTTATGGATGGGGTCCTGCTCTCCTGGGATTGTTTGAGTAACAAAATCGGCCCAAATTTGGCTAGGCTCAAATATCTGTAAATATCCAGTTGGTCCCATTCATACATCGCCCAGCCCTCTCGAGGAAGTAAATTCCCTTTAGGAGGATACAGCTACCTAATAACCCTTCTAGCTGATAAGCTTCCCGCCAAGAAGGAGATTTCGTCCTGGTACAATTTGATCTTGGAGGAAATGGATGGTGCGTTTCTATTACCAGATGAGCTTTGGGCGCCACATGTGAGCAACTGTAATTTGCAAGATCTTTGGAGCTCATCGTGTAGGATGTTGTGGGATGTGGTTAAACCGGCGTGGCTATGCAGGAACCACCTTTTTACCATTCACAGAGCTTACTATTCTCCCCTTCGACTCTCAAAATTTACATCAGGGAATATGGTGGCATGTCCGAAGTGTGGGCTGGTGGCCGCCTCGGACGCCCACATGTTCTTCGAGTGCCCCCACTTGTCCCTATTTTGGGAGGGCATAAGTAAGACTCTTTCGTCATCTGTAGGCTCCAACATCGTTTTAGACTTATCTCTGGTGATTTTTGGAATGTTAGAAGGGGTTTCCACTTCGGCGAAGAAGTTAGTCTTTTACTCTATTCTGCTTGCTAGAAGGGAGATATGCAGAAGATGGAAAGACCCCTTACCTCCTTCAGTAATTGACTGCTACGCCTCTGCGCTGCAGGTCTCTAGGTTGGACTTGCTTAGATCTGGAAACCCAGATAAAAGAGCTTTTTGGCATCTGTTGAAGTGGGTTCATTGAGTGACTGGGGTATTTTTTTTTTCCCCCCGGGTCCGATGATTAAGCCATCAAACCCACTCTTGGGCATAGCCGCGCGCTGGTGGTTAAACCAGTGGCATCCTGGCTATAACTATAAGTTGCACCCTCCTCATGGTTTTATTTTGGTGGGCATTATTAGTTGGAGCATTATTGCTGAGGGATGAGGTCTGCACTCCAATTCTGTCCCCGCCAGTTGTAAAAAACTGAGGCAGCATGTTGCTTGTTAACCTACTGATCCCACCATAAAAACCTAGGTGGCGAATGAGGACATAAAAAAAAACAACAAAAAAAAGAATCTGTCCAGAGGGGGTAGGTGGACGCGCAGCAAATCACGGGGACTCGGCATCTGCCGACAAACACAGACATCGCTGCCAGGCCAGGATGCGATTACACTGCTTATCTGCGCGGATGTTCACGTCAGGAGAGAGGTTAAAATGGGTGCTACAATGGTTGTTCCTGTGGTTGTGGTTGAAACGGGGCATATTTGCACGCATCCTCTGTTACAAATGTTACCCTTGCTGACACGGCGAACACCACTGCGCTGCCCTATTTTGTTTATTGCTAATCATTGGCCTTTTTCTGACGGTAGCCCCGCACCTTAAAAAAAATGGTAATTAAAACTCCTACCCGTAGGGTTTTGGCCAGTGCGTTTCATTGTGCAGCGTGTTCGTCCCGAGGAGCTCATTACCACATCTAGGGCTGCGAGGCGCTGCGGCGCTAGAATCCTCGGGTTCGTGGCCATTCAAGGTTTTTAATGAAAGAGGGAGTCGGAGTCTAGCGGCTTTGGTAACAGGCGTGAACAATGGTGTGAATGAGGCAATAAAGACACAAGCCGCAGCTAGCCCGCTAATAACGCTGTCAGTCTCTCTACTTGATGCATTGTAAATCTCCGCATTTGCATCTTTTGCCGCACCGTTTCCTTTCACCCTCTTCTCCTTTCTTATTCGGAAAATGAATATTATTTTGCTGTTGGAACTGCGTTCTAAATTTAATTATAACAAAACGAAATGAAGACCGTTGTTGTGGTGCCTTTACATGGCAGCTGTTGTGCTTGTTTAACGTTTATTTCATAGTTATTTCTGAGTGTTGAATAGGTTTCTGCGGAATCTTTTCGCGTCATTAGGAATGCATCTTCATAAAGATGTGCGGTTTAAATGCCGCGTAGGTTTTCTGGTTGGTCGAATTCTGGAACCGTGATCGAGTGCACATTGAGACGGGTAATGTGGCATTGGAATATTCCCCGAATAAGGGAAGGCTAGAGAGTTTCACCCCCTGGCCCCAAGCAGGATCCTTGTGTTTAGCATTTGAAATGTGCTTTCCCTCTATATAGGATGCAGAAAATATTTTCCGGTGCGTAGCTCAATACTCCCTGGGAGAGTGCATGTTTTTTTTTTTCACACAACTGGTCGTTTACATGAGCTTCATCTTCGTTTATATTAAAAATCTCTCATCTGCTCCAAAAACGTAAACTGAGATGTGTGACCTCCCGTCGGCTCATTCAAAATGTCGGGAGGGGCTTAAAATTGACAACGCCCTTGAATGGGGCTGATGCACGCCCACACCCGTACTTCCCTACACATCTCAAGAGACCTCAGCTGTGACCAATACGCCTGGAGGGGAAATAGCTGCATCATTTTTACCCTTCAGAAATCCCGTGACATCCATCTATTAAATAAATAAAGATCAACACACGCGTTTACATTTATACGAGACTTAAACGGGAATCTGAGCTGGAAAAAAAACCTTCTCACGGCAGTGCTTATTGAATCACACGTGCCTTTAGGCCGTCCGAAGCCTCTAGCGCCTACCTCGCCACACACCCCGCCTCAGTGAATAACTTGTGCCCCTCCCCTTTGAAAGTTCCCAGCTGCCAGTAGTGCTTACTTTCCGGGAGACTTGAAAGGCCGCTGCCCCTGGCAGGAAATGAACGAGTCGATAACATCTGACACCAGTGACCAGTGCAGTGACCCCAACCTTAATTCCACTAATACTGGAGGCCTGCAAAACCAGCAGAGAGCCCTCGCCCTGCCCTGGAGCAAAACCTGCATTCCCTTCAGGAAATCGTTGCCACAGCAGTCCGCTCTTTAAAAGCGAAGGGTCCCGAGCAACCCCTGAACAAGAAGCTGGTCGCCGCCAACGGACGAGGCTGACAATGTGTACATTTATATGTGCATCGAGATGAGCAACCCAGCAAGCTTGCTGAAAGAGATAAACCAGTTTACACGAGGAGGAGGGGGCGGGAACGGGCACATGGACAGCGGGAGGGGGGCGGGTTAACTGGCACACGGACAGCGGGAGGGTGGGCGGGAACGGGCACACGGACAGCGGGAGGGGGGCGGGAACGGGATAAAAAAAATAGTGAAAATGCCGATTCCCTGCAAGGAAAGTGAAATCGCGCAGCCCACCCCTGCTCAGAGTAGGGAGCGGGTCGGACCTGCTTCCTCACAGGGAGAGCGAGCAGGCTGGTGTGACGAAGGATGCCGAGACAAAAAAAAAAAGCACCGCCCACCGCCGCATGACGTGGGCAAAAAGCGAATAATTCTCGGGAACGCCCACGAATCTGCTCCGGCAATGATGGACAGATGTCTGTTCCAATGGCTAGCCTCCATTTATGGAGATAGCCAATGGAACAGAGAGGCGGAACAAAGCCACACAGTGTAAGACATAAGATTTCCCCTGCGCGAAACGCTGCTGCGCAGCTTTCGACAGGCGAAACCTAAAAAGACCGGGAGGGTGGTAATCCCCGAGGCTTATACGGACCTTTGAGCTCACTCGCCCATTTATTTTGTAGCACCGAAGAATGGCGGTCCCTGGGCTACAAGACCCCTCTGAACCACCATCAAATGTAGTATTTTAGACCTAGGGATTTGACCATCCCAGGTAGCTAATTTTTAAACAAGCACAGAAGCCTGTGCTTCATTTTTATTTTTTCTACGGTGGATCCATGCACCCAGTGCACATTTCTCCGTTTTTAAAAAAATATTGTTTTTTTGGGGGGGACCCCCTAAGCAGGTCTAGAGGGTCAAAATATGTCTTACCTGCCCCCTTTATACCTTTTGAACACTTCTTCCACTAATTTCTAGATCCTCCCTTCTACCGAGGCACAAAATGGCTGCCAACACTTCCTGGTTTTGAATGTTAACTACTTGAAAGCCAATTAGCATTCAGTGCGTGATCGGGACGGTGCACTTAGAGTGGGCGCAAGATGCGCGGATCCACCGAGGTCATAGATATATATGTACTTTTAAATGTAATTATCTCAGGAACTACTGAACGGATTTACACCATTTAAGCAAAACGCATGAGTCTGAACCAATGACTACCACTTTGCCAAATTTGGTGTAATTCTGTTCAGTCATTCGGGCTGTAGCCGTGCTGAACGGTTCCTATGGAAAATTGCATGGGGAAAACATGTTTAGGGACCATCTTTTGTCTCGGCCCCCGCTTCAAACGCAATATTTTAGACCCTGGGATTTCTCCTTCCCACGTAGCTAATTTTTAAACAAGCACAGGAGCCCGCGCTTCGTTTTTATTTTTTTATGACGGATCCATGCACCCAGCGCACATTTCTCTGTTTAAAAAAATAATTGTTTTGGGACCCCCTAAGCAGGTCTAGAGGGTCAAAATATTTCTTACCTGCCGCCTTTATATGTTTTGAACACTTGTTCCACTAATTTCTAGACCCTCGCTTCTACCGAGGCACAAAATGGCTGCCAACACTTCCTGGTTTCGAATGTTGACAACCACTTGACAGCCAATCAGCATTCTGCGCGTGATTGGGACAGTGCGCTTATAATCCACGCAAGATACGAGGATCCATCGAGGCCATAGATATATATGTACGTTTAATTGTAATTTTCTCAAGAACTGCTGAACAGATTTACACCATATAAGCAAAAGGCACAAGTCTGAACCAAGGACTACAATTTTGCCAAATTTGGTGTAATTCCGTTCAGCCGTTCGGGCAGTAGCCGCGATGAACAGTACCTATGAAAAATTGCATGGGGAAAACACGTGTTGGGACCCCCCTTTTTTCTCAGCCCCCGCTTCACGAATCACCCCAAAACGTTTAGGATAGGAGCGGACCGGAGCGCCCCACCAGTTTTAAAACTTTCATGAAGATTTGTCAACCGGCGCCAAAGTTATTCCAAATACAATGTTGCAGATTTCCCATGGAAAATAGGTCCCAACTATACCTACCTACTGGCGACCGCCAGTAGGTAATATATATAGACAGCTTCCACAGTCCACCCTGGCAGCCGAATAACGCGCACAGGTTTGCGTTGTTTAACATTTTAATATGTCTCTCATTGGTGGGATTGTGGGCCAATCTACAAACGGCATCCCCATCGTCCGGGAAATATACAAACAAAACGTGAAAGCCTCAATGTCCCATAATGCCTCATGGTTGTTCATTAAAGGTAAAATTGGAATACTTTTCCCTCACGTTTGTTTCTTATGTTATGCCACCGTCCACATTTTCCCTTCATTATCCATACCTGTGCCTGTCTCCCTCGCCTGCTGCAAGATGTCCTTCACAGTGGTCCCGTAGGTGTATACATATATTATACATATTTATACATCTGTTCACTGAAAAACCAAAGGTTGCATGAACATTATTGTTAGAATATAAAATTAAATATACCATCAAAAGTCAATTAAAAAAACAATGTTTACATGGATGTTACAGTGAGGTTAATATTTTACACACACAAAAACCATAGAAAGTCAGCAGTTATAGTTACCTCGGCTAACTATAACGTATGCCCCCTCAATGCACGGCTTATGACCTCTCATATTACATCACTCATGACATGGTCAGTGACATCACTGATCACATCATTCAGTGAGTGTGAATGTTTAGTAAAGGTTTCTGATACTGAGCTACAGCATAAGTTTAATTACTATTCTTTATTACTAATGAGTGTTAGTATTTCTAACATATCATCAAACTATAATCCCCTTTTTAAACTGGGTGTACTATTTATGAGTGAGCTATTCTTTGCGCTGACACATGTCCCCTGCTGAAGTATGTGTATGATGCTAAGTGACAATCTGAACTGTTCATTAAGACTTTCTCCACAGTGATGGCTGAGTATAGATGAGTTTATGACATACTGACCACTTTGTTTAAACCTTCCTCCTTTGTAATGAATGAGTATGACAGTAGTTTGCAATAAATGCATGTGTTCACTAAGACCTATTTCTAGGGTAATGGCTCAGTGTAGCAGTGGTTTGCAATAGACTGACCTCCATGCTGACACCTTTCTCCAGGATGAACAATAATCTTACTGGTGGTTTGACGCACAGTGGCCTGCCTGCTAAAAACCTATTTACTGGGTGTGTGTCACAGTGGTTTGTGTAAAACTGACGTCTGCACTAAAATCTCTTTCCAGGTTGATTAATGATGTTGTTGTGGTTTGTGATAGACCAGCCTGCATTGCTAGATGTCTAACTTTGGTCAGTAATGTTTAGAGTACTGGTTTAGACATGGCTATACGCTGAGACCTCTCTCCTGGGTGATAAGTGAGAGTAATAGTTGCTAAGGTTACATTGAGCTCTCTGCTTCACATTTCTCACCAGTCTCCTTTTCTTATTCGAAAATACATTTAAATGGTATTTTATGAAGTATATAGACATTTACTTTTCTCGTAGATGTCATCAGTGATGTCACTGACCATGTCATCAGTGACGTAATATGTGCGGTCATTGCAGAAGGAGCATTTATAGTTAGCGATACTGAATTTAGGGGCATTTAGGAGAGCACAGGGTAGAAGTGAATGGGCTAATTGCCCCTGGGGTGAATACACCCCTATATGACCACTTTCTGAGGAAAGTGGGCATAAACCTGACCCACAGTTCCTAGTTTCACAAGTTCAAAATGGTGAAACCCTTCCTAGGCTGCCAACTTCACCTACACAGGCTGGTGGCAGGCTGGATGACACTAGTCAGCCAGCATACTAGAGGTCTAGTAGGTTTTCAGGGGCACCTCTAAGGTACCCTCTGGGTGCATGTCATAATAAATCTAGTACTGGCATTAGTACAGATTTATTAAGATGAGGTGTTTGATACTGAACACCATTGGTTTCAGTGCAGTCATCGTGTAGGTGGGTATCTCTTAGTGCCCAGTACATATCCTTAAGATGGCTTCCTGATCACTTCCAATTCCCAGAAATTGAATTAGACATCACAGTAGCCTAACTGTTCATGCAGATGGGTCCTAAAATGTGATATGATACAGCCTGACTTAGGGCTCTAAGGCCTTCTGTGTGGAGTGACTTACATATGGTATACATATGGTTTATGCAGTGTACCTTGACGTAGCACACAGGGAGTGTGCCATGTTGTGTTTTTGAAAATGGTTTACACCATTTCACACATCCTGAGATGGCAGGCTACATGCAGTTTTTATGTGGTTCCCTTTGGGTGACATTATACATTTAGTACCCATGCCCTGGGTAGCAGGGGTACCATTTACTAGGGATGTGCACAGATGCTAAAGTCCTTACCACTTGTGTTAAAATTATACATTTACCTTTTTTTAAGGAAAGGAGCACTGGCACTATGCCTTTTTTAGTAGGGGCCCAGTGAACTTTCAGTTGAAAAGCATCAGTACTAGGGCAAAAGTGGGGGTGGCCATGCTAAAAAGGCCACCTCCATACAGTGAATACATAGACATTGCCTCAGAACTGACAGCTAGCAGCCAGTTGGCCAATGAGAGGGTAACATTAAGCCAAAATATTTCTCCAATCAGTAAGGCCATGGTCTTTGTAACTGACAGGAGATACATTGGAAAATCAAAGGCTAGAGCGATAACTTCAAAGTCTTCACCTATACCTGGTCACTATTCATGACACAGGTTTATTGAGAGTGTGGTGAATGGTCAATAACCTCTCTGCCAAACTCACAGTTTCCCCACTGCAGTTAGAGGTGAGGGAACCACATGGGTGAAGCCTCATCTGGCTCTGCCATCAGAAATGTGTGGCTGACGACCTGTCTCCCATTGGGCCATCAACTCCAGATAATTGTTGCTTCACTTTCACCCTCTGTTGGACTGGGCGACCATCACCCAATTATCTTGGCCAGGTTCATCATCTGCGGTATGGCTTAAATCAATCAGTGGCCCCCAATACTCAAGGGAAAAGCTGGATGTTCGTCAGGGCTCTTGATTTGTTTTATTTTAATTGATAAACTCTCACTTTGAAAGTTTGCTACTGAAAAAAAGCTCAATGGCAAGCAAGTGCAGCAAACATGGCACCTGCTAGCAAGGTTCTCTGAGTCTAGTGTCACCACCACACCGGTAGCTGCACCAAAGGCTGCGGAGTTCTCCACCAGGCAGACAGGGATCTTTCAATTGGGCAGGTGATCCTCCCTTAGCAGAGGGGAGATCATAGCAGCTTGTGACCTGATAGAGCAGCAAGCGAACTGCTGTTCATTAAAGGATCTCTACGTTCTTTACCCCAAGTCTAAGGGCCCGATTCACAGAACTAACTTAAGACAAAATCCTAAACTTACTACTTTTGGTATTCACAGAAGTTAGGATTTTGTCTTAAGTTTGTCTTAAGACAGACTTAATACAAAATCCTAACTTAAGTCTGTCTTAAGTCTATCTTAAGACTGTCTTAGGACAAACTTAAAACAAAATCCTAACTTCTGTGAATACCAAAAGTAGTAAGTTTAGGATTTTGTCTTAAGTTAGTTCTGTGAATCGGGCCCTAAGTTTATTCACTAATGGCACCATCTTAAAGGTTTTGGGTTCATTTAAAAAGCTAAACTTGTTAGAGTTGTAATTCTGATTCTCCTCAGATCATCCGATTTGAATAAACTTCCAGAATGCTTTGCTTTCTACATTGTGGAAATGGAATGGAACAGGGTGACCTAGATGGGATGGAGCCACGTGGTATTTTTAGATTTCTTTGTAGGGGAATGCAAGAGGGCTTGGAAACTGAAAAAGTAATCACAAAACAAAAATACTTTCTTTACACGTGCCCACACTTCATTAGGTCATCTGTTCTAATTTGTTGATGTTGATTTTTCCATTTGGTTTTAAAACACATGTACTCAAGACTTTTTCGAATGACTTCTTCCACCACTGGGAGTTTGAGCCAGCCATCGTCCCAGGTGCCTCGTGTCCCTTAAGTAACTGAAATGCATTTATAAACTTTGAAGAGGAGGTGGAGAGAGAAAGAACATGCTTCCTTCTGCTGCAAGTAATGGCAATACCACGAGAAGCAGTATTTGCGCAGCAGATTTCTTGTGCGTGATTGGCCTAAATTGAATGAAAAAGCCATATTTGTTTCTACTGTGGAAGAGTGCTCTAACTAGTAAACCTGTTTTGATGTCCAGTCCAGATTACTAAATTTTGACCTAGTTAAAATTATGGTAGGTTTTTTAGGTGGTATATCATAATTCTATATATTACAATATGTTCAATATATTATGGACACTTATGTTGTAAATTTAGTTATTCGATGTTTTATTTTAGGCGCTGTTATGCATGTTGTGATCGCTATTTTATGGTATTGTATATTGTGTGTTATGTTTTGCAATGCATGATATATCGCTAAGTTATTTTATGGCATGTTAAATTGTGCTATCAGGAAAATATAGAAACGTGATTCTTCTGCGATCTAAGGTCAGTTAGCAGCGTGTTTTCCAACCTCTCATTTTCCTTTCCTGCTGATGGTCTGCTCGCAGCAGCTGAGCAAGGGCCCCAGCCCTGATCGATTTCGTTGTTAGCCTGTTTAGTCCTAAAACTGTTTAAAACTATTTACACAGTTTCTGAACTTTTCTTTTGAAGTTAAGACACAACTAGATTCTTTTTTACAATTGACGTTCTTTCCTACACCTGTTACCCCTCTTCCAGCCTGCATCCTCGTGTCACACCCCCCCCCCCCCCCTATAGTCACGGTGCTGCTAGTTTTTGACACACCGCGTTCTTTCCCCATAAGCCAGGCCTTGAAGTATATAGAACTTACAGTGGCGAGCAAGATGGTATTTTACGGCACGCAGTATTTACTGAATTCCTTAAAACAAGAAAGGCATTTGAACACAAATTAAGGGAATAAAAAGAGGTGCCCGTGTTGCAATAGGTGCACATTGCTGCAAGGGATTGTGTGGCACACACAGTGACAGGTGCAAGGCAATGTAAAGCACAGCGAGTGCACCGTGCGTAGACAACTTCTAGGCGGAATTGCAAAAAGGTGACATTTATTCTTTAGAAGGCCCGAAGACAAAGTATTAGGAGGTTAGGACCTTGTGTATCACAAAGAAATGGAGCACAGGTGCCCAGGGGTGATATGAATGGAGAGTGCCTTCTTGAGTGGGAGGATATATTCGGTTGCTATGATTACTCAGTGACATGTTGCCTAAAGGGTAGGAAACCTGCTTAGACGACATGTGGGTGGTGCTACTAGTACCGGGAGCTAGAAAGCCTGTATTGTAAAACAAAGGTCCTGGCTGGCGAGGGAAACTCTGGTGCACTTGGATATGTCCCACAGTGCCCACCCACCATTTTGCCCACTTTTGTAGTTATCACATTATGCAAACTTGGCCGAGAGGGATCATAGCACTTCATGTGAACACTAGATTATACCACACAATGTCAGATTCATGTTTTTTTTGCAAGTACTGGGAAATTAAGTGTTTTGTCCAGAATCACAGGATATTGTGCCAACGCCTGGACTTGAACCTGGTTCATCAGTTCCAATTAAGTCGTCGGCTCTTTGTGTTAGGCCACATATGGTATCATAGCCACTTGAATTCATCAGATGACAGACTGTATATGCATAGACCGTGGTGTAAAAAAAAAAAAGGCCAGAAGAGACTGTCCACAATACAGGCAGAAGCGGAAAGCTGGTAAGGGGCAAACTGTACACATCAGAGCATCCGTCTAAATGGAGACAAGCTACAACAGTGTAAAGAGGGTCAAAAAGTAGACTGCATGTAACGGGATAGCAGTGTAGACACACAAGTAGGCTGTACACCAGAAAAGTAGTGTAAAGAGAGAGGAGGGCATACTGTACACAGCACCCAGAGTCAGTGGGAACCAGTGGCTTGAAGGGCCCACTTTCTTGCTTACACTAGGGCCCATGGCATACTGGCTAGGCCTCTGGCAGCAGGAGAACAGTGTAAATAGACAGAGGCAAACTGTGCACCACTGTAAAGTAAGACAGTAAGAATCAGGGCAGCAGTGTAAAGGGGGCTGGCTGGACAGTGAAAACATTGACGAGCAGACTGTTCACAATAAAACGTAGAGGCATAAAAAACTGTTCATAAGCGGGACCTGTTACGGTGAGACACGGAATGCTTGTACATACCGGGACAGGGGCTTTGTTTTGTCCTTTGATAGACGCTCGGGTGAGGTCTAGTGCTGTCTCTCCTGTATAAGAGGCCTTCTTTTCATACGCCCGAGGGGTCAGGGTTGCTCGGACTAGTTGTTGTCGCACAGCACCCGGGCCGGCTCTAGGGCGGTGCGATCGGTGCCACCGCATGGGGCGCTGACTTGGGGTGGGGGCGCCATGTTTATCGCTTTAAAAGCACTGAATGCCACTTACTTTGTCCTTGCAATAAAAATGACAACTCTCCGGAGCTTTGTCTACTGAAATTTTTGACTGATCATAGGGTAGAGGGTTAACATGCCTGCTGCAAAGAACGTGTCCCAATAACATCACAAAGTGCATATAATATAAATGGGTCAATGGGTTACCGGTTTTGTCAGAGATCCTTTTATTACTTACAGTTTATAACTTAAAATCCTAATATAGAACAGTGAGCTATTAACTGCCATCAAAAGCTGCATGCAAACTGCAAGGAAAATATTGGAGCTATATATTTTTTGCCCAGAATGTCGTCGTCCTAATATTTCAAAAAAAGGTTCATTTGGGTAGAAATCAATTCTTTTTATTAAAGAAAACCCCTAACAATGGTGGTAAATTTTAAATTCTGAATTTGTGCTTTTCCAGTCCAAGGACATTCAAAGTATACTGCCTACCAGTATGGGTGACATGTGACTCCTACCCCTTGTAGGCATCTGTCTTATGTAGCATTTCCTATATACTGATTTTCACATTGAGGATTGATTGTCTTTGCGCAATGCGTGTGTGATGTAAAGTTTCCTGACATCTTCGACTGGCATGAGTGGCGCTATAAAAAAAATGAGTCTAAGAGACAGTGGTTATGGAGACTTGAGGGGCACTGTCAAATTGTGGTAGTGAGGGTATCTGTGGTGCAGGTTGTCATTGGGGGGACGCCAATAAACATTGTCGCACAGGGCTCCGCCTGTGCTAAAGCTGGCCCTGCACATCACATTCCCTGGTAGAGCATGGACTCAGGGCCCAGCAGGAGCACTGGCTGCATAAGCAGCAGCGGAAGGCTTCCTCAGGAGCCCCATACCTGTTGGCCTATTACATTATTCCATAACCATGTGAGCACATTTGTCCATCTTCTATTTTCACAATGCTGTGGAAATGAATGATGGACAATGTCGTTCATCTTGGTCAAAGGTGAAAGGTGCCCCCTGACCTTGGCATCGGTCGCACTGCCCTAAAGCAGAGCCTGGAAAGAGACAGTCAGAAATTGTGGCTAGAAAATGCCCATGTACTATTTGCAACCCGTCTCTGATTTTGCTATGCTACCTATGTAGTAATATGCTGCGTCGAAAATTCTCCAGTCGTACAGGGTCACAGAATGGCCTGGACAATGACCAATATTATTTAGGTCCCTATTTGCGCCCCAAGTGTTTGGCCACACAAACGGATATGGTGGTCTGCAAGAAAGTGCAGAGCGTCATCCAACCGGATTTTTCCCTGATATAGCATATCCCAGGTTTTTTAAAGGAGCCAGTGTTTGGGGCCTATTAACACTAATGGTTCACAAACTCAACACATATAGGATATTGAAGGTAGTAGGCAATACTTTACTGGGGCAGCACCTGCCCCGCACCAAGGTGACCCACACAATTACCAATGGCAGACATCACCCCATGCAAGTGAATTACCATCTCCTATGGGGAGCTGGTTTACGACTGCGGTTGTAGGAATTTTAATGAAGTTGGTATCTGTCGAGTTCATGTCACCACAGACACTGAGGGGCATATTTACAAGGGAAGTGACGGAGTGAGGTGTTAGCCTTCCTGGCTTATTACCTTACTCTGTCACTTCTGAAATGCAGGGCTGCACCATATTTGCAAGACTGTTGGGCTTCCCTGCATTTCCCCCTGCGTTGGAGCTACACTTCGCAGCCTAGTGCCAAAGCAGGCACCCTTGCACCATAGTGCAAGGGTGTCTGTGTGCAGGGGAAGATTATTTATGTGCAGGAAGTTGTTCCTTCCTGCACATAAGAAATCTTTAAATGCTGTTTTAATGCAGCACACAGAAGTTGCAAAACTGCATTTTTGAAAAAGGATTGTTTATGTGCAGGACGGGATCTTTGCTGTTTCCATGTGTGCTGCACAACGCAGCACACATGAAAACAGCAAAAACAAGGAGAAATTGAACATTTCTCCTTGTTGCGACAGCGCAAGACTTGGTTTTACCTTGTCTTAATTTTAGCGCTGCCTCCTATTTATCCTTCTCTTGTAAATAAGAGGAAGTGTCAGATTCAATGGGTGTTGCGGTGGAACACCCACAGCAACATACATTTTCCTCTCCTTTCATGCTAAGCATAGCGTGAAAGGGGGCCTTATTTACAAGGCAGCATTAAGCAGCGTTAAGTGGACTTCTAAATCAGTCATGTCAAAATGTGATCACCTGCATTTCCAAGGTGTCTCTGTCTGACTACACTTCCTTAACTTCTTCTTCCGGAACTCCACAAAATCCCATCAGATCAGAAATGAAATTTCAGAGGCAAAGAAAATTGAAATGCATCAGATTAATATTGCAGATCGGTATCATAGGCTTCTCAAGCATATTGCCAAAACTGGCAGGTTTGCAACATAAATCATACTATACCAGTTTTTCAGATTTAAACATATAGAATTGGTGCTTATGTAGCTCATAAAACATCAGATTTCTATTTGAGACACATTTTCCTTAGAACGAAGGCATATATAACTAAACAATTGTTATTGTTAATTGAAATTTGTATAGCGCTGAATCACCGGCAGTTCTCTCAGCGCTCGGGAGGGAGAAAAGGTGGGCTGCTAGATGACACGGGGGTCGAGCGTGAGTTAATCTGTGCTTAGTGATTCTCTGAACAGGATAGTTTTGAGCTGTTTCCTGAAGTGAAGCAGGGAGGGTTCCTTACAGAGACGCTCGGGTAGCTCGTTCCAAAGCTGGGGGGCTAAGACAGAAAAGGCTCTACCTCCTTTTGATGTGATCTTATACCAAGGGCAGGATAGACGACAGGCCTTGGAAGCCTTGAAAAGTTGTAAAAAAACCTGCGCATTGGAAGCAAAGACAGTTCTTTACATCCACCAAAGAAAGGATATATGGAAAGGTTGGTAAGTGAATGGTATGTGTACAAGCATTACAAAAATAAGCATTTGCAATGCAATAGGTCTCGCATTTGCATAAGTTTAAGCTGTTGGCATTGTGAATGACAATGCCTTTTATTTATCTGTTTAAAAACAACACATAAATAAACAGCATTGTCATTTACAATGCCAATAGCTCAAACTCTCGTAAATGTGAGACCTATTGCATTGCAATGCTTATTTTATCCAGTGTTCTTGCGCCACATTCTTTGGTTGTCCTGCCCATGGACAAATCGGTCTTAAATCGATTTGATTGAATTAGTTGTATCCTGCTGCATACTTGAGGGCACTTTTTAAATGTTCTATTCAGCAAGTGTATGTGCTTCTTTGCTCTCTCCCAGTTATTCTTCTTTATCCCATCCATTTACTGTTTTTACTGCCTTGCTCCCTGTAATTACATATGTACGAATATAGTACTTTTACAGTGTGAACTTATCCAAAAGGCAGCGGTGCTCTGTACATGGTCAATAACAAACTTAAACTCAACAAGTAAGATGAGAGAAACCTGGGTTTTGTGGATGGTTAATGCGCATTGAATTTGTGTTGTTTAAAGAGGTGAGTCTTCTACTCTTTCCTAAATTGGAGCAGCATTGAGGTGGCCTGGGTGAATGAATGGAAAATGCTTGCTGTTCTCTATGCCCTGTTTATTATTTTATTTTTTATTTTTTAAATCTTTTTATTGAGAGAAGAAACTTGACAACCAGCTCCAAACCATTGCACATCAGTGAGCAGCGGCAAATCATTGACAATTATTGATAAAAGCAAGCAAAATCATGGCAAGATAATCATCCAACCTATCATGACCCACCCACCGGACTTCAACCCAACCTCTATACCACCCCCATGGACCTCTCCAGTTCAGACATGCAAGGCCAGCCCCCCCCCTCCACCCTTCACACTACTCCCTACCCTGAGTATACCACCCCACCCCATAGGACAACCACTACTGCGGGGAATCTGGGCGGAAGTGGCATCACACGCCTACAGTGAAGGTACTGCACAGCCATCAGCCACCGGCCCCAGCCTCCGCCCCTCTCACATCGGCGCTCCATCCGGCTGCGAATCCAACCACTCCCCTCTATAGCGCCTCCACGCTGCCCATATCCTGTCCCATTTCTTAGGGCAACCTCAGCTTTTGTAAATGACCTTCTCCGCCCGCTGGCACCAATCCAAGTCTCGCTCCCACTCTTCCACCGTCGGCATTAGATCACTGCCCCACAACCGTGCTACGTTCCTTTTAGCTACCATGCTCGCCAGGGCTAACCATACCATGTCCCACTTAGGCCAGGCGATATCACTGGTTACACCTAACACATGCCACCTAGCCTCGAGCGGCACCTCCGCTCCCACCACTTCAGCCATGATGTCCGTCACCCTAGACCAAAATGCCCTGATCTTCGCACAGTCCCATAGAATATGGAAGAAGGTTCCCTCCTCCCCGCACCCCCTGAGGCAGAAGCGGGAAGTCGCATAACCTATTCGGCACTGTGTTGTACGTGGAGTGTATGATCTGTGCAGGATGCGAAGTTGGACCAGCCGGAACCTTGCACGAATCGCCACCTCTCTTGGGTACTGCAGGGCCTCCCCCCAGTCGTCATCCTCCAGCAGCCCCAGGTCTGTTTCCCACCTTTCCCGCAAGGGCCCCAGTATGTCTGGGACATTGTTGCTGAGTTTTTTATATGTGAGTGAGATTGCTTTATCGATCATGGGGTCTAATAACAACCTGTCCTCCAATGGGGCATACTCAGGCAGCTTTGTCCTTGGGGCCAGGTGCCTGCGCAAGGCAGACTTAAGCTGGTGGTAGTGGAGGAATTCTCTGTTCATTCTCCGTCCATTCATTTACTTTATGAGGGGTGGGCAACCGATACCTTTTTCTGAGTTGTCCACTACCTTCCTGGCACTGCACATAGTCATTTTTTTATCTGTTCAATTAATACTTTAAAATAGCTTTCCACTAGTTTAGAAAGTTAAAGTAAAAAATTGGCAACTATGGATTTTGAATTGTTTTTTTTTAAACAAAAGCCCTCGGCAAGATTGCTTCTTAATGGAAAGCCATGACCTTTCAGAGCAGAGACCAATTGGCTTTGCTAATGCTTGTTTGTGTTCACAATCCTAATGTTTGGCCGCTCTGAAAACGTGGCTCTCGGCTCATAATGAGCTACAGTTTTTGAGGATCCTGCCTAAGCAAAATAAATGGCATTATCTTCTGTCACGACTACCATATTTGCGAAATACAGCAACCAATTGAGGGATCATGTTGTTCATGGCCATGATATAGGGTATTTGGAGCAACATTGATTATACACAGGGCTGGCTCTGGGGCAGTGTGAGCGGTGCCTCTGAACCGTGTGCTGACCTCGCACGGGGGTACCGTTTTGTGTTTGCTAGTGTATATTGTGCCTAAAAGCACCTGCTGCCGCGTTCCTGGCGTCTAGCAATGTTCAGGTAGCAATGATAATATCAAGAAAACTCCGGTGTTTACTGTTCTTCCAGGCGAGACTGAAGTTTTGTCTAATAGAAGTTTTGACTCGAGGAAGTTTTGATTGTTGGTTAGGTAGTGCAGAGGGTTGATATGCCTGCTGTACAGAACATGTACCATGCAGATCACCAAGTGAATGTAATGTAAACAGGTCAGTGGGTGTCTGCGTTTGTTAGGGACTTTCTTTTGTTGCAGTTTACAGTGAGCTGTTAACTGTCATCAAAGAACTGCTGGCAGACTTCAAGGTATAGATTGGAGCATATGGTTTTTTTCCCCCCGACTTTCATTATTCTAATGTTGCGAAAAGGGTTCACTTGGGTACAAATCAGTTCTTGTTATTAAAGAGAGCCCCAATCCATTGTGTTACATTTAAATTCAGAGTTTGTGCTTCTCCAGACCAAGTACTCTTCAACTATACTGTCTACCAACATGGATGACATGTGAATTCACCCCTTGTTATCCTTTGTCTTATGTAACATGTCCCATGCACTGATTTACACACCTATGATTGATAGTCTCTGTCTAATGTGTGTGTTATGTAGAGTGCTCTGACACCCTTCACTTTTATGAGTGATGCTATCAAATGTATTAAATGCATTTGAGAGAGAGTGATTATGGTGACTGTTAAAGGGCGGTAGGGCGGGAATCCATGGCAGAGGTGGTCATTGGGGGGGGGGGGGCAAAAAACATTGTCGCACTGGGCGCCACCAGTGGTAAAGCCAGCCCTGATTGTCCACTCCTGCTAAAACCCTAATCTACCTCAGAATTGTGGAGAATCTAGAGAAGGCCGTCATTGGGTCATCAAGCAAGTTTGTGATATGGTGAAAACGTATCATTATTAGCATTCAATGAACAGCGAGACTACAGAAGGCAGCTCACTCCACACAAAACACACATGCACACACACCAACACAGAGCCATGCAACAGCACAGACACACACAGACACAAACACATGCACACACACGCGCACACACACACACACAGAGCCATGCAACAGCACACACACAGGGCCGGCGCTAGGCATGGGCAGCGTGGACAGTTGCCCAGGGCCCCACGCTGGCTCACAGTCAGAGGGCCTCGCGCTTTCAAAAACTTCAGAGTTTGGAGGCCCAGGGGATTTTGATCAATAGCTGCCGGCTGGTCCGTCTCTCTTTTAATCGCTGCATTTGCTTGAGGATAGCAGCGATCAGACAGGTAATTAAAGAGCCCTCACCTGTGATGTGTGCCCTGCCCCTGTTTGAATGAAAAGCAGGATAACCTGCAGGGAGCAGAACAAAAGGTAGAATGACTGCGCCTAACATTGAAAACAACTCAGCTCGCCAAGGATGAGGGAAAGGAGCACAGAGGGGAATGAAAGGTGCACGAAAAACGGAATAAAGTGAGAAGGGGCGGGGAGCAGATGGTGTGAGTACAGCAGCCAGACTTGTGGTGCACAAAGAGGAGCACAATCCGAATGTAAGATTGGCTGGACTAGGGCTTGAAGTGTGCTGGGTGCCTCTTCTTTACCTGGTGGTTAATAAAAATGGACATTGAAACAGGCCCCTATCGGACCCTTTATTCATGTCCTTTACTTTACCTGCAAAAGCAATGATCCTGTATCTGAATAATAATTGTATAACACAGTAGCCTGGTTGGACTGGCATTAGGGCTGTCAGGTTAGTATGTGACCTGTTTGTTGGGCTGTTTGGGTGCCTGCTTTATGGATGATGAACACATTTTTAATGTTGATTTTCATGATATTAAAACAAACATTGTCTGCAGCAAAATCAAATTCATGCAGTCTCCCATACCTTACAAAAAATATAAACAGAATGTCTTTACAAGTTAAAAACTGCCCTAATTTGGAAACATGGGACACTTTTCGAGCTAACTAATTTACTAATGGGGGCCACTTTTATTTTATTTTATTGCCAGGCTTATTTCCTGACCCAGTCTCACACTGCATGATAGGGTAATCCATGGCAGCAATTTTGTTCCTGTTTATCTTTCACATGCTTTACGTAATCTTGCATTCCCCAAGAGGGTTAGCTATGTCCAGGATGTGTGTTTCTGTATTTCATTTCACAGCATTTTACTCTTGTATGGGGCACACATCGTAGTGAGTCGCCTCCAGGTGTTTATAACAGGCTACAGTTGAGTGCTTTGGAGTTGAGGATGCAGGCAGTACAACTCACACACTGTGCCTGTCTGTGGGTCAAAAAGGTGTCCAGAATACATGGTCATTCCCTACATGGCCTCTCTGAAGAGCACACTGAGCAATGGTCCCGTATTCCAGTTGCAGTTGGTATTCTGTGCAAATGTGTATGAAGGAGGTACATCTTGGTCAAAACAGTGACAGAATGAACGTAAAATAATTTATTGTTGTTACTCATTTATCTTAAACAGCCATTGACAAAAAAACAATTCCCTTGGCTGTTTTTAGATGTAAGTCAGTTGTTGTCTTATATTTCGTGATTCAATCACAGAAAACTGAGGGAAAGATGAGCAAAAGAGTAGAGCATTGAGGGGAAGGTGAATTTAAAAGGGTCATCATCAACAAGAAATGGTAAGATGCTCCAGGATGATGGAAGGGGAGAGAAGCAGAACAAGGAAAGAAGTCATGAGGCTGGGGGAGAGATTCGAGTTGAAGGGGAGTGTATGGATAAGATGTGCGGTAGAGAGACAGAACCAGCAAGGGTGAAGAGTGGAGAGAGAAGTATTGGTGAGAGATGGATGAAAGAAAGCAGGACCACTGAAAGATGTCAGACGTTGGGCGGGATGAGACAGGAGGGGAGAGGTGGAAGTTAGAAGGGTCAGAAACATTAAGAGAAATTTGAATCCTGGAAAAAAGAAGTCAACTTCCAAATCTCTTTTATAAAACATAATTTACTCATTAACAATGTGCCGGCTTCTGACAACTCTAGGAGTTTGAAGTAGCATTTGTGCTGTATCAAATGATTTGTGGTTGACTCTTGATCATAGAGTTAGAGCAGCCTAAATACTACGAAAAGTTAGTACCACATTTGACACTGTTTCCCAGCCAGTGCCTATAAATCAACTAGTACAACCTGGAATTTAAGTATCCCCCTGGTCTGGTTTACCTGTATCCTATTTGAGAAATCTGAAACAATTCACTCACCACCTATTTCTATTATGTTCTAAACCTCTGAATTGTGGAATTTATTGTGTCTCCACTGTTCAATCTATATAATTCCCAGTTAGTCTTACTCATACAGTACTTTGGTTTCTTGCTGATATCCAGCACATATTGATACCCAAACATGACTTCCCTCAGTAGCGATCTGTCTTTGCCCAAGAACATATTTGGACTTGTATGCTAACAGTTGATTTATGAATTAAGACAAATTCATTAAAACCTTAAAGAGACAAATCAAGGGTTCTCATTTTTAAACGATCTCATACCATATGGTGCTCTCTTTGGTGACTGGTGGACCTGGGTCAATCGCCCACATTGGTGGAGTCACCAAAAAAACTCTTCGATTCATTTTCCTGCATCTATTCTTTTTTATTCGGAACCGATTAACCATGTTTCATCCACTTGTTTTACTACATGCATAAGCATAAAAAAATCATCCCTTTCTCCCCTCTCACTACAGTGAAGCTGTTGTGCAGTCAGTTATCTTCTTATTTGATTATTATGCCCTCTCTCTTGGGCTTCCCGCCTTTTCGCATTCAGTACCCTTCAAATCATTCAGGACAGTGCTAGGCTCCTCATCTGAGACTGCTGCATTGCAATTCTATTTTTTCTCACCTTTCCACTGTGTCTTTGAATTGAAACCCTTCATCTGCCAGGCACTATCTATTTGTCATTGTGCACTGCATTAAAAGGGTCCTCTCTTTCGACAGCACTCTGTATTGTTCATTCCAGAATCCTATACTCTGTGCAGTCCAAACTCCTGTGTCATCCTAAAATTTAGATGGTCCTGATTTGAAACAGAGCCTTCTCCTTTCTAGTTGGGATGGACTGAGACTCTCTCCCGCTATGGCGTGACTCCAATTTTTGGGAAAAACACTTAAAACTGTCCTTTCTCCACATTAGTAAAGTCTGCACCTCTCCTTTGGAGCACTCTTAGTGCCAGAATACCAGATTTGCATATCATTTTCATTCATCCCATTCAAGAGAACAATAACTAAGTTAAATTCATTTAATGTATATCCACTTATTAGAGATTTAAAATGTATGTACGCATTTTATTAGGATTTTTAAAGTTATTTCTAACCATTTTACTACCATCAAAACTAGGTAAGTTGCTTCTTGCAAAGCGGCTCCAAACAATGCCATATACTTAATGTCCAATTGATATTACCTTATATGAGGTCACTTCCTGTCAGGTTAAATCTTATGCAAATTATAGGGGCCTCGCATGTTCCTATTCCGCCCGGGGCCCCACAAATCCTAGGACCGGCCCTGCGCACACACACACACACACACATGCACACACACACACACACTTTGGCAGGAATATATACAGATGGAAACATACACACCAACGCATGCATTTGCGCTCAGATACAAAATAAACACAAAGTAGAGTGCCATCAGTTTACGGAACTAGGAAATCAGTAAAATGCAGGCAATGCTGTGGTCCACACAGCACAGCAGCCGTCGCGTGGTGCAGTTCATTTCAATTGCTAGTGTGCTAACCCTGATCTCCCCTCCCATTCTCCTTTCAGTGTACAAGGCAGGACATGTTGATGATAATAAGTGGCAGGTAAAGCAATTATGTGCATGAAAAACAGATTGTACGAGACAGGGGCAGCTCCATTGTGCGTATGTAATTACACTGAGCATAAACCAGCGTTTCCAGGAACAAATATACAGGCGAAAGGTTCAGGCATGCAAAAAAACAGAAACACAAAACCATTTTCCCCAGCTAATGCCCTGCAATTTAATTCAAAAGCTACATTCGAAACCATTATGTTCTCTGTGTTGCTTCTTATGCTTTTAAACACACATGTAATTCGTAAATGTTGCTTTAACATATTGCCAATTGTTGCAATTAAAATGGAATATCATTCAGGTTCTCTTTCTGGCATCACCCAACTTAGCACCATCAGGGGCTTTCTGCTCACTCCAGAGGAAGCCTGGACACTGTAGATAATTCATTTTGGCTGCATGGGAATGCACAACCTACTCTCAAGGAGAGAAAATAGCTATTTTAATAATGCCCAGAGAATATGAGCGAACATCAGCTATCGTTACTCCTGTACGACACCTGCTGTTTGCTTCAGAAGCCTAGTAAGAGTTTGAAAAAAAAAATATTGATCATAAAATGTATTAAGAGTCGAGTTTTCAAAAGCATTTTGCTCACGCACAATAAGTGAAAAACAAGTTAGAGTCAAAATGAACCTAGCAGAGGAATGAAAACCAAAAACAAGGAGGAGGGGCCATTACATGCTGTGCAGTGTGATGGGCAAACTAAATATTCTCTGAGTGAAATCACCAGGAACGGAACTAAGCACGCAAAGGAGGGCCATTTACACAAATTTACAAATCACAAACCAGCATTTCTGAATGCCACAGAAAGTAACCAATAGTAAACGGTGGGTTTGCTAAATGCCCACAAAATAGATACAACGGCTTGAAGCTCGACCTAATGAGGCACATGACGTGGAGTTATTCTATGTCAGGAAAATAATTTTTCATAGTTGAGGTCACTTTATGTTTCTATTACAGAATTCTTAGAAGCAGTTCTTTGATGAGGGTACTCTAAATTTAGAACAGCCCCAGCAGTTTATCTCTCTCTTTCAGATCTTGATATGTTGAATCATAAAGTGTTTCCACTGAGAACCTTATATACTAATTAAGTAATATACAATATTGTTCTGCATTGTTCTTTGCAGGGGGAAATCGGTGCGTCCAAGCCCTCTCATCATAGGACCTGAGAATATCATAGCTGCCATACTTCCCTCCACGAAACGGGTTTTGAAACATTGCTGTATGAGCACAATCAAAAGAAGCGTCTACATCTTGGTTCGTGTTATGTAGCGAAAAACACCATATCTGTTTTACACAGACTGCTCCTGTGCTTTATGAAAGACAAAATCATGACTTGCTTTCTAATTAGATTTGTTCTGTACTTGCTGAAAATGTGACATTTTCTATCAATTATAAATGCAGAAATGCTTTAATTGCTTGATAGTTATGTAACAGAATGAGGTGCATAATTTAGCTTCAATCGCATTAATATGCAGCATATTTTGCCATTTCATGGCACATAATTGAGTCAAATGTGCCACATAATTTGGCCTTCAATTGCCATATAATTTGTTACAGGGATATATAAAGTCAAATGCTAACAATAAAATGGGCTAACACTGTATTTAAACTGGATTTAACAGCAGCTCTGTGAAAATTGTATGTGCTCTTATTTGGCACTCGCCATTAGTTTTGATTTCTAGCTAACTGGAAATACTATGTGACCACCTGTAAAATTGTAAATCACGAAAAGTACCCCACAATTGTTGAGATAACTACTATAACCCTGGTTATGAGTGGGAAGATGGTCATTGAAGCACCCTAGTTGTTACCCACTGGGTCGTGGGAAAGGAAAAAATTCCTTTTAATTTAATTACCTCACGCACCCTAGTGGTGTCATGCTTCATCATCGGGTCACCCTGACACCTAAAGGTCAGGGCGGGCTGAACCGTATTTCAGGGAGCTCTTTGAAGATTTGGCCAGCGGGTTTTCCTTTAGTCTTGAAACCGACTGGGATATTAAAATTTTACAAACATATGTATGGTCAGTTGGGATATTTGTGGTCCTATGACCATAGTGCCGACATGTTTCAGCCCAATCTTTGGCCCAATATGAGTCTAGGGCTTTCTTCAGGGAAAAAAATGAAGAAGTTCCCTCCCTGGATGAAACAGTAAATATTCACGAAGGGATAACTCCACCTCAAGGAAGACCCACAGTGTCGGGTATTGGGTCCCTGTTGGAGCCTTTATCGAAGCACACGGATTGGTTCTTAACCTTTTCGACGCTCATGACGAGCTGAGCTCGTCATAAGCCACGGCGCTCCGGTGCTCTTGAGGAGCTCAGCTCGTCATGGACCGTGGAACGCTCAGGTGCAGGGAGAATTCCCCCGCTGTGCTGAGCGTTCCACGGGAGCCAATGCACCTGTGACAAGCTCAGCTCGTCATGAGCACCGGAGTGCCGTAGCTCATAACCCCCGCAGTGAAGGGGTAAAAACAGAAATGAAGTCCTACGTCCAAGATACAAAACATCTGCTCAATATTCTGACTGACATTGAAAACGACCCTGCAAATGACATCATGCTGTGCCTGGATGTAGAGGCGCTCTATACTAGCAACCCACAAGAGGAGAGCCTTAGAGTTATTGAACAACTATGCAAGGAAGACTGGCAGTGGGAGGCCCCCATTGATTGGATTAAAAGATTGATGCATCTGGCACTCACTGACATTTTTTATAGATTCAAAGACAAGATGTACCTCTAAGTCCAAAAGATTTCCATGGGCAGTACGACACGCTGAGTATTGCGTGTCTGTACATGGCCCATTTAGAGGATTAATACATCTGGGCCCCCAGCCCATTCTCGGATCATGTCCAAAAATGGTTTAGGTATATAGACAATATCCTAGTCATTTGGAGAGGTGACCATGACAGCATCATGGAATTTACCATTTGGATTAACAATCTTAACTCACATCTTCGATTTACACTGACATCCAACCATGAACAGGTCTCATTTTTGGATATAAACATAATTATGAAAGAGGACAGACTAATGAGTTCATTATATACTAAACCCACTGATAGAAACAGCCTGCTGCATGTTAACAGTGCGCATCCACGGGCCCTGAGGGAGAATTTACCTGTTGGGCAATTGCTCAGGGCCCAGAGGAACTGCATGGATGTAAGTGACTTCCAGATGAAAGAAGACAAACTGAGTCAAAGTTTGCAGGAAAAAGCCTATCCCAGAGATAACATCAATAGAGGTCAAGGAACACACCAAGGGCAGCCCTACTAGGGACAAATCTGAAATCAAATCCCAACAAATTGATGTGTGTCATGACATATGACACTTCATCTAACAGTATAAAAAAGATAGTCAATAAAAAATGGTTGATTTTTACATCAAACACATTGAATTTTGACAAACCTATGTTCTCTATTAAGAGGAACAGAAGTCTCAAAGACTCCTTAGTCCACATGGACACTGTCAAATTGGGAAGTATCACACAACCAACATTGTGGAATTTACCACTTGTTACGGGCCACTATCCATGTGGCACATGTGTGGTGTGCCCATTTACAGAACATACAAAACACATTGGCCTAGGTTACCCGTGGGAACAACGGGCCCACACTAATTGCAATTCGGAACACATGGTTACCTTATCACATGCCCGTGCCAGTTCATGTATGTAGGCATGACGACCCGCAAGGTGAAGGTCCGCATTAGCGAACATCGCAGTACAATCAGGCAGACCGTAGCTGCTCTAAACTCACCTCACATTATCTTGAAAAAAATCACACAGATAAGGATTCAAAGTGGACAATAATTGAGAAGTTAAAAGGTACAGGTAACCTGGCGAAACGCTTACTTGAGCGAGAACAGCGATGGGCGTACTGTTTACGCACACTTGAAAGAGGTTTAAATTATCTCATACCAGGGAACCAGCTGAATCAGAAATGAGTCACCTATCAATTAAAATAACCCACTGATGTAAGTATCTGGGGTGATAACAAGTATGTATAACATAGATTTACTGCCACAATGTGAATTATCATCACATAGGTGTATATGCATATTGATAATAGCATAATACAATACAACTGTGGATAAAATACTAGAGATTACTCTCATCTTGATAAAACAGAATATGATGCAACCCCTCTTTTTATTTTATTTTCTGTACAAATCTGTAGGCAGACATATCTTTGGGTCGTCAAATGGTGAGTCTATGAGATAAATCACTTACACACTGGGCTTATAGATCGAGGTTTGTCCTTGTGAAAAAAAGCCTTTTTGAGATTTTCCTCTGACAAACAGAGTCTAGGTGAACAGCAACAACAATAGATTGTTACAGGGGAATCGGTAGAAAAGGATGTAGCCTGGCCTTTTGGCTATCATGCACACTCTGTGCAGGTTTACGAATGGGAAACAGTATCTGTGTGAATACACTCATCTGCATCAATAAAATTTTGTTGAAATGATGCACTGACCACTGGGATGCAGGCGCTCGACTGATGCGATGCTCCGCTATAGTGCTGTGGATAAACTGGCCTCACGTGGTTCTTCTCACGTGGAGAAGCAATATAATGGCATCGCAAGAGTGATTTTAATTCTTTGCAACAAGGCGCTTGAGTTGGTTAACAAAAGAGTGTCAAGATTACCAATACCAACATGTAGGGCCTGATAAACATCCACACTCTTTTAAGTGGAAAATAAAAAAATATAATATTAGACTACAAGTTCCAAGATGTCCATCACGGATCACATGAGTCGTTTTACTTCCGGTGTCGCGATGAATGAACTCGCGGCGGGCTCTTCCCTTGTTTAAAAACACTCGAGAACTTCCTTTAAATACTTGCAGCAAACATCGCATGTTGCGAAAGCCCGGGGATGGAGGACACAGAAGGTTTTTGGAAGCGGCGCAGGACCATTGATGATGTGAGTAGGTTATGCTTTTTCCCCCTTTTCCATTCCCCTCCCTCCTTCCAAACCCTTCTCCCCACCGCCCAACCCCTTCTTTTTTCCCCTTCTTTCCTTTTTTTCCTTACTGATGGAGAAGAAGGATAATATCCTCATAAACTTAGAATAACTTAAGATAAGTTAGTCAGATTTTTTCAAAGGAGCAGCTATCGGCCTTTTTTTTATAAAGTAGTAGTAGCTTAGTAGTTATTTACTGTTTCATCCAGGGAGTGAACGTCTTTACTTTATTCCCTGAAGAAATCCCCGGAGTCATATCGGGCTGAAACATGTCGGCACTAGAGTCGTAGGACCACAAATATCCCAACTGACCCCATATATGCTTGTAAAATGTTAATATCCCAGTCGGTTCCAAGAATAAAGGGAAACCGGGAACTGCCTGAGGATTTTTAATATTTAAAGACCCCTTGGCCAAATCTTCAAAGAGCTCCCTGAAATATGGTTGAGCCCGCCCTGACCTTAGGAGTCAGGGTGTCCCGATGATGAAGCATGATACCACTAGGGTATGTGAGGGTAATTAAAATAAAAGGATTTTATTTCCCCCACAACTCGGTGGGCAACAACTAGGATGCATCAATGACCATCTTCCCACTCGTAACCAAGGTTATAGTCATTATCTCAAAAATTGTGGGGTACTTTTCATGATTTAGAGTTTACCTCAGGAGGGTGTACTCCCACCAGAGACTTCCTCTCTGCCCTTATGACACAGGCGGAGTTATCTTCTCTTAGTGTCTTAGGTTTTGTGCACCTGTAAAATTGTCCATTAGGAATGGGGTCTTTGGTTGGCAGGATATGAACCCTGTCCAAGTAGGGACCACCAGCCTAGTCAGGGTAAGTCAAATACACACCCTAAATTAACCTGTGCTCACCCTATGATAGCTTGGCACAGAGCAGTCAGGCTTAACTTAAGAGGCAATGTGTTAAGTATTCGATTAACACTTAAAGTAGAGTAACTCAATGAACGAAAACACTATAAAAAGACTCCACACAGGTTAAAAAAAAATAGAGAATATTGATCTGAGTAAAACAAGGCCAAAACAACTAAAATCCAATAAGTAGTAGTTGAGATAGGATTTTTTCAAGAATAAATGCAAAAACAGTGCTTAGAAGTCAATAGCACTGAAGGTTACTTGGGGTCGTGCTAGTCCTAGGTACATCTAAAAAGTCAAAATGACTGCAATGGAGTGTGGGTCGGACACAATTCCAAACAGGTCCTGCTGAAATTTTACCCTCTCAAGTTGAGCCAAGAGTAGTGTTCGTGGGGAAAGAGTTTGCTAGGAGCACAGTGAGCATTGCTGGCAGTGGTCGACGGGGCATAAATGTCACGGACAGATGGGCTACGGCCTCACATTCGAGCTGTGCAAAGAGACCAATATAATTGAGCAACATGGTTCAGGAGCACAGAGGCCTGTTTGCATTAATGAAGAGCACAAAAGCTTGATTTAGAGGGCTGAGCCACTGTAGATGAATAAAGAAGCTGCATAACCCACTTCTGAAGCCCAGAGCATGGATGGTGCACCCCAGTCAAGGGTAGGACTCAAAGAAGGAAGAGGTGGCTGACTCTGGAATCTGGGGATCACGGTTCGATCCCCGGCACTGGCGGCAGATTAGCTCAGCACCATGTGACTCTGGGCAATAGCTTGCTTAATCTTCCCGACGGCCCCCAGCGCATAGAGACCCTTACGGGTGATTGTGCGCTTTACAAATGTGGATTATTATTATTATAGAAGGTAGAGTCCAGCAGCTCCAGCAGAATTGTAGGATGTATTTTATGTCTGTGAGATGTCAGAAAACAGGAGCCCAGCCAGCAAGCCCTTGGAGTCACTCTCGGTTCAGTCTTTGGCCTCAGCAGGGTAGGGATCAGCAGGGGCAGCAGGGCAGCTCAGAAAAGGCATTCATCGCAGAGTGGCAATCTTTCAGCACAGCAGTCTTTACTCCAGCAAAGTTCTTCATAGGTCCAGAAATTTAATGATTTGATAGGGCTAGAGCCCTTGTTCTTTTACCCAAAAGTGCCTTTGATATAGGGGGTGACTTCAAAAGAACTCTCTCAAGTGCACAAGGATCCCTTTCAGCCCAACCCTAACTCCTGACTATCAGTTGGGGGTAAATGAGCTATTTGTGTGAGGGCAGGACACAACCTATTCAGATGTATGTTTGAACCACCTCTTCCCCTTCCTGCCCAAGAAGGGTATCAGTATGCAGCTGAATACAGATTAATTCCCTGTCACACCCAGCCCTTCTTGTATTGTGGCTATCTACAGAAAATGCATAAAGTGTAGCTGGCAGGTAAGTGTTGTTTAGGAAAAATGGCTGAAAAAAAGTAAAACATTCATGCCCCTAACATCAATCTAGCATTGACAACTATTTGGGATTTGGTGAAATTGGAATAAGTAGTCATTGCTGCTCCTGTAGAAGCTGCAGCCTGTGAAATCAGTATTTGCCAGAATTATCATTGCAAACCCTGTGGCTGCTAAGTTTGTTCTGTCTGACAATCTCTATTCTATTTTTCATGTTTAGTTTTATCATGCCCTGTTAGGAGATCCATCTCCCTCAGTGAAAGTAGATAACCATTTTGAATTTGAGTGAAATCTATTTTGAACTCCTGGCGCATCAATAGATGATTGATTCAGTTGACTGAAAAGGCTACTCCCCCAAGGATAGGTCATGAGAGTCAGCAGGACATGTCCATTCTCTACTTTTGATTACCCTTTTCCACTCTTGTCACCTAGACCAATATCTGCATTGCTATGCAGTCTTTGTTGTGATACTGACATGGTGTTTCACAGGTGCTTGACATCACTTTCACCCAACTATGGCCCTAGACAGTTATGCCCCCCTCATCCCAATCCATGCTCAACACATTGCCAGTAAGGATGTCGGCCAGACTGGTGTGACAATAACAATGCTGCACAGGATTGTGGCTGTGTGTCCTGCCCTCTGTCAAACCAGTGCCTATGTGGACATCCCAAATGTTGTGACAATGGACCAGATGTACAAAGGCCTTTTGCACAATTTCGGCCCGTTAAAAATTGCCAAACAGGCTTTTCCTATGTAGAAAGGCCTTTAGGAAATCGAAAAATGTGAATTATACCCAGTAAAAATCGTATTTTGTGATTCCCTAAATAGGATGTTGCAAATGGGGATTTCCTATTCGAGATATCTTAGCACATGTACAAAGCATTTCCTAGATGCAAAATGAGCATTTTGGAAATGCAATTACCTTTGACTCAAAGTTGATGGTAAGCAAGTGCAATTTAAAAATAGCACCCCAAGATGCTTTGGAGCCCACACATGCCCCTAGGGCATATGTTTGTTCTACATGTGCACCACACATTATGGGGTGTATTACAGGGGGACTTCTGACCATAGCCATCCTTGGTTTAGTATTTCCTAAATAGCAATTTCTATGGAGTAGCTATTTACTTCAGAATTTACGCTTCCTGAAGTCTATCTAAACAAAACACACCAAGGGCGGGATCAGGTGTTTGGCTTTTCTCCCTATTGGTTCGAGGAACCTCTGATTGGACCCTGTTCTTCGCTTATGTTTCTCTGCTTGCTGTTAGCTCTTCACCTGTTTTTGTAACTCTCTAGTTGAGATTATCTTCTAGACAGCCACAGAGAATATCTTCGCAGAAGACATATATTTGCAGTCCTATAAATTGACTATGCAGCATCACCTAAAACACTTTCCCTGAATCCTTTGTTGAGGAAGCACCATCTTCAAAGTTTTCCAGTCTGTGATAGCTAGGTAGAAATATGTATTACTTCTTTGACTAGTGGGACTTCTGTTATGTCCATATCTTGTCCCCTCCGCCTACATACTGACATTCTGCCACATTCTCAAAGTTTTACTATAAAATCTGATCGTTGTTTCTTATTGGTGTCTCAAGTTGTGGAGCATTAACCACTGATTTAGATTTGAATAAGACCAGTCTCAAAAGAGTTGCCCAACTTAAAGTGACACACAGAAATCTTAAAAACAAAACATTAGACAGAATATAACTTATATGTCCACGCCAGACAGATATGTCATATCATTAGATATCAGAAGACTCCCAACATTACCAAAATAAGATGAGCAAAACATCCAGCAATGCACATTAGACAGACATGTTTAATATGCCCAACCACGTTCAGATATACCACATATTCAGCCATGAATGAAGACCAAGGTTCACAAACATGCAATGGAACACATTAGACAGAGCACGCCATATGATAACTCTCTTTGCACAACACAGGCACATCAATGACAGTAGCTACTATATAAACATCTACATACAAAAGACCAAATTTTGAGAAAAATCTCACACATATTAAACATTAGGAGCAAATCTTACAGACATAAACAAAAGTTCAACAATAAATAAATATCTCAACTGAGCAACAGAACGTGTAACCTATGCCTCACTGTGAATTACGCATGTTGTAGCCATAAAAAATATGCCTAAACACTAATGAAGGTTTGTTAGCCACATTATGAAACAAAAATTATAAACCTTCATCTCCCTGAAGAATTAATTTAAATAAACCATAATCGAACCCTCCTATGCATTTAAATACAATATTATGTCAGCTAGGTCTGTGATGAAAACCTAAGAAACCTAGGAAACATGGTCAAATGAACTAAAGGAAAAATGCATACCACACAAGTACACTTTAACAATGTTACCGGGTCTATACACAAAGTTATACTTGCACATGTGTAAATCTATAGGTTTAAATTTACACTTTTGAGTAACTTTACTACTTTGGGCTATACACCATTTACAAATATAAAAATGCACAATAGTGTGAACTGCATGTCCCAAACTCCTGGAATTAGGTGTGAAGTCACAAAATACACTAAATTGCTACTACTACTGCCTAAACATACATGTTTGATGGTCCACTATTGGAGCTGAGATCTTAAAAGTGTATTAAACTTTGAAAAAAACATTAAAATATTTTAATATAAATTACTTCTAAATAATGCCATCTAATTATTTTAGTTGTAGAACAATTATAAAAATATTAAAGTGTTAATACCTTAATTTAAATTTGACGCTTGTTTTGAATATTTAAATTAAATGAAAATTATTTTTAAGTTAAAATTATAAAAACAATCCCATCTCAAGTAAAACATACATATTTTTATGTTCCCCAATGTATTAAAATTGATGCACAGAATTAATTAAAAGTAATTTATTTGCACTATAATAAACATTCATTTTAAATTGATTTTTCAATTTAAATATTCTTAATCAAATATGATGAACTAGAATAAAATATATATATTTTTTGCATTAAATGAAATGTATTTATATTTCTAACTAGGTTAAATAATTGCCTATAATTCACCATTAGTTCCTATTTCTACTTTTTATTGTAGAGTGTTGCAGTACCATTGATTAGCCATATGTGGTGCTAGACTTACTGTATCACTAAGATGGAGTATATTTACTACTGATTTGGGTATTTTTGGGATGCAGTAACTTTAAAAGTGCAGTTTTTAAATAGAAATGAGCTTACACTTTTGTAGGTCTGTTGATGTCCCTCCCTCAACCACTCCCTAACTCTGCCTTAACACCTATTCACTCCTTCCTTAACCCAACCTCTTTAGTAGTAAGTATTCCCCATTTTCCAGCCACTACCCTCTGTTTCCACACATGTCATACTAAAACTCATACTCTTTTTTTGAGATACTCTAGAGTCTCCACATAGAAAGAGGAGAGGTTAACATGGATCCTCCTTTTGTAGGTTTGTGAATGGCATTGTGTAGTAGCTTAATAGTAGTATTGTTAGCACTACTAAATGTACTATACAATTCAATTTCTAGTTACGCCCTATCAGTTTTCTGAAAACTTATTGGTTCATGTTTAGCTGTAATTTTAGGTTACCAAAAGCTGTCAGAAGAAATCAGTTTATTACACAAATGTTCTATGTTGTTACAGATGTAAATATATTGTCACAGTGAACACAGAAGGGTGGCATCCATTTTAACTACTGTCATAATTAAATGCTTTACACTGACATTGGCAAAAGTTCAACTAACTAGGACTAACATCTTCCAGTCTAAGCCTTCCAACAAAACCTACATTCTCTGTTGTCCCATTCTACTTGTACTGAGTAAGCTTTTAATGGACATGGAAGACGTAAATAAAACTGTTCAGAGTGAATTCACTCTATTGGGATTGACAGAGGATCCCAGGTTGAAGCCGATTCTCTTTGCAGTGTTCACAGGGGTCTATACCGTCACAGTGATAGGCAACATTGGCATCATTGTTTTAATACGGCTGACCCCCCATCTACAGACCCCTATGTACTTCTTCCTGAGCCATCTTTCCTTTGTGGATCTTTGCTATTCCTCTGATATTGCCCCTAGAATGCTTGTTGACCTGCTTTCTGAAAGTAAGAGGATTTTTCGAGTCAGTTGTGCAATGCAATTGTTCGTTTTCTTTGCTGCTGGTACCATTGAGGCTCTGCTTCTGGCAACCATGGCTTATGACCGCTATGTTGCTGTTTGTCAACCATTGCACTACATGGCCATCATGACTAAGACATTTTGTGTCCTGCTACTCACTATGGTATACACTGTTGGGATTATTCACTCCATTATAGAGACAGGTTGTACGTTCCGACTGCCTTTTTGTCACTGGGAAATTCATCATTTTTGCTGTGACATCCCTCCTCTCTTAAAGCTCTCATGCATCAACACTTTCACCAATGAGGTAGTATTATTCATATTTGGAGGTTCCTTGGCTATTTCTTCGCTCGTGGCTGTTTTCATTTCCTATGCTGCCATCATCTCAGCCGTCCTGCAAATGCGCTCCTCTGCGGCACGGCTTCGGGTCTTTTCCACATGTGCCTCTCACTTCACTGGTGTGACCTTGTATTTTGGAACAATAATTTTCACTTACCTCCGCCCCTCTTCTGTCTATTCTCTTGACCAGGACAAGGCTGTAACTCTGTTCTACACTGTTGTGATACCGATGTTAAATCCTCTTATCTACAGCCTGCGAAACAAAGATGTGAAAGAAGGACTGAGGAAAATCATTGTGAGAAAATTCATTTTAAGAGGAATATTTCCCCTAAATTTGTAACTAGTTATTACTGATTTTCAGGTTACAAATCATTATGTATACTGTTGCACACTCTGTACCTTTCATTATTTTGTATACCTTTTTATTTAACTTTCTTGATTTTATATAAAGAAACAAATATAAAAACGTATTTGAGCTAATACAAAATGTTAGCATTTTGTCAGACTTGCAGTGGCCTCTGATAGTTCAATAATGTTACTTCCATTTTGTTTCGCCCATCAGGAATGAAGATTAGGATAAGTGAATTCATCCACTAATCAAAGATGCTGAAATGGAAATATGTTGACAAAACTGGTATTGATGGTAATACTTATTTAATGGATGTTAAATGCTCATTGTTAGTGTTAACATATGTGTATGTTCATCCATGTGAAGAAATGCTCACATGTATTCACTCATATTATAAGAACTTAGGGGCCGATTAGCATTGCGGAAGGCCCATCACCACCAGCAATGTGGTTGCGGTCCTTCCACAATCGGACTGCGAGATTCCCCCCTCCCACATTACAATGGCAGGGGGGGATCATGCTCAGACCGTGGGGCGGACGCAAAGACCTTCCGCCACGGGTCTGCCAAAAGCAATCTTACAGATTGGTCCTTATGGCCAGATATGGTGGCGGTGTCTAGCAGGCACCGTCCAACCAATCATGATGCTGGCTACAGCCGGCATTTGCATGGCAGCAATGCCGCCATGGAAAGGCTGGTGGGGATTAGTGAAGGGGGCCTGTTACGAGCCCCCTTATGTTGGGGTGAGGTGAGGGTGCACTTCGGGGGTACCCATGGTAGGTACCCACCTACATTTCACAGCACTGCGTGGCAGGCACAGTGTGGTTGATGCCACTTAGTGCTGTGAAATGCACAAAATGCCATTTTCACATCATGGTGCAGACTTTATATAAAAGATAGATTCAAGCAGGATTATCACAAGACCATGTACATGTAACGATTCGAGGCCAACAGATGATACTTAGGCAAGCTTTAGTCTTTAAATGTTCGTTGTTCAGCAAGGTACGATGACAGGGAAATAAGAACGTTGCGGACCCTGCATTCCGATGTGAACTCAGGACGGAGTTCAAGTGTACCTTGCTTGTGGAAGCCCGAGGCGTTTCATGCGCGGCTGGTGAGGGCGGACTCCGAACGAGGCCGACGGTTCTCCAGAGGATCTCTCCGGCTCAGGTCCCCCTCGAGGTGCAAGGTGGAGGAGCAGGACTGTGGAGGGTTGCGGCGATCCGGGGTCGATGCAGCTCACAGGGCGAGGCGCCGTTCAGGCCTGCGGGGCGTACTACTTCTTAGCACGCTGGGTCGTACTCGTGGATCTGTGAGGGGCGTCACGTTCTACGGCAGACGGGTGCAACACCAGGCTTCCGGTACCACTGTACAGGGAGGCCTTTCTTGAGGTGCAACACGGGTCTTGGTATGCAGGAGGGCAAAGCGAGACAGTCGGGTACGTTACGACGTACCGACCGTCCGAGGCTATGGAATGCGCTCCGTGCAGATTCCGGCGGGAGAAGATGAGAGGCATCCAACGCGCTCTGTTAACGGCGAGGTGACAGGAGAGCAGGCGGCCCGGCACTGAAGCGGAGAGCGACTCAGGGATGAGCGGGCTCTCTACGGCGGGGCGACCAGGCTCCGAGCTGTCACGACCTGGGAGGGGGCGAAGGCACCCGAGTCACAACTCCGGCAAGGGAATAAGAACTAAGGCCCAACAGCAGACTGGCACAAGCAGATAGAACCCAATGGTCCTGGGGTTCCGTTCAGGGGGCAAGCTCTCAATCAAGCCCTTGGAGATCGATTCAGGCACAAGTCTACAAAGTCCTTTCTGGTCCTTTCCTCTCCGTTCTCAGCAAGGCACCACTGCAGGCCAGTCTTTCAGGATTCAGACCGGTTTCCGTCCTTCAGCTTCTCTTGGTCCTTCTAGTCAGGCAGAGGTTCGTCGTGGTCAAAACTGGATCTGATTTGTAAGGAGCGGAGCTCCTATATTTATACTGCGATTCTTTTGTCTTTGCAGGCCAGGGGGCCTGAGCCTAGTTCAACCCGGTTTTGGAGTACTCTGTTCACAGGAAGCTGCCGTCTTCTTTCAGAGTGCGGGCAGGGACATCAGACGCTCCGCAGGGGGGTGGAGCCAGCACTGTGGTGGGGGAGCACAACCCTACTCAGAGTCAAGGACTACTCCGCCCACCCATCCTGGTGCAAGCACCCTATTTACCACCTGGGGGTCCCAACTGTCCCCGGGAATCTCACAGCCCTGTCACTCACACAAACCCAGACAACAGATACACATCCTGGCAGAGGCGGGCTAAATAGTTAGGCGCGCAAAGGCTATCTTTCTAAAAGTAGCATTTGCAAACCCAGGATATTAAAATAAACCTTACTAAAGGAAGTATTTTATTATTCTGAGTTCAGGCATACTGAACTCGGCATGCTACCGTGTTCCCCGAGTCTGCCGGGACTATAGCGTGTAATAGTTCCGACAGCTCACCTTGGCCTAAGAGAACCGGTAGCCCTTCCATAGTGAAGAACGAAAAGGGCGGTAATTCACTATGAGGACATGCCACACTCTAGGCTTGTCCTACCTTACGCTTCAATGCACCCTGCCCGTAGGCCTACCATAGGGGTGACTGATATGGAGGTTAGGGAAGGTTCAGGGACTGACAAGTGTGGGCACTTGCGCAGTCAGCGTGACAGTACGGGACTGTACGCGGGGTCTGCAATGGCGGACCCGAGTCATGTTTTATGAGGCCGCTTCTGTGGGTGGCGCAACCAGCGCTGCAGGCCCACTAGCAGCATTTGTATCTACAAGCCCCGGCACTCCTCGTGCACGATACTGGGGACTGACAGTAAACCAAATAAGCCAATCGTGGAAATCAATTGTGCATACACTTTACATTGGGAGCACTTGCACTGCGGCACGGATTGGCCGTGGCGCAGTGCCCTGAGCTTCGAACACCAGCAAAACAACTGAGGCACATCAGCAAAAAAGTGGAAGGGAGACTCACGCCAAGGTGCCAGGTCTAACAGGATGCAAAAGTTGTATATTTTTGTTGAGTCTCAATCGAGGATCTTCATGTAGATGTATCATGCACCACACCGTAGGAAGCAGTACATGTTTTATTCAATTGAAGTCCTGGTGACAGCTTTAGCACAAATAGTTTCCGTCTCCAACTGAGGTAACCACCAGAAGCAGTATTTTACAAGCATATAAATATTCCATTACCTCACCCACATTTTGCCATTCACATTTCCTCTCTGTCTCTGAAAAATAACCCCACTATTGCAGGGAAAGGAAACACTCATCACAATCCTCCTTTTCTACCAAAGAACAAATAAACTCAGAACAACTCAACCCTGAGCAATCAGCCTTAATCTCTAACAACAACCATTCAGAACCACACACAAAGAAAAGTCACATTACATTGGGTGACAGTTCAAAGCAGTCCTCCTAACCCCCACTCTGACCATACGTCTTCTCCTGCATTATAACAGAATATAAATAACAAGGCATCTTAGTTGTGAATTCTGATAGCATCGTACAAACAACATCCTTGTCTCTGATGCTAACATGGCAAAAACTCAAAGTCCTGGGATGGAATTTTATCTGCAACGGAGGCTAAAATCATGAATCTAGCAATATGTCAAAGAAAGCAAAGCAGAATTTACACTAGAGGAATACCAGAGAAGAAGAATTTTCCAAATCATGCAAGACCAGACGTTTCAGATGTTTAGTCAAGCCTTATGCGTCTTTTGTTTTTCAGCTGCCATATGAGTGCCCCAGGGCAGGTCTTTGAGCCCTACACTGTTTAATGCTTATATTTGTCCTTTTGCTGATATCATAGAGGTGCATGACTTGATTATGTTCTCTATTCTGATGACACACAGTTTCTCTCTTTGCCAAGGAAAGCTTCAACCTTGGGGAGTTTGCAGAATGGATGAGGAACAACTGTCTAAAATTGAATAGCAAGAAGACTGAGGTTTTTGTGATTGACAATCAGTCTCAAATTCTGGGCCCCTTACTTGTGGCCAGAAAATTGGACTGCTTTCCTAACCCTCGTAAGGTGGTCTAAGACCTGGGCTTCTGGCTGGATTCTAAGCTCACTCCAGACCAGCAGGTGGCAGCCAGTTGCTTTAATCTACTGAAATGCTTGAGGAAAATAGTATGGCTTCTGTTTCCTTCTACTCAAAAGACAATTGGATTGTGGCAACATTCCTTACTTAGGGGCTACCAAAGCTGCAATGTACAGGTTTCGGATTGTGCAAAATACTGCAGCTCATCAAAGTTTTAAACAGTAGAAGAGCTAACAGGCACATCAGCTGGTTCACCCCGACCTCAAGGCTGAGAAACACAAATGCAAAACCCTTGACAGAGGATGACACACCAGCAGAGACCTAAACGATCGCACAGCGGTCAAAACAACCATCAAATCTTACTACTACGCCATCAAAGAAGCAAAGAAAGCAGCCCCACCACCCGCCTCCAGTCCAAGAACTGCACCAAAGAACTTTTAACCATCGTCAGAGAATTCTCCTCCCCAGACACTATCAAAAACACCATCCAGCCTTCCCAGTCCCTCTGCAACTCACTCGCTAATTTCTTCCACTCCAAGATCGGCAACATCTACAAAAACTTTGAACCATAACTGCCAAGATTAGACCTCCCCTCTCCTCCCACCGAACCCCCGCTCACCTCTTGACCAACTGTACACTCCTCAGTTCCAAAACTATGACTTCCATCATGTCCTTCATCCACTCCGGAACCCCGCTGACCCCTGCCCCAGTTTCGTCAACCTGGGTTGCAACACAAATGGACCCCGCTCACCAGCATCATCAATGCAGCGCTCCGCACCACTACTTTCCCGGGACACGTGAAGCACGGCAAAGTAAAACTGCTGCTAAAGAAGCCTACAGCAGACCCATCAGACCTCAAGAATTACAGCCACATCTCACTCAGGCACTTTTCAGGCAAGGTACTGGAGAAAGCCATCCACAGCCAACTCACAAACTACCTGGAGTCCAACCACCTGTTAACTCCCCCCAATCTGGCTTCCGCCCGAGCCACAGCACAGAAACCTTCCTCATAGCTGCCACAAACGACATCAGAGCCATCCTCGACCACAGCGAATCAGAAGCCCTGATCCCCCTCAACCTGTCAGCGGCCTACAACACCATCTCCTACCATCACCTCATCCAAAGACTCCACCACATCGGCATTTTAGGCAACGCCCCCAAGCTGCTATCCTCTTTGCTCACCAGATACACTCTTGGAACCCACCTTCCGCTGTACACCTCTGAACCTCAAAGACATCATCTGTAATGTACCCAAGGCTTCTCACTCAGCCCAATACTGTTCAATGTCGGCATGGCCTCACTGGCCCCCATAAGCCATATCCACGATCTCAGCATAGTCTCCTATGCCAATGACACCCAGCTCATACGCTCCTTCACCGAAGACACTGACTCCACAAGATTAAGATTCCAAAACACCATGACCAACGTCATGGACTGGATGAGAGCCAACTCTCTGACCTTCCACCGGCCCACCAGACACTTACGCTTTGCTGTCCTGGCCCAAGCCACCATCCCACAGATCCATCACACCGGAGGTCATTCCTTCTCCCACGTCACACCCAAAACCTGGAATGACCTCCCTATCCACCTTCAAACATTAACATCCCACTCAGAGTTCAGGGCGGACCTGGCTGTTTGAATAGACTCACCTCACACTAGCCCCTGGAAACCCCTTGGGGTGATTAGCGCCCTGATTGAATGATTGAATCTCTTACCTCAAATGCGATTTTCCTTGCACATCTTGGTCACTTGGGCCATTGCTCCTCTGATGACTTCTTGATCTCCTCCTAATCACGTTCACAGAGAATGCATAGATGCCTTGTAGCTTTGCGACATAACTCATTTGTCCATGCTGGTTAAACAATAACCTCATACTCCTCTGCTCAGTCAATGGTGCAGAAATATTACTTGTAAGATATTGCATGTGTACTACCTGAAAGGCCACTATCCATAAGCACACACTTCGTCCACAGTTTCTGCAATAAACGATAATCTATCAGAAAATGCATCAAAGAGCCAATTAGCCATCCTATTCAAAGCTAGATTTGATTTGATTTGATTGTGAAATGTATATAGTGCATGAATGCCCATGGGCGTCTAGGGGCTTTGTGCGGAGGAGAGTGCCAGAAATCTAGCTGAGGGTGGTTTGATTTAATTTAAAAAGAGCCAGGTCTTTATTAGCTTTCCGAATCCAAGCAGATTTGGGCAACTTTTGATGTTTATAGGAAGCGAGTTTCATAGTTTCGCTGTGCCCAGCGCAAAGCCTCTTCCACCCCGATTGACTTTTTTGAATTTTGGCTCTGTGCTGAGAGAAGGTGTCTGGGTGGATGGTACCAGGTGAGATGTTGTTTCAGAAATGCTGGTCCATTTCCATGTACTGCTTTATATGCCAGACATAGGGCCTTAAAATCTATTCTTTTCTTCATGGGGAGCCAGTGGAGGTTTTTCAAGCCTTCTGAGATGGACTGGAATTTGGGGATGTCCAACAATGTTCTGGCAGCTGCATTTTGTGCACGCTGAAGCTTTACCATGGGCTGTTTTTGGAGGCCTAGGTATAGGGCATTTCCGTAGTCTAGTCTGGGCTTGGCTAGGACTGTCACTAGAGTTTTTACTGCTTCAGGGGGGATGAAAGTGCATATTTTACGGATTGATTTTATAATCAGAAATATCATTGATACAACTTTGTTGACCTAGTGTTGAAGGGACAATTTGTAATCAAAGATGATGCCCAAGTTCCTCACTTTTTGAACTGGGGTGGGGTGAGCATCCATACCGAGGGGAGCACCAGTTCTGTGACCAAAAAGAGGTATCTGATCCCAGAGTGAAGTAGTGTGGCTCACTGGTTAGAGGCGGCAGACCCGAGAGCAGAGGACGGCCCGGGACCAGGGTTCGATTCCCGGCGCGGCAGGTTTCTGGACCAGGGTCAGCGGACTCGATAATTCTCTCGCCTCGGTGCCCACTCTGATCAGCGTTCACACTCGGCAACTCTGGGCATTAGCTTGCCTCATCTTCACTAACGGCCCCACCAGACTGCCGGGGATGCCTGGTCTCACCCTGGAGATACCAATTAAGGGACCATCTCTCAGGGAAGCCAGGAAGGGTTTCGCAGCGGTCGAAGCGCCTTGGGACCCTACGGGTAAGTAGTGCGCTATATAAATGCCTATACATTTACATTTACACACATAGGAGGACCTCTGTTTTGGTACCTTTAAGCTTTAGACAATTCAACCCCATTCATTGGCTTATGTGGTACATACATTGTTTAAAGCGATCTGCTGTATCCTCAGGGCTGCTTGAAATTCACAACACAATTTGGGTGTCATCAACGTAATATATTAGTGTGAAGCCATATTGCCTAATAATGTTGGCTAAAGTGGTCACATAAAGGTTGAACAGGGTGGGGCTTAACGAAGAGCCCTGCAGCGCCCCACATGGTAGCGTAAACTGCTCTGAGCAGGAGTCACCGACCTGAAAGTATTGATATCTGCTATTCAGGATTTGATCAGTTTTAGAGAAGTGTTCTTGACTCCTGCCTCTTGGATCCGTTTGATTAGTACATCATGGTTCACAGTGTCAATAGCCGCTGACCGATCAAACAGGATCAAGGCGGCCTTGGCTCCCGTGTCCAGTATTGCCCAGATCTTCTCTGCTGCCATAATCAAGGCAGTTTCTGTACCGTGCCCTTGTCGGAAAACTTACTGGGAGGGATACAGTAAGTCGGCCGAGGAGATAAAAGTCGTTAATTGGGAGTTGAGAATTTTTTCCAAAACTTTGGCTATGAAAGGAATCCTTACTATTATTCTGTAATTACTGTTGTTGCTGGGATCTAAATTAGGTTTTTTCAATAAAGGCAGAATTGACACTGTTTTCCAAGCATCTGGAAAGATGTCTGATGTTATGATTCTTTGTAGAGTGTGCTATGTTGATCGCCGATTATGTCCGGTGCCATGTGAAATATTATGGGTGGACAAGGGTCTTAGGGTGCTCCAGATTTTATAGATTTGAGCGGGAGTGACTGCCATGCCATTATCCCAGTCTGTGAGGCTTCAAAAATGGTAAGCACCTTGTCCTTAAAGTAGCCTGCAAGTTGGTTGCAGAATGCTGCACTAAAGATCTTTTTTTGTGGTTCTGGAAGTTTGACAAGTTTCTTCAGTGTTGTGAATAGTGCTTTGCTGGAGTTGCCTGCTTGTTGGATTTTATTTGAGAATTATTTGCTTTTCTTGTCCATAATCATCTTTTTATAAGTGCTGAATGATTGGGAATATGTTTCTATTTCGGCTATTGTGTAGTTACTTCTCCAGGGTTGCTCGGCTTTTCTACAGATCTGCTTCTATTTACGCAGGGCAACACAGGGTTCACATTTCTTTGTGCGCTTGCTGGTAACGCTTTTTTCCGTTGCCAGCAGGTCCACTGCGGATTTGACCCAGTTGGTGAAACTGCCTGTTGCTAGGTGTGCCTCAGGTTGTAGGTCAGGTTTGGAGGATGCTAGTGTGCATTGCATCTGTTGGGATCATATGTTCCTCCAATTACGTCTTTTGATTGTCTTATGGGGAGTTTGAGGGCTGGGAGTGTGATGTGTGGTGGTTAATGGCGAACAAGATGGCTCTGTGGTCTGACCATGGAACTGGCAGAACCTCTATTATTTTAAGGTGGGGGTTGGATGTGAATCGCCCATCCAGGGTGTGCCCAGCATCATGTGTGGGATGCATAACTTTCTGTTCCTACGAGGCGTTGGCCATCATCTCTATTAGCAATATTGTGTTATGGTCTTCTGAAATTTCGAGGTGATAGTTAGAATCACCTAATATACAGTAGTCCTCTGAGTCAGTGCTAGCTTTTTTTATTTGGCTGATGATTTCCTCAAATTTACTTTTGCTTTTTGTGCATGTATAGTGGTGTGCCATTAAAGGTGTAATTAGCACTTAAAGTGATTCAGAAAGAAAGCAGCTCACAGTCCGAGCTGCTTCCTGCTGGGGAGCCTTTGGCATCCAGAGAATTGTTATAATCCCTAGGCCTCCTCCCCATTTGATTTTCTGTCATTTTTTATAATAGAGAATTCTTGAGGTATAGCTAAAGCCAGGTCAAGATCTGAGGTGCTGTTTGCCAAGTTTCTGTGACGAACTCTGGGCCTGATTCACAGAATGAATTTAAGACTCAATCCTAAACTTACTACTATTTTGGTATTCACAGAATGCATTTACTACTTTTGGCATTCACAGAATGAACTTACTACTTTTGGTATTGACAGAAGTTAGGATTTTGTCTTAAGTCTGTCTTAAGTCTGTCTTAAGTCTGTCTTAAGTCTGTCTTAAGTCTGTCTTAAGTCTGTCTTAAGTCTGTCTTAAGTTTTTCTCAATTGTTTTTGTGAAAAGAAACTTAGTATTGCACTAAGGGCATGACTTGGGCTCTTTGGAAGGGTCAAGCTAGAGTCGCCAGCATACCTGAGTCAGACAAGAGAAAGATGGGAAGATCCCATTCTCTGTTCTCCTCGTTCATTTACACCAGGCCAGATCATAATGCAATTACTTTTTACTGTTTTTCTGTTCCATTTCCACCAAATCACTTCTGCTCAGCACACACACACCAACATTCCAAGCCATCAAAACATTCACTCAGCCGCACGTACTCTACCCTACACCAGCACACTAATGAAGGAAAGAGAAAACACAAGACACAAAGGTCCTGATTTGAGTATTAGTGTAGAGGGTACTCCATTGCAACAGTAAGGTCCTGATATTAAGGAACAGTGCAAACATTAAAATGTTCCCCCACCATCAGATAAGTCTCCCATGGCAAGGAAAGCATTACTATTTTTCTTTCAAAAAGAAAATGCCTTCCTGGGATTTTCTTTTTGGAAAGATAAAATACTGTTGCCACAGGGCTGCATCCTTCAGACCCCTGCTACAAACAGTAAAATGCATTGACAGAAACCGCTGTGATGGCAGTTCCTGCCAATGCCTCTATACCACACAGACAGTCATTTTCTCCATGGCGGAATGGCAGGGGGCCTGCTTAAATATAATTCAGGCCCATAGTGTCTAAACTGTCGTATATAACAAAGTGATTGATGAAATACTTGAATTAATCTTAGGTCCTGGTCATTACTCTGTGCCGCATCCCAGTCCATCGTTATTTTGTACACCATGCCACCTCAGTTTGGACAAAGACATATGCTAATCAGTCTTGATCCTGTCCAGACTGACCTGCAAAGCGGCAACAGAGCACTTGCCATAGGGCACTAGAGTAAAACACTGTGGTATCATGAAACAGGACATAGCTTGAACACCATAACAATAATGTTCATAAACAAAGTATTCCACAACCAGGTTAGTTCATTAACTGTGAATTTCAATACAAACAAAACACAACAGGCACAGAAGAGGGAGAGATCTGGGCTGCTGTCAAGCTTGTGGCTGTATTTAGACTGCCAGTTTCATTAAAATACGGGGATGGAGTCTCATGCCTAGGTGATACTCCCGGAAAAAGCTTACTTGAGAGCATTATTATTGTTGAAGGTAAATGTTTTAAAAGGGAGGTTGTCATAGATTCGCTGAAAACAGGAACCTTCAGATGCTGATATTTTGGGCCAGATAATTGGAGTTCCAGATGTAGAAATTAGTTCACTATGCAGATCAATTTATAAATGCTCCTAGCATTCATTGCAAGCTTGTTTATGGGGATCTGCACTTTTGTCATGTGATAGGACCATCTAGGTTCTGTAGCTTGAGTGCAGGCTTTTAGTGATGCAGGTGGATATTGGGTATTCCAACTGTAAAAAGTTGGTTTATTAGTTGAGGGGGTATGAGCCACGCCTAAATAATAAACGCAATCCTTGTCAGGATCAACCACAAGTCACTAAATAAACCTGTGCTCAACCCCCTGTTAGCTTGGTACAATTTAGGAGCAATGCATATAGTATTTATAAGGCACTTGAACAGTAAAAAAAAAGTGAAAACACAACACAAAAATAATCCCAAAGCAATTCAGAAAAAATAGAGGATATTTTTTAACCCCTTTGCCGCGGCCGCGATTTCACGGCAGTGACTCAGTGTGAACAGCACCACACCCTGCACCAGGTGTGCTGATTCTTTTAGTCACTTGAGTTGTGTTGAACTTGTCTCTTTTTGCAGGGTCTTCCCAGATCTTTTTTGCCTTCCTCCTGTATTTTTTTTTACCTGCTGCCTGTGGTTTTTGGGCACTTTATCACTGCTGATCAGTGCTAAAGTGCATGTGCTCTCTCTTGTAAACTTGGTAAGATTGGTCTACACCTGCTTGGCATATTTGATTTACCTGTTGTAGCACATCATGCTGCTTGTGATGATTTGTAACCCTGTGAGCTTGTTCCATGCTGTTAAATCAGTGTGAACAGCACCACAGCCTGCACCGGGTGTGCTGATTCTTTTAGCCACTTGAATGGATTTTCTACTTGAATGGCAGCATTTTCAGCGCTAGTGGTAGTGACCTGCTGCAACTGCTCACATTCAGAAATTGACCCGGGACTCTTCCTAGAGCTCACTTTTTTGCACTTGCGCTCACCAACTTAATGTTGGCTAGACATGTACGAGAAAAACTCCACCCCGTGGCAGTTCATGGAGTTTTTTCTGGAACTGCATAGTCCAGGAAGAGGCAGAGGATACCCTTCCAGTACAAAATACAATGCTTAGATTATCTTCAAAATTGTTCCTACTTTGTGGGCATAGTGCAGCACACACGCCAAGTCAGAAAAGAAATATGATAGTATAGTATAGGGCAGCACACATGCCAAGTCAGAAAATAAAGGAGAAATAAAAGCATTTCTCTGTGATAGCACCTGTTTGAAATGGGTGCTATTTTTTTATGCAAAACCCTGTCTACTTTTTTTTTGTAAATAGGGTTTTGCATCATAAAACTCAGATGGTTCCATGCCTGGTGCATGCCAGGTGCTTGCGCGTTCCTATGCAACCACCCGAGATTTATGACACAAACTCTATTTACAAAAAACACTTGCCAAGTAATGCAAAGCAGTGCTATGTCTTGTTTTGTATTACTTTGAAATGATTATTCAGTGTTCAACAAGTTTTGCGCTGGATAATAAATAGGGAAAAACGTAGTAAATATACCTATTACTGTCATGCAGATTAGGAAATACACATCTTCTCTATTAAGATATTACGATGTCGTAGAGGGTTAATTGGGTTAATTGGATAGGCAGGTGAAGCAACATCGATGTTGCATTGTGACCAACATCTCTAACTCCACATTGAAAGCTTTCTTTTGAAAAAGAAAATTAACGCGATGTTCAAAGATAATGATGCTGGATAAATAGTACTAGGTGGACAGAACAACATCTACTTAAAAGGATCAGGACATAAATAACTGACTCTCAACTGCCCCACACCTTAAGTACCCAAAACATCTACATACCTTGTTAATATTCCAACTTCTAACACAATGGCACCATTGAAGGCCATTAGATCCTCCCCTGAAGGGATGGTGGGTATAGAAGTGGTCCGACCCAATGGGATAAGAATAAAACGGACAGGAGTGAATCTCACCACCCTCACCGTTGCACTATATAATCTGCTTAGATGAATCTGCTTAATCTTCTTATATGTGATTAAATCCTTTGAAGCTATATATGCATCATTTAACAGTATGCTCTGTAAACAACAAGCATGTGTTAAGTTAAAACCAACATGTGGTTTGATCATGACTGCACATTAGCTCTTAATAATTTGAAAGATAAATTGCACATAGAACCCAGAGATAGCAATTAGTGTTGCAATGCAATAAAATATATAAATTACCATTAGCGAAAAGGATAAAAGAAATTCAGGTAGAGGTCTGGGCTATATTCGTACAAATAAGTAACACTAATGATGAAGCCTTGTGTATTGTCCTCCCTAGCCTGTGTACCCACCAATGACTACACCACACGTGGAGGTTAGTATAACACATCTTTATTCTTCTGCGTGTAACCGCAAACTAAACATTCTAAACCTGCTTTTCACTTTACAACACAGTTCAACGGAGTCCATCAGTGGCCATAAGGGTTCTGTTATTTACAAACTCACACTACATCTCCCCATTTGTTAAATAAAAAAATTAAATGTTTTTACAAATATATACATGTACAGTTCTTCAATTAGTCTTCGTGGCGTTTGGACTACACATCCTGACTGTGCCTTCGGAAACTGGGGACAGGCAGTAGAAATAAACTTCACTGCTGGGATTTGAGGAGTCAGGACCTGTTTGCAGTGTGCCTCCCTAGTTTGCCCCCATTTTGACTGCTAGGTGCTGATTTCCTGACTCTGACTGCGCCCGGAGTTCTGTAACCAGACCCAAGGCCTGTGCTGTGAATAAAAGTATACGGTAATTAGGTGTAATTACTGTTGGTACTGACAGCCTAGCTGTATGTCCCTAGTATGTAAGAGGGCATGTAGATTAAGAGGCCTTGTAGACTTCATGCCCTTCATAGTGCAGTACTGTGCTGCCTGCTGTCATGGACTTAAGACAGACCATGTCCCTATATAGAAATTTAAAATCATTTTTTGATGGGAACTGATTCCCTTCTGGGTCCTCCCAAAAGGGCCTTAGGCCCATTTCAAATAGAGTGCCCTTAATTTTTTTCAGCCAGTTGATTTTTGAGGACATATCAGCTTCTCTGATATGCTTGACTGCTTTGGCATAGGGTACTAACTCAGGGGTTGTCCATAGCCGTCTCCAATACGCTAATGGTCTAAATCCCGCGGCCTCCTCAATGGAAATGCTTCCCAAATCTAAAAATAGAGGCTTAAGGGGAGACGATTGGGGAAGGCCAGTCAAAGATCTCAAAAACTTATTTTGGGCTAGAACTAAGGGGGCTAGATTTTCAAAGCCCCATAGATCTGCACCATACATTATGCAAGCCCTGATTTTCCAGTGAGATATGGCTAATGCTGGACCTACCAATTTGGTGTAAGACAGCAGGTACTTTTTTAAAAGGTCCCCTCCTAGTTGATTGTGCCTAAGGGCTAGTAATCCTATCTGAGGCTTTGAATTCATCCTCTTACCCATCGTTACACCCAGGTACGTAAAGGTGTCTGTTTGCTCCAAAGGTGCGCTATTCATTTCTACTCTGCCTTTCACAATTTTATGTTTATGCAGCACCATGGACTTAGTCTTATCAACATTGACTACTAGTTTATGGTCATTGCAAAATAAAGTGAATCTATCGAGGGCTCGTTGCAGACGCGATTGTGTTTTAGATAAATTAAAGTGTCATCTGCAAACATTAAAAGTGGAACCCTCGTACCAGCAAGAGTAGGGGCATCGGTTGGGTACTCAGAGTAATATGAGATAACATTATTAATACACAAAGAAAAAAGGGTAGGGGCCAAAACAAAGCCCTGCCTTACCCCCTTAGTCACAGAAAACCCGGTCTGTTAACTCACCCTGTTGACCCCACCGAACCTGGGCATAATTAGACTCATGAAGTTTAATAATAAAATTTTAAATTTCAGGGGGCATCCCTACTTTCTTAAGTGTGTCCCACAACTCAAAGTGCGGCACCAAATCAAATGCTGATTTTAGATCTATAAATGCAGCAGAACACCACAGTACTCCAATAAATCATCATGAATCTAAAAACTTGATCGATGGTACTGACATGAGGGCGGAAACCTGCTTGAAAAGTGGATAGAATTTCTTGGTCATCTATCCACATATTTACCCTACTCAGCACAAGTCTTGCCACAATCTTTTGCATAGTGTCTATAAGACTTATGGGCCTATAATTGCTTGGACTGGCACGGTCCCCTTTTTTGTAAATAGGGATAATCTCTGCTTCTCGCCAAGATTCTGGCAGAGGAGCACCTCTTGCCAGACCATTAACCATGCAATGTATATAGTTAAGCCATTTTTCATATCAGATTTAAAAATATCTGCTGAAATGCAATGCGGACCCGCAGCCCTACCTGCTGCCATACCATCCTTTTTAGTGGAGGATCTGGGAGTGGAACAGAAGTTTTGTTTTTGTATTGGGGGCAGACCTCGTAGCAATGCGTGGAGGTGAACTACTTCGGTGAGTACTGCATTCGTCTGTACTGACACAGCAGGTTGGAGAATATTGTGAGTGTCCAAAACAACAGAGGTTTCCAATGGCCTATTAGGAGACTGACCAACATCACCAGCATTGTCTGAGGAATTCATATCTACAACCAAAGAACAGTCAGGAGTGCGAGCAGAAGCTAAAGCGCCCAAAGATGATCGTTTAGACAGCTGGGCATCGAGAGATAGATTGTGCTCAGTTATGGCTATCTCATGAGCAAGGTCCGAACTGGCTCTAATTAAAAATTGATCCAAAGTCCACACCACACTTCCTGAGGGCGGCCCATGGACAGCTTTCTTTAGAGTACTCATCAAACGTTAGACAAGGCCATTGGCCTATAACCAAAGAGGGTTGCACTTCTTATTCTTCACATGAAGATGATTGAGAAAGGTTCGGAATTCTCAACTGTTGAAAGGTGGGCATTTGTCAGACTAAGATCACAGTAACATCTCAGGTCTCGAAGATGCTATCTAGTCTCTCAATGACACATTCTTGAGCAATAGATTAGAGATCTTCAATCAATGGAAAACCGGAATATTTATCAACAATCATCATTAGGTGATGTCCATTGTCAAGAGGACTGGAGAAGTCCAGTGCAATTCTTTACCATGCGCGCAATTTCAATTCTGACATATTTAACAGGTGTGTTGAGTAGTTTTCAACACCAGGCAGTTGCATAATGACAGGACTTTAATTCTCTTTCAACTCTCTCATGAAGATGCAGAAAGCAGACTACCTCTCGGGGAGTTTGTTTGGTAGCAACAATTCTATGATGTCCTTCATGGGACACTTTAATTAACTGTTGTCGCACAATTCTAGAACCTCTCTGGATAATGCCTTCCTGAGTAATGGACAGTTTATCTTTGGCATTCCTTAACCTTTTATATTCACAGCCACTGGTAAGTGGTTGAGGGTGCTGGTACCAAGACTGATGTGAAATAATGACTTTCAGTTTCAGTACATCACTATCTTAACATTTGGCAGTGACAATTTATTCCAATGAAAGGCAGCTAGTGTACTTGATTTTACTATGAAATTTCTGAAAGCTTCAGTTGTTTTAGAATGGGTGCCAGGGAATTGTAGAGGCACATGTGAGAAGTTGTTGGCTGGATTCTCACTGGACAATGCACAATGGTGTAATTGTACTCTAATAATCTCAGACCGCAACGTTGAATGCGCTGAGTCATTTTTGCTTTGGATTCCCAAATATAGTCAATAATGCTTGATTATCAGTTACAAATGTGAAGGCTTCTCATACAAGAATATGTGGAAAGTTCACAAGCCCACACCACTGCTAAGCTTTTTTTCTTCTTAAGCTGTGAATAAGCACTTCAGTTTGGAACAAGCTTCAGCTTTTATAAGCCACAATATGTCTTGGAGCATTTGGGTGTCAGTTGTGCTGTGCGAGTACAGCGCCAAACCCAACAGGGCTAGTGTCAACAGAAACCTCAGTATGAAACTATAGATCAACAAATGCCATTCCATTAGCTTTCTCAAGAGCTTGTGTGATCTTCTGAAAGTTTTTTTGTCAAGTCTCTTAATGGCGTACTGACAGTGGCAAAGTCTTGTATGTATCTCAAGCAATATCTGGCCAAGCCACGGAATGATCTTAACATGGAAACATCTTTTGGTGGACTGACAGGTGGCAGTGCTTGTATTTCAGCCATGTCGAGTGTTATGCCCTATCAGAAATGAAATGGGCAGAGAAGTTTTACTTTGTTTTATGGAACTCACATTTGTAGGCCTTCAAAGTTACACAGGCCTCAACCAGCTACTGACTTTGCGTAAGAGCTTTGTCATGATCCATCTGTGTACATCCGATAACCAATAATTCAAAGCATTGAAGACAGGTTGTATGATATGTTAATGACATCTTGGAATAGATCTGGTGACACACGAAAGCCTTAATCTCTTGTAACGGAACAGACTAATATGTGTAGAAAAGATTGTAATGTAGCTACAATTCTCCTTGAGTTCCAGGTGATGATATCCTTTATTCATAATCAGCCGAGAGAAAAACTTCACATCATTCAAATGTGTTATCTTGTTGTTCCCTTTTAATTGTCTTGTTCGCTTGACGCATACTCACGCAGATGCGCACAGCTCCTTTACTGTCCATTTTTTGTATTACCACTATGGGAGAAACCATGCAGTTGGACAAGTGCTATGCTCAATGATATTGTTTTTGAGTAAAGATTCAAGTTCTGTAAGTGAAGGACAATTTGTTTTTGTGTTTGAGCAAAAGGATGGACGTCTACATTATTGTGTAATTGAACTTTCATACTTTCACTTTTTCCAACCCATGAAATAACAAAGGGAATTGACTTACTAGTTCATGATAAGCATTCATGTTATAGTTCACGGATATAAGTCCCATATCAGCAGCTGAGCTGAAGCTGAGTAAACAGGCACTTGACACTGAACCTTGAAGTGCATGAATAGATGCATGTACTTTTGTTTTTTTATGCTTCATCATTGCAACAAAGGAACCTAGACTTTTTTGTTGTGTCGAGGAAACCCTGTGGCGAAAGCTGGGGCAATGGAAACAGTTCATTATATTTTTCCTCAGCCATAACATTTATTGATGCACCACTGTCAACAATGAAAGGTATTAAACAACCATTAAATTTCAATGTGATCTTGGGACAATGTTTGAATGACTTTGGTGCTATGTCGTGGCGATTTCTCCTGTACCGGTGTTTTTTCTCATGGGTGGCCAGTCCAAAAAGTGCTGGCTTTTCTGACCTATACATCAACGTAACACAAACATCTTCTTCACTTTTACTTGATATTGTTACAAAAGAGCTGTTTGATGAATATTTAGATGGACTTTGTTTGGTGTTGATTTGCCTCAGCTCATGCTGTCGTTGAACCTTATGGGCGGGCATCAAATGTTGCTTCTGGAATATTGTGGTGGCCATTTTTTCTCTGCCTTGAGCAATGTCACAAAATGGTTCTCCTTTCATCAGCTCTTGAGATCTGCCTAATGGTGGGACATTTACCCTTGTGTGGAAACAAAAATCCACACCTAAAGCACAACTTCTTTTTCTGTGGAGAATTCACTCTGGATCTCTCGGCCTTGTGCATTGGCTCACATTCATGACTGACTCACTCTGAGTACCTCCAGCCTGTATGTCAGCAACTTGTCATTCAGCAAGCTCCTCAGCTCAGACAGCTATGAGAACATTCTCCAGACTAAGAGTATCTCTCAGCATTCATCATATGAACAGGCCCGGACTGGGAACTAAAAGCAGCCCTGGCAAATTTTGCCAGACCAGCCCCCATCTGGTGCGTAGCGAGCGATCCCGACTGCTACTAGGGGGGCTTGGGGGGTTCTCCCCCCAAGAAAATTTTGGAGAAAGACAGACCAAAATGGGGAATTTTACAGCACTTTTTTCATTACATATTCAATTGTATCAACTTTCAAAGCACAGTAAATAGTAGATGATGACCTTAAAGAGCACCAGGTTACCCACCTAGTCATATGTAACCATAGACATTCTTTCAGAGAGCACCAAAAATAGACACAAGTAGTGAATCAGAGAGAACAAAGTAAAAGTGAGATCAGCCCCCACATATTGTGTGGCGAGCAAGCGCAGTGAGCAACCACTACTAGGGGGAGTTTGAGGGGTTGTCAAAGCATTTTCAAACACATTTTTCATTACATATTAGATTGTATTAACGTTTACAGCATAGTAAATGATTGCCATATGGAGCACCAGGATACCCAGTCATAAATCACAGACATTCCTACAGAGAACACTAAAAAATGAAATGTCTAGCACGAAACATGAATTTAAATATAACCAATTTATTCTTCATATAAATTTGCATTAAGATATCTAAAAACGCACTTAACTTCGAACAATTGTGCAAAGGTTCAGAGTAAAAAGAGTACTAGACAATGTGCAAACATTAAAGGATTTTTATATCCTGAGTTTTGTTAACAGTGCTCAAATGAAGCATCTTATGTAAAGTGAGGCCAGAAACTGGAAAGTCACACATAAGCACCTAGGCACTGATCCAGGCCTGATCACACCAGGCCAGAAAGCACGGAAACGTCACACATAAGCACCCAGGCCAGTAAGCATTGAAATGTCACAAATGAGCCTCCAGGTCACTGAGGCCAGAAACTATGGAAACGTCACACATAAGCACCCAGGCTTCCAGAAGGCATGGACATGTCTGACATGTCGCCCTAGCCAGAAAGCATGAAAAATTCACACAAAGTCACCCAGGCCAGTGGCACTGAAACACTTTTCAGAATGTGGGTGCTGCCATCAATGTTCCCTGTACATCACTGAAGTCATTGAAGGATTGTGAAAAATTCAAGCATCACACAAAGAACAAGGATAGCAATTCAGCCTTGCCTATTCCGGGACATATAAAACGTAAAAGTATTTGCCAAACCATTTTATTACACTGCACTCTGCATACTGTATCCTGCGTTATGGAAAGGGCTTGCGCTAGTGGTGACATCCTGGTGACATATGTAGCAAACAGGAATATTTTTAGGTCTGGCAAAAGGTTCCTTTTGCCAGGTCAAAATGGCAGTTTTAAAACTGCACGGGCAGACTGCAATGACAGGCCCTGGCCTTGGCACATGTTTAAATAGGCCACTTACGTGGGTGGCACAATAAGTGTTGCAGGCACACTGGCAGCCTTTAATTTACAGTCCTTGAGTACATGTAGAACCACATTTCTAGGGACTTACAAGTACATTTAATTTTCCAATTCTGTGTAAGCCAATTTTCCCATGTTTAAAAGAGGGAACAGCTTATGCAAATAAAAGTATCAGAGTCCGTGACAGAGTGCAGAGCAGCATCTAGAGACAGCACGGGCCTTACAGTCACCAACGAGACGCGAGCCTCTGATGCTGCAAGAGCCAACAGGCTGCTCTTACTGTTAGTGACAACAGCGCAATGTTCAAAAATATTTTAATAATGCTTGAGTTGAAGGCGAGCCAGAGAATCGAGTATAAATACAGCACTCAGATCTGTCCCGTAGAGGGAGCCGACAAATGGGTGAGCCCACTTTAGAATGAGAGGAGGTTTGGACAAGTTTGCAAAGAATCCAAGATGACAGAGCACCTTGCATACCCGAGAAGTGACGTTCTACATGACCCTTTATGAATCATCCAGTCTTTCAGGCATGAATGGACAGAAATTACCAGCTTGTGGAGAAGTCCCATGAATGAGCTCAGAGACTTGGTGAAGACACAGGGCAGATTTACGGCTGAAGAATAGGACTCAAAATGAAAGTATAGCTCCGCCACACCTGCCAAAACACCTTAACCCAATGTGTGCATTGTTTGTTACCACATTATATATACAGAAAGTACCACAAAATGTACAGGTAGTGTAAAACAAAATATAGGAAGGACATTGTATTCAATTAGAAATCTTCTCATTTACTCAATTGTTTGTGGTGATTATAGTTATTCTCTAGCCGAGTTTCCTGGTTGTATGACTTACATTTTGAAGGCTCAACTCTTCCATTTATTCCATTGTAGGGGAGTAGCTAATGCCTTAAAGGGGTCCACAGATCACATCCACGATTATGAAGACAGTACCAGTGCATCCTGCTCCAAATGCTTCGCTTACTATGAAGAGCTTCTGGGGGTTTCCCGAACTGAATCCGCCTGACCTCCATGATAAGTTGTTCTGCAGCCTCCTACTCAGATCCCCGCTTAGCCCTCAGAATTGTGTCATGTGTCTGGGGCAGCCCTCAGGCCTCTAGCAGAATGTGGTCAGAAGAGACAAAGCTGTGGGCTTCATCTTGAAGACTATAGGGTTGCCTGAAGACCCTGCAACCCGAGGAAGAGCTCTACGGGACGAGCCTGTGGGAATTATTTCACCCCTAAGAGATAGCCTTGCTGTCAGATGCCTGAAACTAGTCCTCTGTAACCAGAAAACTCTCTCTCTCCTGGCTTAGAACTACATAATTCTGAGTCCCCTGAATAAAATCCCTAGGTGGACAACAATGAATTAAATAAATAGTTAAACTATTTCTATTTCAAATCTTGTGTGTGGGGTGACATTCTGGTTTGGCTTCTGTGTCTTTATAATCTGTATAGGTTCAAATGCCGGGGCCCCAAATGAGGTTGGTGGCAGAGGCCTAGGATTGTTTAACATGATCATGGCGACAGGTTTAATATGTTCTTCAGCAGGCTTTAAGTGGGATGAAAAAACTGGGGTGTGGTGGGGGTATCAAAGGGGCGTGGTCGATGTCATTGAGGCTGTAGCTTAAAATACCTAAGCTAAAAGCCTGCGCTTAGCAGAGTGTCCCAAGTAACATTATACCTACAACAAGCCAGCACTATTGGCTTTGTCAATGGATGTTAGTTGCATAAGATAAATAAGCGACAACTATGGCTTTGTAGTATATAATATTGAAAATGCTTCAGTTCTGAAATGAAGAGTCTGTGAAAGAACAATAACGAGGCTCTTGGAAGTTGCAATAAAGGCAGCGAAGGGTGGCACTGCTGCAGAGTTGAGATTCTTTTTCACCCTGAAGGTGAGGGCAAAAATGGAGAGCCCAATAGGGACCCGTCTCAGTGCATGCTTTTTAGAACTAAACCGGCAGGACCCGCCGCACTTAAAGCCCTGTTACACAAACATAAAAAGAAGAGGATACATTGTGTGAGTATTCTGATTTATGTACTGAAAGGCAATAATCTGAAGCATGCACGTCCTTTGCTTCATGGCTGATGCTCACGGGGCTCCAGCCAGATCAAGCAAGAAGTGTCCCCACCTGCTGAGCTATTCTCACTTCTATTTCGAGATAAGGAAATATACCTGCCTGAATGGGCAGTTTCTCCGCGCCTTGTGCTGGCATCACAGTAGCATGGGAGTCGGTGGTTCGAATCTCAAAAGTAAGTGCATCATCAAATAATTTACACTTCAGTGCGGAGACTGGTACCTCCGCAGCCAGAACCTGGTGCCTAGTGTAAGCGACTAGAACAGACTTCTTGGTAAGGGATGGACTGGTGGGGTGGTGAATTACGGTGGCCAGAGATAACCTCTAATCAGATGTTTAAGGTAACATTAATCACGGGGTGGCATCTTGAGGCCTTTCAGGGATTACAAAAAAGATGTAGAAGTACTTCTAAAGCATGAATATGTCTGGCAAAGCAATGAAGCAATAAAGGTCAGGAGCCCAAGGTACAGTTTAGATGGGTAACCAACAAGTAAGGTGGCAGTATTTAGTGAACAAGGGCTTCTTCGGGATCTTTTGAACCGCAGGATTTGAACAGTTTTTAGGTCAGTCTGGATGCTGCTCCAGACCCCAGCTATAGAGAGCAGTGTTCCAGTCTTTTGGCCCAGCGTCTCCTGGTCTCCATTTTGGCAATGTTTTGGCTTCCTGTGCGCACTTTCCACCTGAGATTGCCAAGTTCTCGTCTAGGTATGCAGGGATGTTGTTTCTGAAGTCCTTTTAAGTGACGCATGATGGTTTTAAACATGATGCAGCTCCACGGCCAGAGCCAGCATGGCTACTTCAGGGAGGGGTTGCCTATTTTCTACATGCCAATGAGGAGACCAGCAGAAGTAATTACGATTAGTTTCACATAGCTGCCAAGGTTTCAGATTGTTGTTTGTGACATTTTCACAATTTCACTTTAATTATAAGTGACGTTTCAACTTCTATGAGTGACACTTTCTTGCAAGCAAAAATCAAGCAATGAAGAGGAGGGAAACATAAACATATCAGACATAACACCCAATGGAGCATCGAGAAACTAAGAATATCTTGCAACTGTTGTAAAGCACCAGACATCAGGAGAGTGGGGCACACATTACAGCCAGGACACTGTATTAGACTGGACTATAGAAATGCTTGCTCAACCCTAATAAAAGTGATTACCAGCACTGCTGAGCGGTGTCTGCCCCAGTGGGCGCCCCGCTGCTTGCTGCCCAACCCCACAGCCCCAGATGACGGCAGCAGGCGGTGGCTGCCACAGAGCTACTACAGACACCAGGCTCTTTACTTCGTGACGCCGGATGCACTGAAAGTTGGACCAGCACCAGGTAGTCACTGCACGCTAGATCTATAATTATAGGCTGCACTGACTAGGGCTGCCTGAAGCTCCAGAGCTCTCTCCTAAGAGGAGTTATCTAAGGCCAGTTCCCTTGGAATCACTGTACGGCCCTAGATCTGCACACCATGTGATCATTGCCCAGACTGACCAGATAAGTTGCAGAGTCAGTGGAGTGGTATCAGACTAACACCATTGGCGCTGCGGGGCAAAAGCAGGGACCAATGTAAAAGTATTCAGAAAGCCACCACTGTAGACTTTGAAATTGTTTGTAACTGGAGAGCTGTTTCAGACACTGGCTTACGTCTGCCCCTGGGGATAGGAACACCTGTTATCTAGGCCACGAAGGCATTCGCTACAAGTGGCATCTCTCAGGCTGCTGCCACGGGTGGCAGAGTGGGCTAAAGAACGGTGATGGATTCAACCCAGATCGTCTGACTGGGTGTGAGTGTTTGATTGATTCAGATGCTCCGTCCATCACCACCCCCTTTTGTACCGCCACTGATGGCTATCATCACTCAGGCTGGAGGGTGCAATGGCGGAAGTACCGCTCGCCAGAAACTAATTGACCTACAATCCAACCATTCCGGAATTGCTAGAAATGTGACGTATGTGCGCCAGTACAATATATATCTACAACCAGTTACTAGGAAGAGAATCGAGGCTGCCGATCCTGCGCTTCAAGTTCACTGCAAAAGAAAAAATACTATTACCAAGTTCTTTGTTTTTTTCCATGTTGCATTTCTATTTTTGCAATATCTTGTTACCTCACGTTTTGTCTTTTTTATTTGACACTTTTACGCGTGGAAATAGCTTGTGTCATTACAAATAATGAATTTAATAATTTTTCCCTTCTTGTCCAATACATTTAGGTGGCAGGCCGTGGTTCCAGGCCAACCCCAGGCTCTGGTCCTATGACCCATACAGAGCCGCCCTGTCGCAGGAGCCTCATTGCCGATCACCATGAGTAGGCCGGGGCCTAATGCTTTGAATTGGTGCCCAGGCCTGGTCGCTAGTATCGCGCTCCTCCCCCCACCCCGCTTATCCCCCCGCCTGGCCATGAAACTGAAGCAGGGGACGGCCTGTCAGGAGAAATGTGCCATGCGCCGAGTTACCAAAGGTTACTGACGCATTTAATAAAAAAAACACATCAAGATGATTTTTTTGCTATTTTCCAATAATTTGTATTTATTTCATTACCTCTCGTCTTCCTCATGTCACACAAGCCTCATGTGTGGCTCCCCAGCAGTTGTTCCTGAAGAAATGGCGGGAGTCGGTCGACCCCGGTCCTCAGCCCCGGATGCGTGGACTCAGCCTGGCTCCGTCCCGCTCTCACCCTCCTGCACATCACCTGTCTAGCCGGACTTCATTTATGTTTTCCCATCATTGCGGCCAAAGGATTCCCTAATCGGATTACTTCCTGGCCGGGGTCCCATTGGGAGGGAGGGGTGAGGGGGGGTGAGCAGACACCAGACCAAATTGAGAGTGTGCAAAAGGCCGCTTTATTGAAACAGGTGCATATTTACAACAATACAAACCTGGCAAACCGCCTCACAAAACTAGTCCTCACTAAATAAGATGTTACCTTACAACCCCAAACGTCAGGCCCGCCCTTAACACGTCACAAACCCCGCCCCCACCCAGCACAACATAATTACAATTCAAACAATACCATAACCTGATAATCATTTAAATATCATCCCAACCCACCGCATAACATCACATTCCAAAAAATACCCACCAACAATTTACATTACCCAAAACTTTGTAACCACCCCACGAAACAACTATTTAAACTTTTCCAGCCATAGCCCAACTTTAGCAAAAACCCCAACAACCTTCATGTCCCTGCTGACCAATAACTCCCAATTTCCGCACGGCACCTGTTCCAAGCGACAAAGAACAAAATGTTTGTTACCCCATATTCACCTGTTCCAACAAAAAAGACCAAAAGTACCGAAGCATAAACTAAATAAATAAATAAAGAACTTAAAGAAATAAATAAAAGACCCTGGTAAAAGGAAAAAGAGCTAAACAAGAATAGGGAGGGAGGGGGGGAATTTTTTTTTGAATAATCTAAAGAGCTCCCGGCCACCAGGTCATTCAACCTAAAATGGTGGCCGGGAGGAGGAGCCCAGGGAATATATAACTGGGCTCCCTCAGTAGTAACCGAGGGAGCCCAAAACAAGCCCAAATGCAGCCCAAGGCTGGACTCTGATGACACCCCCCCCCACTAGCCCCTCCCAATCAGCCCGGGGGTGGGGACCTCCCTACGGTCGGCTGCCCCCCCCCAAGCCCCCCTTGGGAGGGAGGGGTGAGGGGGGGTGAGCAGACACCAGACCAAATTGAGAGTGTGCAAAAGGCCGCTTTATTGAAACAGGTGCATATTTACAACAATACAAACCTGGCAAACCGCCTCACAAAACTAGTCCTCACTAAATAAGATGTTACCTTACAACCCCAAACGTCAGGCCCGCCCTTAACACGTCACAAACCCCGCCCCCACCCAGCACAACATAATTACAATTCAAACAATACCATAACCTGATAATCATTTAAATATCATCCCAACCCACCGCATAACATCACATTCCAAAAAATACCCACCAACAATTTACATTACCCAAAACTTTGTAACCACCCCACGAAACAACTATTTAAACTTTTCCAGCCATAGCCCAACTTTAGAAAAAACCCCAACAACCTTCATGTCCCTGCTGACCAATAACTCCCAATTTCCGCCACCCAGAAAAGAGGGGGAAGGAATTACCCTCCTCTCTTTCTGCCCCCCAAAACTAACCAACCCAGGAACCAGAACTCCTCAACCCAAAAAATTTTGAATCTGCAAGCACCTGGAGAGTACCTCTCGCAATTCCAGTAAGTATAAATCCATCCCTATACGAGACAAATGAACACCATCGCTGCGAAAAAACTCCATATTGTCATAACGGATGTCCTTATGGGACACCCGCCCAAAACCCAGATCTCTACAAAAACGGGAAACCTCCAAATTCAACTTCCTGCGCGCCTTATCAACCGCCCTAGGCTTGATCGCACCCCTCCAGGTTCTTCTAGGGACCAACTCTGTCCATAAGACATGGCAGCCCGCCCATTGTTGACGAATAAGGGAAAGATCTTTCTTCATGGTTCTCAATAAAACCACCCCTTTCACCCCACAAAGGTCATTCTCACCAAGGTGCAAGAGCAGTACATCAGGACAAATACCTCCCACCAACCAAGAATTCAAGGCCGGAATAAGCTCCCTCCAGATCATACCTCCCTTCCCCTTCCATACAACATTAAACAAACGAGAATTAAAACCAAGCGTGGGACCAAAATAGCTTCTTATAGCTTGATCTTCCGCACGCCTAATGAAGGAATGTCCCACTATCCAGATCGTCATGACAGAAGAACGGGGGCCGGCCACCGAACCTGAAAGAGAAAAGCAGCATCAAACTCAAGACAAATTATCATCCGCAGGCGCCGAAACAGGATCAGTACGCACATAGCGCCTAAAACAGTTGGAAGACCAACGCCCTAGAGACATAATGTCCTGCTGCGACCAACCCCTGTTATGAGCTTCTGTTGCTGCCCCAATCCTGAAAGAATGTGTACCATACTGTGTCTCATCCAGGCCCATGAAGCGCAGCGCTTTACGCAGAACCATGCGCAGCTGATACTCAGTCACCCTGGAACCATCCATATGTCGAAAAACAGGGCCCTCAAAGGCGGCCCCCGAACAGTCCCTCAAACGCCTGGCCCACCTCAAAGGACATGTCTCAGGAGGGGAAGAAGCTTCCAGCCAAATGCCCCTCCCCTTGCTGTGTTGATCAGTTTTTGCCCGAGCCAACCAGACGTGCAACCCTGATTCCAAAAATCGAACATTCCCCCATCCCACCCCAAAAGCAACTTTCGACCCTAGTAACTCCGAAACCCTGAAAGCACCGAAAAACATCCAAACCATAAGAGTGGAAAACAGGCAAACCTCAAACTCATTCAAACAAACTGAGGGCAAAACCTGCAAAACTCGGGCCAATGTCTGCCAAGACAAAGGTTGGCGAACCATGTGTTCCCTACCCCTCTCTCTAGCCCAACCTTCAAGCATACGCTTACCCACCTCCCCCGCTGAAGGAGAATAGCCCCACAGTAATTTGCCCATGAAAGCAATACCAGCCAATTTTCCAGTAATCGTCACACGTGTCAAACCCCTGTCCATCAAGTGAAGAATGAACTGTACCACATCTTCAGATCGTCTCCAGCCCGGAGCGCGCCAGCCGGCCCCAGATTCCAAAAACTCTTTCCAGGCCAATTCATACGCTGCCCTAGTGGAAACTGCAAGCGAACCTACCACCAACTGCAAAACCCTGTCTCGCCTACAGTCCACAGATGTTCCGGCATGCGGGTCGGCGTCCTGTCCGCCTCCGAGGCTAGCCCATGGAATCTCTCCCACTGTGAACGAGACAAAGCATCCGCAATGTCATTGTCCACCCCAGGAATGTGTAAGGCCTTAAAACTGATGTCATACGTCAAGCACCCCAACACAAAGACTCGCAAGAGCTTCAAGATGTGAGCATCCTTGGCCGACTGCCGATTGATAATTTCCACCACAGCCTTATTATCAATTCGAAACAGCACTTTTTTGTGAGCTAGCTCCTCCCCCCACAAAGTCAATGCCACCACTACAGGGAAAAGCTCAAGGAAGGCAATACTCCTACCACCATTCTTCCACGCAGCAGGCCACTGTTCAGCGCACCATCTGCCCTGCCAGTAAAGACCGAAACCATCACTGCCTGCCGCATCTGAAAAAATTTGAACGTCCCAGATCCAATTCTCTTCTCTGTATAGAGGAATGCCATTGAAAGAGTGTAAAAAGGCTACCCACATCCGCAGATCCTCCTTAACACCTGCTGACAGGCGAACGTGATGGTGAGGTAAAAACTGACCAGACAGAGCTCTACCCAAACGCCTGCAAAAAGTTCTACCCGCCCTGACCACCCTACAAGCAAAGTTAAGATGGCCCAGCAGCACCTGAACTTCCTTCACTGTCACCTTCGCTTTGTTCAACATAACGTGTAAGAGGTCCAACATTTTTTCTTTTTTATCCACTGGTAAACGTGCCTCCATAACAGTAGAATCAATCTCGATCCCCAAAAAAGACATGGTCGCGCAGGGGCCCATTGTCTTTTCCGGTGCCAATGGCACACCTAAAAATTCCATCAGAGTTTGGAATGTCCGCAAAGCATTCTGGCATGCTGAGGAATTGGGAGCGCCAACAAAAAAGAAATCATCCAGGTAGTGAGTCACAAGCTGATGTCCTGATGTGTAGGTGAAAAACCATTGGAGAAATGTGCTAAAGGTCTCAAATAACGCACAGGATATGGAACAACCCATTGGTAGAGCCTTATCCACATACCACTTCCCCTGGAATTGAATCCCCAAAAGATCCCAATCCCCAGGATGTACAGGCAATAAACGGAATGCCGATTTGATGTCACATTTTGCCATCGCCGCACCAGGGCCGGCAGACACAACCAGGGCCATGGCCACATCCACTGAAGAATAAGACACTGAAGCAGCCTCACCATCAATGAAATCGTTAACTGATGAGCCCTCCGGCCATGACAAATGTTGAATCAAACGAAATTGCCCAGGCTCTTTCTTAGGCACCACACCAATAGGGGAGACAATAAGATTTTCCAAGGGCCAATCACCAAAAGGACCCGCCATCCTCCCCTCCCGCACTTCCTTGTCCAATTTGTCTTGCACCACCTCTGGATGTTCATTGGCCGACAATAGATTCTTTGACCACCGCCGCAACCGCGGCCCTGTGTAACCAAGACGAAAACCTTCTTGAAAACCATCCAACAATAACTTAGCAGCCTCGACATTCCCGTAGCCCCTCAGAGCCACAGCCAAGTGAAAAGGATTAACTGGCGTATGAGCCTTTGGGCCCAGTTCCAGAAGTGTTCTTCCCCCCCCCTGTAAGGTTGAGGCTGCTGTGCAGGGGCAGGGGCATTGGTTGTCTGTTGTGACCACTGTCTTCCCCCTGTAACCCGAGGCCCCCAACACTTGGACAGTGGGTGCGGTTTACCACATTGGGAGCATTCGTGTCGAAATTTACAATACTCTCTTGGGCAATATCCTCTGTTAAAATCCCAACACGTCCCATTGGCAGATTGGACTGACGCAGCTGCACCCACCCCTCCCCGAGTGGGCCTACCCTGAAAGGGCCGCGAAGGTAATGGATACCCACTAGCTGTGAAAATTGTCTTACCACCTGCCGAGGCTCCCATAGTGTGTTGCCACAAGTCATTATCCAACTCCCCCCATTTCGCTTCAGGATCCCAAGCCATCCGAGCCCGGAATTCCTCATCATACTGTGACCAGGCATAACCACTGCCAGTAATCTGCGCTTTCCTGATCACATCCATATACTTGAAAAGCGCCACACAGCGCTCAGGGAATTTCTCACAATACACACTAGCGTATATAAGAAATGCCGCTGTCCAGTTTTCTATGGTCAAAGGAACCTTTGGGCGCTTGGCCAACTCATACTCTTCCTCCTTAGACCCCTCCTTAGACCTAACCTCCCTATGTAAAAGCTTCAATAATTCAACATACTCCCCTTTCCAAATCCTTTCCTTAGTAGACAGCATTAAATGAGCGCCCAAAGGTTTTGTGACGCCCATGTAAGGCAATTTCTTTATTTTAAGCTCCTTGCTGTGTGGGGGGTCCTTACCTACCTCCATGGGCTCCGTAACAGTCCCGGAATCCACCTTAGAACCCACCCCCCCGTCACTCGTACCCACTCCTTGATCCTTAACATAACGACCCTTGTGGAGCTTAAGATCCACACCCTCTGAAGGAGGATCCCCCCCCGTTCCAACAGAAACCATCAATGGCTTGTCCCGCGGCCCAGCAAGCTCACCTGGATTCAATAAAGGCAGTTGGGCCGGCCTCTCTCTCCATGCCATCTGTTCAACATCAACGCCTGACCGAGGAACCCTCACCACGGGGCCGCTCTCTCGAATTGGTCTGGAAACTGTAGCTCTCGGACGCACCACCACCGGTGCCTGTAAAACATCATCAGAAGCGTGAAAAAGCCCCCCCCTTGCACCCTCAGCACGTATCTCGCCCTCCTCAGGGCTCTCCTCATCATAATCTAAAACCAAAGATTCCTCCAACCGAGGAGGATCCAACACCTTAGCCGGACTTCTGAAACCAACCCGGGCCTTACCAGCCCGTACTGACATTGTAGGCGGGGGAGCCGACTGGACCCGTCTGTACTCCCCCAAACGTTGACCAGATTTGTACAGCTTAACCAACGATGAATCCCTTTGTTGATGAGAAGAAACATGTGGGGCCAGCGAGGACGCGCCGGTCCTGCTTCTGCCAACCCCGCCGATATCCAGAGGACCTAGCAATGGGGCCAGCGAGGACGCGCCGGGTCCGCTTTTGCCGACCCCGCCGATACCTGTAGAAAGAGAAGTTGGGGCCAGCGAGGACGCGCCTGACCTGCTTCTGCTGACCGCGCCGAGATCATGAAAGGAAGACGTTGGGGCCAACGAGGTCGCACCTGACCTGCTTACGTTGACCGCGCCGGGGTCCCTCGCCGGTACGGGGTATGCCGCGCCAGGCTCCACCCTCCCTTCTCCTCGGTGCAACTGGGCCGCACTCCACCCTACCAAGTCTGCCTCTCCACGACGCTCTCTGACCTGCAAAGAAAAAGGCTGAACTGATGTGCCGGGACCCCTACTACCAGAACGGCCAAAACTATCAACACCACTAGCCATACACAAACTAGAATCCTTAAACTGCACTGGACCAGCCTCCTGAGGAACCGACCCTGTAGATCGAACCGACAACCCCCGCCGAGGAGGGGAAGGCTCCACGTCCTCACCACCACTACTCCAGTTCAACAACTCCTGAACCATCTTAGACGCAGGTCCCGATGCCAGTCCACTCTGCCCTGTCTGCTGGATATCAGAGCGGGGCTGCTCCCTCATCCCAAGCGATCTGCCCCCAACAGGCAAACCAGGAAAACTCAAAGTGCCCCAAAACCACTCAGCATATCAGTCCCTTGGATGGGTGTAGATCTGCCCGCATCACGGACCCCTTCTGCCCATGAGGGAAAAACATCTAGACCCTCCCAAGATCTAGCACCCACTTGCCTATCACCACCTTCATGCAAAGGAAAACTAACAGCACCACCCACAGAAGGCGCCATGAACCCCCCACCAGACCCAGAAACATCTTGTGGATCACACAACAGAACACGACCAGACTGCAGGCCCAGCAAGCCTGCCCCAGCCCTCCTCTCCACCTGCGCCCACTCCCCCTCCCCCACAGAACCACTGTGTACAGAAAGCACCTCCCCCCGGGATGAGGCAGGGGGGGAAAACAACAAGGGGCTATATGGGACAAAAGCAGACTGTACTGTACCACAGGCAACATCACTGGCCTGTAAAACCTCCCCAGAAACACGGGCCGGCGTCGAAAAAATAACACCACCAGCCCCTGCGCATGCCATGCGAGTGACAACCTGTTCAGTCCTCCGAGCCCCCAGCTCCGATAAATCAATAACTTGTCCATCCGGCCCAACAGCCGGCAACACACCCACACCGCCAGCGCGAGGCTCGAGGATTCCAGCACGCGCATGCGCGCCAACCGCCGTCTCCTCACTCAACCGCTCTACGTCATGGGACACGGAGGCAGAAGCCGAGCGCTTCCTGCCTCCGCGCTTACCGCCCCGCTTGCCTCTAAGAGCGGGAACTGAAAGCGACCTCACCGGCAGCCCCACGGACACCAGGGGAAAAGACGCCTCACCCTCCCCCAGCCCCGCCTCGCGCGACGTAACAGTTTCCCCTTCCGCATGCGCCACAACACCAGGGGCCGCCCTCCTAGAGCGCGGGCGGCCCCTCTCACTTACCGCCTCCCTCCGTGACTTCTTCGGCGAACCACACGCCGCGACCACCGCCGCAACACGCGCCGAAGCCTGTCGCCGAGGACGCGCCGCTCCAGGCACGTCACCTAAAACTAAGTCCAGGCGTCCAGCCTCACTGAGAAGGCGGATCGCCTCAAGCACACGATAGTCCTCTCCAGACATATCTAAAATAAAGCACCACAACTTTCAAATTTTTTTTGAATAATCTAAAGAGCTCCCGGCCACCAGGTCATTCAACCTAAAATGGTGGCCGGGAGGAGGAGCCCAGGGAATATATAACTGGGCTCCCTCAGTAGTAACCGAGGGAGCCCAAAACAAGCCCAAATGCAGCCCAAGGCTGGACTCTGATGACACCCCCCCCACTAGCCCCTCCCAATCAGCCCGGGGGTGGGGACCTCCCTACGGTCGGCTGCCCCCCCCCCAAGCCCTCCTTCCTCGCAGAGGGCGTGGCTGTGCTTGGGCCCTTCATCGCTTCCTCGCATTGCTGTGATTGTGGCTTTTGGAGAGCCTCAAAGTGCTCAGAGACACACCTTAATTTGAACGGACGAACCACTCAGCTCAACCGACGTTTTATTATGAGCAGAGACAAGCTCTGCTGTCTGTGGGCGGAGGGTGGCACCCAGGTCAGTGCACCTGCTTTCGGCACAGGTGCCCTCGCCACAGAGGTGCCCTCCCCAGCAGCGGTAGAGCAATGAAAATTCCCCCGGGCCTATTCCTGATGAATGCCATGCCACTAGACAATCTTCGTATCACTCACCTTCGGCAGCGGGCGCCGGGCGGCAGACACGGGGGCAGGTTCCGCTCCATGCCAGCCTGTCTGTATTGCACAGCGTGACCCCCAATGCGCTTGCGCTCAGTGCGTTGTCTCCAGACTCCGCCCTAAGGGTGATTAAACGTACCGCGGCGCGCAGACGTTACTGCGCGCCGCGCATCACGGTGCACCCACCCACCCCAGGTCAGAGGTCACAGTCACAGGTGCATTTTTAATAAATAAATAAAATCCGGTGAGTCACGTCGGACACGGTCCCAGACAGTGCGTGCAGCTGCATGTTGTTTGCTCAGTCACTTCTCAGGGTCCAAACCGGCCCCAGGAACAAAACCGGCCCCCTGTCACCAAACTGGCCCCCACCCCGTCCAGCCTACCGGGGGATTGCCCGGTGCCCGGAATTGCCAGTCCGGCCCTGCATATGAAAGAATCTGACAAGCATCTGTCAGTCACTCATAGGCGTACAGCTTCCTCCTCAATAAATTCATTGAACCTAGTGTTTGATGAGTGTATCCAGTCTCACAACCAATTTGTCAATGGTCTCACTGACTTTTTGTTATTCTTGACCGAATATGTTCCTTTCATAATCTAAATTTGGCATTGGATTGAACTTGAGATTCAAGACTGCTTTGATTTTACTGTATGTAATTGTGTCTGTTCATGCCATTTTCTTTTTGACTTCCTTTAGACCTTCACCAGAGAGGTTCTTAAGGTACTTTTTGCTATCTACTATCGCATCAATGAAATCATCAAATGTCTCTATCCGGGCAGTCCATCTATTGGCATTATTCAACTGTTTAGGCGTATCAATTAGCGGTGGTGGTTGCAAGAATGAAGCAGCATTATACCATTGATTAGATTGGCCGACACTAGGGGTGGAGATTCTTCTGACACCGTCCGTCTGCAGTCCGCCAAGACCTGCTTCATCCAAACTATCGCCAGGGCCCTGTTCTGTGCGGGCTTCAGGGTCATCTTGGACAGCCAATGGAACCTTGACCTCTCTCTTGGTCTCCATGTGAGCCCTTTATTTTTAAGACATCTGATTTGTTCTGAGCCCCTAACTAACTGCTTTGGTGGTAGGCTACTTTAGGTATGGATAGCTCTGCAGGAAAAACCCTTTGTGCTTTCTCTACGGTTGCTACCCCAGCGCAGTGGCACTTTGGCTCTCCTGATTCAGCACTGGTAAACAGATGACCGTTTCTTGTATCACTTTGCTTTTAAGCATCTCTTCATTCTGACTGACACCTGGTAGATCTCTGCCTTGCAGCACTTCTGTTCGCATTGTTGTCTTGCGCTTTGCTGCTTTGTCAAACCTGGTGGCATCTGCCTATAGTGTTATTGTTCCGTATGAATGAGTTGCATAGTAGCTCAGCACCTCTCGGTGCGGCCTTGCCAGCAGGTTCTCAGCCGAAAATATGTAGACTTTTCAGTGATGCTTTCATTATCGTCAAACACTTTACATGGAAGTGGGACTGTGCTTTGACTCCATGTTTGCCAAAGTATAATCGTCACTTTGACAGAGTCACGTGTGGCACATACAAGTAATTTGCTGGACCACGGAAAATTATCTGGGAGATCACTGTCAATCATCAGGTTACGTATCTCCTATCTTGTCTCCAGTTGTAGTGTCCTTCCCATCCTGGGTACTCGCCAATGACCACGCCACACATGGAGCTTAGTATGACATGTCTTTATAATTTTGTGCATGTAACCGCTAATTCAACATTCTAAACCTGCATTTCACGACACTATGCTCTAAAGCTTAAGTCACAGTTTGACGGAGTCCATCAGGAACCATAAAAGTTTCATCATTATAAATCACACAACATTACACTTTGTTCTTAAAAACTTTAAATATGCCTTTTATTAAGGAAAATAGTTGATGATTGGATTAATCACTTTGAGCTAATATTTAACTCTTTCAGAAAGCCTTTGAATAATGAGAATGAGCCCAAAGCCTATATATTGCCAAATTCTGATTCAGTAATGTTCCCTCGCCAGCAAGTCACAACTGCCCTGTCAAGAAGTAGCAAGGGGAAGGCCCTGTTGAGAAGTAGATGGGGGAAGTCCCAAGATGGCCTGCCAGTGGGCATGTTTATACACTTAGTAGATAAAGTGGTGTCAATTTTGCCAGTCGTGTTAAATGTGGCAGGGAACTTTCCACTAGACAGAATCAATATTTGTGCTGATATTTTAAAAGGGCATAGGAGTCACCCCAAATATTAATGACCCACATCTCTCCTCGACTCATCTGTAATGCTGTTCGGATTGCTCCAATCTCACTGCAGGAAGGGGCCAGGAAGGGGTATGGGTGCACTGAAGCAGTGCATCAACCTTCATTTGTTTGTCAGCAACTATCCTACGGTGAAGGTGGGTTATCTATACCTCTGATTCATGGATTTGAGTATCACTGTTGATCTTGTTAATTATTTCAAATAATGGGAAAGTATGAAAGTTCTTGGCAATCTGGTAGAGATACTCTCAAATTTCTGGCATGGAACAGGGAATACACCAAGCCTTTTAATGCAAGGACAGGGGTAAGGCAAATATGTGTGCTGCCCCTTCCTCTTCTCACTTTATATTAATGACATCGATAAAATGTTGCAGGCCAGAAGTTCTGAGTCACATGGAATCGGACCCCATGATCTTTACCCTCTACTCTATGCAGCTCTGGACCGCAAACAGCCTACAACATTTAGTTGATCTATTTAGTGCCCAAATGGAAGATAGGGATATGACCATCAATAAAATAAATATCTTTTACTATGATTCGCTGGTAAGGGGAGCACAAAACCTGTCCAATTACTATAAATGGAGTATAAATTAAGAGAGTGGCCACTTTCTCTTATCTGGGATTACATTTGACGCTGGAGGTAATTGGAGGCATATGACAAATGTCAGACATTTATAGTTTATTATATTTAAGTAATCTGTATTTAGATTTGCCACAAAGCTAGGGAATAAGCCTATTAAGGAAAAATCGTCTATTTACAAGAGTATATCTGTCTCTGTCATTATATATGGTTGAGTACATAGGGTGTTTCAGATATAACTATTCTTCAAAGGCAAGAGAACATGTTTTTAAGAAGTGTATCAGCTCTACCACAATGGATTTCAACATTTATTGTCCATAAGGAACTGAGAATTCCATATTTGAATCCTGTTCTTCCATGACATGCGATCTGGTCCAAGTGTGGGATCTCGCTCACTAGGGATTTTATAAAGTATTGTCTTGACCTTGAGCATCTTTTGAATACCCCTTGGTTGGTCATCCTTTATTTAAAATCCAGAGTCTATAGTGACACTACAGAAAAAGGAAATAAAATGTCTGATTTTGGATCTTAAGCGGGGGGTACCTTTGGAAACCCAGAAACCAACGCTATACATCATGTTGGTGGTATGCCACAGTATAACATATATATATATATATATATATATATATATATATATATATATTTGTAAGTCACACGTTCAACCGGAAGGGTATTTTGATGCGGAATAACAGATGTTTATTGTAACTCACATCAATGGTACTCATTTTATCGACCACAGAAAGATGAAAAGCTGAGAGTACACACCAGGATTTGAACAGGTGACTATGAGGTCGAACACATGCCCCTCAGTGGACACATTAGCCCACTAAGCCACCAGACTCCGCCGCATCTGTCTTTCATAACCACTACGAGCCATCACGACATATTGACACGCATTACGATAGATATAGTAAATTATATGGTAGCATTCCCAAAAAAAGGGGAAAAGGGATAAAGAAGAGCTACATTGGCTAAGTGATGGGAGGACAAAGCAGTCTATATTCAATCAAACATTTTTTTAAACTTTTATTGATCAATATATAATTTTAGTGGTCATAATCAGGTGTGAGATTTGCATATGTTATACATTTTAATGATTGTGTGCTTTTATTGTTTGTATTTATGAACAGAATAATGTTGATTGAAAGAAAGGCTAAAGGAGAATCTGTGGATAGATCCTTCCTTCATGTAATACAGTATATTGAGAGAAATAATGGGGTATATTACCAACAACTAGCGATAGTTTTTGTCTCTAACTTGTTTAGAGACGAAAATTATCGCCGCAAACCGGCGATTTTTATCGCAGATAAACCTTGCTATTAGCAAGGTTTATCGCAAATGCGATAAAAAACGGCCGCAATGCATGAATATCGCTGAAAAGTCAGCGATATTCATGCATTATCGAGCAAATGCTCTTAGCCATGTTATCCACCTCCCATTGGATAACATGGCTAAGAACTGCTCAGGGCAGGTGTTAGCTTTTGGAGATATTCGCGCTTAGCGCGAATATCTCCAAAAGTTGGTAATAGGAGATAGCGATGTTAGCGACTGTTTCCAGTCGCTAACATCTTGGCACGCCCACTTTGCATGTCATTAGTGATAAATATCACTGACATGCAAAGTGGGGCCCATGATGGTCGCTATCTCCTATTAGCTGTCGCTAACTGGTGTTAGCGACAGCTTGGTAATAGGGAGATAATTTTATCTCCGCTTTCTTGGCTTTTAAAGCCAAAAAAGCGGAGATAAAACCCCTTGATAATATACCCCAATGTTCTTGCCTCAACTGCCCAATTCATCAAGCATTCTTGTATTCAGGACTGGTTTGAAAACAATCTCTTTAAACAAGACAATAGGGATTTATATCATACACGAAGGCCCCTATATAATCTGATTTTACTTTTCCAGGTCTCACACTAGCATGTGTTTTGTGCTGCTTGGTGTGATTGAATCCACATCAGCTGTAGATCTTTAGGAGATGATGCAATATTCATTGCAGCTGATGGATAAATGTGCAGAATGACACTGGCATTGTTTACGTTGAATCTTGCTCTCACCTACTAAGGTCAATGTGGTGCCTACATGTGATTCAAGAGCAAGGGAAAAACACGAAGGCCAGAATATGATTTAATGCTTGATGGGAGTCGATTGAAAATCTTACAATTCATGCATTTGTCAGTGTCTCAAATCATATCATATGATGACAAAAAGCAGATGCTAGAGGAATTACTAAAATGCCTTATTCATTCCCTTCGATGGGACCTGTACAAATAAATGCAATGATGTATTCTTTACCTGGAGCTCGTATGTTGCTTTGTGCAGCATTCAAGTCTAGAATTCAGTCACATATCTACTTAATTCTTTTTTTCCTTTTGGGAGCTTGAGCCTTCATGTACCTCAGGTGTATCATGCCCTGTGGGTCACATGAGACAATGTATAATCTTTTACTGGTCTGAGGAACAAGGGGGCATATTATCAAGGGGGTTTATCTCCGCTTTTTTGGCTTTAAAAGCCAAGAAAGCGGAGATAAAATTATCTCCCTATTACCAAGCTGTCGCTAACACCAGTTAGTGACAGCTAATAGGAGATAGCGACCATCTTGGGCCCCGCTTTGCATGTCAGTGATATTTATCACTAATGACATGCAAAGTGGGCGTGCCAAGATGTTAGCGACTGGAAACAGTCGCTAACATCGCTATCTCCACCTGCCCTGAGCAGTTCTTCACCATGTTATCCAATGGGAGGTGGATAACATGGCTAAGAGCATTTGCTCGATAATGCATGAATATCACTGACTTTTCAGCGATATTCATGCATTGCGGCCGTTTTTTATCGCATTTGCGATAAACCTTGCTAATAGCAAGGTTTATCTGCGATAAAAATCGCCGATGTGCGGCGATAATTTTTGTCTCTAAACAAGTTAGAGACAAAAAGTATCGCTAGTTGTTGGTAATATGCCCCAAAGTCCTTCCTTTATTTACAGGTATGTTTATTTTTATGACATTGGGTATCATTTGTGCTGTATTCTGTGTTGGATTGTCAACAATAGGGAAAGCATCCTTGTAGTGTTTTTTTCTTATTTGTGAATCTTTTCTTAGGTACTATAACAAGTAAGAATTGCCATTGAAAGAGCTCGCAATATATTGCAAATATGATCTCATGGCTCATGATTGCACTTAAAATCATAGAAATGAAAACATTGCTTTTAGAACAAAGTCCCAGCTTGAGCATATAAATGATAGGAAATTCAGCTGAAACATATAGAAAAGAAGAAATTAAGAAGAAAGAAAGAATTACTCATACTTGAAATCATCAGTCTTTACGAGGTTATGATACAGTGATAGTGTTGTACAGTAACTGATCTGTACATCTTCCACCACGAAATTTCTCCATGTGCAGGACACTGGTACCAGGTTGTTTCCAAACGTTATTAATGATGTTCAAAGTCATTCCCTCAAATATGGATCCTGGGTCTTATCAAGGAGATGTACTTCATCATTAATTTAGCAAATTAGACTTTCATATATCGTGCTGTCGATAGAGTCAGATCTAAATCACTTGTTGATAAACAAGACCATAGACAACCCCAGTATGCTTTCAGTATTAGGTAGAGCTAAAGAAAATGGTAATTTCTCCCACTTAGTGACTACGTCTCCAGAACTGTGAGAGAGGGGACAATTTGACCGTTTGAAGCTAACATGAAGATTGTATGTTTTGAATATTTTTTTAAGTAGCAATATTTTAAGTGGGCCTCCCTCAGACTCAAGATGTGGCCTCAAAGCAGTTCAGGTTATTCATCCTCCTTATATGTCTTTTGTGTCCTTGTTTGCCATCTACACCACAGCAGCTTCCTGGTGGATTAGAGTCTCTTATAGTCCTGATACAAATTTCGTATAGCTTCCCCAGTTCACAAAATAAGGGTGCCAGGTGGAGCCCAACAGGTTGGCCATGCTCTTACCTAATTAACTCAGAAGGTAAAGTTGAATATGTTGTTAATATCACGATGCACCAAAGGCAAATTCTTCCCACAATTTTATGAAGGTTTTAAAGGAAACTTCTGATACTAAATGCTTGATGGGATCAATAAACTTTTATCACCATATAATCCAGTCAAGCAGTTGTCCTCCAATATGCAAGTCATCATTATGCCACAGGGTAACTTGCATGTGTTTAAAGTGATTTTGTTTAATGATCCTATAGACCAGGTCCTAATTGAGGTCAATAAAATAGTTTTTTTCAACACTCTCTTTCCCAACATGGTATTTACAAACTATCTGGGAACCTCTTGCCCCTCACTATATAACGCCTAAATCAGCACCCAGTCTGGTATTTCCAGCTCACTGAAAAATTGCAGAATATGACAAGTGCTGCACCACAAAGTGACAGGGCCCTCATTAGGAGGCCACTGCAGCTTACACCACTCATTGCCCCTTCCAGCAGTACCAATGGCAGTGTGTGATTCATTATTTTGACAGGATGCCTCCTGTTGCTGATTTGTAAGACTTCCAAACATATTGTTATTCTGGTCGGAGAATGAACTATGCTTATGGATCACAGCCCATCAAGTGCTAGATCCTTATGCAGTAAACAAGGTCACACAAGCTGGTGTGCATGTTTCTGTGCATGCATATGCATGTATCTACGCACGTGTGTCCATTTGTGTGTGTGTGTGCATGTTTCTCTGTGTGTGTGCATTTATATGCTGAAGCCAGCATCACTTGTGCTCCTCAACCCAGGCTAACGAAAAGACTTTCACCCTAATCTGGCCACTTTATAAAGTAGATCACAGAATGTACACCCAGATAGACTTGAAATTATTCTGACAGCAGAATCGACTCATTGCATAATACTGAAAGTTCGATTGATACATTGTACTCCCAATTGTGTCATTACATGGTGGGTACAATTCCATAACCTTTCCAAAACAGGTGTTGCACTGTTAATTTAAGTTATAGTATAGATATTTGTAACATACAGGGTACACCAGAGAAGTTGCCTCTAGCTACTTGATACAGAATCCTTCACAACTGGTTCTATCACTGAAACACTTATGCTTCTGGAATAGATGTGATTTGATAGGGTCTCTGAAGAATTGTAAGCTATAAAAAAAAGCTGGATACAAGGCAGGAGTGAATGCCACAACTGCGCTATTGCAAAACCGGATTCCTCTATGACTTTTTTTAATTTAGGGGAGTTAGATAACACATGCCAATCAGATATAAGATCTTTAATGGATGTATGTATGTATATATATATTTAGATTCACTGAAAAGAGCACAGGTTTCACAGAGGTTATAGTTAGTTGGACATTTCACTTATACAAAGCCTGACGAGCGGGGGTACCGGGGCCCGCTCCAAGGAGCCTGTTTGTTTCTGCATTTGTTGGGGGCATATTCCTTTTCTAAAACCCTCGCTGCAGGAGCGAGCAGCCCCATGGGAGAGAGTCCATTGAGGATGAGGGAACTGTGCAGAGGTATTCTCTGCAAGTGTCTAATTGTGCAAGTCTGAGACTGTTTCTTGGTTCCCTCATAGTTCCTTCAAAGGACAAAGGAACTACTTGTTTGTTTATGAAAATAACTCTACCAGAAAACTTTTACAAAGATCAGTTCAAAGAATATTTCTAAGGAAAGATTAACTTATGTATGTTGGATTTATGTCATTTTGGTTGTTCCTAAATTAGATAAAGACATCTATATTTTTATAAAAATTTGTGTGGTGTCTATTTGTGGTGTTTCACTGTGTTACTGTGGGTGTTGGTGCAAATACTTTACATATTGCCTTGGGGATAAGCCTGTCTGCTCGTGCCAATCTACCAAGGGGATGAGCAGGGGTTATCTACAGTGTGTTTCCCCCTTACTCTGACTAGAACCAAGGGTCCCTACTTGGCTAAAGGTACCTACCTCTGCCAACAAGAGACCTCCATTTCTAACAAGCCCCTAGGGCATATGTGTGATCTACATATGCATCACAAATTGTAGGGTGCATTAGGAGGTGTCTTATGCCCATAGCCATCCTTGGTTTAGCATTTCCTATTTAGGAAATGCAAAATGTGCCTAATAGCGATTCCTACTCTGAAGAGTCACTATTAGCAATTCACAAATTTCATACATATAATGTTGCATTTCCTAAATAGCGATTCCTATAGAGTCGTTATTTAGGAAATGCAAAATGGCCCCATATGCTCTATGTAAGTGGCTGGCTGCAGCGTGATTCGAGAATCTACTGCAAGGTTTGAATATCCCAGGATTTGAGGATTGACTTCAGGATTCAAACTTCCTGAAATCTATTTAAACAAACTGCACCAATGGTGTGACCAGGTGTTTGACTTTTCTCCATGTGGGTAAGAGGAAGCCTCTGCTTGGACTCTGCTCTTCACCTGTGTTTCTCTGCTTGCTGTCAGCTCTTCACCTGTGTTTGCGGCTCTCCAGTTGAGATTATCTTCTAGCCAGTCATTGAGAACATCTGAGATCTCTGTTTGCAGTCCTATAGTGGAGAAGTGTGGCTCACTGGTTAGAGCGGCAGTCTCTGAAGCAGAGATCAGGCACGGGACCAGGGTTCAAGTCCCGACGCGGCAGGGTCTTGGCCTCAATGTCCGCGGACTCGATAATTCTCGCATCGGCACCTACTCTAATCATGGGTCCCACGCTGCAACTCTGGGCAATAGCTTGCTTAATCTCCACAACGGCCCCTACAACACTGGGATGCCTGGCTTCACCTTGGGGGTCCCCAGGAGAGGCATTTCACAGGGAGAGCCAGGAAGGGTTCCACAGCGTTATACAGCGCCGGGACGCCCCGTTGGGGCAGCTGTGCGCTTTACAAAATACACTACTACTACATAAATTGATTTTCCAGCATCAACTCAAACACTTTCCTTGCATTCTTTGATAAAGAAGCACCATCTTCACAGTTCTCCAGTTTGTGATAACTAGGAAGAGTAAGATATTGCTTTTTGAATAGTGGGACTCCTGTTAGGCCCCTGTCCTATCCCCTATACATACATACTGACAGTCTGCCATGCACTCAAAGTTGTGCTATAACAACTGACTCTTTGTGCTCCATAATTATATGGAGATCCGTTGTGAATGTTTGCTTCTTATTGGTGTCTCAAGTTATGGGGCATTAACCACTACTTTAGGGCATTTGAATAAGACCACTCTCATGACACTTATTTTGGCTCTAGCACGAGATATGTACTGCATCACTGATATGTTGAGTGTCTACCATAATGTAAGAGTTAATAGAGTAAATTGTGTACATTTGCTGGTGACATTTATGCAAAATCCATGCAAACGAAAAAAATCCTTTTAATTTGATGCAGAGGTCACGGGTTCGTTATAGCTAGGAAAATTTAGATATTACTCCTTTGAATAGTGAAAGGTGCCGCTCACACTGTGCTTCTTGTTTGCCCTGCTACCAAAGGAGAACCTTTCCCGTCGCGTGCTGTTCCTTGCTGCCTCCCCACTGTTCCTGACTCGCTGGTGTGAGCGAGTCCTGCAATCGGCAGGACTTGGCAACGCTCCCAGCTGGAGTCACGTGGGTAGAAGGCAGAGGCGAGTAAAAGCGCGAGGTGCACCGACCGGGGGACTGCGAGGACCAGCATCCCACAGTAAGCCCAGCTGGTGCCTCTTCCCCCGGCGGCCACGCCTACCGCCTCACGTATACCACTGACATCACCCCGACCGGGACGCGCGCGGGGCGAAGCCCGGGCAAAGGGCGGGCCCTCTGTGGCCCTCAGGGGACCGAGGAGGACGGGGCGGGCTACCCCCCTGATATTTCGCATCGTATAACTTTATCAAGGTAATCCTTAAGTACCTCCTCTATCCCAGTCTACACTCAAGGGGTAAATTATTATTATTGCCAGACTTAAAAAAAAACAAAAAACAGGCCAAGATGTATAAAACCAGAAATACCCCCGTGGCCACAAGATCTGCAACCAGAATAAAAGATGTCTCCAATACCCCTCTTCCCACAATAACTGCCATAGATCTAATGCTACAGAAAACGATCAATGTAGTGGCGGATGCCATCCAGGACTCAGAAAGACGCCTCTCACTAACTCCAGACCTGTGTTTTCCGGATCTCTCCTTACATACTACCGAAAACGTCAATACACTGGACAATACAATGAATTCTCAAGAGTCCATTCTAATGTTGTCATTTACAGGGCTCCCTAGTCCCCAAACAAGAGACAACACACCAACAGCTCTGTCTATACCTTCTACAGGCAATAGCAGGGACAATAGTCTTATGCTGCTTAGCGAAAATGGTATCAACACATGTTTGTCGCCCATAACCCATCTAGAACCAGGGGCCCCTTCTACGGGTGGTCTAACATCCATAACAACAAAACCTGCCCCCGGAATAAGTCACGCGATAAAAAACACAACTAGGTGTCATGGAACACGAAGTAAAAAAAAAACATCTTTAGTTAAAAACATGTCTCGGCTTAAGGCTAAACAACATAACTCAGCCAAGGACATCTGGTCTACATTTAGACTGGCTAAACTTGCTTCCAAAACAGCAACTCCATGTCCATTTATAACCAGTCAAGATCCAGGCCCGCTCTTGAGCAAAGAGCAGACAGTCCCTACAAACACGCCTACACATTACACAGATCAGCCAGATCACACAATGATAAATAATAAATTACTCCTGGGTGAACTAGAAACCCTAATTAAGTCCCTTTTGTTGCCTATTAGTGTGAGAGTTATAAACATCGAGAAGGCATTAGGGAAATTTGAAAGGGCTCAAAATGATGCATCTTCTACCTTGCTCAAAATATTGACCACAATCAACCTCTACTTTTATACCAGCTAGTAGCTCCATCGCTGCAACTAGCAATAAAAACGTACGGTCAAAGAAAGCCACATATAACACTGTCAACAAACAAAACTTGCCAACCTGTCAGGAAAAAAACCCTCCTACTAAACCTGTAACAATCTTAGACGGAGGAGTTAACCCACCCCACATAGTGGCTGCCACTTTGAGTAATGCCCAATCCTTACCTGACATGGAAATCGAGGAATGTGAATGGGCCGCCGAGAGCTCCCCGGTCAAACTAGTACCAACCCATATAGAACCAATGAGACAAATTAAAACACCTAACCAGAGTATACCTACAAATCAAACAGGTGATAAATTGTTAAAATCGGTGGTAGCTAAAAGACCACTCCACATAAATCTTCCACCTGAATCCAGCCTGTATACCATCGTTATGATTGGAGTACCTAAACTAGCGGGCGAGAGGGCAGAATCTCAAGTGGAATTAAAAAATAAGGTGAGCCACTGGCTGACAACCCATAGACCAATTCCCAAACATATAAATGGTCATATTTCACATGTGAGAAGGGTAGACTGGGTGGGAACCAGATTTAAATCGACTGAGGGTGATTGTATTGTGGTAACCCTCGGTGACAGTCGTGCAGCTAGTTTTATTAGCAGCTGGAAAAGCGGTGTGACGAACAGTCTGATCCGCACTATGGACTTGAGCTATTTTTACCCTTCAAATAACCCTAGCCAAAATATAACACAATCACAGTTAACCTATGGTCAGGGGGGGGTTGCTCGAGCCAATAGCTGATTATCAACTTAGGGAAACCACATGGCCTTATGGCCCAACCACCTTAATGGACTTCACTATCTATAGACAGGAACCCCCATGGCCGAGTAGGCTAAATAGCTATCACATACGACAACAAGAGAGAAGGGAGTTTTTATCTCGCCCACAACAGCAGCACTACTCATACCCACATCATCTAAATACGCAATACGGGGTTCCCATCTCAAACAGATTTGACGCTCTTTATGCTCCAGATTATCTGGACGAGATTGACTGACAAATCGTACCTTTGCCCTCCCATTCTACCCCTCCTGAGTCATCAATTAGGGAAGCATTCTCCCATAGAATACTGAGAACTGCCTTGGAGTGTACACATATCTCTATCCAAGAGGCAAGTGAAACATCCAGGGCAGTTCCCTCAGTACACCAATCTGAGAGCATGCTGATTCTAAATGGGCGCAGTCTGTCACATCCTTCCAGTCAAGTTCAATGCACAGTCCCTAGTGACGTAAACCTTTTATCTACCAGCAATGAAACGCAAGCAGACATAACGACTGATCGAGGGGATCAAGCGATACCTTCACCCATAAACAAGGCCCAGGTAGCAGGTCTAGGTCATACACCACCACGCATTATAAAACTTTTATCCTGGAATGTAGCTGGTCTGGCTGCCAAGGTTAATGACCCAATATGGATGGCATTTATAAAAAACTATACCGTTCTGTGTTTCCAAGAAACATGGCTGGAAGATGCAAATGTACATATTGAGGGCTTTCAAAGTTTTTTCCAACCGGCAGCCCCGTCGAACAGTGGAAGATCAAAGGGGGGCCTGGCAATTAATATTAGCCTCGCACTTAGCTGCCAGGTTTCAAATAGAGCATCTGACAACAGACATATCCAAGCCCTGGTGCTCAGGAGTGGTAAAAGGGCACTCACCCTCATTAACTTTTATAATGCTGTACTTCCAAACAGGGAGTGTAACATCCTCCATCTACACAACTTTTTAAAAGCTAAAGCGGCAAGTCTGCCTCGAAGCACCCTCATTGCTGGAGATTTTAATGCGCATCCATGTGGCAATCCTGAAATGACATCTATTGGCCTTTTAGGTTGTAATAACAGGTCTGGCTTCCATTTTGACCATTCGTCGCGTGGCACTTACGTCAATAACTTAATTGATGACAGGAACTTAACTGTTGCAATGTCCATGTCGGAGGATTCTTACATCTTTGATGTCCTCATGTATAAAGGCTCTGGAAATGGTTCTTACATAGACCACATTCTTCTTTCGAGAGATCTTGTCAATTTAGTCACCGATTTTGAAATTCAAACAAGTATCTTCAGTGACCACAATCCTCTTTCCATTCAAATTGGAGGAGGCATCTTTGAACACCGGAAGCCACGGACTGATTGTGGCTCTCTAAAACCAATAAACGGAAATCGACGTTTGAAATGGTCAAAGGTCAACAGTGACTCTCTGTACAGCTCAATCAATATCAGCTGTGGTCAAGAATTAGGCATTTGTGTCTCTCCCACCACCTTGCCAGAAGCGACCTTAATCGCCTTCTCCGTTGTGGTTGATAGAATTGGACAATTGCTAACCATACCAACGAAGAGTCACTATGAACACCAACCAAGATGGTTTGATCAAGCATGTTCAAAGGCCGGACGAAATCTAAAAAAAACACTTAAGGCTATCCCAAGAGATCCTGTTCTTATAAAGACTTTGAGATCTAAATATAAGACAGCCCTGGCAGCTCGGAAAAAAGAAGTGAAAGCAGGCATTTGGGAATCTCTGTGCGACCCCGCAATCCTGGGTAATAGTTCCAAGTTTTGGAACATCATAAACAAGCCCTTGTTTGATGACCCCAGCAATCCTACGCTTGGGACCAACATACCCGAGGAAGAGTGGATATCACATTATAGTACAATCTTTAAAAGTGACGAGCCACAAGCGGACTTTGTTTTTAAAACTTCTGATGAAGAATTGTCGTGTTTTACAGTAGGGGAGGTAGAAAAGGGGATTCAGGGTTTAACTAGCAATAAAGCACCTGGCCCTGATGGCATTCCTCCCGATTTATTTAAATCAAATACTCATTTATGGGCCCCAGTTCTTACTGCAGTAATAAATGCCGGAATCTTAATTGGCTGCCCAAAATCTTGGGGGTCCTCGACCATAGTGCCTGTATTCAAGAAGGACAATCGTAGTAGTGCAACATGTTATAGACCTATATCACTGATTAATTCAGTTGCCAAGGTGGTGGGGGGTATAATTTTAAACAGGCTGATAGCATGGGCCAACGAAAACAACATATTGTCGCCAATACAATACGGGTTCAGACCAGGTCATTCTACGATAACCCAATGTCTGAACCTGTATTTAATAAATGGCAAATATACCATAGCAAGAAAAGGGACCATTTATATGGCCTTTATGGATTTATCGTCCGCCTTTGACTGTGTGGACAGAGGCAGGCTCTGGGAGGTCCTGCAAAAAATGGGAGTGGAGCAAAACCTGGTTAATTTTCTAGCTGATCTCCACTCGGACACAAGAGCAAACGTCCGTTATACCCAAGATATGAAAGTAACCAGGGATTTTAGGATAAATCGGGGTGTTAGGCAGGGGTGCATCTTAGCCCCGTTTCTTTTTAACCTTTATATCAATGAACTGGAGGAGCACCTACTAAAAACTGGTACAGACTACCCATATATAGGAAGGAAGGGTGTGCCCGTCCTGCTATACGCGGACGACGCCGTCCTAATTTCCAGAACGGCGATCGGTCTTCAAACCTTGTTAGATTCTTTTTTCACATTTATGAACTCCCGAGGCCTGGGCATCAACAATTCAAAATCCTTTACAATGATGACAGGTTTAATTCCCAAAAAAACATACCCCCACTTTGTAAATGGCGAAAAAATACCGACAACCAAGACCTTTTCGTATCTTGGTGTCCTTTTTGACCATAAATTAACATGGGCACCAGCAATTCAAAAGAAAAAGGGTGAGGTAGTGCGCGCAAATGCAGCAATAGTGGACTTTGCAAAGAAAATGGGCAACAGCCCGGTGGCTGCTGTTTTGAAGCTATACCAAGCCAAAAGCACTGCAGTCGCGTGCTACGGGAGCGAAATATGGGGGTCTGAATCCTTAGATGCCCTTGAGGTCACTGAGAATAATTTTTTTAAGCAAGTCTTAAGGCTACCTAGGGGTACGGCAAACTTTTCCGTTCACGAGGAACTTGGTATGCCCTATCTAAGTGATAGGTTAGCTGTGAATCCCTTGTTATGCTGGCTAAATAGCTGTCTAAACATAGATATACCCCTCACCAGAAACATCTTGCAAGAGGCACTAGAGTGGGAAGGGAGGTTTAAGATCCCGTGGATAAAATACGTTAGAAGATGTCTCCTTGAACTAGGTCGGCCGGATCTTTTTCTAGCCCCTGAGACAATAACTAAAACTGATGTAACATACGTGAAGAACACCTTTATGCTATCCAGGCACTTGGCGAGGGAGGAGAGTGAGTACAAGAAAAATAGTGTGAGACTGCATGCTCTCACAAAAACGTGCCCACATATGGAACCCTACCTAGCTTGGCCTTTGTCCGGATATGATCGCTTTCTGTTAACAAGGTTTCGATTCGATATGATCCATCTTTTGTTAGCTGTACCAAGTGGGGCACATAGAGGACAAGTGTTGCCAGCTTGCGGCTGCGACAATAAGTCTCCGCAAGATCTGGCACACTTTTTATTTTTCTGTCAGTATTATACAGTCCCCCGTAACCTGTTTTTAAAACCTTTACTTAAACAGTTGCACTTTGTACAAATGAAGACCAGCACTTTATTACCTCCAAATGTTAAATAGTGAATGTACTATGTTTGTATGTAGCTTTTTAAAACTAGCACTTAAACACAGAAAAAGTATGGAAGGTTAATTAATGTTGCTACTGATTGTATTTTTATCTCTTTTTAACTATAACCCTGTAATCCCGCTTGTGTTCATGTCCATGTGATATCACTCTTCTTACAATTTTTATTGCGTGTTTAAATGTCTATGAAATGTACTTTTATGATTGTTACATGTAAACAATCGAATAAAGATATTTTACTTACTTACTAGTGAAACTCCTATTAGGCCCCAGTACTGTCTCATACACATATTTAATGACATTCTACAACACCCTCAAAGTGCTATAACAACCAACTCTTTGGCAGGAATTTGTTTTTGAAAAACAACAAACTAAGGTTTCTGACCCATAAGGCTTTTATTCTGGGTTTATATACCATTTATTTCTGTTTGAGGCCTCCAGAAATTCCCTGTCGGTCCCTAACTGTAGAATAGTATATCTGATGGTCCACTGTAAAGAGGGTGGATAGTCTGATGCCCCTACAATGAAAGCTTCAACTCTGTCCATCAGTTGGTTTAGGGTTTCTGCTGGCAGAGTCAAGTGGTGGCAATGCCTTCAGAAATATGACAGTCCACCTGATTCTAAATAGGGTCAGGGGACATGGTGAACAGGGTACTCTTCCACATTTGTGTGGAGAACCCTGTCTGCCAAATTGTAAATCAAGCCCTTGATTTGGATTATGATGTATATCTTCATTACAGACTGAACTATAATTATGACCAACAGTTGGAATTCCGACCCATATTTGACCAGTCTACACAAAGTCAACTTCTTATGAGTCAGGAAATTACTTAATGCTTGAGGCACATGCAACACATCACAGGAACATTATACTTTGATATGTTACACATCAACATATCAAAAATGTCAGTGGTCTATCACAACATTCAGATCTCATGGATCGCATCCAGCATAGTATATTTGATGCACTGCTTGAATCATCGGCGTGGTTGTGTTTGTATTTTGCTTTGTTTTCATTGTTTCCACCGTGCAGTCCTACAACCAACCCAACAAAAAATGCAGAACTTATCACTCAAACCTGATGCATTTAGAGATGGCTATAGTTTTACATTCAAGAGCTATTTCAGGGCTCTCAAAAGTGTTGCGCAACATGAAGTGCCACACAGAAATCTTAAACTCAAGACAGGACATAACATATATCTCCATAGCAGACAGATATGTCATATCATTTGATATCAGCGGACTCCCAACATTACTAAAATAAGATGTGCAAAACATCCAAAAATACACATTAGACAGAACATGTTTAATATACCCAACCACTCTCAGATATATCCCATATTCAGCTATGCAGGGAGACCAAGGTACACAAACATTTAATGTAGTACATAAGACAGAACACCCCATATGACCACTCATCATTGCCCAACATAGGCACACCAATGACAAAACCCACTACAGAAACATAACAAGACCAAATTTAGAGAATAATCTCACACACATTTAACATTAAGAACAAATCTTACAGAACATAACACAGAAGTTCAACAATAAATAAATATCCCAACTGAATAACATAATGTTAAACCTATTCCTCAGTGTGAATTATGCATGTTGATGAGAACAAAAAATATGCCTAAGCACTAGGGAAGGTTTTCTAGCCACATTATGATACAAAGATCATAAGACTTTATCTCCTTGAAGAAATAATTACAATCCAACATAAACCAACCCTATACATATAAGCACAAGAATATGTCAGCTAGGTCATGAGTATGGGCGACAGAACTAATGCAAAAATGCACCCCATGCAACTACACTTGAACAACATTACAGGGTCTGTACACAAGGGTAAACATGATTAAATCTATATGTGTAAATGTACTTTTACACTTTTGAATAACTTTAGTACTTTGGGCTATTCACCATTTACAACTATAAAATTACATAATAGCGTAAATGTACATGTCCCCATCTCCTGAAACAAGGGGTGAAATCTCTAAATGCATTATATATGACCATAAAGTTACTACTAGCACTGATTAAACAAACGTATGTGATGCTCCACTAATGGAGCTGAGATATCCGAAAAGTGTATTCAACTTAAAAAAAATATATATATATTTTAATAGAAAATAGTAATGGTAAATAAAGTCATATATTTATTTTAATTGTAGAACTTTTTAAAATATATTAAAGCATTATTAAATTAATTTACATTTGACACATATTTGTTCTGAATATATTAAGTTAAAGGAAAATTATATGTGAGTTTAAATTATAAAAACAACCTTACCTTAAGCAAAACATACACATTTTTATTATGAACTCAATATTATTCAAACTGATGCACATAATTAATTAAAAGTAATTTAATTACATTATATAATAAACATTCATGGTACATTCATTTTTCAATTTAAATATTTTTAATAAAATATTTTGAAATAAAATAATTAAAGAAATGCTTTTATATTTTTAAATAGGTTAAATACTCTAATTTAATATTAATTCCGACTTCTATTACTTTGTAAGTGGAGTGTTGCTGTACCATTTGTTAGGCATGTGTGGTGCTAGATTTACTGAAACTGTAGGATGGAGTACATTTACTACTGATTTGGGTCTTTTTTGACGGCAGTAACTTCAGAAGTGCAGTTTGAGAATATAAATGAGCTTACTCATTTGTAGGTGTTTGAATGTCCCTCCCTAAACCCCTCCGTTACTCTGCCTAGACATCTATTTCCTCCTCTCTTAACCCAACCCCTTTAATAGTAAGTATTCTCCATTTTCCAGCCACTCCTCTCGGTTCCTCCACATTAACTACTAAAACTGATACTTGCGCACAGACTCCAGAGTCTCCACACAGAAAAAGGAGAGGTGAAGGCAGAACCTTCTCATGTTGGTTTGTGAATAGCATTTTGTAGTATCTTAAAAGTAGTATTGTTAGAACTACTAAATGTACTATAAAGTTCAATTTGTAAATAGGTCCTCTCAGTTTCCTGAAAAACCCTTTGGTTTATGTTTAGCTGTAGTGTCAATTAAACAAACATTGTCAGAAGAAAACAGTGTATTAAACATATGCGCTATTTTGTTACAGAGGTAAGTATCTTGTCACAGTGAACATAGGCTGGTGCCATCAAATGTAACTACTGTCATAATTACATGGTTTTACGACATTGACGAAGGTTCAACTAACTCGGACTAATGTTTTCTATACTTATTTTGCACTAAGCCTTCCAACAAAACCTATAGTCTTTGTGGCCCATTCTAGAAAGCTCTAAATGGAAATGGAAGATGTAAATAAAACTGTTCACAGTGAATTCACTCTATTGGGATTGACAGAGGATCCCAGGTTGAAACTGATTCTCTTTGCAGTGTTCACAGGGGTCTATATCCTCACAGTGATTGGCAGCATGGGCATGAATGGCAACATTGGCATCATTGTATTAATCTGGCTGAGCCTCCATCTTCAGACCCGTATGTACTTTTTCCTGAGACATCTGACCTTTGTGGATCTTTGCTATTTCTCTGATATTTCCCCTAGAATGCGTGTTGACCTGATTTCTGAAAATAGGAGGATGTTTTGCATCAGTTGTGCAATGCAGTTTTTCATTTTCTCTGCTGCTGGTACCATTGAGCTTCTGCCAATCATAGCTTACGACTGCTATGTTGCTGTTTGCCAGCCATTGCATTACATGGCCATCATGACTAAGAGATGTTGTGTTCTGCTACTCACTATGGTATACTCTGGTGGGATTATACACTCCATGATAGAGACAGGTTGTATGTTCCGACTGGCATTTTGTCACTGGGAAATTTGTCATTTTTGCTGTGATATCCCTCCTTTGTTAAAGCTCTCATGCACCAACACTTTCACCAATGACTTAGTATTATTAATATTTGGAGGTTCCTTGGCTATTTCTTCACTCCTGGCTGTTTTCATTTCCTATGCTGCCATCATCTCAGCTGTCCTGCAAATGCGCTCTTCAGCGGCAAGACTTGGGGTCTTTTCCACATGTGCCTCTCACTCCACTGTTTTGACCTTATGTTTTGGAACAATCTTTTTTACTTACCTCCACTTCTCTTCTGCCTATTCTCTTGACCAGGACAAGGCTGTAACTCTGTTCTACACTATTGTGATACCGATGTTAAATCCTCTGATCTAGAGCCTGTGAAACAAGGATGTAAAATAAGGACTGAGAAAATAATTAAGAGAAAGTTCACTTTCAGAGGAATATTTCCTCTAAATTTGTAACTACTTATTACTGATTTTCAGGGTACAAATTATGATGTATACTGGTGCACACTCTGTTCATTTTATGATTTTCTAGACCTCTTGTATTTGAACAAAAAAAAATGTAAGCATTTTGTCGGATTGGTAGCGGGCTTTGAAAGTTCAATAAAGTTTCTTCTATTTTGTTTCACCTATCATGAATGAAAATTAGGATAAGTGAATTCATTCACTAAGCAAAGATGCCAATATGGAACTATGTAGACAAAATTGGTATTAATGATAATACGCATTTAATGGATGTTGTTTGTTCTTTGTTGGCGTGAACATATGTGTATGTTCATCCATGTCAAGAAAATGTGCTAACGTATATTCAATAAAATTGTAAGAATGTAGATTGGGGAGCAAAGGTTGTATATGTTTGTTGAGTCTGAATGGAGGATCTTGGTGTAGATGTATCATGCACCACACCCTAGGAAGCAGTAAATATTTTATTTAAATCAAACCTTGCTTACAGCTTTAGTAAGAATAGTTGTGGTCTGCAATTGAGGTAACAACCAGAATCACCCTATCACAAGCATATCAACATTCCTTTACCTCACCACATTCTGCCATTCCAACTTCACCTCTGAAGAACAAGCTCACTCATGCATAGGAAAAAAAACACTTAACACACACACACACACTTTTTACCAAACAACGAATAAACAAAAACAGCAAAGAATGTTTTACCACAATTGACCAAGAAAGAAACCACCAAAAACCAACACACTAGAGAAAATCAAAGAGAAAGAATTAAACAAAATACATTGTGCTTGAAACAAAAACTCAGAATAACAACATTAACTCAGAACAACAATCAACGCTAATCTCTAATAACATCACATATAGACAAGACTAAGTACGGAGAAATTCATATCTAATTTTTTCTTGTCATGGGGAACATTTAATTACCCTATCCTCAGATTTCAATCCTATACAAATGTATTATCCAAATTATTTCTAAGCACACATATGCTGTGGGACTGATCTTTGCGAACAAAATATCATATATAACATTAAAAAACATACAAAAAAATACATATATGAACAACACAATAACAATTATGACATGAATCTCTAATAACAATCATTCAGGACCACATAGAAAAAAAATGTCACATTACATTAGGTAACAGTTCAAAGCAAGGTGTTCTAACCCCCACTCTGACCATAAGTCTCCCCTAGCATTATAACAGAATACAAATCACAAGACATCTTAGTTGTGAATTCCGATAGTGTGAGAGATAAGGATGGTGGTTGCACCACGCAAACATGGCGCAAACTTGAATCTCTGCTATGTCCTGAGAGGGACCTTTATCTGCAACTGAGGCTAAAGTCATAAACTCAGCAATGTATCAATGACAATGAAGCATCATTTGTGCCACGGGAATGCCAGAGAAGAGTAATTTTCCAAATCATGCAGGACAGGTAGCTTGAGGTGTTTTCTAAGGCTTATGAGTCTTCTGTTTTTCCTCTGCCTTATAGGTGCCACAGGGACGTATTTTAGCCTTACACTGTTGAATACTGTAGCGGTGGCTCTGTTTTCCTATGCCAAAGACACATAGATTATTGTGTCTCTGTGCCAAGGATGGTATGAGCCCGCCTCAGCCTTGTGGAGTTTGCAGGATGGATGAGGAAAAACTGAATGGAAATAAGACTGAGGTTTTATAGATTGACAATCAGCCTCAACTCTGGGACTCTCACAGGTGGGCGAATGAACTGGATTCCTTTCCTAACCCTGGTAAAGTGGACAAGGACCGGGCTTCTGACTGGATTCTAAGCTCACTATAGACCAGCAGGTGGCAGCTATTTGTTTTGGCCTACTGAAATGTGTGAGGAAGATATTATGGCTTGTCACTCCTTCTACTCAAAAGACATTTGTGCAAGCCTTGATCATCTCCAGATTGGATTATTGCAATATTCTTTACTTAAGAGCTACCAAAGCTGCAGTGCACAGGCTTAAAATTGTGTAAAATTCAGCTCAGCTATTTTTGCCAAATTCCTAAATCTGGCACCCTTGTAATAAACGCATACTCTTCAAAGCTGTATGCCTCATGCACAAAACTATGCTCTGTTGTGGACTTACCAATTTAGCTCCAACGGGTCAACCGTACATCCCCAAAATGGTTCTCTGCATTCAGGCAGTTTGAATTTGACAGTGATTCCGCAAGTGAAACTGACAAGGAAAGGAGAAAGTTCATTTTCCTTCCTAGGCCCTACCGTGTGGACTGCTCTTTCTCAAAATCTTTGTTCATGTGCTTCATTTGTGAAGTTTAGAAAGCATTTAAGAACCTGGCTACTCTAATCTAACTTCTTCTATGTCAGCTGCTTTCTCAGCGCTGAGAAACACTGGTGAGCTAGCCATGTGCTTTAAATAATAAATCAGAAATCACCTAAAGAATGTATGAACGCAGTCCAAGCAATTCAATTCGGCACATGTAAGTACACGTTTTAAAGATGGTATATGCAAAGTGAGCTAAAAATCAGTTACCATAATGAGAAATTCTCCAATGCTAAGCTAAGATTCGGGGTAAGTTGGAAAGTTTTAAACCAACTGATGCCAGCAAATATAGCATCGACAATAGAACCAAATGAGGGCTCCAATCAACAAAAGGAAAATGTTCTTGCTCTAGAAAGTAAGCCTGTGAGCAAAAATATAAGGATAATTCGGTTTTATGAAAAAGAAAGGGGATGTCTGCCAGCAAAGGCGGACAGTGGTAAGTGCGGGCTAACTAAAATCAGTTTCATATAGTTAAAACATAAAAGGTTCCCCCCCAGTAGAACCAATCAAAAAACAACGTCTCAACTGTATGTATTGTCAATTTCCCTGGTGCCAGAAGCAGAAAGAAAGTTCTGCATACAAAGTATAAATACAAAGTTTTTCCTTAAAATGGATTACAATGTTACGCTGTCCAAATCCCAACTATGGCTAAATTGACAATGCATAAATCACTTTTTTCACTAAATCTGAGTGTAAAACACTGTGTGCATACATATAAGTAATACTTAAACATGTTGAAGGTGAAAATAATTATTACGTGAAAATAAATGATGAGTGCGTCATCAATATCACCAACAATCACCTCAACGCACATCGTACCACCTCTGACATGGATGCTATGTTAAACACAAAACACCACAACTGAACATCTAAGCACTCATTTTGAGGATCACTTAAAGGACACCATAATTGCAAAAGCATTGGACCCTCCAGACACTGAAACCAGCCAGCTGTTCATACCTTTGTGATACACTGTCAGGTGTGCAAAAACACCGGCATCTGCTTCCTACTCCCACTACATATGATGGGATACATACCCCCAAAATATCCAGGCAAAAAAACAATACAATACAATACAATGGGCTCCTTAATGAGGTGCAGAGGATGAACGCTGATGCTTATTGCAGCCTGGGCAATTGGTAAAGTTCTTTTGATAGCGGGACTGTGTATTGAGCTAGCTTTACCACCGTAACTCTGTGCCTGTCTTCAAAATGGCGGACCTGCGAGGAGATCGTGAATAGATCTATCACACCAAAAGAGCTGTTCAATGTCCATCTGCTGTGTAATCCGCACAGGTCTTGGTAAGCAGCGTGGTTGAGAATGTGGGACACACTTGAACGGGTTTTCTACTAAATCTCTGCCCCCCCTTCAGCTGAGTGGAGCCTGACTCCATCATAGGTGTTGGTAGAGATCGTCGAGAGTGCCGATTTTCTGTTTGAGGTTCCCGGTTCTGGCATTTATTACCAGCGTTTTCCAACTTGCTGATCCTGTGATATGGTACTACTGATATCAACATCATCTGTGCTTAAATGTGAACTGGTACAACTTGATCCTTAACACTGTAGTGTTGCTGCCAGTGGGGCGTACCACTGCAGCCCACGCCCCCTCCCACCTATTCCTGTGTGTTCCCCCCCTGGGACGTGCAGGGTCTTGGTTTCCCCCTTACGTGAGCGCGGCAGCGCGCCTGTGTTGAATAAATAGCCCAGAGCCCTGGGCGTGGTCAGTGTGTAACTAACCACCACCTTGAATGCGTGTGTCCCTGTACCTCTGTCCAGCAGGCCCACTCTGGGACACCACATTGGCGACGAGGGGGTCTATCCCCGAACCATCGCGTGCCCGGATACTCTGTGACCCTGCCGGTCACCCTTGCCCGCCCGCAGCCTCAGCGACGCCTCCATCCCTCGCCCTGCCCGCCCGTTCCTCGGCGGAGGAGGATTCAGCGCTCGCGTCGCCTTCCCTGGCGACAGCCTACCTGCCGGCTGCCGGCGCTGCCTTCCGGTGCCTCCACGTGGCCATCTCTTCACATTCGAGGTACGGGCTGCTGCCTGCCGCTCCACACGGCTGCCCCCACACCCTGCCTCAGTCTCACTCCCTCTGCCTGGGGCCCGCGCTCCGCTCCGTGCACGCCGCCGGACCCGCACGTCAGCCCGGCAGTCCCGCGCATGCGCGGTTCACACGGGAGCAATACCTCACGCATCTAGCGTGTCTTCGGGATTCCGAGGCTGCAATTCCTCACGCATCTAGCGGAAATAAGCCTGCCTGTGCCCCAGGGGTGCCTGCTCCTGCCTGCTGTGCCTGGGTGGCCCGAGAAGACCTGCGTCTGCCTGCCAGTGCTGTGGGTGTCCCCCGCCTTGTGTTCCTACTGCCAACATGGCCAATGTGCCCCCCCTGGAGCCATTTTCCGTCACCGGCACGCCACCCTCCCAAGCGTCTCGGTGGAAAAAGTGGGTTGAACGTTTGGAGACCTACTTTATTGCAGCAGACATCGCAGTGGGGAGACGCCGAGCAATGCTCCTGCACCTAGGAGGAGAGGCTATCCACGACATCTCTAAAGACATCACGGAAGGCGACCCGCCACACACGTACGCCACCCTGCGTGATGCCATCACCAGGTATTTCGAACCTTTCACCAGCGCAGACTACGAACGCTTCCTGCTCCGACAAGCGCGCCAACTCCCGGAAGAGTCTGTCGATGTATTCTACGCGCGTCTGAAGAAATTGGCGAGCACGTGTACACTCCCGGACGCGGAAGACGAAATTCGCGCCCAGTTCATTCAAGGGTGCGCATCTCTGAAACTGAGAGAGAGAGTCCTCGAAACAGATGCCATGCCCATGCGCGACATCCTCACTCTAGGACGGTCCAAGGAGCTCTCCAAAGCCCGAGCGGCCCACATGGAGCCAGGTCCTGCTGTCAAGATCAAATCAGAACCCGTGTGCGCACTCAAGACACAACGACAGGATAGCAGGCCGAGACCTCAGAAGCCCGCTCAGTCCCAGCAATCACAGTCCACCCGGGATCGACCCTGCATGTGGTGTGGTGGCGCCACTCCGCACAAAGGAGCCTGCCCTGCTCAAGGTAAAATCTGCAGTGCGTGCGGCAAAGCCAACCATTTTGCGAGTGTCTGTATGTCGTCTCAACGGAAGAAGCCCAGCGGCCCACCCAGGAGGGCGCGACAGGTGGCGCCGCTCCCAGACACGTCACCCAGCAGCGACATGGACGCGACGAAGAAGATGCCGCGTCTGTCCATGTGGTGCGCATGCTCAACACCCTGACTGCCGCATCATCATCCGAGCCGATGTGCACTGTCCAAGTCCATGACCAAGCAATCAGAGCCCTCATCGACACCGGTGCTACGATAAACCTCATGTCGGCCAGCGTGTACCGGGACCTAGTGGACGCTCCCGCCCTTCACCCCACCAGAGTGCAGGTGTTTGCCTACGGGACTCGGCGGCCCCTACGCCTGTGCGGGGTATTCAGAACAACCATCTCCCACGACGCCAGGCAACTACAGACGAAAGTCTATGTGTCCTAAGAAGGGTCTGGATTCCTCCTTGGCTGCAAGACGGCATGTGAACTCGGACTCATCCACTTTGCCCTTACCGTGCAAGCCCAAAGCCTAGACCATCTGGTCACCGAACACTCCTCGCTGTTCGAGGGCATCGGATGCCTCCGTGGGCCTCCTGTCCAGCTCCACATTGACCAATCCGTAGCCCCTGTTGCTCTGCGACACAGGCGGATCGCGTTCTACCTCAGACCCAAGGTAGAAGCCGAGCTGAGAATGTTAGAACAAGCAGGAATCATCGAACGAGTGACTGGGCCCACCCCGTGGGTGTCCCCCATCGTGGTGGCGAAGAAGCCGAAGCAGCCCGATGCAGTACGGATATGTGTGGATATGCGACTTCCCAACCTGGCCATCAAGAGGGAACGTCACCTGACGCCGACCATTGACGACATCATTGGGGAACTCGCCGGGTCCAAGTGGTTCTCCAAAATGGACCTGAGATCGGGATACCACCAGATCCCGCTTCACCCAGACTCGCGCCCAATCACAACGTTCTCCACACATGCTGGCTTGTGGAGGTACACGAGGCTCAATTTCGGCATCTCCAGCGCCGCCGAAGTGTTTCAGAACATTATCCACAATGTCCTTCAAGGCCTCGACGGGGTGCTAAACGTGAGTGACGACATCCTGGTGCATGCCCCAACTTTAGATGAGCACATCCGGCGCGTCCACGCAGTATTCGACCGCCTGAAGGAGAGAGGGCTGACTCTTCACAAGGACAAGTGCGAGTTCCTGCGGAGAGACATAAGTTTCTTCGGGTACAAGTTCTCCGATCAAGGAGTAGGCCCAGACCCGGAGAAAGTACAAGACATCCACAACGCGCCCGCACCCACCTCAGTAACCGCAGTCCGCAGCTTCTTAGGCATGGTGACCTACTGCGGGCGTTTCATAAAGGACCTGTCTGACCTAACTGGACCACTCCGGGATCTCACGAAGTCCAACACTGCCTGGACGTGGGGTCCGGACCAACAGGAGTCGTTTGTGAACACGAAAGCAGCTCTCTCAGCCGACACGACGCTGGTATACTTCAACCCTCAGAATGAATCCCAACTGCTTGTAGACGCCAGCCCCACCGGCCTGGGCGCCGTCCTGTCACAGCGTCAACCATGTGGGGAGTGGGCCCCTGTTGCGTACGCCAGCCGCACCCTCACACCCACCGAACAACGCTACTCCCAAATAGAGCGGGAGGCCATCGCAATCCTGTGGGGGTGCCGCCATTTCCACATTTACCTCTATGGACATCCCTTCTCAGTAGTCACTGATCACAAGCCTCTGATACCCCTCTTCCAAGGCTCTTCCTCTCGCCCTCCCCCACGGATCGAGAAGTGGGTGCTGCAGTTGCAGGAGTTCCAATTCACAGTGGAGTACCGGCCAGGCTCGCGCAATCCTGCGGACTACTTGTCGAGACATGCCCGACCTGTTTCTGAGGCAGAGGCAGCTGAAGCAGCAGACACCGAGGAATACGTCCGACTGATCGTCGAAAGGTCAAGACCACGTCCCATGTCTCTGGACGAGGTGTCAAGTGCCACCAAGGACGATGATTGCCTCCAGATCGCGATCCATGCCATAGAGAGTGGAGACTGGAAAGCGCTCCAGAGCCCTGCATCATTCCGCACATCAGATGCCCAAGCCGTCCTGAAGGCCCTGTATCAAGTTCGGCACGAACTGTCCGTATCCACAGAAGGGTGCCTCCTGCGAGGCCCTCGCCTAGTGCTGCCCAGCAGTTTGACCCAACAAGCCGCGGTCCTAGCACACGGATCGCACCAAGGCATCGTCAAATCCAAGAACAGGCTCCGAAGCAAAGTGTGGTTTCCGGGGCTAGACAAAGCAGTGGAAGAAGTGATCCACAGGTGTCCAGTGTGTCTAGCGACAAGCCTCCCAAACCCTCCGGCCCCACATCCCCGTGGGTAAGAGTGAGTGCGGACTTCAGTAGCCTCCCTGGGGGCAAGTACATGCTCGTAGTGGTGGATGACTTCTCCCGATACCCGGAAGTAGAGATTGTGTCGTCAACCGCAACGTGGGAAGTGATACCAAAATTCGAAAAGATACTGGCCACCCATGGGCTTGTGAAAGAAATCCGCACCGATAATGGACCACCCTTTAACTGCAGCGAATTCACGGAGTACCTCCACGGCCAAGGCATCAAGCACAGACGGATCACGCCTAGGTGGCCTCAGGCAAATGGAGAGGTCGAACGCCTAATGAGGACTTTGAACAAGACCATACAAATTGCGGTCGCAGACGGCCAATGTCTGGAGCTTGCAATCTACCAGTTCCTCAGAGAGTATCGTTTGACCCCACATTGCACTACAGGAGTCTCTCCAAGCCGACTCTCTTTCAATAGAGTCGTAGTAGACACCATCCCGCACCACCCTGCGTGGGAACGTGCCCCGCACCCAAAGAACCGGTCCATGGAACAGCGCACCAAAACCAATCAAGAAGCGTCCCGACGACGGCGAGCAGTGGACAGTCCAATTCAAGTCGGGGATAGGGTCCTAGTGAAGGACCGTCACCCCGGAGGGAAATTCCGCATGCCTTTTGAACTTGACCCATGGACAGTGACGGAAGTAAATGGAACTATGATCACAGCTACCAGGAACGGCGAGTCTGTCACCAGAAATATCTCGTTTTTCAAGCAAGTGCCTGAGGAGAACATAGACTATGACCAGGATGAGTGGTACCCGACCACTCCTCAGCGGCCCTCAAGTTCCGAGGATATCAGCACTGCAGCAAGCCAAGTAGTGGACAGTGCCCCGGGCATCCAGGTCACGCAGAGACCCGTGGAAGACTCCACTGCTCCGGAAATCAGAGACTCGGAAGGATCACCTGCAGCCTCCGGGGAGAGTCGAAGCCAGACAAGATACAGCCTACGTCCGTGCCCAAAGCCTTCTCAGAGGTATCGCGACTTCGTGGCACAGTGCTGGCGCTGAAGTGATCGAGATGGCTGACCCCGCCGAGATCTGAAGTAAGACTGTTCTGTTTTTGCAGTTAAAGTGTTATATCATGTTGCCCGTTGATCAGAGACTGTACCAGAGACAGTTGGTGAACTATCACATGGATGTCACCGCCCCATGCCTCAACACGGTCGCTGACCGGATAGACTTTGGAGAGATAGACTTTGAACATTTTGAATGTTTTGCATACTTCTGTTTTTATCCCTAGGTAAAGGAGGAATGTAGTGTTGCTGCCAGTGGGGCGTACCACTGCAGCCCACGCCCCCTCCCACCTATTCCTGTGTGTTCCCCCCCTGGGACGTGCAGGGTCTTGGTTTCCCCCTTACGTGAGCGCGGCAGCGCGCCTGTGTTGAATAAATAGCCCAGAGCCCTGGGCGTGGTCAGTGTGTAACTAACCACCACCTTGAATGCGTGTGTCCCTGTACCTCTGTCCAGCAGGCCCACTCTGGGACACCACAAACACCTGTGTAGTCTTTGGACTTTCTGATTTGTGCATACCAACTATCAACCCGAATAAGAGGGGATTCCTGTGGCTAGAAAGTGCACTCATTTAGAACTGGGTTGCACACATTTCTCTTCTGAATGAAATACAGTGCCAGCGCTGAGGCCAAATAATGAGAGTGTGGTTTAATAATTGATCTGTATGTCAGTAGGTGACCCAGGGCCGGACTGGCAATTCCGGGCACCGGGCAATCCCCCGGTAGGCTGGACGGGGTGGGGGCCAGTTTGGTGACAGGGGGCCGGTTTTGTTCCTGGGGCCGGTTTGGACCCTGAGAAGTGACTGAGCAAACAACATGCAGCTGCACGCACTGTCTGGGACCGTGTCCGACGTGACTCACCGGATTTTATTTATTTATTAAAAATGCACCTGTGACTGTGACCTCTGACCTGGGGTGGGTGGGTGCACCGTGATGCGCGGCGCGCAGTGACGTCTGCGCGCCGCGGTACGTTTAATCACCCTTAGGGCGGAGTCTGGAGACAACGCACTGAGCGCAAGCGCATTGGGGGTCACGCTGTGCAATACAGACAGGCTGACATGGAGCGGAACCTGCCCCCGTGTCTGCCGCCCGGCGCCCGCTGCCGAAGGTGAGTGATACGAAGATTGTCTAGTGGCATGGGATTCATCAGGAATAGGCCCGGGGGAATTTTCATTGCTCCACCGCTGCTGGGGAGGGCACCTCTGTGGCGAGGGCACCTGTGCCGAAAGCAGGTGCACTGACCTGGGTGCCACCCTCCGCCCACAGACAGCAGAGCTTGTCTCTGCTCATAATAAAACGTCGGTTGAGCTGAGTGGTTCGTCCGTTCAAATTAAGGTGTGTCTCTGAGCACTTTGAGGCTCTCCAAAAGCCACAATCACAGCAATGCGAGGAAGCGATGAAGGGCCCAAGCACAGCCACGCCCTCTGCGAGGAATGGGACCCCGGCCAGGAAGTAATCCGATTAGGGAATCCTTTGGCCGCAATGATGGGAAAACATAAATGAAGTCCGGCTAGACAGGTGATGTGCAGGAGGGTGAGAGCGGGACGGAGCCAGGCTGAGTCCACGCATCCGGGGCTGAGGACCGGGGTCGACCGACTCCCGCCATTTCTTCAGGAACAACTGCTGGGGAGCCACACATGAGGCTTGTGTGACATGAGGAAGACGAGAGGTAATGAAATAAATACAAATTATTGGAAAATAGCAAAAAAATCATCTTGATGTGTTTTTTTAATTAAATGCGTCAGTAACCTTTGGTAACTCGGCGCATGGCACATTTCTCCTGACAGGCCGTCCCCTGCTTCAGTTTCATGGCCAGGCGGGGGGATAAGCGGGGTGGGGGGAGGAGCGCGATACTAGCGACCAGGCCTGGGCACCAATTCAAAGCATTAGGCCCCGGCCTACTCATGGTGATCGGCAATGAGGCTCCTGCGACAGGGCGGCTCTGTATGGGTCATAGGACCAGAGCCTGGGGTTGGCCTGGAACCACGGCCTGCCACCTAAATGTATTGGACAAGAAGGGAAAAATTATTAAATTCATTATTTGTAATGACACAAGCTATTTCCACGCGTAAAAGTGTCAAATAAAAAAGACAAAACGTGAGGTAACAAGATATTGCAAAAATAGAAATGCAACATGGAAAAAAACAAAGAACTTGGTAATAGTATTTTTTCTTTTGCAGTGAACTTGAAGCGCAGGATCGGCAGCCTCGATTCTCTTCCTAGTAACTGGTTGTAGATATATATTGTACTGGCGCACATACGTCACATTTCTAGCAATTCCGGAATGGTTGGATTGTAGGTCAATTAGTTTCTGGCGAGCGGTACTTCCGCCATTGCACCCTCCAGCCTGAGTGATGATAGCCATCAGTGGCGGTACAAAAGGGGGTGGTGATGGACGGAGCATCTGAATCAATCAAACACTCACACCCAGTCAGACGATCTGGGTTGAATCCATCACCGTTCTTTAGCCCACTCTGCCACCCGTGGCAGCAGCCTGAGAGATGCCACTTGTAGCGAATGCCTTTGTGGCCTAGATAACAGGTGTTCCTATCCCCACGGGCAGACGTAAGCCAGTGTCTGAAACAGCTCTCCAGTTACAAACAATTTCAAAGTCTACAGTGGTGGCTTTCTGAATACTTTTACATTGGTCCCTGCTTTTGCCCCGCAGCGCCAATGGTGTTAGTCTGATACCACTCCACTGACTCTGCAACTTATCTGGTCAGTCTGGGCAATGATCACATGGTGTGCAGATCTAGGGCCGTACAGTGATTCCAAGGGAACTGGCCTTAGATAACTCCTCTTAGGAGAGAGCTCTGGAGCTTCAGGCAGCCCTAGTCAGTGCAGCCTATAATTATAGATCTAGCGTGCAGTGACTACCTGGTGCTGGTCCAACTTTCAGTGCATCCGGCGTCACGAAGTGAAGAGCCTGGTGTCTGTAGTAGCTCTGTGGCAGCCACCGCCTGCTGCCGTCATCTGGGGCTGTGGGGTTGGGCAGCAAGCAGCGGGGCGCCCACTGGGGCAGACACCGCTCAGCAGTGCTGGTAATCACTTTTATTAGGGTTGAGCAAGCATTTCTATAGTCCAGTCTAATACAGTGTCCTGGCTGTAATGTGTGCCCCACTCTCCTGATGTCTGGTGCTTTACAACAGTTGCAAGATATTCTTAGTTTCTCGAAGCTCCATTGGATGTTATGTCTGATATGTTTATGTTTCCCTCCTCTTCATTGCTTGATTTTTGCTTGCAAGAAAGTGTCACTCATAGAAGTTGAAACGTCACTTATAATTAAAGTGAAATTGTGAAAATGTCACAAACAACAATCTGAAACCTTGGCAGCTATGTGAAACTAATCGTAATTACTTCTGCTGGTCTCCTCATTGGCATGTAGAAAATAGGCAACCCCTCCCTGAAGTAGCCATGCTGGCTCTGGCCGTGGAGCTGCATCATGTTTAAAACCATCATGCGTCACTTAAAAGGACTTCAGAAACAACATCCCTGCATACCTAGACGAGAACTTGGCAATCTCAGGTGGAAAGTGCGCACAGGAAGCCAAAACATTGCCAAAATGGAGACCAGGAGACGCTGGGCCAAAAGACTGGAACACTGCTCTCTATAGCTGGGGTCTGGAGCAGCATCCAGACTGACCTAAAAACTGTTCAAATCCTGCGGTTCAAAAGATCCCGAAGAAGCCCTTGTTCACTAAATACTGCCACCTTACTTGTTGGTTACCCATCTAAACTGTACCTTGGGCTCCTGACCTTTATTGCTTCATTGCTTTGCCAGACATATTCATGCTTTAGAAGTACTTCTACATCTTTTTTGTAATCCCTGAAAGGCCTCAAGATGCCACCCCGTGATTAATGTTACCTTAAACATCTGATTAGAGGTTATCTCTGGCCACCGTAATTCACCACCCCACCAGTCCATCCCTTACCAAGAAGTCTGTTCTAGTCGCTTACACTAGGCACCAGGTTCTGGCTGCGGAGGTACCAGTCTCCGCACTGAAGTGTAAATTATTTGATGATGCACTTACTTTTGAGATTCGAACCACCGACTCCCATGCTACTGTGATGCCAGCACAAGGCGCGGAGAAACTGCCCATTCAGGCAGGTATATTTCCTTATCTCGAAATAGAAGTGAGAATAGCTCAGCAGGTGGGGACACTTCTTGCTTGATCTGGCTGGAGCCCCGTGAGCATCAGCCATGAAGCAAAGGACGTGCATGCTTCAGATTATTGCCTTTCAGTACATACATCAGAATACTCACACAATGTATCCTCTTCTTTTTATGTTTGTGTAACAGGGCTTTAAGTGCGGCGGGTCCTGCCGGTTTAGTTCTAAAAAGCATGCACTGAGACGGGTCCCTATTGGGCTCTCCATTTTTGCCCTCACCTTCAGGGTGAAAAAGAATCTCAACTCTGCAGCAGTGCCACCCTTCGCTGCCTTTATTGCAACTTCCAAGAGCCTCGTTATTGTTCTTTCACAGACTCTTCATTTCAGAACTGAAGCATTTTCAATATTATATACTACAAAGCCATAGTTGTCGCTTATTTATCTTATGCAACTAACATCCATTGACAAAGCCAATAGTGCTGGCTTGTTGTAGGTATAATGTTACTTGGGACACTCTGCTAAGCGCAGGCTTTTAGCTTAGGTATTTTAAGCTACAGCCTCAATGACATCGACCACGCCCCTTTGATACCCCCACCACACCCCAGTTTTTTCATCCCACTTAAAGCCTGCTGAAGAACATATTAAACCTGTCGCCATGATCATGTTAAACAATCCTAGGCCTCTGCCACCAACCTCATTTGGGGCCCCGGCATTTGAACCTATACAGATTATAAAGACACAGAAGCCAAACCAGAATGTCACCCCATACACAAGATTTGAAATAGAAATAGTTTAACTATTTATTTAATTCATTGTTGTCCACCTAGGGATTTTATTCAGGGGACTCAGAATTATGTAGTTCTAAGCCAGGAGAGAGAGTTTTCTGGTTACAGAGGACTAGTTTCAGGCATCTGACAGCAAGGCTATCTCTTAGGGGTGAAATAATTCCCACAGGCTCGTCCCGTAGAGCTCTTCCTCGGGTTGCAGGGTCTTCAGGCAACCCTATAGTCTTCAAGATGAAGCGCACAGCTTTGTCTCTTCTGACCACATTCTGCTAGAGGCCTGAGGGCTGCCCCAGACACATGACACAATGCTGAGGGCTAAGCGGGGATCTGAGTAGGAGGCTGCAGAACAACTTATCATGGAGGTCAGGCGGATTCAGTTCGGGAAACCCCCAGAAGCTCTTCATAGTAAGCGAAGCATTTGGAGCAGGATGCACTGGTACTGTCTTCATAATCGTGGATGTGATCTGTGGACCCCTTTAAGGCATTAGCTACTCCCCTACAATGGAATAAATGGAAGAGTTGAGCCTTCAAAATGTAAGTCATACAACCAGGAAACTCGGCTAGAGAATAACTATAATCACCACAAACAATTGAGTAAATGAGAAGATTTCTAATTGAATACAATGTCCTTCCTATATTTTGTTTTACACTACCTGTACATTTTGTGGTACTTTCTGTATATATAATGTGGTAACAAACAATGCACACATTGGGTTAAGGTGTTTTGGCAGGTGTGGCGGAGCTATACTTTCATTTTGAGTCCTATTCTTCAGCCGTAAATCTGCCCTGTGTCTTCACCAAGTCTCTGAGCTCATTCATGGGACTTCTCCACAAGCTGGTAATTTCTGTCCATTCATGCCTGAAAGACTGGATGATTCATAAAGGGTCATGTAGAATGTCACTTCTCGGGTATGCAAGGTGCTCTGTCATCTTGGATTCTTTGCAAACTTGTCCAAACCTCCTCTCATTCTAAAGTGGGCTCACCCATTTGTCGGCTCCCTCTACGGGACAGATCTGAGTGCTGTATTTATACTCGATTCTCTGGCTCGCCTTCAACTCAAGCATTATTAAAATATTTTTGAACATTGCGCTGTTGTCACTAACAGTAAGTGCAGCCTGTTGGCTCTTGCAGCATCAGAGGCTCGCGTCTCGTTGGTGACTGTAAGGCCCGTGCTGTCTCTAGATGCTGCTCTGCACTCTGTCACGGACTCTGATACTTTTATTTGCATAAGCTGTTCCCTCTTTTAAACATGGGAAAATTGGCTTACACAGAATTGGAAAATTAAATGTACTTGTAAGTCCCTAGAAATGTGGTTCTACATGTACTCAAGGACTGTAAATTAAAGGCTGCCAGTGTGCCTGCAACACTTATTGTGCCACCCACGTAAGTGGCCTATTTAAACATGTGCCAAGGCCAGGGCCTGTCATTGCAGTCTGCCCGTGCAGTTTTAAAACTGCCATTTTGACCTGGCAAAAGGAACCTTTTGCCAGACCTAAAAATATTCCTGTTTGCTACATATGTCACCAGGATGTCACCACTAGCGCAAGCCCTTTCCATAACGCAGGATACAGTATGCAGAGTGCAGTGTAATAAAATGGTTTGGCAAATACTTTTACGTTTTATATGTCCCGGAATAGGCAAGGCTGAATTGCTATCCTTGTTCTTTGTGTGATGCTTGAATTTTTCACAATCCTTCAATGACTTCAGTGATGTACAGGGAACATTGATGGCAGCACCCACATTCTGAAAAGTGTTTCAGTGCCACTGGCCTGGGTGACTTTGTGTGAATTTTTCATGCTTTCTGGCTAGGGCGACATGTCAGACATGTCCATGCCTTCTGGAAGCCTGGGTGCTTATGTGTGACGTTTCCATAGTTTCTGGCCTCAGTGACCTGGAGGCTCATTTGTGACATTTCAATGCTTACTGGCCTGGGTGCTTATGTGTGACGTTTCCGTGCTTTCTGGCCTGGTGTGATCAGGCCTGGATCAGTGCCTAGGTGCTTATGTGTGACTTTCCAGTTTCTGGCCTCACTTTACATAAGATGCTTCATTTGAGCACTGTTAACAAAACTCAGGATATAAAAATCCTTTAATGTTTGCACATTGTCTAGTACTCTTTTTACTCTGAACCTTTGCACAATTGTTCGAAGTTAAGTGCGTTTTTAGATATCTTAATGCAAATTTATATGAAGAATAAATTGGTTATATTTAAATTCATGTTTCGTGCTAGACATTTCATTTTTTAGTGTTCTCTGTAGGAATGTCTGTGATTTATGACTGGGTATCCTGGTGCTCCATATGGCAATCATTTACTATGCTGTAAACGTTAATACAATCTAATATGTAATGAAAAATGTGTTTGAAAATGCTTTGACAACCCCTCAAACTCCCCCTAGTAGTGGTTGCTCACTGCGCTTGCTCGCCACACAATATGTGGGGGCTGATCTCACTTTTACTTTGTTCTCTCTGATTCACTACTTGTGTCTATTTTTGGTGCTCTCTGAAAGAATGTCTATGGTTACATATGACTAGGTGGGTAACCTGGTGCTCTTTAAGGTCATCATCTACTATTTACTGTGCTTTGAAAGTTGATACAATTGAATATGTAATGAAAACAGTGCTGTAAAATTCCCCATTTTGGTCTGTCTTTCTCCAAAATTTTCTTGGGGAGAGAACCCCCCAAACCCCCCTAGTAGCAGTCGGGATCGCTCGCTACGCACCAGATGGGGGCTGGTCTGGCAAAATTTGCCAGGGCTGCTTTTAGTTCCCAGTCCGGGCCTGAGGTGACCCCTGTTGAATATAGTCAGTTTCTGAACAAGGGGTTTGGCCAGCATTCCTTGGGAGAATACTTCTTCACTATTTCACGCTGCTAACCGCACTGGTGCTTGTTCCCCCAAACTGTACAGAATCCTTCTCAGTTGTGCACAATGGCGGAAAAAGGGTCCAGGATTCAGTATAAAAATAATAAGGTAGAATCAACACTTTCTGACTCCCCTATCTAAGCTAAAGTGGACATTAGTAGCACCATGGAAATGATCCTCCAAAAATGAGCGGAAGTCCATGAATGAGCTAAATCTACTAAGCAGAATACAGACACAATGCAGTTAGAGCTTATTGCCATAAGGCCGGATATGAGTATGACTAACACTAGATTAGCAGCCGCCGAACAAAGAATAAGCGATATTGAAGCTGTCTCTTTTAAGTCATGCAAAGAATTGAAGTCCCCTAGGGATCTGATGTCCAATCTTAAGAGACAATCAGCCGAGCTTGAAGATAGAAATAGGAGGGGCAATATCAGAATTTTAGGTGTTCCGGATGATGCATCCCAAATGCAAAAATTGCGGTCACAGAGGGGCAGATTCTGAAAATCTGCCCCTTTGTGAATGCAATTCCAAATGATGCATAGGCCCCATAATGTGTGCCAATGACGTTTTCTGTAGTTTGCTGTTTCACCTACACATAGTCCATAAACAGCAGATGGGATTTTGCTAATGGGCTTACATTTGAACAGTGAATAACCTGGTGATGTCATCAGGGTAAATAGGTTCCACGATGCTCCTGCCATGTTGCCATTCTACACCCATGTTCGGGTCCACATGTCACTGACCAGGATTCCTATGATCCATGTTAACAAGTTTATTTTGAATGTCAGATTAGATGGAATTAATGGTACAGCATTTGACAATCCCTCTGTGGATGTCACATCTCTCACAAAGACCACTTAACATATAAAAGGTACCCAATAATCTACAGCTCTGTCTCCAGCTCCTAGATCTGACTTGGCAGACTTGTTTGCAATTTACTGACGCTTGGTCGCCTATGGGTTACTAAGCGTGCCATTTCTTTTAAGCAGTGCTTTTGAGCAACATTTAAGGAAGTGGTTGAAAGTGCTCAGGAGTGACGGTGTATGGAACTGCAGTGGGAGACATAACATAAGAGGCAGAACGATGGAGGTCAGCCCCAGTGCCTAATTAGGGAAGTGGGTCTTCTCTAGTTGTTTCGTGATGGCGTTTTTTTTGATTGCAGATTTATATAGTAGGAACGTGACCCGAAGGAATTGGAGAACTTTACATGAGCACCAGTTACGATACACAAAGACACATTCATTTTTTTGGTAGGCACATGGAGATTAATTGATTTGCCCAGAATCACAGGATGTGGAGTTGAGCCCGAGGCTCGAACCTTGGTTTCCCACAAAGAAAAAACCCTTTTTATCACTGAATGTGTTTTTCCTACCATGGTAACATGGCACCGTATGACAATCCGCAGATGTCACGTGTGGACCATGGTAGAGATCCCCTAACTAGAATTGGGGGGGGCCTTCTGATTTTTCGACATCAGAGCATTAATTGGCTACATTTTTAGATATGGCTTGGTACCCCCCTTTTCCTTGGACTCAAGACTGCCCTTGGATGAGGACTCCCTCCCTCCTCCAAGGCAAGCACCTCAAACCACACTTTTCTTGGATTAGGGGGAGTAACCCCCCCAGCCGTATTTATTACAAAATGAAAACATTGCAAATTATTATTTACATTATGTACAATTACGCAGATAGTCCAGTTACGTGGATAGATACACAATGTTACTTGGCTAACCTTAACATGTTTCTAATACAGAGACATTCCTACTGTCATCTAAGACATGCATATACTTTACTTTCTGCATAACCCTGCTAGAGCCTACGGCAAGGTCAGTGACTGGCAGCCCCAGCTCCCGGTAAGCTACAAAGCCTCCACTGGAGTAAGATTGCATAGGGGGTCCAGCTTATTGGACAGATATCTCCCTAGGCCCCCCATACCCTGAGCCTTAACTACATAAATGTGGCGTAGCAATGATGCATCCTTGCGTGCACCCGGATGCGTGTGCGGGGGTGGCCGACCAGCCCATTAGAAGAGTGACTCCCTGGCCCCCACACCCTTTCAGCCTACATACCGGCTGTAACTGCCCCTGGAGTTTCATGTGAGACCCTCTGTCTCCCCGTCGGGCGTCCCCATTTGAGAAATTGTGATGCCCGCTAAGGACCAAAAACTTTACTCCCCAATCATGACCTTACCCCCACAGGCCAGTATAGTTGACCAACTATCTGGCCTCTCCTAAATGCCTACTAGATGGTCATGCCTAGACCCGGGGCGGTGTTAACCATGCCAGCGAATTTACTTTAAGAGACCTCCTTACCCCATCATGAGAGGTGTACCCTACGCTGTAGGCAAAAAATTTCCCCTGAAGGCACCCATGCCCTACTTCCCGCGGCTGAGTGGTCTTGAATAGTTTATCAATCTGATTGTTACAAACTTTCTACTGAATAATTCAGAAGCCCAGACAGACTGTGATATGGGGGTGACCTATGAGTGACTTAGAGCATTTGACCCCAATCACAGAGAACAAAATGTGTCTCTGCCACTGCAGTCTTTGAATGCTGAGAGCTCCTATCCTCCTGCGGGAATGATTCACGCAGGAAGGCCCAGGTCGCCCGACTGAAATGGCTGCACGTATAAAAGGCCACCCTGTAAGTATTGCCGAGCCGCGCAGCGCCCCCTCTGATATGGCACTTGCACCCCCACCCAGTGCAGTGAAATACTGTCAGAGCAATGTCTGAATTCTTTGCCACTACATTCTGTTAGCGACAGTGTTTGAACATCTGCCACTTTAGTGCAACATGACCGTGTTGCAGGAGTCGAAACCTGTGTCCTGCGAGATCCTTTGCCACTAGAGGTACCAGACTCACCATTGGGCTATAGTTCCTGGTGTAGTCTTATCTATACCAGTCCCCAGGCATTGCGTGGGCCGCAGCATCTTACCCATGCAACCTGGCTCCATGGTGCTTCTTCCAGCGCGCTCACCGCCCGTGTTGCCTCTACCAGCCATGCCTGTTCCGGATCCTCCGGTCCAACTTTCCGCAAGCATTTTGCCATCGTGACGTGGTTCCTCCCAGTTATCAGTCACAATCCAGTACATGAAATAAATAAACACAGAATACATATGGTCAGTGCTGCACTTTTGACAAACAGATAGCCTTCACATGCCAGCCCCATTTTTCGTATCATAAGACTGACCTCCCTTTCTAGTCCCACCCACTCAGGCAACGCAGGGATATTCCCAAAACCAACCAAGTTCTTTTTCATGCCAGCAAATCCGTGGCTACCAGTTGCTAGTCGTGCTGGTTAGCAGACATGTTAACTCCGCTACTGTATGAGGCTCCCAACCTGTGCTCTGAGACATCATACCAGCCTCCAGCGACTGCCTTCATTTCTACGTTTCCATTAGTGCACATACAGACTTCTGTGCCCCAGCATAGGGAGCTGTGGTGATGTTTTGTCCTAGCAGAAGAGAAAGCATTCACGCAGCAAGTGACTGGTGACTACGAGCAGGGCATAGGTGTATAGCAGATCTAACCATTTAACCGGTTACACCTGAGTTGACTTTATCGGAGACCCAGTTTGAGCTGCTCTTGGCATTCTGCGAATGTTCGCCTCATTGAAGCCTGAATTCTCCTAAAAAGTGACCGGAGGCTTCCAAATTATCGCTTATGCAAGTGCACCCGGCTGAAATTGAACTTAAAATTCAGAGAAACTCAATGCAGCACTTTTGAATAACGGGTAACTATCCCAATGAAATAAAGCCTATGCTTCAATGCAATGCAAAGGTAAGCACAGCACACTTGGGATCAACAATAAGCCATCGCCACCATCCAATCAGGAAAGGGCGAGCATATAGTAGCGTGAAATCTAAGCAGTTTGGGCTGGACTGTTCCCATGAGGCACAGGGTCAAGACTGATTTGCATATGGCAGGATCCAAACTTGGGTGGTGTGGTGAACAAGAAAATGATGGGCTAAACCCAGATCCTTGTGACTTGGGGTGAATGTTTGCATTGTCCAGCATTCCGTCCATCGATTGTTTCTTTTCAATACGTTTTAGGTTAGGATTCATTTCAAACAAGGGGTGGCTGAGGGTAGCCTTCTGTAACCATTACTGAAATCTTTGCTTCTGATTTTTGTTTCTTTAGGAGACTGCAGGTCATTTTTTTCATTTCATCCTATTGCTACATCTAATTACCCTGTGATATTTGTATGCTGCTGTTTCATGTTAAAACCTACGTATAGATGTGCTGAAAGATACTATTGCTATAAACTTGATTGTTGTGATAAAAATACTCTCGATAGCACGTATTTGTTCAAGTTTTTAATTGACAAATCTTTTGAGAGCGAACACTAACCTCATATCTTTGCTAAGTTGTCTTGAGTTATATTGAAGTACCAGCACTTTGCTGATATATTTATTTGCTGTATTTGCTTATATATTTAAGGTACCTGAGCGTCACAACTTGCTGCCTCTTCGTAAACGAGCTTGAACTATTTATTTAAATCATAATGCTGTTGTTTCTTCTGGAAGAAATTGTCTGAAGTGGAGAAAGAAGTTTCAAAATAAAAATAGAAGATGATCTTACTGTTCTCTCACATTCTCCTCCCAGCACCTAAGAAGGCATTAGATCTGCACCTTTGAAATGATTATAAGTCTTAAAATGGGTTAATGGTTAAAGATGATTTAAATTACTGTAAATAACTGATAGTTTGAAATCTGTTTAAATGTATTTATTATTTTAGATGTGATTTGAGCAAACTAAGGGGCATATGTACAAGCCCCTACCGCCATGGGAACGTTACTTTTTGTGACGTTCACATGGCGATAGGGGCCTTGCCTTATTTACAAGGCAGCGTTAAGCCACTTAACGTGACTTAACTCTGCCCTGTAAATAAGGGCCCCTTTCACACAATGCTTAGCGTGAAATGGGTGGACAGTGGGTGTTGTGGTGGGCGTTCCACCGGAACAGCCATTGATTTTGATGCTGCCCTGTATTTAGAAGGGGAGCGTAAATAGGAAGCAGGGCCAAAATTAAGGCCAGAGAAAACCTGGTCTTAACTTGGCGAAACAAGGAGAAATGCTTTATTTCTCCTCCTTTAGGCTTTTTTCATGTGTGCTGCCTTGTGCAGCCCACATGGAAAAAAGCAAAACACCCTGGATTGTCTATGTGTAAGAAGGTGACCTTTTCTGCACATAAACAATCCTTTAAAAAAATACATTTTGAAACTTACATGTGTGCTGCAATAAGCAGCACACATAGAAGTGACAACATGGCATTTCAGGGTTGTTTTTGTGCAGGAAGGGACACCTTCCTACACATAAACAATCCTCCCCTGCCCACAGACACCCTTGCACTATGGTTCAAAGGAGCCTGCACTGGCTCTACACTGCTAAGTGAAGCGCCAGCGCATGGGGAAAAGCAAGGGTGCACCAAATCCTTGTAAATATAGCGCAGTCATGTATTTCTGAAGTGGTGGAGAGAGCCATTAAGCCATGACAGCTAACACCTCACTCCGCCACTTCCTCGTACATATGCCCCTAAAAATGATATGTCGAGGAAAGCAATAAGTGGAAAACAGTGCTTAAAATAGTCACTATGAATTTGGGGAAATGTCTTCCGGATTATCAAAAGCTTCAGACAATGTTTTAGCATGTTATACATTCTCTTTCCAAATGTTTTAGAGAGCGGGACATGTACACCTTCATTAAGCGGTCTCAGGCTAGGGTGCGAGAGAACCAAAACATGTTAGCTTCTTATTCGGCTTCCTAAGAGTACAATGGTGATCAATTGGTCACATTCTAGAGAGGGTTAAGGCAGGAAGAAGGGTGATCAAGAAAATTAGGCATTAGCTGGGAGATGCTTGAACACTGAAGGTGGGACATCTGGTGGGTAAGATAAAGGCAGACATGGCAATCTGTTACTTTGCTTTGCCATCACTTGATGAATGCAATGAACGTTCCCAGCTACTGAGCTGAAGTATGTTTTTGAAATATTCTTTTCCGATCAAAGTATTGTTTACCATCTGTCAATGGTGCCAATGAATGATCAAGTTTGTGGCACTACTGCAGATGAAAATTTGAATCCAAAAACCAAACAATGCACACGTCACACCCTTTGCAAACCAATGTGCCAAAGTGATAAATTGCCAGCAATCTTCACATCACCAAACATGTCTGGACCTTGGAGCCACCTTAGAACCAATTTCTGCCGATGCCACCAGGTTGTCACATTCTTAGTTTCTCTGATGATAACTCACAATTCCTGATATCTACATGCCAGAGCGGTACATGTGTTCATGTCTGCACGTGACAAGATTTTGTTGAACAGGGCACCCTAGCACTGCTGTGCGCCAACAACAGTCCACCAATCTAATGTCACTAAATACACAATCACCATGCTATTCCATCATACCTTTGTTATTCACTAATGTCCTTGTGCCATATCGGAAGCTGAACACTTCATGCATGTGCACAAAACACCATCATAGCTAATCCAACCAACTCAATGCTGCCGTAACCCCACTCCAACAGATGTATAGATCCTTTCTGTACCACCCCTGGGGTACCACCTGCAACATTGGATAACTTTTCTTGGCAAGGTTTTTTTAATGCCTTACCTTCTCCAACCCTACAGTGTCATGAAGTCGGTGGACCAGGTCATTGTGTCAAGTTATATTCACCCAATATATGTGTGAGCAACCAACAAAGCAAATATCCTCACTCCCAACTAGCTGCTCTCCTACTTGCCCCATTTGCTATGCTCACTCTCCGTTTCTGTTCTCCCTTTCTCAGTTGCTGAATTTCCAAGTTTGTCAGGAAAAGAAGTCTTATAATCACAAGTCACAGTCCATGTGCAAGCAAAGCCAACCAACAGAAAGGTAGCTAAAATACATAGCTGTGCTTCCTAAACAAACCTTATGACCAGTGTGTTCTATGTGCATTGTTTTCTCCAAATACCCAGATTCCCTCCACATTTTTGAATGAAGATTTAGCGGGGGTGCATTGTTCCAGTCTACCATTCATCAGTGGAGATAACTGTATTTTTTATTGGTAGAAGAAAAACGAGAGCAGTCAGAGAATGACTCTTTTCTGAATGGACCAATCACTAAATACATGAGTTGGGGAAATTGTGAAGGGTAGTTGTAATCAACTAACCATTAAACCTAATGATAAAGCTTGGGTAAAATATAATAAAAATAGTCACTTTAACACTGATACTTTGTCTGGTCGTAATTTACATCTCACTTGGATATTCTAATTGCTAGTTCTTTGTCCCTTTGAGAGTTTGGTCTTCACGATGCTTGAGCTGGAGGAAATCCCAAGAGTTCCAAAGACAATTTAAAGGTTCCTGCTGCCATCATCAACAGAGAGAATGTGCTTCTTTCCTCTGCGGGCAGCTGTTTGTAATTGATGTATTATGTACTGTTTCAATAGTTGCTTTAGGTTTTATTTAATCATCCTTAAGAAACCAGAACAATTCCAAGTGGGCATCAAGTCAGAGTTTGGATCCCTTCTTGGGGGCATTGTAAGGTAAGAAAACATGTCCACAAATCAATTGCAAAAAAAAAGATATTTCGAAAGTATTTAAGATTAGATTGCGAGCTATCTGTATACTGAACCAACAGACAGCAATAGCCTACTCCATTTCAATAGTGCTCACCCTCGAGCACTCAGAGAAAACCTTCCTGTGGGACAGTGTCTCAGAATCAGAAGAAACTGCTCGGATCTCTGTAATTTTAAGGAAGAATCTGCAAAGCTTGCGAGAAAACTTTAAAAAAGAATACCCAACAAAGATCATTGAGAAAGTCCAGAAAAGAGCAAGCATCAACCCTCCTAAGGCACTTCTGGAAACAAATACCAAACAAGACGCTAATTCCCTCATCTCGATGAACACATACTCTTCTTCCAATTATCTAAAAAAGATAATAAACAAACATTGATGCATCCCACGTCCAATCGTTTGACCTTGATCAAACCTTTGTTCTTGTTCAAATGGAACAAAGGTATATAGGACAGACTAGTATACAGAAACAAGTGTAGAGTTCCATCAGAAAGACAAACATTACCCCTGTGGCACCTGCTCAGAATGCCCTCTTACCACACACACCGAGGAAAGTGGCCTTGGCTTTCAAACACCATGGGAACAGAGAGGCCACACAAACTTGAACAGCATTAATGTGATATATGTTATCACCTGTCCTTGTGGAACCTGTACATAGGGATGACTAGCAGGAAAACCAAGATCCGAATCAGCAAACACAGGAGCACAATAAGGTGCAGACAAACATCAACTAAGCTGACTGTGCACCATCTAGAGAAGGCACATGCTGACCACAAAATACAGTTTTGACACAGGGATAACAAAATACAGTTTTGACACAGGGATAACAACAGACAAACAGACTACTGGAAAAAGAACAAAGATGTGTGTACAGATTGAAAATGGACAAAGTAGGACTTAATGCCAAAATGCCATAGAACCAGCTTAGCACTGGCGTAGCTTGGCACACTGCCTCCCATGGCGGACCCTGCCTTTTCCGCCCGCAGCGGTGTTGAAAAGCAGGGTGGGGTGTTGTCGATAAATTCTGCGTTTGCCGCCCTGCATGTAAGAGCGGGGGTGGGAAGGGTTGGAGACATCCCCAAAATTTGGGCGCCCCACTGCAGCTGAGTCTCAGTAGCAAGAGGGTGGCACAAACTTAGGCTATGTATGAAAGACTGAAAATGGCACCTAAAAACAAAAAACGGCCCCTGAACTTTTGGAGTGAGCATTAAAAAAGAGCAAGAGAGCCACGTGGAACATAGATCATTTTTTTAGGAGCAAACACTCATTTACCGTCTGCATGGAAAATGCAAGTAAAAAAAAGTATAACATCACTCTGGCCTTTAATTTGATGTCTATTATAATCCATCCTAAATGACTACCAAATACTCCCTAATGAAAAAGTGTAAGGACATCCCTCATTCTTTTCACAGCGGCATTGACTAACATCATAATCTCAACACACAGTGGCAATATTCAGTGATGAACTATCATATAAGACTATAAACTATGCTGGAATAAACCCGTGGGTATGGGAACTACAAGTCCCATGAGCCTGGGGGTCTGGTGTAGTCCACAACCTTTTTGGTCTCTAGTAGCAACCATCAGCCGCCCCAGCAAACAGGATTCCTCTGATGTGTAGGGGACGATCGGGCTCCCAGTGTCACCATTAATATACGTAGCATTAAACAGATGCGTTTGGTGAATGCAGAGTCGGGCGGTTTACACCGCAATCAGTTGTAATTAAGTACTGCCACGCACGGAAGATAAAACTGTGCTCTACCCCCGACCACTCTGCCACAAGCCGGGGAGAGCGGAGCCGAGTAGGCGCATTGCTCAGGAGGGACCCTTGAAGAAGAAAGTGGATTTTCCCTTGCAGGTTGCTTTTACTGAAACATTGTTACCAGCAATGGTTATTGACCAATCACATTGTTATATCTTTACCATTTTCCATTCTTAACCACCATAGGGTTTGACTACAGGGCCTACCCCCTTTCCTCCCACCACGTGGGGTTATAATCTACCAGAAATTGTTTTAGTTGATGTAAAATGTGTATTAACTCTAAATCTGCTTGTGTGACGCCTGACATTTAAATATATCCAGTACAAAGTGTGAATGGGGTTTATTCAGTGCTTTAAATGGGAAAAAATAAGTGCAGGTACTCATCAGTTTAAGCTCTGAATGGAGGAGGGGCAATTGTGGGCGGGGCTAGAGGCGGAGCTTGGAGGCAGGCATTTCATGGGAGCCACATTTTCTTAATGCCAATTATGCTTGATAATACAGAAATATTTCTGCTATCTGTAGAGTATTTGGTTTTTCGTCCCATGTGCAAAAGGTTACATTTAGTATTGTGAGAATGTCATACCAATGCAGATTGTCTGTGAGCCTAGACACATATGAAACATAAAAGTCATTTGCCCAGAATCACAGGATGTTGAGCTGAAGCTGGGACTCAAACCCCATAGTTCATTTTTAGGCAGCTCTGACCCTAACATCCTCTCAATTTTCCCATCTAGGAAAGATGCCTCACAGTCTATGCAAACATTACCCACCCCCCCACCAAGACCTGAAAGACACTGGAGCAAAGGTACTAACACAGCAAGGCCAATTCACAAAATCTCCCCCTTTCCCAGCAAACTATAGCTTCAGGGCGCTAGCCTGGAGAAGCAGGGAAGAAAAGCAGAGAGACCCTTAGGCACCATCCATCGCCCAATGTCTGTCTTCCCAATCTGATGCTGGGTAGTGTGTGAAATCTCCACCAGACCCCCTCCCCTCGCAGACTTGTGCTGAGAGGTGCATTCATCTCGGGTGTCACGGTGTAATTTGATTTGTGGGGTAGGGGATAGAATCAGAGCACCACACCTACAGTATGATGGACCGGGCAGGGTCTGATTGGATCCTTAACTTTTATTTACAGAGGGGCGCAGGGCATCCACAACCCTAAACAGCCCTTAAGTGATGGAAATGAGCTGCTGCGGGATTGCTCAGCAGCGGCTCCATTCAGAGGCATACACTGCCCCTCCCTCTACTCTGCCTTCTATTTTTCTGCAGCAGCTGAGCAGCCCCCAATGCCATCAAGCCGGCACTGCCCGACTTTCCCCTAAGAATACCGGTATTGTCCGTGGCGAAGGAAAAGTTCCGGTACTCAAAGGGAGAAAAATAGAAAGTGGCGGTACTCCGTACTGGTGAGTACCGGCCCATTTAAAGCATTGGGTTTATCGCAATACAGGCTGCAAATGAGTGTTTTTCACGAGCTGCATGGTGTGTATATCACACATCCACTGTGCAAACGTAGTCACATGAAGAGAATAGTGCATGCTACATTTTGAGCAGCCACACAATGGCAATATTATTATAATGGCCCTTGAGAGGCCATAGACAGTAAGAGATTCTTGACCTGAGCTCTCAAAAAATTTGTTTTCTTTTTACAGGGCAGAAATGGCAAGTATTTCTATTGCCATATTGCCAATGTATGCGCTTGATTGCATGCCTTACACAAATCGACCAGCGCAAACAGCTGTGTAACTGGGGAGGTGATACATATTTAAGAATCACCCTGATGAAATCCCCGGGCCGATTCAGGCTTGCAAGAGTAGGGCTGAAACATATTGGTTAAGAAAGCGTCACAGGACCATTGAATCCTATACACCCCGAATTGTTACTCAGTATTACTGTTCTCAACCATTCTGTGACTAAAGGGATACCTTGTAGCATTTGAAGGATTTTTAATCTTTAGTTACGTTCCCTAGTTACTTTCTTACAGGAGTTCTCTGGAATATGGTCGAGTCCACCCTAAACTTTAGGAGTCAGGACGAGCCAGATGATAAAGCATGACACGACTAGAGTGTGTGGGGGTTATTTACAGAAAAGGAATTCTTTCCTTTCCCACACCTAGTAAATCAGAGTCTAGTTGGGGCAAGAACATCCTCAACACTACACGTGTTGTGACACTAGTTGGGATACCTGTGAGTATTGTATATGAATAGACTGCACCAGAGAAATTTTCCACCAGTTTTTTTTTTATTACATAGATAGACACTGGTTGCAACGCAATTTGACAGCTTTATTTCCACTTACGCTGAATGGACAACATCATTTTTGCACATGTCAGTCTGTGCATGTGTGCTGCTCGTAATCTTCTCAGTTATTTAGTCTACTTTATCTAAGGGGATTAACATCTTTATTTTTGCCATTTTTACATGAATTTATGGTAATCTGGAATACCTGCCAAAGTACAGGATAATGTTTGCACCAGTTCTTTTGCAGTATTGTAAATCTTATTTTATGGCTTAAATGTATCCTGCCAGAAACGAACACTTTGCAGAATATATTAGTTTTGTGCTCTAATATCATTAGGTGGCAGAGGATATTTATAAAAAGTAAACATTTTGCTGGAGATTCTGGCACATGAGGTTATTGCAGTAGCCAGAAGTCAGGCCACAGGCTACCTTAGGTTGAAACATATTGATGTGGATGATGCCTGTTGTCTCCACATGGACCCAATGCAAAGTAAACATCTGGTTAACATTCATGACCATATATTGTAATCAAAACTACATTGTCTAATTTGATTTGGTGTTTTCTGTGCTCAGCACTGGTACTTAATTGTCAACACTGGCACATATGAAGCTTTAAGCTATTGGCGTTGCAAATAATATTGCAACACCAATAACTCAAACTTTCAGTAATGGGAGACCTGTTGCAGAGCAAATGCTTATTTTAAATGAGCTGCAGCCGCGTCCTGACCAGGCTGCTCAAGACACTCTTGCCCCCTTTCAACCACAGACAACAAGCACTAGCAAAGCCAGCAGGTTACACCTTTACAAAATCTATTGGCTCTGCCAATTGTTTTACATATTACACAGCACTAGAGCTGCTGCACAACATAGCTTATGGTAAAAAAAAAGCACTATGACACAGTCAATGGTGCGCAGATCATAGCACTTTTTTTTATATTAAGCCAGGTTTCACAATGTCGCAGGGATTCTGCTCGTACACAGAACTGTGCATAGAGACTTGGAACCTTAGTGAATTAGGGTGTGCCAAAACTCACCTTAGTATCCAAAATCTCCCACCAGACTAGCAATCAGCGTGTCATTGGTTCTTACTCACCCCCAATGATTAGACAACCCAGAACATGAACGAAGAACACCTCAGGTAATTTGGAACACATGAACACTCTTTCGTTATACTAACATACCAGTCCAGAACGAGGAGTAAATGAGGACACGTGCAAGTTTGAAATATTTATTTCTAATGCCGTGTTCCCAGGCGCAGTATCTTAGCTAATACAAGCAAACATAATATAAGCAACAAGGTTATCAGCATAGTTACTATTCCATAAAATACAAGGGAGAAAGCATTAGAAAATGCTAAAGGGCAGAAGGCTAAGTTACACCTATGACTAACCCTCCCTTGCTAGTATATTATATTATATCTAAAGAAGGTCTCTTTGGGTTTTAGCAGGGCATCCCCATACCTCTGGTCTTAGTAGAAAGGGATCACATCATCTTCTACACCAACTCTCTGCATGCGAATATTCATCAAGTGTGTGTGCATGCTCTGCGCAGTGCATTATTTAACGCGCCAAAAGCCAGAGTTGGCTACAGCTGCATATGTGTTATGTCTAGACCGTGCGCTGATCAGACCGAACAACAACCACTGTGTTGAAATAACCTTGAAGGCCTCCGCACTCACTGTTCAGACATAGCTTACCAAGCAAAGCTGATATAATAGTCAAATATATTATTCTCGTGTGAAGCAAAATATTCTACTAGGCTAAAAGCTTTAATGACAATATGTGCCGTGTGCAGAAGCAGCAGAAAGGTAAAATGGCGTTTAAACTTCTATTAAGCTCATGCTAACTTAACACAGTGTGAAGGCAAAGCCTATCTCCATGACACCCTCCCTTGATCCGAGCAAGGATAAGATAAGCTAAGTTAAGGGGCAAATTTAGGAATGCAGAGTTCAAGAACAATAGTTTGAACACAAGTCTCCAATGTGGGCCTAGAACGATAGAGATATAAAAAATTAGAAATAAAAATCTCATAGTTCGTCACCAGTTCAATTTGTCCCCAAAAAGAAAATGTAACATTCAGACATAGTGAAGTCAATAGGTCTGGGCCCGAAAACATTTTTTGGATGAAAAAGCTAAAAAAAATATCTGATGTCCAATAAGTGGCGTCGGTCATGGAAGAGAGACAGAAGATACTCCTCATCCTAATAATGAATATGCGAAATATGCAGCAACAGCCTCCAACAGGAAGTCACTGTTCTCATCTGAAAATAATTCGGCCATCCAATTTAACAAAGGGAAAGAACATACATGTTCCTCAATTACCGGAGCCTCTAGCACCATCAGAGGACAACTCGGTGGGTTTTCAATGAAACTGCGTGCCAAGAAATCTTGCGCCACTGTGAACACATCCAACGACCCAGTACTCCATGCATCGCTGCAAAGGCCATAATCCCTCCATCAGAACAAAGCAATTCATGAGCGACTAAGGGGCTCATAAATTGATTATAATCCGCATCGGGAGACACCGTATCGCAGAGACACAAATCCAGGGCCCATTTGAAGTCGCAACTCAGGCAATGAAAGACAGGCTGGACGCATGTAAAGTAGGAAAATCGAAACGATAATCCATAAGCTGCACTCAATGTAGCAAGAGGCAGCGCACCATGGTACTCAAGCATTCAGGCGCGAAGCAGCCCCAGCCGAGACAGCTCCCCTTGTAACACAGGATGTGCATCCATTTTGAAACAAGCAAAACAGTAAAAGCACGCCAGCAGCCAGAGCCAGCAGTAAGAGAAATCCACCAAACAGGCTGGAAAAAATAGAATGGAAGAACGCTGGAAACACACCAAATATAGTTTGAAAAGAAGTCACAAGGCCACTGCTTACAACTTAAAAAAAGTGAGCCAGCCCCGTTGTGGAGAATGCATTGAAGATAGTGTGAATTAACTCACCAAAAAGCAAGGGCAAATCAGTTTTCAATAAAACATGCACCTCTGTGCGGGTGTTAGCCACGTGAAGGACGAATGTTTCACGAGCAGATGTGAGGGCAACTTCTTTTTGGGACAATAGAGCTCTTATGCGACTCATCTTGTTGAACTCTGCTTTCAAGGTCGGAATCTTGGGCAAGATGGAAACATCAAGCTTCCCATGCGGGGGTGGATACATTACATTCTTACAGCAAACTACCCGCTCACTGACGGTAACGACATAAGCAATCACCTTTATTAACCCACAACAATCTTCATTGTTTAAAAGTAAATAACTTTTATTTGCCAGTAATGTGAATGTGGGAACGATAGCAGGCACAGGTGTACCTTTCAAAATACAGGCTAAATTAGGCTCATTCTGATTACAAGAGCCATGTAATTGGATATGTCTACAAATCAATGAGTGATCTGGTGTTTCAGTGCATTCTTCACCATTCAAATAAACTTCTTTACTCTCCCTAAGGCATCTAAAGGTAAACGGAAGCGACCAAGCTTCATGGAGATAAGAACTTCCAAGAGGCTTGTATCTACCAATTGCAAAGTACTTCATACATCCCTCAAACTTGAAAAGAGGAAAAGGGAGTGTTATTAAACCGTGGATAAGCCACATTACAGTATTGGCTTCTGCCAGAGAACATGGTAAAGGTTCCAACCTTTCAATGTATAACATAGAAAAAGATGCATCTTTCATCAACAGTAAACGTTGCTTGTCAGTTAAATTAAACGGGTCAAACAAGGACGATGTATTCATGTAATGCCAGGGCACTTTTCCTGCCTTTAAGGTCTGCATTGTATATGCAAACTGCATAATAGAACGCAATTGATTTTGATCATGGTACAAAACAGACACTTCATCCTGCACAATATCAACAACAGATGATACAATATTGTCTAATGTGTAAATGCGTAAGGGTGGGCGTATTTCGCGAAGTAGCGCTACGCGAAGCTACGCGAAGTGCACTTTGCACTACGCGAACTTCACGTAGCACTACGCGAGCTGAGTAGTAGCATGTTCACACTGATGCGTTTTCAATGATTGCACAGTGCGGACAAGCATCCGGCACTGTGCAATCATTGAAAACGGCATCTTGCACAGTGCGAGCTGTAGTTTTCTGCTGCTCGAGTAGATTTTTATTCGAGCAGCAGCTTTCTCAACGCGAACTGGTAGTTTCTCATCGCGAGCGGTCGCGAGCATGCGCAACCACTCGCAATGAGAAATCTGACCTCCCCACGTTGAGAATCTCACCGGGATGTCGTTTTGCTTGCTCGCGGTCGCGAACATGACGTTGAGGACCGCGAACAAGCAAATAATGACCGCTGCACTACGCTACGCTGCACTACGCGTGTTCGCACTGTGCTACATGCAGCTCGCGTAGTGCGAAGTTGCACAAACTACGCGAGCGTAGTGCTTCGCCCAGGGTTACAAATGTGGGAAGAGAGCGTGTTTATGCTATTATCTACAAGCCTTAGCCCTTTTTATAAATTGGCTTGATCTTTAGACCTAATGCGGGTAGCTGCGTCAATGTGGGATGTTTTCCAGACTTCGTTGTAAATAGCATATATCCATCTTTTAGATCTGAAGTTAGCCGGGCCCTTATTAAAATTATTCAGATCAAATCATAAAAGTATGTTGCAGCTTATCCCCAGGAAAGCAAAAGGCGCATAAAGCAGCCAAGGAAGCAAAGGAGGCAAAAGAAGCCAAGAAGTCCAAGTACAAGGGGGGCAGTGCAGACAATGAGACATAAAAGGACAGTGCCAGCAAAACAGCAAATAAGGAAGACACTGAACAAATGGCCCTTAAGCTTTCTGTATCAAAAGACGCAAGCAGTGCCAATCTTATTCAGAGTCCATCAACCACTCTTCACGGACCCCACCAACAGTCCATCCAGACTGTAGTCCACAACGACCAGGGATTTAACTGGGAGTCCGCACTCACATCCAAACAATGGACCTGCCATGCTCAAACAAACCAACCAAGACAACAAAACCAACAAGACCAAACAGCCCAACAATCCGCTCAGCAATATCGTGAAGAGCAGAGCCCGGAGGATAACCTGGTGCTCAGGCAGGATAGAATAGACAGCTCCTGTGCAATACTAAACACATCTGCAGACCCTCACCTTGACCAACCTCTCGTTCAGTTTGGGGGCCAAACAACCTATGTACAAGAACAACTCTCCATTAATCTGCAATCATCAATTAAGCAATTTCAAATGGCACATCAGTTGACGCAGATGCCATTTCAAAGAAAGACCAATGGACCCCCGCCCAAAACCTACCATGAGACTGAACAACTTAGTCCAGTTAGCCACTTAGAAACCCAAAAATCACCTGCACAACATCAAAGCATGAGGAAACAAGAGGGACAACACTTCACGGAACAACAAGAAGGCCCATCAACAGGACCATTTTGGGATCAGCTACTAGGCACCATGAAAATGATTGGATCAGCTCTAACCTACCACGCTGACAAGCTGGATACTCAAGTCGAGCTATTAAATGTATCAGCCTTATATGTGCAGGGGATAGACCAAAAATTGTACGACTTAAACGCTATGATAACAAAGGTACAACAAGCGCAGGATACCACATATCACACATGCCACTGCTACCAAATAATTGACAAGCTTGCAACTGTCCCGACCATAATGTCAGAGTTGCTGGGGACAGTCAGGGAAACCCAATTTAATTCCACAACATCCATGGAAGGAGACCCCAAGGAGGTAGATAGAATTAACAAGGGTGCCCCTAACATCAATACAAAATCATTAAAGACTCGGAACGATCAGAGGAACAGCCGCATTTAGAAAGCTCATCACCATTTCCGAATCAAAGTAATTCACCGAAGAAACCTGTACAAAGCAAGGAACAAAAAAGCTTGAAAACCCCCCTCTCAAAACGGGAACGAAAACGCTTGAGGAAAGCAAGGAAAAGTAAAACAAATAAAGTCATTCCACAAGCATTACTGACATCAACCCAGAAAAGACAAGACAAAAGTGATGAAAGTAACAGTGATATAGTCAGCATACCGAATCATAAAAACTCGGCAATAAAAAATGCAGCGGCCTCAAGAAACTACGATGGAAAAAAAAGGAACATTTGTCAACTAGCAAAATATACGACATATTCAAGTCCTCGGTTAAAAAGGAACATGACAATGTCAAAAACAAAGAAATCCTAAAATCAGACATAATCCAAATTTCTCAGAACCCAAACATAAAGACAAACGAAATCGATACGCAGGATATAGCAATAAGTGGGAAAGAAGCAAAACAGGTGAGAAATCGCAATAATGAAATCCAAACCAATTTACATTCCAGAGTTCCAGAGAGTCCTTTGAAAACACACAACAAGACCAAGTCAAACTTGCCCAGCACGTCGAACTACATCGTCAAGATCCAATAGAAGTATTAAAAGAGAGCCTGATCGACTACAACAAAACACAATCACTTACCGCTCAAAGCCAGATAGAATTGATCCCACATTACAAATCAAGAGGAACCCACGACATACTAAATCGAAGCGCAATAATAAGGCTATTCAATTTTCTACCTGCCCTGAGACATATAACATCCAGCGACCTGGAAAGAATCGAATTTAAACCTAATCTCAACCAAATAGGGGCTGAAATAACAACAGCCACCTGGATAAACTATTCAGTCACTGAACAGATCTTAAGGCACAAGGAGGTATTTGCAGCATGGGGCATAGAACTAAAAGAGGTGGAACCTCCTCATTTCCCGAGTCCCCTATAACACCACCATTGCATAGAGGGCGTTTTAAAAGGAGCGAAAGGCCCAGAGAATCAGGATCAAATAAAGGATTACGTCAAATGTATAAGACACATCACAATTAAGATTTCACACCCAGAAACAGTTAAAAAAGAGGACAGCCAACACTGGAGATTCCCAAACATACAACAAGGAGCAGCATGAACAAAACCCCACAAAAACCCAAACACATTGCAGGACATTAAAATCTGTTCCTGGAATGTGAATGGACTAGCTTCAAAAATAGGGGAAATTGATTTTGCTGACTTCATTCTACAGTACGACATACTGTTATTACAAGAAACCTGGCAGACAACACATAACCCGATTGTAGGTCACAAAGAACACTTACATCCAGCTAGAACTGCTCAGGGCAGGTGTTAGCTTTTGGAGATATTCCCGCTTAGCGCGAATATCTCCAAAAGTTGGTAATAGGAGATAGCGATGTTAGCGACTGTTTCCAGTCGCTAACATCTTGGCACGCCCACTTTGCATGTCATTAGTGATAAATATCACTGACATGCAAAGCCGGGCCCAAGAAGGTCGCTATCTCCTATTAGCTGTCACTAACTGGTGTTAGCGACAGCTTGGTAATAGAGAGATAATTTTATCTCCGCTTTCTTGGCTTTTAAAGCCAAAAAAGCGGAGATAAATCCCCTTGATAATATGCCCCAAAATTACCACCACCAATGGCTTAAAACAGGGGTGCGTCCTAGCCCCCTGTTTATTTAATATATGAATACAGCCGATCTAGATTATAACCTACGTTCGACATCAGGTGACCCTCCAAAACTGGGAAATGTGAGAATCGCAAGTTTGCAATATGCCAATGACATTGTGCTGCTCTCCCAAACGCCCTGTGGTCTCCAACGTCTGATAAACAAATTAGTAGAATACACAGACCTAAATCAACTACACATAAACTTTAAAAAAACAAAGGTCATGTGTTTTTCAAGCCCATATAAAAAAATACCAAAATTCAATTGGACGATCAACAGTAACCGCCTGGATCGCGAGGGGACATACAAGTATCTGGGATTAATTTTGGATTGCCACCTTAATTATAAGCAACACCAAGAACAGCGGAAAACAAAAGCTAAACAGCGAATATTTGCATTCAAAACTCTGAAAAAAAACCTCAGTGACTGTTCAACCGCCCACGCTCAAAAGTTTTACCTTCAATTACATATGATTCTGAACTGCTAAACACAAAGGACGCAACATCTCTGAACATCGCCCAAATCAGTGTCTTCAAAAATGTGTTTAATATTCCGCGTCATATATTTCATAAGGATCAGACTTGAATTTGGGTTAAAAAACCAGATCATGTCAAGACAAGGAGCACTGGTTAAATATTACTGGAGAATGCGGGCTGCAGAGGGTGACTCTCTGGCACACTACTGTTGGCTGGAGGTCGAAAAGCAATCCAAATTGAGTAATTCAGTTTATTCATTCTTAAAGAAATCGATTGATGCCTTAAAGTTAGCGGAAGCATGGCACACAATACCATCCTATCCGGAGCTTAAAAAATTAGTTTACAGAACAGTTAATCAAATGTCTCAAGAACAGGATAAAGCTGCATTGACGACGAAAATCAATGCATGGATCGTGCTGCCAACATATAAAATGTTAAAGCCCCAATCATATCTTTTAGAACATTTTGCAAATCGAATGAAACAGCAACTGATTTTGCTGAGACTGGGAGTGTACCCAACTAAAGATCTGACTCCAAAATGGAAACGCACCTGGCCCTCAATGGACGGCCGCCTCTGCGGACAAGGAGACGAATCAGTGCTCCACTTACTCTGTATTTGCCCGGCATTATCATCCAAACAAAAAGAACTCTTGCCGCCGTTAATGAAAAAAGAGCAGATGAGGACATGCAGATCCACAGTAATAAAATGTTTAGGAGGGTCAGCTGTGCAACTGGCATGTAAAGCATTAAAGTTTTTGAGTCTAGCTGCAAACGAACTAGAAAAGAGAGATACAGAACTTGAACCGGCTAAGCAAGTAATGTGAAAAAGCTTAGACAATTACCCCAAAGCCAGCATAAGAATTAGATATTTCATAGCCAAAATGACTCCTATAAGACCAAAGGCACCAATTGCACTGTTTCTCTTTGTTTTATTAATCAAACAAAAAACAAAACAAAACAAACAAACAAAAAGCATTTTTTACAAATTTTAAATGAGAATTTTTAACTAATTTGTACTTTACTCATGAATTTTAGGCCTTACGTCTTTATGTGTTTTAGCGGTTAAGCCGCTCTTTTTATGATTTACACCAAATCAAATAAAGTAACTGACTGACCATCTTTTAGATCTACCGTTAGCCGAGCCCTTAATAAAATCATTCGTCAGTCAGTTTAGACAAATGTAGTGTAACTGACGCCAAGGTTGAATGTTTGAGCCAATTCTGACACAATTTGCCTACAGAATAGGTAGTCACAGAATGGCCACTTTCAAAACAGGGATCTACCCTAACCTGTCTAAAGCCTTCAGCTAAACCCAGAAAACGATGCTGGCAAGAGTCAGCACTTTTGTGCCAGAGCAACCAGCCTTTGGGATACAAACTGGAAATGTTACAGGAATAATTCAACAACAGAGTTTGTAACTCTCTCATTGAAAATTTAGTGGCATTATTCCAACCGGAATATTCTTCTAATTCAGGAAAAGAAGGAGCATTCAATTTTTTAGTAGTAGCCAATCCAAAGCAAGTTGTCTGTGAAATCCAAAAATGCAAAAACAACATATGGTTCGGGATGAGGCATGCACGGTGCAAAGCCTCAGTGCTTTGCACTTGCCAGCTTTTAGCACCCCAAACTGACTTAAGGTCAATGGTATCCTTCCACAACTTGTAGCCCCCAACAGCCAACTGGTCTAGAAAGGACTTCGAATACAATAATTTGGTATCGGTAAGTCTAACTTTGGATGTGGACTTTTCAGTCATTTTAAAATAAAATGCATTGGGATTCGACTGATTAAAATCGGTAAAGTAAGTGAACCTTTTGAGAAAGGAAGCAGAACTGCCTTGTATAGGAGCTGGACAATGTTCCCATTGCGTATAATTAATTCACAGTGTTCCTCCTGGTATTAGCTTTATCCAGGTAATGATTGCCAAACTGTTGGTAACAATACAAATCACCGTAGTTAGCAGATTCTAAATACAAATCTTCAGCATCAAAGGCAGTATAATATTTCAAATCAGAAAACAAAGCTTCTACGGCCTGAACATCCCAATCATCAGAACGTATATTTTGTTTAATTACATCCCCCATAGAAACTCTAAGCACATTAGGGACATTTCTAACCTCAGTGGGACGATGGATTTGAAATCGAACAGCATCCCACACAATGCCGTCTAATACTGGCCAAGCAGTGATGTTAACATAGGCCAAGTCTCTCTTCAATCTGTGCCATGAGGAATGGGGAGCCAATGTTCCATTGATATGTCGAATGCATGTTCTCTCCTCGACATAGTGTCCATTCACGAGTGGGAAAAAATATACCACAAAGCCAATTGACATAAAAAGGTAAATTGAAAAAAGAACCAGCCAAATGTAGGTCCAAGGGGCAATCAAAAAATGTTTGTTAAACAGTCTTGCCAAAACAGAAATTCTTGAAAGTTTCGCCGATGTGTGTGAATCAGTGTCAAATGAAAATCTGGATTCCGTAGCCAAACGAGTTTGCAAATCAGGCATCGATAAGTCAGTTGGGTAAGTGTAGTCTATTTCATTAAGTTGAGTACCAGGCAGTGCACTCAATATAGGACTAGAAATTGTAGGCATCTTGATGGCAACATCAGGCATTGTATTAGAAACCAGAGCCAAAACAGAATTTCTCAAAATCGAAGGACATGAGACCGCCGGTGTCATACTAAGAAGAATCGGCCACTCTGTGTATCTTGACATTGTCAATGGAGATGTACCTGTTTTCCTTACGACCTGGAAGTGGTGGTAAAATGACTGTTCTAGTGCCCTTCACACCAAGCACTGGGTCCGGAGCTCGATAAGAGGGACCAAACTCTTTCTTGTTTTCGATCTTCTCTCGAACCAGTTCTCCAACTTGGGGTAGCCAGCCAACTACCGGGATCTGCAACGCATCATCCGAGGTGGAGGGCAAATGTTCCTTTGCAAGACTGCAAAACTGCTGCAACCAAATATGTCGATACTGCTGATTTTGCGGCCTCATCAGCCAACGAATTGCCAACAGCGTGGACTCCCACGCGCTGATGACCGAGAGTGTGAATTACAAACACGAGTGGCAACTGTTCTTTAAGTTCAGCCACTCGGACCCAGATCATTTTATGTTTTATTGTGCTACCCTTGGAATCACGGAAATCATTCTGAATCCAAAAGAACAAGTTTTCATTGTAAGAATGGACACAATAATAGGAATCACTCACAATAAGAGTTGTCACACTAGGATCAGCGTACTCTAATGCAAGCATCAGAGCACGAAGCTCTGCCAATTGTGTGGTGCAGTCCCCTAAAATCTGCGTGTGCACGACTCTGGACTTGAACTCATCATTCACCAGGGCACCTACCACAATGGTGCAAGCGGAAACGTATGCGTGCTTAGACCCATGCGCAACTTGCGCTGAACCATCAGTGTATATGATGCAATGGAAATCCTCCAAAGGCCGCATAGCCAAAGGAGCAGGATGAACAATTTCATACTGCAAGAACTCCTGCGACTGTAAGAAGGCATCACAAATAAACATGACATCCGGAGATGTCAATGATGCTGCCCATTGTATCCACCGTGGGTGCAAAGCTGTAGAATTCGGTACACTTGCCTTCAACACTGCTTCTAGTGCAGGATACGGGGTAACAACCAACATGTGTTTTCCCTGCGACATCTCACATTCCTTAAGAATCGCCATTTGCACTGCTGTCACAACTTTTTCCACAGAGGAAAACCACATTTCAGCCGAAGTGTACAAGTGTGACTTGTAAGCAATAGGTACTGTGTCTCCTTCGTTAAAAGTAAGGTACGTGAAACCCACTGCCCCAGGGATTATTCTTATCACCAGGTTGGTGTGGTTGTCACGAGTCAGTAAGAATTTTGATTCTAGAAGATCAGCCTGCAAAGATTGCAAAATAGCTGAATGTTCTGGCAGCCAGCAAGATTTGGTAAAAGTAGGTTGTATCAAAGCATACAAAGGCTTAATACGCTGGGCATATTCGGGAATATAAGTACGCCCGAAATTCAAAAATCCCAGCAAGGACTTTAATTTTTTCAGAGTTGTAGGAGCGTGCAGTTGTGCACATTTCTCCAAGAAGTGAGGAGCCAATCCTCGACCTTCATTGTTGAGCTCGTAACCCAGGAACAACACTGTGTACTCTGCAATGTGAGACTTGGCAAAGTTGAACTTATAACCAAAGTCCGCAAAGTTACAAATTATGCGTTCAACGCGACACAGATGCGCCCAAAGCTCGTCGTCTGTGAAGTATATGTCATCCACATAAGAACACGCATCAGTGTCGACTCTCTCCAAGAGAGAGACTATACGGGCAGCAAACACTCCTGGACTATTCTTATAGCCCATCGCTGAGCGTTTAAATTGGCGTTGTTTGCCGCCACAGGTAAAACTGGCCCATTGGGAACTCAGACCATCCAAATTGTGGACAAAAAAAACGTTGGAAATGTCAAGTGTGGTTTTAAACCGTTTTCGCACAAGACCATCCACTAGAGCAGAGCCGTGGGTATTCTGTACTACACAGGTACGGCAATGCAAGTTTAAATGCCGATAAACCAATACCAAACGGTCACAGTAAAAAGTGGGTTATTCATCGGTGAAAAACAAGTTTCAATTACACCTTGATATTCCAATTGTACAAGGATTTCCACGACGGAAGCCTTAGCTTCACGTCGGATGGGATATTGAGGTTGAGGCTGTGGCATAGACCGCAAAGGAATCTCGTGGTGTGGGGAAAATGTATCCCACACACAATGTGTACGGTACAAAGCCGGCGCAAGAGCCTTGGCCCACTCTTCTGCAAAATTCAGCGCATGCTCTTTCAAGACCGTGTGTGCGAAACTAGGGAGGATTACCTGCTCCCCTTTCAGAGCCGCGAGTACAAAAGGTGGGGGCCAGTCAGCCTCAGCTAACAAAATGGGTAGTTGTACGATTTTCCCAAAATACCCCTTTTATGGTACGTTGTATGTCACCTTCAATTAAAAGGACTATTTCATGAAGTCTATCAGGGGGAGCTACTCTAGTATCAGCTGTCTCCACAACAACATATTGGTCAGTCGCTGTTACCTTCAGTAGTGGACACAGGGCCTCTCGTACTATGGTAATCTCCGCCGCGCTGTCCAACAACGTCAGCGCCCATGTCAGATTCCGAAGCTGCGTTCTCACTATCTGTTACATATCTCGCTGTTAAAGAGGCAACTTTCTTCTTCTGAAACTGGGGCCTTTTCGGTGTCGAATCGTCCTGCTTTCGGGCGGGGCTGGTCGCGTCCCTGCTGGCCACCCTGACCCCAGCAGCCTTCTCAACCACCGGTCGATGAGGCCGATGAGTCCTGAAAAGAACGAGGAGAGCGTTGTTCAGAAACCTGAAATTAATCAGGTGATTTTATCGTTGCGCGATCGCGCAAGTCAAAAACACGTTCTGTAGACGCAGGCACTGGAGATGCAGGACGTGACTCCTGTTTCTGCCGTTGTTTACCCTGTTTTTTATTTTTCGGCCAATTTAGTTTTTTAGCCTTGGGCTGTTAGTCTATTTCTGACTTCGGCCCTTGGGGTTGCATTTTCTCTTTAACAGAGAAAGGCTTGACACCTAAACTATTGCGGCCCACAGTTTTATAAGCAGCCACAATAATTCTTGGTAACTGTCGGGGTTTATCGGCATCGGGAACCGCCAGCAAAGCATTAGACACCTGAAAGCTTACTGCATCTCCCTTGACATTAGCAAATACAAGGTCAGAAACTACATCAAAACTGCCGCATAGGCGCATACCCAATTCAACCGCTGCCTCAGGTCCGTGCTCATCTTGAACACGCTTAATGACCAAGGGAAGGACGGGATGCCGAAGCACCTTGTATACACTGCCGCAAAAATCTTACCCCAAGAGTCACAGTCACCAGCTTCGGGGATCAAGTCTTTAGGCATACTGATTGTCAGAATCCTGTGTTTCTCACCAGGAGTCATGTTAGGAAATACTGCTTCCAGCTGGTCAAACTTCTCGGCAAGCCAGAAAGGAAAGTCATCCTTATTCTGGGGGCGCTTGCCCATCACTGCGTTTACCATCACAGGGCTAAGCTTCATTCCACCTTGTCCGGCTGGAAGCGTCGCAACACCTGGGGCCCCGCCAGGGAGATTGCGGGTAATTTACTGTACTAATGACCTAATAACGCTAACTGCGACTGTATGTAGTCGTCTTATATCTGCAAGGGGGCATGCTCCTGCTTGAGGATGCGGAGTAAATCCAGCCAAAACAGGCCAAGTTGCGCCTGGAATGGGCAAAGGACCTAATCTCGGAGTCAATAAAGTGTGGGGTAGGGCGCCATTAAACCAAACTCGGTGCTGCCAAGCGTTAATCGGAACTTCCTGTGTCCTATACGGAACATATTCATGTGGCACGGCAGTGGGAGTGTACGTATCGAACACATTAGTAATTGCCTTGACTGCTGGGAAGGTCACCCATGAGTAGAAAATCTCAAAAGAGTAAGCTAATTCCCCACTCACAACCAAAATTACTGCCATGCCATCCATGGGGTCGTTATAAGTCTGCAAATGATTGCGCACAGCAATGCAACTATGCTGCGGTATGTCAACGTCAGCCATACCGACACAGAAAGAAAGCGGTACAATAAGAACCTACGTAGCAAAACTGGGTAGTAATTCAAAAAGGAAACCATTTGAATAGAATCAAGCTTGAAAAGACCTATTTAATTATAGGTAGGTTTGTCCGACACCGCTGTCTGCCGGAAACAATAGCGAAGGGGGTTAAGAACTGATAGAAGCACTACTCAAGTGTCATGTAATAAGACCACCAACGGTTGGGCGCCATGTCACAGGGATTCTGCTACTACACAGAACTGTGCATAGAGACTTGGAACCTTAGTGAATTAGGGTGTGCCAAAACTCACCTTAGCATCAAAAACTAGCAATCAGTGTCTCATTGGTTCTAAAACACCCCCAATGATTAGACAACCCAGAACATGAACTTAGAACACCTCAGGTCACGTGGAACACATGAACACTCTTTCGTTATACTAACATACCAGTCCAGAACGAGGAGTAAATGAGGACACGTGCAAGTTTCAAATATTTATTTCTAATGCCGTGTTCTCAGGCACAGTATCTTAGCTAATACAAGCAAACATATTATAAGCAACAAGGTTATCAGCATAGTTTCTATTCCATAAAATACAAAGGGAGAAAGCATGGTAAAATGCTAAAGGGAAGAAGGCTAAATTACACCTATGTCTTACCCTCCCTTGCTAGTATATTATATTATATCTAAAGAAGGTCTCTTTGGATTTTTGCAGGCCGGCCCCATACCTCTGGTGTTAGTAGAAAGGGATTACATCATTTTCTACACCAACTCTCTGCATGCGAATATTCATCAAGTGTGTGTGCATGCTCTGCGCAGTGCATTATTAAACACGCCAAAAGCCAGAGTTGGCTACAGCTGCATATGTGTTATGTCTAGACCGTGCACTGATCAGACCGAACAACAACCACTGTGTTGAAATAACCTTGGAGGCCTCGGCTCTCACTGTTCAGACATAGCTTACCAAGCAAAGCTGATATTATAGTCAAACATATGACTCTCGTGTGAAGCAAAATATTCTACTAGGCTAAAAGCAATAACAATATGTGCCGTGTGCCGAAGCAGCAGAAAGGTAAAATGGCGTTTAAACTTGTAATAAGCTCATGCTAACTTAACACAGTGTGAAGGCAAAGCCTATCTCCATGACAACAGGAGCTCAACTGCTATGCAATATGTAAAAGAAAAAAAAACGGCCAAACTCTATAGATTTCATATAGGTGAAACCTATTGCCTTTTGCCGATGCAGGTAGTTCAAGTTGGCAGGTAAGATGGCCTGAATGAACGTGTACTCCCTGTTCAGCAGAAAGTCACTATACCGGAGGAAGGGCTTTAAGTAGAATGAAAAAACTTGTGGGGGCTCCCAGAGGGGCATGGTCGATGTAATGAAGGGCGTGACTTAAAAACCCAAACTGAAAATCCATGCCCGGTATAGTGTGTTGCCCCACTGGTATTTTGCTGCTTCGTCATTCCATCCATATACAACAAGTAACATTACATGTACTACAAGCCAGGACTATTGTCTTTGTCAATGGTTGTTAGTTGCATAAGATAAATATGCATCAGCGATGGCTTCGAAGCTTGAGAAGGGGGCTGCGAAGGGTGAGAGTGCACTGCGAGGGGTGAGAGAACTGTAGCTAGTGTGAGAATGGCGCTGCGTGGGTGTGATGGGCGCTGTGAGGGACTGATGGGCGCTGCGAGGGTCTGAGGGGTGCTGCGAGGGTGTGAGGGGCGCTGCAAGGGTGTGAGGGGCGCTGCAAGGGTGTGAGGGGCGCTGCGGGGGGTGAGAGGATGCTGTGAGGGGTGCTGCTGGGGATGGGAGTGGCACTTCTGAGGGTGAGAGGGGCTCTGCTGGAGGTGGAAAGAACTTCAGGTGGTGTGAAAGCTGCACTGCTCGAGCGAGAGAGGGCTGAAGAGGGAGCGAAAGGGCACTGTAGTAGGCAAGCGGTATTTAGGGGTGAGAAGTGTACTAAGGGCCTGAGACCTGGCTGACCAATAGCTCAGGTCCAGATATAGCAGCTGCATTGCCTATTAACTACAGCTATATTAGCAAAAACAGAACACATAAATAAGGGGGCGGTATCGCCATTATTTTTTGAAACTGCTACACATGTCAATGGATAGATCTTGACATCCCTAATTGTGAAGCTGGATCCTTTAAGCTTAAGTTATCTCCAAACTTTACACTATCTGGTGCCTTAATATATCGAGCCCCTGGCACTGCCAGCATGTGGGCAGCCTCTTTTCCCGAGCTCATTGCACCATTTTTACTAGAGGCAACTAACTTTTTGATAGTTGGTGACCTAAATATTCATCTAAATGACATCTCTAGTCACACCAGCACCAATTTTATAGCAGATCTACTGGCCTTAAATCTCACCCTTCATAATGAAGGTCCAACCCACAAGGCAGGCAATTTCCTTGATCCAATTTTTTTCAACCAAGATAACATCTCCTGCAAACCATCGAAACATATCCCGTGGTCTGACCACCATTTAGTGGAATTTACAATAGCAATGCCACAACTGACCATTTCTTGTAGAGCTCCATCTGGTCCCAGAGTTTTAAGAAATTGGAAAAAGCTGGATTCTACCAAGCTCAACACCTGTCTTAGGGACACTAGGCCCCTCACTAATATAACAAATATAGGTGAAGCTACAGTTATTCAAAATTGGCTTAGTTCTGCCATCAACACATGCCTTCCACTGAAAAATAAAAAACAAACTCCTCTTCACCCTCCCGCTCCTTGGTTTACAGATGCCCTCAGACTTGAAAAAACGGCCTGTAAAAATTTAGAGCGCAGATGGCGTGTCCATTATGATTCCGTACAAAAATCATTATATAAAGCAGCCCTTCTGAACTATCATGCGAACTGTGCATCAGCTAGAGCTGAATTTGCTAAAACAACTATTGAAAATCCTCAAAATCGGCCAAAAGCACTTTTCAAAATAGTCCAGGAACTCTCTGGTTCATCCTGTCAACCAAAAGCACCTTCCCTGGACTCTGCACAGTACGATGTTCTGGCGGAATTCTTTAGGAATAAAATTGACAAAATCTATGAGGAATTCAAAGATCCAACTATTTTTCCTTCAGCTTCGAACTCCCCGGTATGCCTGTCCAAATCTGAAAAAGTTACAACGATCCCAGTCCTAGATACCCATCCCCAGCTGCTAACCAACTGGGTCCCCCTCAACCTGCTTTCATAACACAAATCTGGCTCTCCCCTCGACCCCTTTCCTCCCCAAATCCTCCCTTCACTTGATACTCCCTCACTAACGCTCATTTTAGAGCTGCTAAACACCTCTTTGAGAGAGGCTGTTGTCCCCAAATCATGGAAACATGCCTTGGTCTCACCCCTTTTAAAGAAATCCACTGCAGATCCACAGGATCCATCTAGTTTCCGTCCAATTTCATTGCTACCCTTATTCTCCAAAATTTTGGAGAAACATATTGTCTCCCAACTTACACACTTTACAGAATCCAACCATCTCCTTCACACATCCCAATCTGGTTTTAGGACAGGATTCTCAACGGAATCCACCCTACTTGGGGTTTCTGAAACCATACGCCTGCAAGTTGATGATGGGGAGACCGTGGCACTTATATTACTCGATCTAAGTGCCGCATTTGACACGGTCTCCCACACCATCCTCCTTAACATCTTGCAAGCCTGTGGCATCACAGGACCGGCACTGGCATGGCTTAAAAGCTTTCTCTCCGATAGAACTTTTCAAGTCTTTTCTGCCACATCCTCATCTAAACCCCACAATCAACCTTATGGGGTGCCTCAGGGCTCAATACTTAGCCCTTTGTTATTTAATTTATACATCAGTCCCCTTGCCTTCCTAGCCGAACAATCTGGGTTGACAATCTACTCATATGCTGACGATACCCAGATTGTGTACTCTCTCTCAGCAAATGCACACTCTAACCCGTCCTCCCTCCATTTGGGCCTTACCAACATTGCCAGTTGGATGCATGAGAATAAGTTAAAACTCAATGGAGGAAAGAAGGAACTACTTTTGTTTGGAAACCAAACCTCCTTGTGGGGCCCACAACATTGGCCCTCTCAGATGGGGCCCACACCCACCCCCTCTAGCACTGCTCGCAACCTGGGCATAATTTTTGATGAAGACCTGTCCATGAAACAACAGACGGTTAGAGTGGCAGCCACGTGTTTTAGCATACTCAAGTGGCTTAGAAAAATCAGGTGGATGCTCCCCCAGGACACATTAAAAACCGTGGTCCAAGCTCTAATCACATCCAGGCTGGACTACGGTAACATCCTATATCTGGGAGCCCGCAAGGATGTTACTAAGAAACTACAAACAGTGCAAAATGAAGCTGTGAGACTGATATGCATGTTACCAAAAAGATCCTCTACGTCATCTGGTCTCCGGAATCTCCATTGGCTCCGGATCGAACAACGAGCAAAATTTAAAGCTCTGTGTTTCATGCATAGAATCAAGGCTGATAAGGCTCCTGCCTATCTGAGCTCCGTGGTTAAGAAATACGTCCCCTCCAGAATCCTACGTTCCTCGACTCAACATAAGTTCCAGGTACCTAGGATCAAGCGAGTTAGACAGGGAGGTCGCTCTTTTTCCTATTTGGCCCCCTCATTATGGAACTCGCTCCCACTTCAACGCAAAAACGAATGCTATCTGCAATTCCGTAAGAACTTGAAGACATGGTTGTTTAACCAATAATCAGATTTCATCTGCTCATTATTTTTCTCTCCCTTGTTACTCTGTTTCAGTTTCTTTCCTAGCGCCGGGAAACCTTAGGGTAGCTGTTGCGCTCTACAAAAATAAATATAATAATAATAATAATAAGGGGTTCGGGGATGGAGGCTGCATGGGGCAAGGGATGCCCTGCAAGGGGGGAGAGAGGACATTGCTGGTGTGAGAAGGGCACTGACGTGTGCCTGGGAGCTGTGCACGAGAGGGGATCGCTGCAGACCTCATCGAGGGCATTGACGACGGTGAGGCTGGGGGCACTACCAGAGTGAGGAGTGCCATGGCAGCGGCTAACAAAAAAAAAGGAGTTTGATTAGTGTGTAAACTGGGGCACTTCGAGTGTGAGATTAGATGCCCCATGGAGGGAGGCCAGGCAGCGCGCGACTGGATGAAGGAGTAACTTGTGGAGTGATCAGAGGTGCGCGTCTGGTAGTAACCCGTCACAGTAAGATCTTGAAAGGAGTGAGTTTGTATGGGGGGAAGTCCCTGTCTACTGGGACTCTGTATGCACGCGTGTGGCTGAGGTGTGAATAGGGCGCACACTGCATCAAGTCACTGTGGGGAGAGTGGATGTGTGCACGGGTGAAAGAGAGTGTATGGAATCACCGTGTGAAGGTTGCATCCGTGCAGGTGGTGGGGAAGCAAGGAGAGGGTGAACCAGTGTTGTAATGACTGTCTGCTGGCGGACTGTGTGCAGCGATGGCGGGGCTGCTTGGTGGATGTGTGTGCAGCGTGATTGTGAGGGGACAGTGAGTGCAGGTAGTGTCTGAGAACAACTGTCTGCCAGCAGTGCGTGATACGTCACCGGGGGCCCTGAAAACGCGCTGGCGGTACATATGGTGCTGGGACACTCCCTCATGGAAAGTGCGTACAAGGCACGTGTCTTCAGAGAAATGTGTGCACCAGGAACCACTGTGCAGAAGTTATATGAGAGGGAGTGTGTCAGTGAGATTGTGCATAGAGAGGCTTCTTGCAGAAAGTCACTGCAACAAAGTGTGTGCACGGGGAGTGTGTGTATGGGGGTCACCAGCTAGGAAGTCACCACAGCTGATTAGGAAGTCACTGCAAGAAAAGTGTGTGCAGAGGGGGGTCACCATCTAGGTAACCACAAACCACTGCAGGGAGAGTGTGTGCAGGGTGAGTCCGTGCATGGTGAATACCAGCTAGGAAGTCACCGCAAGGAAAGTGTGTTCAGGGTAAGTGTGTGGACGGGGGGTCACTGGCTAGGAAGTTATTGCAAGGAAAGTGTGTACATGGTGAGTGCATGCATGGGAGTCACCAGCTAGGAAGTCGCTTTAAGGAAAGTGTTTGCAGGATGAGTGCGTGCATGGGGGATTAATGTCTTGGAAGTTATGTGGGCTACACTGTCATCCATTCAAAAGGGTGTTCTGTGCGCACGCGCAGTGGGTGCTCCTGGCCGCCTTGTGGCTTCATAATAGATCAGCAGATGTTAGATGTGTAGGTGATGTGTGGGCATGAAGGGTCTCTCATCCTGCTCCGCGACGTCGACATGAAACCCTGTATTTCTACATGTGTGGTATACGAAGGTCCGGGTAGGATTGCATGCCTGAGTCAGCAGGGGGCAGTGGTTACACAGCTGTTTACTCCTGCCGCTCACGAGTATTCTAAAGTATGGGTAATCCACACGCACAGGGGTGTAATCCCTGCGCCCAATGGGAACAGTCCAGCCTGAACTGCCAGGCCAGGTCCTCACTGGACTGGAAACAAGCATCCTAGGACAGGGTTTTGGGGTTTCACCCCTCTTCAGCCAGGATAGCTTGACTCCAGTGGCATGGAGAGCACAGGACCCACGTCTGGGCATACCCATCCCATTCGGGGTGACAAACGCAAAAAGAACAATTGATGGACATAATGTAGAACAATGTCATACATTCACCCCAGGACAGAGATGGATTTAACCCATCTCTCTTGACTGGGGGTGAAAGTTTGGATTTGTTCTGCATTCCGTCCATCAATTGTGTGTCTTTTGCTTCCTTGCCCTAAGTGCGCTGGGTATGCTCAGACGTGGGTCTAGGGCTCACTGTGCCACTGGAATCAAGCTATACTGGCTGGTGAGGGGTGAAACCCTGAAACCGGTCCTAGGATGCTTCTTTCCGGTCCAGGGAGGACCTGGCTTGGCAGTTCGGGCTGGACTGTTCCCATGAAGCACATGGTCAAGAGTGATTTGCATATGGCCAGATCTAAACTGGGGTGGCATGGTGAGGAAAAGAATGATGGATTTAACACACCTCTATGCTGGTCCCCAGGGTATAGGGAGTGCACATGGGGGTAACCCCTGTATTGTCATGGACATGGTGGAAGGCACCTCGCAGTGGCTGTCACCTTGTGCATGACAATGCACACAGTGCATTACCAGCATTGTGGCGGTAGGTGCTGTGAGCACTGCCCGCCACAATGCTGGGAATGGAGGATGCCACCGCCACGGTGGAGGTGGCATCCTAATCGCCGGTGTGGGACACTAGAGTCGTCCGTAGCCATCCTAATTGGCCCCTTAGTCTTTTGTTGTATCCCACCAAAGCAAGTAGAGGGTCTGGAGTTAGCATAAGTCCTGTGACCTTGTTTAGTGTGTGAAAAACCTTATCCCAAACCTCCGCAATCTTGGGGCAATGCCAGGCAACATGCAGGAAGTCGGCCTTGCTTCCTCTTCAGTGATGGCAAGCCGCTGAATCCCACAGTCCATACTGACATAGTATTTCAGGTGTGTAGTAGACCCTATTGAGGAATTTAAAATGAATCAGACGGTGTCTCCCGTTTACTGAAATGTATTTGGTCATCTCACAACAAAACCGCCAACTGACTGCAGTCATCTATAATTATCCCCAGATCGCTTTGCCAGCACCATACAGTTATACCTGCTGATCCACTCCGTCGTTTCTCTGCTGCCGTGACCGCTGCTGCTGCTCGATAGACACAGAAGCTGAAGCCGAGCTTGGAGCGACCTGCTTCCTCGGGTCCCGGTTCTCGTCTCCCCCAGTTCCCCCTGTTCCCCCGGACCCTCTGCGGCCGCCTGGTGGTGGTGTTTGGTTGTGTGCCACTGAGGGCTCCACGGACACCGGCGCCGGCCCGCTGCAGAAAGGGAGCAGTGCCTCGATTCCAGCGTTGGGCAACTGGCGTTCGGCGCCTGGAGAAGGACACAACTAGAGGCAGCAGAGAGGAGTAAAAAGGCTTTAGAGGCGCCTTCAAGGTGGCAGTTTTGTTCTCAAAGCAAAATCCAATGCTGAAAGACAAATAAAGGCCAACAAAGGACACGTATTGTATTTCTTTAAAAATCACTTTACTGAACCATGTTTTATTTCAAGGAGGCACCAGGAAAGTAAACAGCAGTGCCTCTAGACAGTTGGAGGAACATTTTATGAAAAGAAACCTTGCTTATAAAATCAAAATTTTAACATTTGGTGACCACCAGGTCTTGGAAATTTGCAGCATTTCCCAGTTGTCAGCTGAGTCGTATCGCATGGTCGTGAGAGCGGTGGTTTGAGCAGAGCAGCGTGACGGAGCAGCAAGAGCCACGAGCCACGGGAGAACATTACCGAAAACACCTGTCTTGACACGAGCTAAAGACTCGAGGAAGAGAGGGGGGTTACGGCTCCTGCTGCCTGGTGAGTGTGTGCAGACAGTGGATAAGTCCTGCGGACATAACAGCATAATGGTAAAACGCTAAACGCCAACCGCCAGCTGCCCCTCTCCCTCCTCTCCGGCTCTATCAGCTCTACCTTTGCTCTACTATTGCAACTGCAACTGCGAAACCTGACAGTGTAGCACCCCTGCCGCAGTAATCCCCTTCAAACGGGGCCGCCTGTGGACAGAGCAGAGCCGAGCATCGCGGAGCCGCATAATTGCTGCGAGCTGTGCACTGATTAAGTGCGGTGGGATCCGCGAATATTTTTTCCCGGGCAAACGGGACTGTGTAATCTGCTATCTGGAGTGGTGCGAGCTCTTGACCCTAAGTGCCCCCAGCGCCCCAAAGAGCCCCTAGGTGCAGCTGGTGCCTATCTGGGGTAGTAGGTGCTGCTCGATGCAACTCCATAGGTGCCCCCATAGGGGCAGTGCAGTGCACCAGTGTGGCGGAAGACACAATCTTTTTTCTGGGTGGCAAGGGGCTGTGAACTGATATATGTTGACGTGGGAATCACTAATTGGCTACTTTGAGCGAACAACCGGAGGCTTAGTGGAGGCAGCTGCAATCAGCAATAGCAGTAAGGAGCCTAGGTGCCCAGGTGAGCCCGGCCCGGCGAGCCTCAGTGAGCCCTAGAGTAAAAATGTTGGGTAATACTCTCTAGGAGAGCACAGAAAACCACTTAAGCCTGGCGGGACAAACTTGTGAGGCAACAGACCCCGTACAGTGTATCGCCAAGGTAGGGAGGCTGTGTGAGGGATCACAATGTGTTGGAGCTGGTGATAATTCTGAGACAAAGGACATTTGTTGGCCTGTCTGTAAGGAGGGCAAGAGTGGGAGGGGCGAAAGACATCGTCTCCTCGCTCCGCAGCTCCTGGACAGTGAGGCTTGGAGGGCAGAGATCAGCCCAAAGCCCAGGATCGCCCACAGCCCACAGCCACCTCAAAGCTCTGATAAAAACAGGTTTAACACCTAGTCCGAATTAACCCCACGCACACATCCACGTGAGGAGCCACAGGTCCTATCATATTTGCAGAATAAGCCAGGGGCCGCCCCGACGGTCGGAGGAATTAGTTGTGCTGTGCTGAAGTGAGTGTGATCTTTTCTGAAAGCCCCATAGAGGGGGTTAATTTCACTCCAAGTAAGCACTGCAAAAATACAGATTAAGCAATACTGACAGATTCCAAAGCATGCGCTCAGGAAGAGAAAGGGCAATGGGCCCCCCAATAAGGCCGTCTCAGAAAGCTCAAGCACCGCGAGTACTAAAAAAAGCCAAAGCACAGCATAAAGATAAGAACCAAATACTTATTTCACCAATAGCATGGATGTTCGAAAAATCCTTCAAAGTCCCGCACAAATTTGATTTCTTGAAAGATCCGACTGGGGCTATGATGTCAGGTCAAATAGATTCAGAAGCAATTAACCTCCAGGCCCCCATCAAGCCGACAAGTAATGCGGAAGTAATCTCACTTCCTCTTGAGCAAAAGCAAGATTTTGGCATAAAAGCATACAATGTGGACTTAGAGGCCAATAGATCAGAGCAAGCAATAGACCATACGCCTAGAGAAATTACCGACCTTGAATTATTGTTTCACATTACATTGTCAAATGTTAAATGTCAACTGCCAAAAGGATCATAAGGGTCATACTCTCTTGGAAATTATTGAGGACTCAAAAATCGAGTTGGCGCTTGAAGTACCGTCTGTGACACTTGAAAAAACAACAGCTTCCAGAAATTTACGAATCTAAGTTAAGGTTGAAATAAGAAAAAACAATGTTCAAAGTCATCTCCGCCCATTTGTCAATCTGACGGTAGATGGAATCACAACAGATAGCTTAGGAAAAAATATCGATGAAAGCAATCAGGATAGTCATTTGATAACACAAGAGCATACATCTTCTCTGCCAGAATCAACAACGAAGATAAAAAATTAGGAAGTTACAAATTTGGAAATAAACCTTTCTGATCAGATTAAACAGAGAAATGATTCACAAATCCAACCAACTAAGCAAGAAAAAATACCACCAACTGGCAAAAGTAATAATTGAAGAAAGCTTACAAGTTCCAGGAGCCTTCACAAATAAAACAGAAATCTTTCAACTTGATATTGGTAGCAGGTCAAATTACAATGCAGAGGACGGTGAAAAGGAGTGTCTTGACATCAAACAGGGTCCTCAGAGGGAGCAAAACACTAAAGCTATAGAAAAACATGACTTGGGGTCCATTTGAGACATCTTTTATCAAACTTCATCACTAACACTTGAAGCATTGACTCTCCAGTCGAATAAAATTGACATTCAAATAGAAATACGCGGTACAATGGCACAGGCGGTGGCCGGAATAGACCACAGACTAGCTGAGCTAAACAGTCTGATAATTAGAGCACAATCCGATTCAGCAACTACCAATTTGGAATGTTCCTGCGCACCAATAATAAATTAACATCAATTCCGGAAGTCGCTAATACTATATTGGAAGATGTGGAAGCCAACCTTTAATTAAAAGACGCTAAGAAACCAAATAATAATGTAAACACGGGCTTAAGACTAGAAAGGAATTTTACAACAACAATGGAGTTAACACCAAAAAATGATTTAGAAGCTCAGGACGGATTATTACCCCCAAAAAACCCTGACAAGACAAGGGGAGAAAAATATTCCAACAGGAGGTGAACCTTCTGTCCAACTTACACCAAATCTTACTGAAGATCAAGGGATTAAGGTAGAAGATTCAACATCATATACAATTACAAAAAGACAGAGGAAAAATCTCTGCAAACCAAGACACAAAATTAAGACAGAGAACCAAACAAAGTCACACTCTCAGGCGGAAATGCTTTGCAATGAGTCCAAAAGTGAAAAATATTATGCAGAGGATACCACAAGACAACAAAAACCCAACACACTACATCAGGAACAACAACAAACATCCAGTACTTTGATATCTTTGTGAAACCAGCCAAAATTTCCATGAAAACGAACACCGATAATGGTGAAGATTTTGTTAGTGACAACACAATGCTTTCCCCTATTGAACAAACCGAGGTGAGGAAGCAAGCCCAACCAGACAAGTCTATCAAACAGCAGCAGGGTAGCTGCTATGAGAAAAAAATAGCCAGGGAGGACACCCAACGGAGCACATTGAAAAAGGGAGAGCATAAAACAAGTCCGCTAAATGGGGGAAAAGCCAATGCCCTGGAAGTTTTAAACGAATTAGAGCAAAGAAACAACAGTAACCAGGGGCAACATTTGCTTATTCAAGTCGAATACAACCAAATAACAATGCAGAGCACGAACCGGTGCGACAATTGGAACGGGCAGACCCGATTGAGGACAGAAATCTGTTATCAAAAATGGACCATTAGTTATAGTAAGACAAGGTGAGCACAAAAGAGTTATACATAAAGCCCACCAGGAATCGGTAGACAATCCAGACAGGGAACTGCCTGTTAACGGGTTGGAACAACTGATTTTCAAACCTGTATACGAATCCAGAGGTCAGCAAGATATGTTAAACAGAGGCAATCTCTTGTGTCTCTTTAAATCGATACCTTCACTAGCCAACGTGTCGTCTAGTGACATTGAATGTGTTGGTTTCTTACATAATCCTGATGGTTCTCCGCCATTAACAATAATAACTGTAATTTCATCCTCTATAGTGGAACAAATTATAAATGAGCAAGAAAGCTTTCGCAATTGGGGGATAAATATTACTAAAGTCAAACGATACCACTGTTAAAAGTAGAAAAACGGCTAACCAGTGAAAAAGGAAGACTTGGCATCTCAGTATTCCCAGTATTAAAAAATCTGCAAGGAAAAGTAAACTTAGATGTCAAAAAGCAACTGGTTGACAAAAAGTCAGAGGTACTACAGGGATAAATGAGAAATGGATAACAATGGCTTTGCATGGGAAAGATAACCAATGATACAATAAGCAACACAAGACATGTACAAATGTAACGAATATAAATGGAATAAGTAAAAAATTAGATAACTTTACTCAATCATCAATATTTAATTCCTACCAGATTATATTATTACAAGAGACCTGGGCAATCCACCCGTTTCTTCTACAGGGATACAAAGGATACTTTGAACCAGCGAACAAGCACAATAAACATGGCCGTCCTTGCGGAGGCTTAGCGATATTCCTATCAATAGACAAAAACATCTGCAAGTGACATTGAAAAACTGCAATGTTCAAATGGTAAAGTTAGAATATGAAAAACACACAATCAAGTAAAAATTATAAAGTTGGTTAACATATATATCCCTCCGACAGGAGTCGCAAGGAAGTCTATGTGTTCTACACTCACTAGTTATCTACTGGAACAAAATGATGGACGATCCTTTTGCAGAGTTTATAGTTACGGGAGACTTGAATCTAAACCTGCTAGTTCCATTTACAAGAGACAATGTCATGCAGTCACAAGATCAACAATGGCTTATCCCAGAGGAAACAATGGACACATCATCAAAAACTAAGCATGAAAGATCAAGTCTAAACTTTGTGAAAGATATCGAAGCACTGAGGCTACGTATATTAAATGGGAGATTTCAAACAGACTCGCCCCCAGCATGGTCTTTTTACGCACAAAATGCGAAGTCACGAATTGACTACACAATGGCATCACTGAGCATCTTTAATAATATCACTTCGTTCTATTTCAGAACACTGTCCGAGAGTGACCAAAGCCAGCAAATATTCACTACATCACTCAAAAACACGAAGCATGAATTATATCGGTCAATGCATATATCGGTCAATGCAAGGGCAGGTCGGAACTATAAATTACCGGAAATTCACTTGGAAGCCAAATACAAAAGAACGTACCAGTGAACTAGCACAAAAGCTGGTAATTGAATTCTTTCATGAAAAAAACGCCTTGTCTGCAATTGATCATTGGGTAAGCTTTACACGCAAAATAGTTGAGCCACACAACCCTTTTAGTAAATCAAGGTATAATAATTCAAAGTGGAAAGAACAAATAAAACAAAAATTTATTTGAAATATACGGTTCAGAAAATGAAACAGTCGCGAAATAAACTCTTGAAGGAGTTAACCAAGTTCCCAACCAACAACAAAATACTAAACACCATGAAATCATTAAATAAAAATTTGAGGAAGCTAACCTGGAATGAAAAAATTAAAGCCAAGCACGATCTGTGGACCACAATTTTCTATGCCAGCAATCAAGCAAACTCAAGGGAGTTTTGGAAAATGATAAATAGACCGGATAAAACTGTGGTGTCATCTGTACTAACTGAGACCGAATGGGTAAACCTTTTGGGGAACCATCTAAATCCGGGTTGCAAAACAACGGAAAGATACGACCATAAAATGAAGGAGACATCAGAACCAGAAATGGAAAAAGAAATTGAGATAACACAAGTCCAAGTGGCTAATTTAATAAACATACAAAAAGATGGGGCACCCGGTCCAAATGGTATCCCTTTTGCCCTCTATAAGGAGGATCCAGGCATATGGGCTAGACACCTAACTAAAGTCTTCAATGAAGTAGTACGGAAAGGGACGATCCCCGAATCATGAAGAGGCTCACTAATATCCCCTATCTTTAAAAAGGGAAATTGGGCCCTCCCTGAGAACCACAGTTTATTAACACTACAAGACGCGGACGCAAAACTGTTTGCAGGGATTTTGTTGTCAAGCCTATGAGACTGGGTAATGGAAAATAAAATTCTCCCGCCAAATCAAACAGGCTTTATTAAAGGCCTAGGAACAACAACACACATCCTAGCCCTATTGATATTAATGGACAAAGCAATTGCAATAAAACAACCACTGTACCTTTGCTTTGTCGATTTTAAATCAGCTTTCGACTGCGTGGACAGAAATCTACTCTGGGAAAAGCTACGACTGCAAGGGATCCCACCACAACTATTACAGCTGATTCGTCTCCTCCACAAACACACCTGGGTAAGAGTGCGGATGGGCGATGGCCGATCATTAACTAAGGAAATCGCGACGTCAGGGGGCCTAAAGCAAGTCTGCGTACTTGCTCCATTACTATTTAATCTGTTCCTAGCGGACTTAACGGTGGCACTTACAGCCTGATTCATGTACGGGCCGTTTTGCGTGGCCCTAATAGCGAATCATAGCGACTCGCTATTGAGGACACGCAAAACGGCATTCATGTAGGAATTGCTAAATCAATAGCGATTCCTACATGTTCTCTATTTGCGAGTAGCAATTTGCTACTCGCAAAAAAAGGAATAACTCCCCATTCATTCCTATGGGCCAAAAGGCCCATAGGAATGAATGGGGAGTATCCCTCATTTGCGAGTAGCAATTTGCTACTCGCAAATCAGATAGCGATTTTAAGGGTGCCAGGGGTGTCCAAAGGACACCCTGTAGCACCCCTAAAATGCACAATTGAACAGGTGTTGCGCACACACATGTCCAAAGGACATGTGTGTGTGCAACATGCAACTTAGAAAAATGCTTTTAAAAGCATTTTTCTGAGTTTTTGCTATTTACCGAGAGGTCTGACCTCTCGGTAAATAGCGGCCCAAAAGTGCTAAATCGCAATTTTTTTTGGGTCATGAATAGCATTTGAGGAATCTCTATTAGAGATTCCTTAAATGCCATTCCTCGCAAATATGCGAATTCTTAAATAGCGATTTTTGCATTTGGGATGATGAATACCAAATGCAAAAATCGCACTCGCAAAGGGCCAGATTCTCAGAATCTGGCCCTTTTGCGAGCGCTTTTAGCTACATGAATCAGGCTGTTTATGATATAAATGCTCATCCACCTAAGCTTGCTGACAAACACATATCAAACCTCTTATATGTGGACGATGTTTTCCTTTTAAGCAATACAAAAGTGCGATTACAACGCCTTTTAGAGTGTTTAGGGTGAGTATGCAAAAGAAAATAGGATGGTTATAAATGAATGAAAATCTAAAGTCATGGTGATTACAAAAAATTCAAGAAGGAAATATAAGTCTAAATGGTTTCTGGGAAAGTCACAATTAGATCAATTAGACACCTATAGATATTTGAGGGTTATATTCAATGACAACGGAAACTTTCTTCCACAGAAACTTGAAATCCACAGGGAAATCAAATGCCTTGATAGCAGCATTTAGAATTATCCAAAAATCTATTAGCGACCTTACCTATCGCCCATTTTTAAAAGTGACAGACTGGAATTCGGTCTAAATAACCAGATGTATGCTCGAAAGGGACATATAATTAAAGTCTGGTACAGAGTACAAAACGACCAAAACAATTTAATGTCCCAGTTAATCTGGAGGGAAATTAGCGGCAACAGCAAATCACCAGCTTGGAATTACTTGGAAGAGGCCTTGGAAGAATTTAAGGTTAGGCCGGTTTGGACTCTTCTATTACTCAGGAATCACTTAAGAAAATTGTTAATAAAACAACAGATCATTTATCATTGCTAAACGACAAGGCCACTTTTGCAAAAAGGAAGCTTGCATGGCCCATAATAAATGGTTTTGCAAAAAAGATGGCTCAGCAATACCTGGTAACGCCATGGTCGTTGAAAAATAAACAAATCTTTATCAAAGCACGTTTTGGTGTACTGCTGGGTCTATGCCATCTACCCCCTTGGAAAAAGCACGCAAAGGATACTGTATGTAGGCTGTGCAAATCTGGTGAGGAGAACATTATTCATCTCTTGTGTCTCTGTTCTGAACTGAGAAATGAAAGAGTAACTGTATTAAAGAGTCTATTTAATGAAAGAGGGGTGAGAACTTGCAGACAGGCACTGATCCTATATCTTGCCCCAGACGATTTTTCTTTGAATTCCACTCTGGCAAAATTTTTAACGAAAGTGTAGAAAAAATTAGAAATTTTAATTTACCGATTCGAAAATACTAAATTTTACCGATTCGGTATTTTCGAATTGGTAAATGCTATGTATGTAGTAGGCCCATAGGAATGAATGTCAATTACTGAATCGGTAAATACTGATTCGGTAACATAGGGAAAGGGTCAAGGGTGGCAGGGTGTCACTTTGACACCCTGTTGCACCCCTGATTAGTGCTTGTATGCACATGTGGCACACATACATGCCCTTAGGACATGTATGTCTGTCACATGACACAAGTGTAAATGTACAGATTTGCATTTACATAGGAATTTGTTATTTACCACCAACTAATAATTGGTGGCAAATAACAAATCCTTAATGCCCAGAAGCACTCTTTGAAGTGCTTCCTACATTTCATTTACCGAATCGGTAAATACCGAATCGGTAAATGATGATTCGGTAAATACCGAATCTGTAAATACTGATTCGTTATTTACCGAATCGGTAAATGTGCCTCCTACATAGGAAAAGCCTATTACCGGTCGGTAACGGTCGATTTCGGCCGTTACCGACCGGTAATGGCCTTCCTACATATGGCCCATGATGGGTTATTTAAGATGACAGAGAGACCTTTAGCCTACAAGAGAAATCAACGTGCCCATTCGCTATGACGAGTCAAATCTCATCAGGGCAAGCTATTTTTAGGGCATACTAACCCCCCTGGTGAGCTGAAAAATGTATGTGTCTTGTAAAGCGCACTGCTGCCCAGAGGCGTCGTGGCGCTGTAGACCGCTGGGGAACCCGTCCTGGCTATCCTTGTGAGATGGTCCCTACTGGGTATCTCCAAGGTGAAACCAGGCATCCCCGGCGAATGTGGGGGGCCGTTGTAGAGATGAGGCAAGCTAATGCCCAGAGTTGCCGAGTGTGATCCCTGGTTAGAGTAGGCACCGAGGCGAGAATTATCGAGTCCGCTGACCCTGGTCCACGACCCTGCCGCGTCGGAAATTGAACCCTGGTCCCGGGCCGTTCTCTGCTTCCGGGTCTGCCGCCTCTAACCAGTGAGCCACACCACTCCACAAATAAGAGGTGTTCTGTTCACTCACATTTGCTTTACATTCAGAAACAGAGGTTAAAAGTCATTTTGTCTTCTTACATTTAATTTCTTTCTCTGGCATCGAATTTAGAGGAATTGTAAAGTGAACTGTCCGGCAATCATGCTGTGTAAAGCATGTGAAATGAATAGCTGTAAAATGTTAGGCTTATTTTCCCAACACAAGATTTAAGTAGCTAATAAGTGAACTGCACACAAATTTCAAAATATATTTCAGTAGTTAGTAAAGCATAGTTTTGTAATTCTGTGTGCTGAAAAAGATTTTTATAGGATGAAAACAACCCAGGACATTTATGTGGTATATAGATTTATCAGTAAACTGCATGTTAGTGGGAAGGTTTGTGGCCATTGCAATGGAAAATGTGTTGTGGCTGTCTGCTTCAGTAATATATTTATTAAAAGTGAGTTTTTAAACATGACCTGGGTAAATATTTCTGGCCCGCTGTGATGACAATACTATTAGTGAACTAAGAGGCAAGTCAGGGGTCATGTGTACCCTATATGTGGGCCAAATTCGTTTTATATATGGAGTAAATGTTAAGTCTATTAAGCAAACAAAAGAGGGTTTTTTCTCACAGCAGAAATGGTGAAGTCACATACTTAAGGTGGTCTCATATGTGATAATGAAGAAAAAAGCGACTCCATAAAATAAAATATTTGCCTAGGATCACACAAGTTGAGGTTACTGGTCAAGTACATTACAGTTAGGTTGAGTAAATTATTCAAGTTACAGACCTGCAGGTGTAGTAACGGTAAACACCCAAAATATCGAATTTTAAATATCGACTGTCCAGATTATCGAATCAAAAATATTGAGAGGACAGAATATCGAATTCCCAAAATATAGTTGTGTAGAAGATCGAATTTGAGGTAAGGAATATCATTTTCCATAATATCGAATTTAGAAATATCGTTTTCCATATTAACGGAAAAAGATTTGTGTTATGTATGCTAGTACATGTGTCAAAATAATATATTATTTTTGTAATGTATGTTTGAACTTTTTTAAAGTTATAAATATTATGTTACAAATATTTTTGCGTATTTTACTTCCGTAGCAGGTTGTGGGTTGATAGGGGAATAGGGTGGGAAGTAATTTAATTATAATATATTTTTTAATATATATTTAGAATGAATTAATTATATGTAAATTACTTTTTGTGTAATTTAATTCTGTAGCGGGTTTTGGGCTTATAGGGGACTAGGGTGGGAAGGTATTTAATTGAAATTATTAAATTATTTATTTAATAATTTAATATATAATAATGTATCTTGTTAATTAAGTTCAACCATTAATTTTTAATGAATACTTAATTGATCAATAACAAGTAATAATGTTCATTATGTTAAAAAAGTTATGAATTAGTAATGTATTAGATATTAATAATTAATAATTAATGTGTTAATATATTAATTGTGTACATTTTTTAGGAGCCGGTTGAGCGTTGATAGGGGGAGTATGCTGCAAAGTAATTTAATTTTAAATCAACATTTGTTTTTATATAATATTTATTAAAAGTTATTTTATAGTGTTAATTATGTGAATCCATTTAGATATGATGGTTATTATTTTTAATGTTAATTGTCATTAGCTAATTAATTAATTGTTAATTAACTATGTTAATTGATTAATATTTTACAATATTGGAGGTGACGTTTATAGAGGAAAATGGTTGGAGGTACATTTAATTGCTAATTAATTTTAATTATATTGCTGGAGTGGGTATACTAAGTTATTTCCCTATGCTATCCAACACTTTCCCTACTGTTACACTCACTGGAGTGGGAATAGTAATTTTTACCCACCCGCTGTCCAACACTTTCCCTACTGTTCCACTCACTGGAGTGGGAATGGTAATTTTTACCCACCCGCTAACCAACACTTTCCTTACTGTTCCACTCACTGGAGTGGGAATAGTACATTTTTAAACTTGCCCTATCCAACACTTTCCCTACTGTTCCACTCACTGGAGTGGGAATAGTAATTTTTACAATCCCGCTATCCAATACTTTCCCTAGTGTTCCACTCATTGGAGTGGGAATAGTAATTTTTACACACCCGCTATCCAACACTTTCCCTACTGTTCTACTCGCTGGAGTAGGAATAGTAATTTTTACCCACCTGCTATCCAACACTTTCCCTACTGTTCCACTCGCTGGAGTCGGAATATTAATTTGTACCCACCCACTATCCAACACTTTCCCTGCTGTTCCACAAGCTGTAGTAGGAAAAGTAATTTGTACCAACCCGCTGTCCAACAAATTCCATACTTTTGCAGTTGTTGGAGTGTGATTTTATTTCCATAGCTATGCAACGTTTTAATTTTGTTATATTTAATGTAGTGTAAATTATTAATTAACATAAAAATTTACTTTAATTATTTAAAATATTATATAGTATTTATTTTTATTTTATTTTTATATTTATATAATAGGTTTATTTATATATATATATATATAAATATATTTTTAATAATGTTTTAAATATTTTTAATTAAGACTAATAATTTTATAATATTAAGTAAATACATAAAATAAATATATTTTTTTATATTACATTTATTATTTTTACATTTTGAGCTGTTTTACATTATTTTAACTATGTTTTATTTAATCGTGTTTATTATTTAATTACGTGTATATTATTTTAATACATTAAAAAAATTCCATATTTTAGTTAACTATATTTTAAACATCGATATCTTGTACTCAATATTTTAGTACTTACCTGTTTGTAGATAGGGATGTAGATATTCTGTCCCTCAATATTTTTTGCATCGATGTTCTGGACAGTCGATATTCTGTCCCTCGATATTTAGTCACTGATCCATAGTAACATTGGGGCTGATTATAATGGTGGTGAACCTGCCACCGACAGCCTGCTGTGGCGGTTTCACCACCATTGTAAGCAGGTTTTACACCCGTTACATTACAATGGCAAGTGTCTCTGGCGGTCAGAAAGACTGACCGCCACAGTTCTGACAGCTTCACGGAGCCCATGAAAAGGCAGGCGTAAAAGGACTTTGGGGGCGCGTAGTGGACCCCACTTCCTCCCCTGCACCCCAGATATGGACACTGACTGGGGGGTACCTATGGTGCCCTCCTACATATCCCTGCGTAATGTGGCAGGCACCGCATGGTACCTGCAATGTAATGCAGGGATATGTGCAGTGTCCCCTTTTTGTATCACGGCGTGTGCTGGAATTAGCAGCACTGCCACAACACAAAATATAGGCATTGCGACCACCGTGGTGGCAGTCGCTTTGAAATGCCTATGTCGGGACCGCCAACGGACTGTTGGGCAATCCCGTTCTGGATACATCTACCCGCCATTGTAATCAGCCCCATTTGTATGATTTTTCAAGGCCAGTAGAGTGGTACACAAAATCATTTCAAGACAATACATTGATGTTCACAGGTTAGCAAGATAGTGAAGGAAGTTTATGAAATGCATGTGGTTGAAAGGCAAAACATAATTTGACTAAGGATTAAGTAGAACATATGGGATGTTAATCCCAGTGGTTCTCTGATGCAAGCTGGGAAAATGCGAGATGTTGTAGTTTACTATAGTAATATACAATCTCATTGATCACTTTGCTGACAACATGGGGCCTGTGCAGAATTCTCTATAAAATGCAGTCTAAGTGTAAGATTTAACCCAGATGTCTTGACTGGGGGTGAATGTAGGATTTATTCAGCATTATGTCCATCATTTGTTTGCTTATCACTTTTCACCATACGTGGGATAGGTATGCCCAGATGTGGGTCCCTTGCTCACCACTGGATTCAAGCTAGCCAGGCTGATGAAGGGTAATACCCAGAAACCGGTCCCAGGATGCTTGTTTCCGGTCCTGGGAGGACCTGGCTTGGCAGGTCGGTCTGGACTGTTCCCATGAGGCACAGGATCAAGACTGATTTGCATATGGCTGGGTCTAAACTGGGGTAGCATGGTGAGCAGAAGAACAATGGATCTAACCCAATCTCTTGATTGGGGGTGAATGTATGAATTATTCAGCATTCCGTCCATCATTTGTTTGCATTCCACTTTTCACCCTAAGTGGGATGGGTATGCCCAGACATGGGTCCGTTGCTCACTGTGCCACTGGGTTCAAACTAGCCTGGCTGAGGAAGGGTAATACCCAGAAACTGGTCCCAGGATGCTTGTTTCCGGTCCATTGAGGACCTGGCTTGGCAGTTCGGGCTGGATTGTTCCCATGAGGCTCAGGGTCAAGACTGATTTGCATATGGCTGGGTCTAAACTGGGGGCACATGGTGAGCAAAAGAACGATGGATTTATCCCAGGTCACTTGACAGGGGGTGAATGTATGATTTATTCAGCATTCGGCCCATCATTTGTTTGCGTAGCACTTATCACCCTAAGTGGGATGGGTATGCCCAGACGTGGGTCACTTGCTCACTGTGCCCTGGATTCAAGCTAGCATGGCTGATGAAGAGTAATACCCAGAAGCCGGTCCTAGGATGCTTGTTTTCGGTCCAGGGAGGACCTGGATTGGCAGTTCGGTCTGGACTGTTCCCATGAGGTGCAGGGTCAAGACTGATTTACATATGGCTGGGTCTAAACTGGGGTGGCATGGTGAGCAAAAGAACGATGGATTTGACACAGATCTCTTGACTGGGGGTGAATGTATGATTTATTCAGCATTCCGTTCATCATTTGTTTGAGTAACAGTGTGAGTTGAGGATCATTGTAGAACAAATTGTCACTGTGCCAACACTTATTTTGTCTGATCAATGAAGTGAGAATATAACAGCTATATATATGTTTGCTCATGGGTGTCGGAAATGGAAATAAAGGTGAAAGGTGAGTGTACGAAATCGGGTTACTGGTTGAGGAGGATGAACCCTTACTCAAGCAGGAACCACAATCCTTGTCAGGGTGAAGTCACAAACAAAACCCAAATTAACCTAAGCTCACCCCTCAGGTGGCTTGGCACAGAGCAGTAAGGCTTAACTCTGAGGCAATGTGTAAAATATTTATGCAGCACTTCTAAAAAGAAATAAAGGCTGAACACAAATCAAGAAAAATCACACCAATTTAGAACGATAGAGTAAAACATAATAAATGAAGGAAGACCAAAATGACAAGAATCCAGTGAGTAGAACAGGTGATATGCAATCTTAAAGATTTAAGTGAAAACAGTGCCAAACCCCAAAGCTACACTTGCAGTTACCTGGTCGTAGAAGACCCTGAAACAAATCACAAGTTCAGGCCTACCTCAATAGAGCACGGGTTGGATAGAGGGATGTGGTTATTCATGCTGAAAGATACCTTCTCAGTCCAGTGCAAAGAGTTTAGTTCACGGTGGAGGAGGCTGCAAGGAGAAGATAAGCATCACAGATGGTCGTTGATGTAGTGAGAAAAGCAGACCTGCAGTCGTGGATGGATGACGCTGTAGCACAAAGAGCTTCGCAGTGGCGTTCCCTGTGAGCGGTCAAAGCTGTAGCACGAAGAGACAGACTGATGGAACGGGCTGTTTGAGTGACAAAGTTTCAATGCTGCACACAGTTGTGAAGAGCCCAAACATTTTAATTCAGCCTCTCTGAGTCCATACAAAGTGTCCAGGACTTAAGGGGCACCATTTAGGGATCAGGGGCATGCTCAACTGGATCTGAGTGCTGGTTCTGGTGGTTGAGACCCTGTTATGTCCCTGTGACTTTGAACAGTAGGCCAGGAGACTAGACCTTGCGGTTACGTTGGGAGTCCTGGGTTCAGGTGCAGGTCCAAACCCTATGAATCAGGCAGGAGTGCAGCGGGGCAGCAAACCAGGGCAGCACTCCAGCAAGGCAGTAGTCCAGCAGGGCAGCATTCCAGCAGAGTGGCTGTCCTTTTAGCAGCACAGCAGTCCTTCTTAGCAGAGCCTGCACAGGTCTAGAAGTATACCAAAAAGGTACTATCTGAGGTCCGATATGTATACCAGGTCCCTCCTTGGAAGTGGGAAAAGCTTCAAGAGGTTTCCCCTTGAAGTACACAGGTTTCCTGCATTCGCTGCCATTGCTCCAGACTAATTGCAATGGGTATTCAGCCCTTTGATTGGTGCAGGACAGATCCTATTCAAGTGTAAGTAGGGTTGTGTTGCAGCGCAAACAGGATAAAACTGAATTACCAATTACTTCAGTAGCATAAATTCAAATCATCAGGCCAATGTTTCTCTATCAAGATAAGTAGAATCCTCTAACAGCCGCTACCATTACCACTTTGGTCCTCCGATGGATATTACGTTGAGCTATATAGGGGACTAGAATAATCTGGGAATGAACAATTATCCTATGAGGACCTAGAATAGATAATTGTTAACTCAGACTATTGATTCAACATAACTTATCACTTTTATCCACCATGAATATGGATTCCTTGACACAGAATATCAGCAAAAGAACAAGTCAGACTTGATAAATGCAATTTTGTAAAAACATGTATTTAATGCCTCAAGAATGCAGGAATACATTAAAAATCAGATTTAATAACAAATTGCTAATGCAAAGAAAACCACACAGTACATGAAATTACAGGTTCAGTGACGTTCATACAAACCAAGCAATGTTGTTTTCGAATTCTGTCCTCAAGTAAATCAGTTCATGTCCAATATGTACCCAATGCCACAACATGAGTCAGATTACCTAGCAGCCAAAATGTTATATAAAGAATGAGTAGAAAAGGGCAAGGAAAGAAAACAAATGACAAGCAAACATGCATGTATCAAGGAAAAAAACAACAGCATGCTAGTCAGGGAATGCAAGCAAGGCTGCTCCTTAATTTCTGCAATTTTGCTCCAATACATCCAGGTTTACACCTCTTAAAGTATCGATTCCATCAGTCCATGGGGTTTCATTGGTTGTTCACAATGGGTTGTTATGTGGTGATCGGCAAAATACACAAATTCTTCCTCTGTCTCTGAGGAGTTTGAATGAACTTTCTTTCTTTAAAAAAGGTTTGAAGACCCATCTTTTTCCCAGGGCAGTGTAAATTTGTGAGTGGTAATGGTCAAGGAGAGTCAAAGCGCCAGGATGCCCTCTGGGTGACAGTCTGCGCTATAGAAGTATGCGATTCATACATACATACATACATACATACAAATCCGGAAGAATTAAGTAATCATTTTCTCACTTTTTTCTTTATGATCATTATATTCCACTTGGTTAGTGTCTAGTAACATCCTCGGAAGTAGGCGGTAACTTTAGTCATCTGTTGTCAGTCATTTCCCAGGTGCTTTTTGCTGGGATGTATCAAAGCTTGTTAGCAATTCAATCGAGTGGCATGCAAGTGAGAAGTGAGTCCATTGAAAACTAAAACACAAATGGAAACTTTACAGAAAGTTCTCATAGGGCTTGATTGACAGGTTTCACATGAGTTAATGTTAGCTTAGGAAAGAAAACCTTTGAGGCCTAAGGAGAAAACAGCTTAGTCATGAAAATAATAATACTATTAAATATCACACATTGCTAAATGCTTCAGTTTGTCAAGTTAAACAATGCATGGTTCACATGAAGTAGTATATCAGTATTATTTCTGTACGTTGCATTTGAGCTTTTTTCAACAGATTACTTTTAAAATACATATTCATTATGTTCCTTATGGATAAACCTCTGCAAATCTATGTCATTTCTCTGTTAAATGCATACTTTACATTTGGTTAATGTCAATACACATGTTCTATTGCAGTTAAATGAAATACATTATTCAATGCATGTTAATATATTTGTCCGTTGGTTTTCATCTTTTCTCATAGAACATGTAAATGCTTCTGTATAACTTTGATACCTTGTCGTTTTTTGCCATAGTTTCTCATTGCTATATATATTATTTATTCTAACATTCTGAATGCTTTTACGATGCAGTATCTAAAACATGACTGTGCTGATGAAATTTCACTCAGTAGGTAAGCATATCATTGTTTTGTCTCATTCATTTAATAAGTATTGTAAATCAAATTCACAGGTAGGAATTGGTGAAAATGGATGCATGATAACATCTGCGCTTCATCAGTTATGACCAGTTGCTCCCTCCCATCCTGCCAGTAATGGCCCTTCTATGCACACCTAAGCTCCCTATTTTGTGTGACTGTCTATGAGGAATACACAACGTCCAATATCAACTACACCCAGTGATGTGACCCAGAGACAGGCCACAGGCAGTAAATGGCTAGACATGGAAAATGACAACTTTCCAAAAGTGGAGTTTTGAAAATTGTAACCAAAAATCCGACTTCACCATTATAAACCTTTTTTCATTACATTTCTAAAGAGACCAAACATTCTTTATTTTGGAGTTTTATATAGCGCTAACCACACCCGGAGGTATTGGAGCACTTTACAACATTTTTCAATAACAGTCCAGTATACAAAGAGTGTCAGAGTAAACACAGTGTTCAAAGGTGGTTCATTAATCAGTATAAGTCAAGTAGCATTTAATGCAGAGTTGTAAAGTTTGTGGTAAAAGTAGGGGGGAGTACTGTGCGGGTCAAGAGGGAGGTGTTGTAAGGAGTGATCTTTTCGTAGTCACTGGGTCCTCTGGTTTGTGCGGAATATTCTTTTGGGTCCGTTGTCACTTCGTGAGGGCTCGATTGAGGAAGAGCGCTTTGAGTTAGCTTTTGAATACTTTGAAGTAAGGGTTAGTCCTGATATGTATAGGGATGGCATTCCAAATTCTGGGTGCGTTTCCGGAGAAGGACCTAGATAAGGTCTTTTGTTTGCGGATTTTCGGGGGATGAGTAGCAGAGTGTTGGTGCTTCTGAGGTTTCTTATCTGTCCCGCTTTCTTGAGCTTGGTGGCTAAATAGGTGGATTTACCGGTGTGCAGAGCTTTGTATGTGAGACAAGTAGTTCTGAAGTTAGCTCGCATTTCTATTGGGAGCCACTCAAGCTCTTTTAGAGCGGGGGAGATGTGTTTGTATTTCTTTACTCCCGTCACCATTCTGGCTGCTGCATTTAGGGTTGTTCTGAGAGGAGCAAGGTGTAGTTTAGCCGTGCCTGTAAGGGTGACGATCCAATAGTCTAATCTGGATAGGATTAGGGATTGCGTGACTTGCATAGGGTCATTTGGTGGGATGAAGGGTTTGATTTTGTTTAGTAATTTTAAGTTGGAGAAGGCACATCTTGCGGTGTTCTTGATGTGTTTGATCATATCAAGGTTGGGGTCTAGAGTGATACCCAATGACTTCACTGAGTCTGCTGGGATGAGGGTACAGTCGAGAGCATCAATAGACTTTATCCATTCCGTGATTTGGGGGGTCTGTTCTTTGTTGACTATGAGGAGGATTTCCGTTTTGTCTGGGTTGAGTTTCAGATGGTTTAGGGACAGCCACTTTTGGACTTCTATTAAGGTGTTGTTTAGTCTTTGCATGTCCGCTATGGTGGAGGTTTCTAGGTAGATCTGGGTGTCGTCAGCATAGAGTTGGAAGGAAATATTGGCTTTTTTGAGGATGATGGTGAGTGGCTCCATGTAAATGTTGAACAGTGCGGGTGAAAGAACTGAACCTAGGGGAACACCTCTGTAAATAGGGTGTAGGTCGGACGTGAAGTTTCCAATTTTTATTCTTTGAAAGCAGTTTTGCAAGAAGGAGGTTAACCATTGTGAAACCACCCCTTTTGCTCCTACCCTTTCTTGGAGAACGTTGATGAGTAGTTTGTAGTCGACCGTGTCAAAGGCCGCCGAAAGGTCAAGGAGTATGAGTAGACAACAGCGGTCCTTGTCCAGTGATTTGTGAACGTCATCAATGACATTTAGATGGCAGTCTCTGTGCTGCATCCTTTTCTAAAGCCTGATTGGTGAGGGTCGAGGAGGTCGTTATTGTCCATGCGATGGGTGAGTTGACGGAGTACACATTTGTTGGAGTGTGATTTTATTTCCATAGCTATGCAACGTTTTAATTTTGTTATATTTAATGTAGTGTAAATTATTAATTAACATAAAAATTTACTTTAATTATTTAAAATATTATATAGTATTTATTTTTATTTTATTTTTATATTTATATAATAGGTTTATTTATATATATATATATATATAAATATATTTTTAATAATGTTTTAAATATTTTTAATTAAGACTAATAATTTTATAATATTAAGTAAATACATAAAATAAATATATTTTTTTATATTACATTTATTATTTTTACATTTTGAGCTGTTTTACATTATTTTAACTATGTTTTATTTAATCGTGTTTATTATTTAATTACGTGTATATTATTTTAATACATTAAAAAAATTCCATATTTTAGTTAACTATATTTTAAACATCGATATCTTGTACTCAATATTTTAGTACTTACCTGTTTGTAGATAGGGATGTAGATATTCTGTCCCTCAATATTTTTTGCATCGATGTTCTGGACAGTCGATATTCTGTCCCTCGATATTTAGTCACTGATCCATAGTAACATTGGGGCTGATTATAATGGTGGTGAACCTGCCACCGACAGCCTGCTGTGGCGGTTTCACCACCATTGTAAGCAGGTTTTACACCCGTTACATTACAATGGCAAGTGTCTCTGGCGGTCAGAAAGACTGACCGCCACAGTTCTGACAGCTTCACGGAGCCCATGAAAAGGCAGGCGTAAAAGGACTTTGGGGGCGCGTAGTGGACCCCACTTCCTCCCCTGCACCCCAGATATGGACACTGACTGGGGGGTACCTATGGTGCCCTCCTACATATCCCTGCGTAATGTGGCAGGCACCGCATGGTACCTGCAATGTAATGCAGGGATATGTGCAGTGTCCCCTTTTTGTATCACGGCGTGTGCTGGAATTAGCAGCACTGCCACAACACAAAATATAGGCATTGCGACCACCGTGGTGGCAGTCGCTTTGAAATGCCTATGTCGGGACCGCCAACGGACTGTTGGGCAATCCCGTTCTGGATACATCTACCCGCCATTGTAATCAGCCCCATTTGTATGATTTTTCAAGGCCAGTAGAGTGGTACACAAAATCATTTCAAGACAATACATTGATGTTCACAGGTTAGCAAGATAGTGAAGGAAGTTTATGAAATGCATGTGGTTGAAAGGCAAAACATAATTTGACTAAGGATTAAGTAGAACATATGGGATGTTAATCCCAGTGGTTCTCTGATGCAAGCTGGGAAAATGCGAGATGCTGTAGTTTACTATAGTAATATACAATCTCATTGATCACTTTGCTGACAACATGGGGCCTGTGCAGAATTCTCTATAAAATGCAGTCTAAGTGTAAGATTTAACCCAGATGTCTTGACTGGGGGTGAATGTAGGATTTATTCAGCATTATGTCCATCATTTGTTTGCTTATCACTTTTCACCATACGTGGGATAGGTATGCCCAGATGTGGGTCCCTTGCTCACCACTGGATTCAAGCTAGCCAGGCTGATGAAGGGTAATACCCAGAAACCGGTCCCAGGATGCTTGTTTCCGGTCCTGGGAGGACCTGGCTTGGCAGGTCGGTCTGGACTGTTCCCATGAGGCACAGGATCAAGACTGATTTGCATATGGCTGGGTCTAAACTGGGGTAGCATGGTGAGCAGAAGAACAATGGATCTAACCCAATCTCTTGATTGGGGGTGAATGTATGAATTATTCAGCATTCCGTCCATCATTTGTTTGCATTCCACTTTTCACCCTAAGTGGGATGGGTATGCCCAGACATGGGTCCGTTGCTCACTGTGCCACTGGGTTCAAACTAGCCTGGCTGAGGAAGGGTAATACCCAGAAACTGGTCCCAGGATGCTTGTTTCCGGTCCATTGAGGACCTGGCTTGGCAGTTCGGGCTGGATTGTTCCCATGAGGCTCAGGGTCAAGACTGATTTGCATATGGCTGGGTCTAAACTGGGGGCACATGGTGAGCAAAAGAACGATGGATTTATCCCAGGTCACTTGACTGGGGGTGAATGTATGATTTATTCAGCATTCGGCCCATCATTTGTTTGCGTAGCACTTATCACCCTAAGTGGGATGGGTATGCCCAGACGTGGGTCACTTGCTCACTGTGCCCTGGATTCAAGCTAGCATGGCTGATGAAGAGTAATACCCAGAAGCCGGTCCTAGGATGCTTGTTTTCGGTCCAGGGAGGACCTGGATTGGCAGTTCGGTCTGGACTGTTCCCATGAGGTGCAGGGTCAAGACTGATTTACATATGGCTGGGTCTAAACTGGGGTGGCATGGTGAGCAAAAGAACGATGGATTTGACACAGATCTCTTGACTGGGGGTGAATGTATGATTTATTCAGCATTCCGTTCATCATTTGTTTGAGTAACAGTGTGAGTTGAGGATCATTGTAGAACAAATTGTCACTGTGCCAACACTTATTTTGTCTGATCAATGAAGTGAGAATATAACAGCTATATATATGTTTGCTCATGGGTGTCGGAAATGGAAATAAAGGTGAAAGGTGAGTGTACGAAATCGGGTTACTGGTTGAGGAGGATGAACCCTTACTCAAGCAGGAACCACAATCCTTGTCAGGGTGAAGTCACAAACAAAACCCAAATTAACCTAAGCTCACCCCTCAGGTGGCTTGGCACAGAGCAGTAAGGCTTAACTCTGAGGCAATGTGTAAAATATTTATGCAGCACTTCTAAAAAGAAATAAAGGCTGAACACAAATCAAGAAAAATCACACCAATTTAGAACGATAGAGTAAAACATAATAAATGAAGGAAGACCAAAATGACAAGAATCCAGTGAGTAGAACAGGTGATATGCAATCTTAAAGATTTAAGTGAAAACAGTGCCAAACCCCAAAGCTACACTTGCAGTTACCTGGTCGTAGAAGACCCTGAAACAAATCACAAGTTCAGGCCTACCTCAATAGAGCACGGGTTGGATAGAGGGATGTGGTTATTCATGCTGAAAGATACCTTCTCAGTCCAGTGCAAAGAGTTTAGTTCACGGTGGAGGAGGCTGCAAGGAGAAGATAAGCATCACAGATGGTCGTTGATGTAGTGAGAAAAGCAGACCTGCAGTCGTGGATGGATGACGCTGTAGCACAAAGAGCTTCGCAGTGGCGTTCCCTGTGAGCGGTCAAAGCTGTAGCACGAAGAGACAGACTGATGGAACGGGCTGTTTGAGTGACAAAGTTTCAATGCTGCACACAGTTGTGAAGAGCCCAAACATTTTAATTCAGCCTCTCTGAGTCCATACAAAGTGTCCAGGACTTAAGGGGCACCATTTAGGGATCAGGGGCATGCTCAACTGGATCTGAGTGCTGGTTCTGGTGGTTGAGACCCTGTTATGTCCCTGTGACTTTGAACAGTAGGCCAGGAGACTAGACCTTGCGGTTACGTTGGGAGTCCTGGGTTCAGGTGCAGGTCCAAACCCTATGAATCAGGCAGGAGTGCAGCGGGGCAGCAAACCAGGGCAGCACTCCAGCAAGGCAGTAGTCCAGCAGGGCAGCATTCCAGCAGAGTGGCTGTCCTTTTAGCAGCACAGCAGTCCTTCTTAGCAGAGCCTGCACAGGTCTAGAAGTATACCAAAAAGGTACTATCTGAGGTCCGATATGTATACCAGGTCCCTCCTTGGAAGTGGGAAAAGCTTCAAGAGGTTTCCCCTTGAAGTACACAGGTTTCCTGCATTCGCTGCCATTGCTCCAGACTAATTGCAATGGGTATTCAGCCCTTTGATTGGTGCAGGACAGATCCTATTCAAGTGTAAGTAGGGTTGTGTTGCAGCGCAAACAGGATAAAACTGAATTACCAATTACTTCAGTAGCATAAATTCAAATCATCAGGCCAATGTTTCTCTATCAAGATAAGTAGAATCCTCTAACAGCCGCTACCATTACCACTTTGGTCCTCCGATGGATATTACGTTGAGCTATATAGGGGACTAGAATAATCTGGGAATGAACAATTATCCTATGAGGACCTAGAATAGATAATTGTTAACTCAGACTATTGATTCAACATAACTTATCACTTTTATCCACCATGAATATGGATTCCTTGACACAGAATATCAGCAAAAGAACAAGTCAGACTTGATAAATGCAATTTTGTAAAAACATGTATTTAATGCCTCAAGAATGCAGGAATACATTAAAAATCAGATTTAATAACAAATTGCTAATGCAAAGAAAACCACACAGTACATGAAATTACAGGTTCAGTGACGTTCATACAAACCAAGCAATGTTGTTTTCGAATTCTGTCCTCAAGTAAATCAGTTCATGTCCAATATGTACCCAATGCCACAACATGAGTCAGATTACCTAGCAGCCAAAATGTTATATAAAGAATGAGTAGAAAAGGGCAAGGAAAGAAAACAAATGACAAGCAAACATGCATGTATCAAGGAAAAAAACAACAGCATGCTAGTCAGGGAATGCAAGCAAGGCTGCTCCTTAATTTCTGCAATTTTGCTCCAATACATCCAGGTTTACACCTCTTAAAGTATCGATTCCATCAGTCCATGGGGTTTCATTGGTTGTTCACAATGGGTTGTTATGTGGTGATCGGCAAAATACACAAATTCTTCCTCTGTCTCTGAGGAGTTTGAATGAACTTTCTTTCTTTAAAAAAGGTTTGAAGACCCATCTTTTTCCCAGGGCAGTGTAAATTTGTGAGTGGTAATGGTCAAGGAGAGTCAAAGCGCCAGGATGCCCTCTGGGTGACAGTCTGCGCTATAGAAGTATGCGATACATACATACATACATACATACATACAAATCCGGAAGAATTAAGTAATCATTTTCTCACTTTTTTCTTTATGATCATTATATTCCACTTGGTTAGTGTCTAGTAACATCCTCGGAAGTAGGCGGTAACTTTAGTCATCTGTTGTCAGTCATTTCCCAGGTGCTTTTTGCTGGGATGTATCAAAGCTTGTTAGCAATTCAATCGAGTGGCATGCAAGTGAGAAGTGAGTCCATTGAAAACTAAAACACAAATGGAAACTTTACAGAAAGTTCTCATAGGGCTTGATTGACAGGTTTCACATGAGTTAATGTTAGCTTAGGAAAGAAAACCTTTGAGGCCTAAGGAGAAAACAGCTTAGTCATGAAAATAATAATACTATTAAATATCACACATTGCTAAATGCTTCAGTTTGTCAAGTTAAACAATGCATGGTTCACATGAAGTAGTATATCAGTATTATTTCTGTACGTTGCATTTGAGCTTTTTTCAACAGATTACTTTTAAAATACATATTCATTATGTTCCTTATGGATAAACCTCTGCAAATCTATGTCATTTCTCTGTTAAATGCATACTTTACATTTGGTTAATGTCAATACACATGTTCTATTGCAGTTAAATGAAATACATTATTCAATGCATGTTAATATATTTGTCCGTTGGTTTTCATCTTTTCTCATAGAACATGTAAATGCTTCTGTATAACTTTGATACCTTGTCGTTTTTTGCCATAGTTTCTCATTGCTATATATATTATTTATTCTAACATTCTGAATGCTTTTACGATGCAGTATCTAAAACATGACTGTGCTGATGAAATTTCACTCAGTAGGTAAGCATATCATTGTTTTGTCTCATTCATTTAATAAGTATTGTAAATCAAATTCACAGGTAGGAATTGGTGAAAATGGATGCATGATAACATCTGCGCTTCATCAGTTATGACCAGTTGCTCCCTCCCATCCTGCCAGTAATGGCCCTTCTATGCACACCTAAGCTCCCTATTTTGTGTGACTGTCTATGAGGAATACACAACGTCCAATATCAACTACACCCAGTGATGTGACCCAGAGACAGGCCACAGGCAGTAAATGGCTAGACATGGAAAATGACAACTTTCCAAAAGTGGAGTTTTGAAAATTGTAACCAAAAATCCGACTTCACCATTATAAACCTTTTTTCATTACATTTCTAAAGAGACCAAACATTCTTTATTTTGGAGTTTTATATAGCGCTAACCACACCCGGAGGTATTGGAGCACTTTACAACATTTTTCAATAACAGTCCAGTATACAAAGAGTGTCAGAGTAAACACAGTGTTCAAAGGTGGTTCATTAATCAGTATAAGTCAAGTAGCATTTAATGCAGAGTTGTAAAGTTTGTGGTAAAAGTAGGGGGGAGTACTGTGCGGGTCAAGAGGGAGGTGTTGTAAGGAGTGATCTTTTCGTAGTCACTGGGTCCTCTGGTTTGTGCGGAATATTCTTTTGGGTCCGTTGTCACTTCGTGAGGGCTCGATTGAGGAAGAGCGCTTTGAGTTAGCTTTTGAATACTTTGAAGTAAGGGTTAGTCCTGATATGTATAGGGATGGCATTCCAAATTCTGGGTGCGTTTCCGGAGAAGGACCTAGATAAGGTCTTTTGTTTGCGGATTTTCGGGGGATGAGTAGCAGAGTGTTGGTGCTTCTGAGGTTTCTTATCTGTCCCGCTTTCTTGAGCTTGGTGGCTAAATAGGTGGATTTACCGGTGTGCAGAGCTTTGTATGTGAGACAAGTAGTTCTGAAGTTAGCTCGCATTTCTATTGGGAGCCACTCAAGCTCTTTTAGAGCGGGGGAGATGTGTTTGTATTTCTTTACTCCCGTCACCATTCTGGCTGCTGCATTTAGGGTTGTTCTGAGAGGAGCAAGGTGTAGTTTAGCCGTGCCTGTAAGGGTGACGATCCAATAGTCTAATCTGGATAGGATTAGGGATTGCGTGACTTGCATAGGGTCATTTGGTGGGATGAAGGGTTTGATTTTGTTTAGTAATTTTAAGTTGGAGAAGGCACATCTTGCGGTGTTCTTGATGTGTTTGATCATATCAAGGTTGGGGTCTAGAGTGATACCCAATGACTTCACTGAGTCTGCTGGGATGAGGGTACAGTCGAGAGCATCAATAGACTTTATCCATTCCGTGATTTGGGGGGTCTGTTCTTTGTTGACTATGAGGAGGATTTCCGTTTTGTCTGGGTTGAGTTTCAGATGGTTTAGGGACAGCCACTTTTGGACTTCTATTAAGGTGTTGTTTAGTCTTTGCATGTCCGCTATGGTGGAGGTTTCTAGGTAGATCTGGGTGTCGTCAGCATAGAGTTGGAAGGAAATATTGGCTTTTTTGAGGATGATGGTGAGTGGCTCCATGTAAATGTTGAACAGTGCGGGTGAAAGAACTGAACCTAGGGGAACACCTCTGTAAATAGGGTGTAGGTCGGACGTGAAGTTTCCAATTTTTATTCTTTGAAAGCAGTTTTGCAAGAAGGAGGTTAACCATTGTGAAACCACCCCTTTTGCTCCTACCCTTTCTTGGAGAACGTTGATGAGTAGTTTGTAGTCGACCGTGTCAAAGGCCGCCGAAAGGTCAAGGAGTATGAGTAGACAACAGCGGTCCTTGTCCAGTGATTTGTGAACGTCATCAATGACATTTAGATGGCAGTCTCTGTGCTGCATCCTTTTCTAAAGCCTGATTGGTGAGGGTCGAGGAGGTCGTTATTGTCCATGCGATGGGTGAGTTGACGGAGTACACATTTTTGTAGTAATTTTGCTAGGAATGGGAGATTGGAAACAGGCCTGTAGTTGTTGAGATCGTTCGGGTCGGCACCTACTTTTTTTATTAATGGTGTTACCTGAACGATTTTGAGGCAGTAAGGCATGATTCCTGTTTTTAGTGAGCTGTTTATAATCTCAGTCCAGAGAGGGGCTAAGGAGTGTTTGAGTTTATTTGCCAGTTGAGCGGGGAGGGTGTCCTCAAGGTGTGATGAGGGCAAGATCCGGTAATTAGTTCACGGATTTCTGTTTCAGTGGTGGGTTCAAAGGTTAGCCAGTTGTTGGTGGATTGGCTGGGTGGGTTCATGTCTTCTTTCATAAGTAGCAGGCCTTCCTTTGGGGGACGAGAGTGGTCCATAAGTGAGAGCTCAATCTTTAGTATTTTTTCATTGAAGAAATTGGCAAATTTGTTACATAGGTCTTTGGAGACCGGAATTGCAGAAGGTGATGGTTTGGATATTTGCTGTCTGATGATGATGATGAAGAGTTCTTTGGGGCGGTTTTTCGCATATTGAGTGTGTCGCAAAAGAAGGAGGATTTTTCATGTGTGATGTGCTTATTGTATTTCCTACGTTCCTTTTTGAGTAGTTCGAGGTGGGTTGTCGAGGTGTTGTTGTGCCAAAGTCTTTCTGCCGCTCTTAGTCACCTTCTTTCCAGGTTTAGGTCAGTGTTGAACCACGCTCTCGATGGCAGGGTCTTGTTTTTTTTCTGTTTCAGGGGGGCTATTTTGTCCAGCATGTCGGTCAGAGCCTCATTGTATTGTGAGGTAAGTTTTGCTGTGGACCTGTCTGCTACATTGGAGGGGAAGAGTGTACTTAGTCTGTCTTCTAGTTCTCTCAGGGGGATCTGTCTCAGGCTTCTCGTCCAGTGAAAGTGATCATTCACGCGAGGTGTTCGATGTGTCTTTTGATTGATGTGGAAGAGGATGAGATGGTGGTCTGACCAGTCGACAGGGAGGGTTCGGTCGATGGTGATTGCATCTTCATGGGCTATGATGGCATCCAGGATTGATCCTTTGTTGTGGGTTTGTTCGGTGCAGTGTTGGGTCAAATTGTTATTTTGAAGGAGCTCATTTAAGGTTTGTATTTGAGGGTTGTTGGTCTCATTCCAGTGAAGGTTTAGGTCTCCTAGTATTAGCTTGTTAGCATTTGAGAGTGAGCAGTGTGATATCAGGTCAGCCAGCTGTTCACCATACATTCACTGGGCAAAATTTTCCATTTGATAAGGTAAGTCTAATTAGTAGTGGTAAAGTCCTAATGTCCATAAAAAACAGGTTCAGAAAAAAGGAGGGTGATGGCAACAAGTGTAGGAGTGTAGGGATGACCTACAGAGAGGGTCATCCCAGACGTCATTCCAGTAAGCAACCAACAAACTGTGCACCTTCACTGACAAACGGCTGGATTTCAAAGACTATGCTTCTATTCTACTATTGTTCTGTGGCTAGGGTGCTTCTTAATGTATGTTTTCAGTTTTTGTAAATCTACAATTCCTACTTAGATTTTAAGTTACAATTTTCTATATGTTGCTTGGGGAAAATTACATAAAAAATACCATCCAAAAACTGGTCTTATAATTCAAACTATCTGAAAAAATTATCGTTGGTTATAGCCCAGGATGCCAATGTCTAATGTCCTTGAGTGCCTGTGAAACAATTGATCATGTGTTTCAGATAAGCCTGTGTGTAGTGAAATTAATCAGTGGTGTCCCACTTTGGAGACTGTAAGGCCCATTGATAGGCCTAGCAATTCAGACAATGTTAATCACATGGGTCACGGGAGGTAGGGAGAAAATCAGTCGGAGGAGAAACATGATGGTTTAATGATATCTAAGTGCTTCATTAATGCATTGTTTGTTTACTTCTAAACTTATGTCATCCTTCTCCAGGGCAGAATATGTTGGAATATGGACGCCAGAAATCAAACCCTACCCAAAGAATTCACTCTCTTAGGACTGACGGATAACCCTGCACTAACCGCTCCTCTCTTTACAATCTTTTCAATGGTTTATATCATTGCAGTGCTAGGCAATTTTGGCATTATTTCATTAATTAAAATGGCTCCTCGCCTGAACACACCAATGTACTTCTTTCTGGGCCACCTGTCATTTGTGGATCTATGCTACTGCTCTGCCATTGCCCCTAAAATGCTGGGTGACCTGCTCTGCAAGACGAAGAGGATTTCTATCATAGGCTGTGTGGTACAGCTTTTTGTTTACTGTTCTTGTGGCACCACGGAGGCATTGCTACTGGCTGTCATGGCCTATGATCGCTATGCCGCTGTATGTCAGCCACTTCACTATGCAATTATCATGACCAAGAAGTGTTGCTTCTGGCTGATGACTGGAGTGTATACAGTAGGAATTGCACACTCAATAATAGAGACAGGTTTTACTTTCCGGCTATCCTTTTGTCAGTGGGAAATTCATCATTTCTGTTGTGATTTTCCTCCATTGCTCAAGATGTCATGCACAGATACTTTCATCAATGAGGTGGTATTGTTTATATGTAGTGGTTTCCTTGTAATTGCTTCCCTCCTTGTGATTCTCTTCTCCTATGTTGCAATTATCACAACCATCTTCCAGATGCACTCCTCGACAAGAAGACATCGAGTGTTCTCCACATGCGTGTCTCACTTTGCAGGTGTGACCTTGTACTTTGGAACTGTCCTCTTTATTTATCTCCGCCCCTCATCCAGCTATTCCCTGGATCAAGACAAGGTTGTTAGCTTGTTCTACACAATGGTGATCCCTATGCTGAACCCATTGATCTACAGCCTGAGGAACAAGGAGGTGAAGGAAGCACTGAGGACCATCATTGTGAGAAAAGTGACTACCAGTTGAGAAATGCAACTTTTGTATTGGTACTCACGATCAACCATCAATTATTTGAATTCAGCATCCAGACATAAAACTGAAAAAGTGATGTGAAATATGATGTGCTTAAAGACACAGATTCGGTATAAATGAGAGCAGTATGGTTATTCTGTAATTAAAGGTCCGCTCCAGGAGTAAAAGGCCCGAGCAGAATGCAAGAGCAATTTACCAAAGGACCTGTCCTTTATTGGCCATACAGCCAACTACAGAGGGCTCTAACGCTATTAGAATATTCCACCCCTAGAGAGCATAATGTTCTAGTTTGTAAAACAGAGGCCTCATGGAGCCCAAGGAGGTTAAAATCCCCACTTGAGGCCTTTTGTTCACAGCAAACATTGAAATGTTGGAGCACCGGGTTTCTACCGACCATTAGAAGCCCGGAGCACTCCATTGTTTTCAATTTAGCTACCACCATTATAATTATAGTTAAAACAATAATTTGTAAAAGAGTAGTCCTAGTCTGAATAAAAGGTGTCCTTGTGACATGAAGTCAAAAGATACCCCAAGAAATGATGAATGCTCTATTACCAGCCATTAAATGAGTGGTCAGCTTACACAGACAGTCTGTGCTAAAATGTATCATCTATCTGAGGTGCATCAATGGGAAAACATGTCCTATTTATCTTCTACCTGAAGTCAAAGTGGGCAGTGGATTTTATATCAAAGTCAGAAGCTCTTGTGTAACTCATGTTTATCTAGACAAAGGGCAGATTTCTAGTCATTTGACGCCGTGCAATGCAACAAGACAATCTGCAGCCTAGAGCCAACATAGGCAACCTTGTGTCATGGTTCAAGGGTGCCTGCACTACAATCAGAATTGGTTTTGTGCAGGAAGGGAGGTGTCTTTCTCTTTCTTAGAAAGAGGAAAAAGGAGGAGAAATACATATATTTCCCCTTGTTATGCCTCTATTAGGAAGGTGTACAGTTGTGATACATTCCCGGGTTTGTTCAATCTGGGAATGCACCAAAGTCCATGTGTGCATGTGAAGCAACACCAGGGCCGATTCACAGAACTAACTTAAGACAAAATCCTAAACTTACTACTTTTGGTATTCACAGAAGTTAGGATTTTGTCTTAAGTTTGTCTTAAGACAAACTTAAGACAGACTTAAGACAAAATCCTAACTTAAGTCTGTCTTAAGTCTGTCTTAAGTTTGTCTTAAGACAAACTTAAGACAAAATCCTAACTTCTGTGAATACCAAAAGTAGTAAGTTTAGGATTTTGTCTTAAGTTAGTTCTGTGAATCGGGCCCACCCACTCTCCACCCTTGGAACACCTTCCCAGGGCAGAGTAACACAAGGCAGCGACTTTCTTCAGATTTACCAGGCAACGCAAGATCATCAAGGTGGCCTTGTGTTGCTTCATTAAACGGGCTTAAGTATTATGTTTCCCTTGCACCACTGTTTGTGACTCTAGGGCAACACAATCCAATGATAAATCTGTCCCTAGGTCTCAAATGTAGGAGGTATATTAGATAATTCCATACTTTCCCATCCCATGTGTGATGCGTTCAGAGCTGTCAAAGAGGGTTAACATAAGAGATAGGTATCTAATGATGATTAGTTCATTAAAATGAATTTCTTAGAGACAGTCTTAAGGGTAGCATTATGGAAATTAATCAAATAAATGTAAACAAAAAAAGTGTGATTATTTTTGATAGTTTGGTTTAAAACTAGCATAAGTATAATTAAAAATATAAATATAATTAGAAACAGAAATACATCTGAATAAAAATAGGGTAAACATAATATAAAATAAATATGTTTACAAATACAGTGGAAAAACACAAATAACAATTAAAAAATAAAGTTGAGATAGTTTTGGGGTCTTATCAAAGTAGAATTAAAACCCATTAAGAAATTACTTGGATGAGTTAGTGGACCCCGATATAGTTCTCCCGCTATAGTGGTAGATCAATGTAGTGGCTGGCAATGTAGTACGAGCAATATTTTTCATGGACCCATCCTCAACTTCCCCTCGAGCCTTGCATAAGTTCAGACCTACTTATGATTATGCCTTATTTATACGACATCTCCAGTGGTAGAAGTTGAACACGTGTACATTTAGAAACATCAAGCCATATTCACAAAATAAAACTGCAAAAGCATGAGTGGAGGTTTGGATCTCCAAATAAGGATAACTTTTTTTGTAGTCTAGAAATTCACTGAATAATGCCTAAAAATCAATTTCCCCAGAAACAGATTTCCAGGCCTATCTCTGGGACTGTCATTTGACATCTTCTGTGGATACTAGATCACCCTGGGTGGAATTCTACATTATGCAGAATTCTGCTCAAAGAGAATGGGTCTGACTTGTTACCCTTGGAGCAAGTCCTTTCTCTACAACTCCAGCAAATTTGTTCCCCTTTCCATCTTGGGAGATACGTTTTTATAGCCACTGTTAGTGGTGTTTGAACAATTTTACAAACATTTTCAGAATGGAAAGGAGTTTGATCAGAGATTGTGGGTGTTCCCAAATGTCAAAGGCAAACCAAGCATTGGAATGCTGCCTTCTCATCCCTTGAATGAGATTTGCAATTGCATATTTCCTTGTACATATTGAGGAGAAATCTGCAACAGAAAATCGGTTTACGTCTGCCAGGAATCATTTTAGTGGATTCCTGGCAGATATAATTATATAACTTTGTGAATAGATCCCATTATTTTTACAGTATTTCTTTCCCTGTTTCAGTCTTTTTATATACAATTACACTGCAAAATGCAAGACCCCTCTGAAAAGGAATGTCTGGGAGAGTTGTATATTTTTGCTTTCAAATCTGTTTCATCATTGAAGATATACAACTCAAAGATCCCTAGTTTGTTTTCTGGGAAACCTTTTGTTAAGGGATGTCTTCTCTAGATACTATTATTTATTATTATTATTATGATTATTAATTATTTATTTTATTTTGCCATTTGTAAAGTACAGACTAGGTTAAGTATCACAAAGTATACAATCAAGGTTTTAGATACATCATAAAGTTGTGCACATATGAGACAGTGTGAAGGGAGGGCGGCAGGCTACACATGCATGGCTTGATGTTTGGGACAATCACATTCTAAATGGCAGGATAAACCAGATAACCACACCTGCTGGATAAGAGGAGGTGCTGCATGCACTTCCTGAACTGACCTTTACACCCCTCAGACGCCTGCTTGTGAGCTTCTATTTGCCTGCAGGAGGGTAGGGGAGAAGTCATTGCACTCACAAGGAGCAGCTTGAGCAAGGCACAGGGGAGCTGTGTCCCTTACTGGCCAGCCAGGGCCATCCCATGAAATGGTCATTCCAAGCTGCAGCAGAAATGTGCTGAGTGGAGAGGACCAACAGTCACCGCCAGGGGCTTGGACAATCAGGGGAGGTATCCTGTAATAGCACCATTGAGCCCAATCAACATTAGTCAGACCGCTTCACAAGCTGTCAGTCTGCTTGGCCTTCGCTCTGCTGAGTTGCAGCCACAGAAAGCACACCCACGAGTCAGAAAGCCCAAGCGGAGTGGAAGCCCTTTGCTTGAAGCAATAGCTGAGGCGGTCCAAGCAGTCCATCCCTGTCTAAACCCAGTTCAAATGGCCTTCATCCGGCAAACAGGGATAACTAGGCCCAACATTGGGGGTTCAGGTCTTTTACTCCTGAGGTTCCGGGCCCAACCTAGTATGGATTCTGAACAACTGCGCCAAGTACTCCTTCAGCACTTGACTCTCAGTGGTAGTGCAAGTCTATCAGTCCAAGGCTTCCTGTGACGGATGGAGACACAGGTGGGTGAACACAGGCTTACTCAAAGTAGGTGCAGCAGCAATAAATGGTTGTACAGTTCAATACTTGCTTTTACGATAAATTTTGTATTTATCCATGAGTATCAAGCAAAGTAGGGCATTCATAAACAACACACACAGTGCCCTAGGGATTAAAGCTATAGTGTTTCGTAGGTGTATCCCTGAGTCCCACTCCTCTCAAGCTAGTGGCAGTGGTTATTCCCCATTTACTATAGGCAACATCCAGGTTAAGCCCAGCTAGTAGTTCGAGTCTGAAGACCAACTTAGACACTGTTTTAAAGTCACGAGTGTTGCATCACCAAAGCACGTTCTGATTGGCCTGAAATCAGTCCTACCCACACCAGCAGGATAGGAGCAACCATAGTCTCTGAGCATGCCCACTCTGTGAGTGCTGAAGCTGCAACGGATGTCTCTGGTATGTTTTAAACACATGCATCCCAGATGAGCAGCTCTCGGAGGGTTCTCGATGCTCGTCTAGGCTGGTTCCATTTTTCGGCTCTTGGGGATAGTGGGGCCATGTAAGAAAATGCTGGGCCTAGTCTTCAGCCACGTTCAGGCCCCCTAGGATTATCAAGGTGGCCTCTCTCCATGATGGCGTTTTTGGCCATATCATTCTTCTTGCTTTGTCTCGGTGACCACTTCTGGCATACAGGGTCACCATCTCTCTGGCATATGTGGTCACTGCCTTACCACCATACAAGGGCTACAGCCCTCATGGTATGACAATAATCTTCACGGTGCCCCCTCGTGGCATAAGGTGTGGTCAACTGCACACTGCAAATGTGTGACTACCAGTTTGGTGAAGCAATGCTCTTGGCTTACTTCATGGCAGCCCTCCTCTGGCTTAAGACTGTTGCCAATTTACCCTGAAAATGGGCAATGATCTGATTGGTGCAGCCGCTGTCTCCTCACACTTTGGTATGGAGATCCACTTGCTAATATTCCCCACTGGACCTTGCTCCCTCCAGCGCTCTTCTCCACCTCACAGGGCACACTGGTTTTAGCAAGCAGACAGGCACTGGTTCTCCAGGCCTTGGATTCCCTAGGCGATGTCCCCTCACCCAGATCGGAGACTTTGAGGCCTTGGCTCCTAGTCCTAAACACAGGTTGAAGTGTTGCAGAGTTTCTCGTCCCATACCCCTCCTGGATGCTTGACAGTTAATAATTCTTGGGATCTCAAGCTCCTTTTCCTTATAGTCCCTTTCCATTTTTTTTTTAACCATTCTTTATTAGGATATTTACAGTTTTTGAACAGTCAACCCCCCCACCCACCACCCCGTCCCCATACAGGCATTTTAAATAAAAAAAATTAAACGGTAATAGATGTGAATAAATTATTGTACACATTCATAATTTAACCAGAAAATATAATAATAATAAAGCAAACAAAGAAAACTTTCAAAACGTGACTAGTCTGTATCTTCTACCCAGTGCTTTATGGGGTCCCATATTGCTAATCCTTTCTTTTTCACGTTCCTACCCTTTCTACTGTAAATTGAGATCTCCATGCTATACGTTTGCAGGCACCAACTTCGAATTAGAGTCCAAGGGGCAGATTTACTCAAATCTCATGCAACACACCTCAGCAGGCAAAAATGGTGTGCTGCATTGTGCGAGAAGAGAGCTGGAGAGCACCCTATTTACTGAAATACGGTGCTCCCCTCCTCTCTCCCTAGCACTGGAGCCAAAATGAGCTGCTTGGCACCACACACACACACCTTTGCAATAGCCTTCCAGTACAAAATACAATGCTCAGAACAACTTTAAACTGTTTCTCACTTTGAATGTGGGATGTACAAAAAGATGTTGCGTACATTCTTATTCCAAACATGTATTGCTACCAAGTATTTAGACAACACATGGTTTAAATATAACATAACCCCTCATTTAGTACGAAAAGACGCCATCACCTTTGAAGGACAGTGAGTGAGTGAACAAGAAATATTGAAAATATTTTTGTATATAAGGTGAACATACACATAACATACACATATCTTTGTGTTTTTTCTTTATTTCAGTGGCCCCCGAAGAAGAGACAGTTCATTGAAAAAATGTTCATCGTATTAGTGTATGATGTACACAAAGGTTGTTTTAATTTTGAATTTTGGATTTGAATTGTGGAATAACAAACAACATTCCATTTGACAACAATCTTGTGTTAAATTTGTTTTGTTCAAACAAGGACTAACAAGGAGTAGTCTCATATAAGTGTGGATACGTTGTTAATTGTTTTGTGAAATTTGCATATAGTAGTGCACACAGTTACTCAAGTGAGAGTTTGCTTGATGTTTCAGGATATATGCACACGTGGGATTGGCAGCCCACAAACACTGTGTAGCACACAAAAAAACACATGCAGATAAATAAGTATTCATTTAAGCGCTTTTTTAACATTGGTTCAAACTTCAAAGCTAGGTGTGCACCGCATTTTCATGTTCAATCTTCTTTTTTCATATTCAAACATCTAGGGCTACACCAGTCACTGCCCCTCAAGTAAAAAGAAACACTGCAGACAGGGTTCTATCCAGTTTGGGCAGGACCAGCATCGATAATATGAGGTCACTTCCACCAAAGCCTAGACTTATTCCGCGCCCAACTGCTAGTCACACGACAACTCTATTAAAGCGGCACTCATGAGGGCTGCATAACGGAAATACCGCAGTATATCCAATTCAGCCATTGGTCGGGCAGAGACAAAGGCAACCAGTTCATTATTTTGCAAATGTACCCAGTACCCATAGAATTTTTATTGTGAACGTACCAAAGTTTGATGTAAGCAAAAGTCCAGAAAACGAGGATTCCCTAATAAATAAAATTATTAATTGGATACGGCATGTTAGGGGATGCCGATCGGTGATAAGGTAAGACATAGTAAAAGCTTGTAGGTTGTTTTCACCAGCTAATCATCTGGATTGTATCGATCTCTCGATAACTAGGGCATATCTAGCAGAAAATCTATTTGCTCCAGAGTTTCGTACGAGCCTGCCAGGACTGTCAGCCATACAGTTTAGACGCTCCTCTCTGAGTAGTGAGAGAGCCCAGAAACTATCGCCACTAAAGACTCAGGGACATCAATTAGCTAATACCGTCCAAAGGGACAGTCCATCAAGTATTGAACATTTATCTAAAGAGTTAGATTAAACCTCAGAAGCTGCAACCCTGTCAACTAGACAAAACGAGGGAGTAAGGCAAGAGGGTAGTCCAATTTCCTCTGTTCCAAGTGTTCATTTGGCTGTTTGTACCATCCCCTTAAAGAAAACCCTGTTGTCCTGGATCATCGCAGGATTATGTTCTAAATTGGGATCCCCAGAGTGGCATGCTTTTATTGAGGGTTTTGATAACTGTCTCTTTCAAGAGGCTTGGGCAGAAGTCCCCCTCTTTTGCATAGGATATTTAAATGTTTATATTCCGGCCATTAAAGGCGTAAAAGGGAGTCCATCAAGGGGCTTGACAATCTGGGTGAGACAGGACCTAGGGTTAGACATCCAAGCACTTCCAACTTACAATCAGGACATCCCGGCTGTTAGATTGACTAAGGAAACAGACAGGACCGTGGACATATATAATGTCTATGTACGAGGCACTAAGGGGAAGAGGTCGGGAGTTTTAGCGGCTCTTGTTGATCTTCTTGACATCAGCCATATAGAGACAAATGTCATTGTCGCAGGGGATCTGAACGTGACGTTTGAGCCTCTAATGAGTGAGGAGGCTAATTTGGCAGAAGAGGAAGATATTAAGTGGGTTATCCCAAAGCTGGAGCTTGACCCAATAAAAAGATGGTTTGACACGATTATTCAAATTAATTCTATCTGTTTGGAGAAGGGATTGCGGGCAGTTAATGGCCTTACACCCTCAGATAAAATGGGGTCTAATACCTTTGACAATGGCTATAGTGTCGGTAGGATAGACTACATATTGGTTAGCTTAGCACTTTGGCAATGCCGTTAAGGATATGAGGGTTCAAGATAGATTAGAATGTGACCACAATCCATTATGTGTGGACTTGGATCTAATACGTTACAAGGCTCCCCATGAACTACGGGATACATATTCCACCACTGATGTTGTTCCATCGAATGACTTGAGGCGAGTTAAATGGGCTTAGATAAATGAGCTACCCGAAGTATTAGCTAGCATTGAAAAGGATATGGATCATGCCATAAATGAGCTCCAGGCCAGTGTAGTAAATTTGATGGCTTTAGAGCAACCCACTTGCATACACAATACATTTTTTGGTAAGCTACGTATGTATTTTATCGAAAAGGGTAGAACTAAAAAGGCTGCCATTCCTAAAACACAGAAATGATACAACAAAGACTGTAAAAAGGCACGTGCAGACCCAGGGGAGGTTATTAAAGAAGGTGTCCCTACTGTGGTACGAGCAGCAAGGGCTACTTATTGAGGGGCCCGAGCAAAGGTGAAGAAAGAATGGGACAATAAAAGGTGGGAGGAACTTAGGGAGGCATGTGTTAGGAGAAACCCTAAACAGTTCTGGAATGTACACAAATGGGATAGAGGTGGGCTGGCCTGCCAGCCCCAAAACCATGTCTCACAGTCGGAGTGGGTAAACCATTTTAAACCTCAATATGACGCAAATGTGCATGAAATAGAGGGCAATATTGCCAGACATTTTTCCAGGATGCAGTCTTTAGCAAGGCAGATGTTGAGGTGGCACTTAAATCTATTTTGGCTGAAATGGCACCAGGTCCAGATGGAATACTGCGGGATGTATTCCTCTATGATAAGGACAGATGCTGTCTGTACATTTGCCTATTGACAAATGCCATAGCCCAGGGTGCACTGGTCTCAGACTCCTGGAAAGGAGCCCACATTATCCCAGTTTTTAAGAAAGGGGACAAATCGTGCCCAGGGAATTAAAGGCCCATCAGCCTAATAGATTCTTTGCAAAAGGTAATGGGTAGGTTGGTGCTCAACAAAGTTCAAGAATGGATTGATGAGTTTAGCATTCTATCGCCATTACAAGCAGGGTTTCAAGCTTTTACTAGCACAATTTACGAAGTGTCTCTGTTTATTTAGCTTTTTTGGAAAACAGTAACCCTGTGTAACGGTAAGGGCAGTTTGTACGCTGTTTTTGTTGACCGTAGGTCAACATTTGCCCTTGTACCGTGAGCTAAACTATGGAGGACATTACAAGAAATGGGGTTACCATCAGACCTGTTGATACTCATCATTAGGATGCACGAGGACAACATGGCTAAAATTTGATGGGGTACGCAGGGTGTAGGCAAGGAATCTTTCCCTGTAGAAAAGGGATTTCAACAAGGTTGTGTGATGGGCCCAAAACAATTTTCCTTATACATCAATGGAATAGTGAACTGCATGAGGTATACCCCCACGGATGCCACGACAGGTGAAAAAGTCCCCATACTAATGTTCACAGATGACACATTGATGATTTCCAAGACGCCGAGTGGGCTCCAGAGAGCTTTAACAATCTTTGAGGAGCTGTGCTCGAGGCGTAGATTGGAGGTCAATGTGTCAACAATGAAATTGATGGCCTTTAATTCGCATAGGGCCTTCATGGGGGGGCATTAAATCGAACAACCTCCTGCTAGAGCAAGTCAAGGAGTTTACATACCTAGGGGTAAACATCCAGGAGGGGTTAAATTGGGCTCACCAGGTCAATATAGCATCCCTAAAACACTGACAACTGGTGGGGGTACTGCACAAGGAATATAACACCTCATTCTCTAAGACAATCGAGATCTATAATGTGAAAGTCATTAGCTTTGCCTTATATGGTGCTGAGCTTTGGGGGCACGAGAACTTAGCTAAGCAGCTCACACTTTCAGAAAATAAGTTCTTTAGAAAAATTACCAACTTGCCACAGAGTACCCTGACACTCGCGTTATTGAACGATCTTGGGAGAAAGCCAATTGCAGAAACTGCTAAACTCCCTTTGTATTGGCGTCGACTCTGTTCTACCCTAGAGCTTGCAGAGTATGCAGCTGGTTTCCCAGACATAATAAGGGTAGATACATCACACCAAATAAAATGGTTGAGGGAGCTTAGAGCTATCCTATTGAATATCAGTATGAATTCACTGTGGTTGGATCCAAAAATTCTACTTTCCCCCCAAAAAAGATTTTGAAAGCCAAGTATTGGGAATCGGTCCAGAATAATACTTTGAGAAGTTGTGAGTCTTCTTCTCAAACAGGGCTATTTCTGGACTGTAAACCTATCCTTATGCTGGAACAATGTTGGGATTTTAATACAAAGCCTCATAAGCGAAAATTATATTTCCAGTTTAGGGTGGGTACATTGCCACTAACAGTCTTTACTAGTCAATGGACCAAACCTAGCAATGACTCGTGTCCTGTATGCCAGCATAGTGAAGAATCACTGGCCCATTTATTGTTTGTGGGTACTAGATACAATGCCCCACGCTGTGTCTGGTTCTCACCGATTTGCATGCTCTGGGGAACAAGAAAGTCAAGTGAAGCTGAGAGAATCCTAAGAACTGATACAACAGAGTTGATTGTCATAGCAAGGGCGTGTGCAATAAGAGCACGTTTCCTAGATTAAGCTTTAGATATAAAGAGACAATGGTGGGCTGTAACATATTTTATGTGGAATCATCTGCCTTTTCTAAAACTAATTTGCTTTGAAATCTAAAGCTCGTATTATGGTAACTACAAAGTTTTTATCATAACAATTTTTATTGTATTTTTATATTTGTACATAGTGTTTTTATGGTAATTGTATTCATCCATCCATTTGGACATGTATCATATGTTATATGATGTCTTGTGAATTGTTTGAGATATATTTTTGTGTGCTTTTATGACTTATCTCATCAAATAAAGTTTTTTGGTTTGGGTTTGGACACAAACACGATCCTCACTCAAGCACTCATTCACATCAACACATGGATGCTGTCCCTCACTGTTTTATCAAGCACTCATTTACATTATTACATTTAGAAACATGAAACCAAGAAATAAAAGAGGCTTTTAAGAAGAAAGGAGTGGGGGCAGCAATTGGTGTATTGCCTTTAGTAGGGGATAGATGGCGGTGTACAGGAGCCAATTTGAGGCGTATCAGGAGATGTGGAGCAGAGCAGAAGAGTGAAGAAGGCAGATGGAATAGTGGAGGAGTTGAGCACATGGAGCTTCATGACTGGCTAGCCGCAACTGTATGTACTCACACCAACACATGACTTTCATTCATGTACTCACATCTATGTGTTCATTCAACATTTTCACTAGGAACCGGCCACACTAACTCATCCTCAATCCTCACTCTCAGCAACACACACATGCACTCACACTCTGTCTCATCAAGCTTTGGCTCATACTAGCTCACCCACAACCTTCCAGAATGTACTCATTCACATCAACACACTTACGTATTCACTGACTGTTTCACAAAGAACCCACTACCAACAGTTCAACCATGACTCTCGTGCATACACTCATTCACCTCATCACAGTCAGGTACATGAAAAGAGGTACTGAGAAAGCCCTTCTGGTTGGATGACATACTGTGTAAGGGAGGGAGCTCAGCTGGGAAGCATCAGGCGGATGGAAGGGTGAAAGCAGTAGAAGCAATGGGAGGAGTGATTGAAGTCTAGCAGGGAAGCATCAGGATGTGCTGGGGTATTAGGTGCCAGTGGTCGCCGGCAGTCTCTTTCAGATATGTATTGTTGGACTTGGCCCTTCTGGCAGGTTCACCCCTAAACTTTTTTCTTTTAATTGTGGCTTGGTGGTAGTGATTTTTGGTTTCTGCGCACTTTTTCCCTGTGTCCCAGGGTAAAGTGCGTGCATGTAGTGAGGCTGGCCTGCCCTCCCATAGGGTTTGGTATGTGCGGACTTGTGTGGTTAAATTCTGCGCAATGATGTATGCGGCGTGATTGTGTCTAGTGTGGAAGTGCCACTTCTAGACATGGGTGTGCGTGTGCAGTGAGTGTGCTGGTGTGTGATTGGCTGGAGCTGGCTGGTGAGCCTCGCTCCAGGAGTCTGGATGGGTCTGCCCCGGTGGTGAGTGGAGAGATTAGCATGCTGATGTGAGGGATGGGTGCACCTGGGACCTGAATAGGGCTGGGCTTTCCCCACACAATGCTGGCTCCGCCCCCTGTGGTGCGACTGATGTCCCTTGCCTGGCCAGTGAATAGGAAGGGTGACTGAGCACATCAAGAGTGCTCCAAACCAGCTGTGACTGGTTTCCCTCCACCATGCACACAGACAAAGGATTTTACAGTACAAAAAGGGGCTGTGTCCCCAGAAATGTGGTTCTCTTGCTGATCTTACTGGAGAGAAGGGCCTGCTGCTGCTAGGCGCCAGAAGAACCGCCACTGGGGATGGCCTCCCTGCCTAGGAGGACCCTGTGAGCTGGCTCTGGGCCCAGCCTTGCCCCCCCCCCACATCCTGAAGGACTTTGCCTGGATGTATGACATCACAATGCATGCTTTTACATCGCAACTTTTACAACGCATGCCTTTACAACGCATAGTGTTGAGGGGTGTTGGATAGTGAATAGTTTAATTTACTATTCCAACTCCAGTCCCCGTGGATAGTAGGGAAGGTGTTGGATAGTAAATTAAATCTATTCCCTATCCTAGAGCGCCCCCCCAGGGCAATGCGTTGTAATGGTTTGCGTTGTAAAAGTTGCGATGTAAAAGCACTGCGTGGTAAAAGTTGCGTTGTAAAGGATGTTTCCCCTTTGCCTGGGTCTGGTGACTTTGTTTGCCAAGCGCATGGGAGGTGCTTTATTTCTGCGTCCTAAGGGCACCTTGTTTTCCCCTTCCTGAAGCCCTGTACCTCTGACCCCAGGAGAGGAGCGCTGGAACTTCCCTGCGAGAGAAGCGCTTTATTGTGGGACCTGGGACCTTGCCTATAAAGCGCCTGGGGGCACTTGTGCTTTAATTTACGTCAAGCGCTTTGTGCCCTAGGGGAGCGCTGTGGTACAAAAGGGGGTGGTGATGGACGGAGCACCTGAATCAATCAAACACTCACACCCAGTCAAAAGATCTGGGTTTAATCCATCACCATTCTTTAGCCCACTCTGCCACCCCAGTTCAGACATGGCTACATGCAAATCAGTCTGACCATGTGCCTCATGGGACCAGTCCAGCCCGAACTGCCAAGCCATGTCTTCCCTGGACCGGAAATAAGCTTCCGAGGACCGGTTTCTGGCATTCCAGCCGTCTTCAGCCCGGCTTGCTTGAATCCAGTGGCAAAGTGAGCAAGAGACTCACGTCTGAGCATACCCAGCCACACTTATGGCGGCCAAAAGCGGTACAAAAGGGGGTGGTGATGGTCGGAGCACCTGAATCAATCAAACACTCACACCCAGTCAAAAGATATGGGTTTAATCCATCACCGTTCTTTAGCCCACTCTGCCACCCCAGTTCAGACATGGCTACATGCAAATCAGTCTGACCCTGTGCCTCATGGGAACAGTCCAGCCCGAACTGCCAAGCCATGTCTTCCCTGGACCGGAAACAAGCTTCCGAGGACCGGTTTCTGGCATTCCAGCCGTCTTCAGCCCGGCTTGCTTGAATCCAGTGGCAAAGTGAGCAAGGGACTCACGTCTGAGCATACCCTTCCACACTTATGGCGGCCAAAAGCGGTACAAAGGGGGGTGGTGATGGACGGAGCACCTGAATCAATCAAACACTCACACCCAGTCAAAAGATCTGGGTTTAATCCATCACCGTTTTTTAGCCCACTCTGCCACCCCAGTTCAGACATGGCTACATGCAAATCAGTCTGACCCTGTGCCTCATGGGAACAGTCCAGCCCGAACTGCCAAGCCATGTCTTCCCTGGACCGGAAACAAGCTTCCGAGGACCGGTTTCTGGCATTCCAGCCGTCTTCAGCCCGGCTTGCTTGAATCCAGTGGCAAAGTGAGCAAGGGACTCACGTCTGAGCATACCCTGCCACACTTATGGCGGCCAAAAGCGGTACAAAAGGGGGTGGTGATGGACGGAGCACCTGAATCAATCAAACACTCACACCCAGTCAAATGATCTGGGTTTAATCCATCACCGTTCTTTATCCCACTCTGCCACCCCAGTTCAGACATGGCTACATGCAAATCAGTCTGACCCTGTGCCACATGGGAACAGTCCAGCCCGAACTGCCAAGCCATGTCTTCCCTGGACCGGAAACAAGCTTCCGAGGACCGGTTTCTGGCATTCCAGCCGTCTTCAGCCCGGCTTGCTTGAATCCAGTGGCAAAGTGAGCAAGGGACTCACGTCTGAGCATACCCTGCCACACTTATGGCGGCCAAAAGCGGTACAAAAGTGGGTGGTGATGGACGGAGCACCTGAATCAATCAAACACTCACACCCAGTCAAAAGATCTGGGTTTAATCCATCACCGTTTTTTAGCCCACTCTCCCACCCCAGTTCAGACATGGCTACATACAAATCAGTCTGACCCTGTGCCTCATGGGAACAGTCCAGCCCGAACTGCCAAGCCATGTCTTCCCTGGACCGGAAACAAGCTTCCGAGGACCGGTTTCTGGCATTCCAGCCGTCTTCAGCCCGGCTTGCTTGAATCCAGTGGCAAAGTGAGCAAGGGACTCACGTCTGAGCATACCCTGCCACACTTATGACGGCCAAAAGCGGTACAAAAGGGGGTGGTGATGGACGGAGCACCTGAATCAATCAAACACTCACACCCAGTCAAAAGATCTGGGTTTTATCCATCACCGTTCTTTAGCCCACTCTGCCACCTCAGTTCGACATGGCTACATGCAAATCAGTCTGACCCTGTGCCTCATGGGAACAGTCCAGCCCGAACTGCCAAGCCATGTCTTCCCTGGACCGGAAACAAGCTTCCGAGGACCGGTTTCTGGCATTCCAGCCATCTTCAGCCCGGCTTGCTTGAATCCAGTGGCAAAGTGAGCAAGGGACTCACGTCTGAGCATACCCTGCCACACTTATGGCGGCCAAAAGCGGTACAAAAGGGGGTGGTGATGGACGGAGCACCTGAATCAATCAAACACTCACACCCAGTCAAATGATCTGGGTTTAATCCATCACCGTTCTTTAGCCCACTCTGCCACCCCAGTTCAGACATGGCTACATGCAAATCAGTCTGACCCTGTGCCTCATGGGAACAGTCCAGCCCGAACTGCCAAGCCATGTCTTGCCTGGACCGGAAACAAGCTTCCGAGGACCGGTTTCTGGCATTCCAGCCGTCTTCAGCCCGGCTTGCTTGAATCCAGTGGCAAAGTGAGCAAGGGACTCACGTCTGAGCATACCCTGCCACACTAGGGGAGCGCTGTGTCACGGACCTCTGCCCGTTAAAGAAGCAGGTGCCCACACTGCATATTGCCAAGCCGATTTGCCGAGTTGCGGCGCGGGTGCCCACCCTGCTTATTTGCCGACTTTGTGCCTCAAGAACAGGTGCCCACCGAGTTTTATTTATTTAATTGACGGGAGCCCACCCTGTATTGCGCCCGAAGTCACTGCCGCCGGCCCGGCGAAAGCAGGAAGCAAAGCGGGACGCCTGACTGTGGGTGGGCCCACAGGACGGAAGTGCGGCCAGAAGTGAGGTTGCGGGGCTCCCATGTGAACAGGAGAGCCCCATGTCTGAGAGGAGAAGCCTGCGGGAGCCGCTGCTCTGCCGGAGGTGACCCGCAAGTGGACGGGGCCTCGACAGAAGCTGCAGGAAGTACAGCTGGTTGACCCATGGGACTCCCGTGCAAGGGAAGAGCCCCGCAGGTCTAAGCCTCGTCCCGACGTGGAGGAAGCTGGCCCGGCATCGCCACCCGGAGAGAGGAGTCCCCAGAGCAGCCCGGTAAGTGCAGCGGGCTACGGCAGGGCTCCGTGAGTGCAGAGGGATCCAGGGGGCATTTGTGGTATCTCGAGTCCCCAGAGAGGGGACTCCCAAGTCCGGTGGCAAGTGCTGAATCCGAGTCCCCAGAGAGGGGGACTCCAACGGCGGAGCACATTCTTAATCGAGCCCAGGAGGCTCCGCGGACCTTGGGGGGCATAATTGATTCAGAGCCCTGAGGGCTCCAGGGGCCATAGTATTTCTGAGTCCCCCGAGCTGGACTCCAACGTGTGGGGCATTTCCTCGAGCCCATGAGAGGCTCCCAGGGGCACGATTCGAATTCAGAGCCCACGAGAGGCTCTTGGGCATTTCCTTGGTTTTTGAGTCCCCATAGGGGGGGACTCCAACGAAGGGGCACGCATTCTTTGGAGCCCATGGGGCTCAATGGGCGCATTTGGTTATTTAAAGCCCTTTCCTTTTGTTTTCAAGACCCCAGAGGGGCCCCCTTTTCCAGAGTCCACGAGCGGCTTTACCTGTGCAGGGCATTTGTTCATCAGAGCCCACAAGGCTCCCGGGCACAAATTTCTGTTGAGCCCACGGGGGGCTCCAGAGGGCCTTTGTTTCTTGAGCCAGAGGGATCCAACGGGGCACAGTTTTTATTCACGGGCTACAGTGAGCCCAGAGGAGATCCCCAGCTGCCCAGCACTTAGTGGGCAGCTGCTTCATTTAGGCACCCAGGAACCTTGGCGCAATCTTCTTTGGCTGCCTGCGCAGCCTGCCCTGACATTGTGGACTCAGGGTGTCCTAGCCCCTGAGAGGCCAGATTGGCCGAGGGACAGTTCCAGTGTGGTACATGTTTGGCCCTATGTGTTTTGCGCAGATGTGATTTCCTGCCTAATGTGGTTGATGCAATGCTTTTGCCCATGCCTCTATATATGTGTTTTTATGCCTAGGAGGTTGTTTGCCCTAGAAGAGTGATGCTAGTGAGGTCATGGTGCCCTGCGTGATATTTACCTAAGGTGTTTTAGGATTGCGTAGGTGGTGTTTACCTGTTACTAGTGAGTACTGGTTGTGTTCTACATGTGCTAATTTTGGTACTACAGTTATGAGATGTTCTAAGTGCTAGTTCTAAAAGTGATTACTCCTGACAGCGGTCCAGGTGGCCCTGTCCCATGTAAATAATCCCCTCTACATTCTGCCCGTGCCCATGGCACCTTGTAAAGTATATGTTTATTATCTAATGTTTGTGGTATAAAACAAAGACTATTTTTTATATATACCCTTGTGTGGAGTTTCCTTTGTGGTGGGCCTTGGGTGTTGTTGCTGGGTGCGCGCAAACGCTTTACACATCGCCTCTGAGATAAGCCTGACTGCTCGTGCCAAGCTACCAAGGGGGTTAGCAGGGGTTATCTAGGTGGGTAACTTTCTTGCCCTGACTAGAGTGGTGGTTTTTGCCTGGCTTTGGCGCAAGCCTCAGCCAACCAGAAATTCCCATTTCTAACATGTATATATCAAATATTCATTTTGGTGAGTGTGTTGTTCCATTTGCAATCACTGCAGCTCTCTCAAACAGAAATGCTAAGTAGGCAGAATCTTTGGTGATCTCCTTAACCTTTACAATACATTCTGTTCACTTGCTATTCACATTCAATAAAATAGGCTGGGGATAAGTTCACCTCAGGTTCAACCCCCTCTAGTTGGTTAGAGTTGGTGACTTAGGCAACAGACACCTGGGAATTATTGGTTTGATGGGGTCAACACCCTGCTGACATTAGCCATTTCTCTCCCATTACAGAGGCTCCAAACAATGTTTTGTCACCTTATGGTGGGTAAAATGGTGGAGGGGCTTTACAACAGGTTGAAACAGAAAATACAGTAGATCTCAAGACGACACATTTTCAGAGAATGCTTTGGGGCAAGGCCCATCCTGGTCTCCTATTTACCAGGCAGCTCAATATTGGTTTGCAGGTATTCTAACCCACACTCAAAGAGTGTCAGACTTGGGCCTCTGAGTAATGAAGGGGTTACCTAACCGGTCTTGGCGAAATATATGCCATACCCAAATCCTGGTGCTCTACCCTTAGCAGTAGTAGTGGCACTATTGGATAATGCAGCCAGGACATATAGATGACTTTTAAAATCTGTGTATACAGTGTATGGGTTTGCCTATGTTGAGCCGCACATCTCAGTGTCATGCCAGTTTTGATGAAAAAATCTGTTAATATCAAACACGACTATGGCCGGGATGCTCTGAAGGTATATGACACCTACCCACCAAAGTGTCAATCAGTCCTGGGATTCAGCCGAACCCAGGTCATACATATAAACACAAAACACCTGAGCACACCAATATCATTATTTCCAAAACAAAATGATGTATAGGTATTTCTCCAAACAATCCAACAGTGTCTCAACGCCCTGTATATTATAGATCCGTAATGTTTCAGAAAAAGGAAAAGAAAATCAAGTAGTCCAATCAGATCTTCTATGTTGAGGTTTGTTTTTTAATTTCCACAATTCACAAGAAGCACCACAGCAGCCGACGAGCGTTTCGCCCACAGGGCTTTCTCAAGGCTGCAAAGAAGATGTTTATACATGTCCATCAGACAATGTATCAGTTTCCATCTTGTTGAAACATTTTTAATCATCTATTGGCATGCAAAATCCCTTGTGGTTAGGAATAAACAACATAATTGTATACAAGTTTTATATATAGCACCCTTGTGGACAGAGTCTACCATTGACCATCTATTTATGCTGGTGGAAGGAACAGAGAGAATTTTTTCAAAAAGGACAGAAACCTAATGGGTTTCACAGAACACGCACCTAAGACTGTGCGATGATTGATTATTTTTGTATCGTCAGTTATGTCTACATATGTACACCATACCCATCACCCAGTGCATATACCATGCACCTGTTACTTTGATATGTCTCACCTTTTGATGGTAACTCCAAGACCTGAGATTATGAGATTTTCATGAAATGCGTTTCTCTTGCGGATGGAAGGTAGCCCGGATGTATATAAGCACACTTGCAGTTCAGTAATGAGCAATCACCCTCCTAATGGCATTCTGCAAAGATAATGCCATCGTATCTATTAACATTGGCCAAAAATATTTCTGAATACATTCCGGCTGTGAACCCCTCTATATCTCCAATTCCATTATAAACCGGCCCCTGCGTCACTCTAGTGATCTGCATTTATTAAATAAGCCATATCTCACTGCCATTATAATGATAATGCTGTGAGCCAATAACATTCCATTTGTTATGGGTCATGAAGATACACTATACACTACAGGTCGAATACATTCCAGATATAACGATTCCTCATAAGTCCAAAAAACACGTATTTTTAAAAAATAATTATCCCACACCTTTTAAAAGTTACAGTAGAACACTCAACCCGTGTTCCACGCACTGAAAGTGCTAGTACATGTTTAATTTAAAATGTATCTGTATTATATTAAAACTGGCCTTACCATCATATCAATAGTTGTTGCCCCAATAAATAAAGTTTTCGATCGTTTTCCATCCAGGATTAATAACCAAGCCCCATCGTTTGTATTGTCTCCTTTCCAGTCGGATCTTGATAAATCCCAACGTCTGCCAATATGCGTTATAATTCACACCCACTATGTATTACACAGGGATTGTCGGAAACAAAAAATATAAGCCAGCGTTAGTCGTGACCATTTACGTTGTCACCATTTCCTAGTCTCTATAGCACCATTCTATTTACGGCGAGAAATCTCTGTCTGCCGCTTCAAAATAAGAAACTGATCTAGTGTCATGAGGGGACGAGGGTTCGAGTCACCTCCTACCAGTCCCCAGGTTCGGCGAGTAAATACGTAGAAATCTCACCTTGTGTCGTTGTAAGACCGCTACCAGTAGTGTCAACTCGGTATTCTTTCACCACTTCTGGACCTTCCTCCCTTGACCAGCCCAACCGCTCACTTCCCCTTTTTCTTTCTCCCTTGTACAGCACTGCTATCAACCCCACCCAGTCCTGATGATGATCCCAATTAATGTGGATCGAAACGCCGTCGACTACTCAGCAAGACCATAGGCGCCCCCACAAAGTGGTTCACGCAGAAAATCAACATTAGAATAACCATTCAAAATCATCTGGAATCACTCTGTCTTTATTCACTGTACATATCTATGCACTAGTCACCTTGCGCCGTCCACGCTGACCACAGTGTCACCTGCGTCGCCTTCGTGTTTTTCACTCACACAGTGAGCGTCTAGTACAATTTGGGTTGTTTTCAATTTTCTATATGTAATCTGCAGTGCTGATACAACTGCTGTATGTTTTGACTGCTTATCTAAATTGTTTACATAAATGATGCCATGAGCACATGCTACAATCAAATAGAGTCTCCTTGTTTCACTCCGGATAATGTTGTACTCATATCCTTACTAATTGTCTTCAAATTATACCAATTGGGACACCATGTGTTATATATAGTTCTCTACCCCAATCCCAGCACGGTTGACGGGTTAATACTCCTGTAGTTGAATACATCATCTATGGAGACTGTATTGAAATTGTTATTAAAAGTTGCAACAATATATGAATGGGAAAGGAAGCATGAATGAGCTAAAGGGGAAGGATTTGCGAAACAAAGGTACCCTAATAAAAATGAATATGTCACCTTAGTGTGATGAAAACTCCCCTAGCCCTGTCCAATCATACACTGTATTTTAATAATATTTGCAACTATTGAGGGTGGGACATGTAGAAATGAAGACTGTAACTAAAGTGACTTTAGAATATTAGGGGAATTATAATTGCCAAGCCAAGAGAAGCCAAGTTACACTTGTTGCTGCTGGGTCGAGAGAGAGAAGCTGGGTCGAACAAGATCAAGAAAGCGAAAGGAGAGAGAGCAGACTAGGAAGATGCAAATCCCAATGACAGCCTAATTAGATTAAAAGATTCTGGAAAAACATCGAGGAGGGAGAGAGTGTAAGAGAGGGATGCGCTGTGGTATGTCGGGTTTAAAGAGAAGTCTAGTAAGTATCTGTTCTGTCCTGATCCTGTCCTATATTTTTTGTCCCCTGATTCTAACTCTGGTGACCACCACCATTCCTTTGGCCAGAGGGGAGGTTTTCAGTATTTCAAATAGGTAAATATTATTCCAAATCATATTTTGCATATTTCTTTGTAAATGTTTGCCTCTGAACTTTTTTTGTCTCTTCATCTATCCACTCCTTTTGCATTCATTCATTGAATGAGTTTGTGGCATGGGATGTATCTGCTAAATGATTTATATCTCCCATGTGAAAATGATGACGTTTGCACTGTGAATTTGTATTGAAAGAGCGTTCACATTTAGGTCTGAAATTTAGATAAAACTTATTATTCTTACCCAGAGTCTGTGGTTATTTCAATAAAATATATGAATTACTTAGAAAACTCCTAATATCACCATCAACTAACTCAACTAATGGTCCATCGACCAGAGGAAAGAGTGTTGATCCGTGAAAGATTAGTTAGGCTATATGTTTAGTTTAAAAAAATGTAGGACTACAGGAAAATAACGAATCGACATCTGAGTGAATTATAAAACTTGACCCCCAGCGGGTACCGGGGAAAGTGATGAAAAATTGGGTAAATGTGTATAGCCCAGTTTGACCGCATGTCTTCTGCAGCATACCTTGGCAGTAAGTAGATTGTATACAGGTACGCAGGGCCACCCTGGCCGCACCATCCCCCACAAGAACTGTCCCAGCATTGCATTGACTTGATGGAACCATGTCAAAGGGACTGGATATGGGTAAGATTGTAGTTTGTACATCAGTTTGGGCAGAGAGACCTTCTTAAAGATAGCCGATCTTCCATACAACAACAGAGGAAGTGTCAACCTCTGTTTCATCTCGATCTTCATCTTATCTGTTGTTGCAACAAGGTTACATTCCCAGAACATGGTTTTATTATCTGATACATGAATTCCCAGATATGTAAAGCCATTCGCAACCATCATAAGTTCTTTTTTTTTTTTTTTTTAAATTGAGAATTTAAACGGTATCAAAAATAGAGATGCAATAGTTATACACTGATTAATATAGCACAGTTCATAAAAAAGATCATCATGACAATACATAAATACATAATTACACTTCAATATTATTACCAAGAGATGAAATAAAATAGAGGGCCAATATAAATACAGATATATAAATATGTAAGTATATGTCATAAAAGAGAATACAATTCATACTAAAGATTAATAGATTACGTCAAGGCAGAGTTAACAACTATACCCTCCCTCCATACCTTCTGTGGGGCCCACATTTTATAGCCGAAATCCCGCAATTTTCTGCCTTTATGTAAATAAAGCGAGGATTCTATGTTATGGATAGCAAGGAGCCTGGCCAGCCACATTGAGAAGGTAGGGGGAGAGGAGTCCTTTCAAGCAGCTGATAATAGGATCCGTAAGACGGCCACAGCCAAAAAGATAAAAGCCTCTGTTTCTCTACTACTACTCAAACCCAGGTTACAATCACTCCCGAGGATCATCACTGTTGGGGATAGACTGATCTTCGAGCCTAGCAGCCCCTCTAGGAATTTCTCGATCTCGGTTTTGATTGTAGTAAGTTTATCGCAAAAAAAGAACATATGTAGCAGATCAGCCGAGCCTTGTTGACATCTCGGGCAGTTACTATCCATCCTCATACCCCAGTCATGTAACTTAGAAGGGGTATGATATAGATTGAAGAGAGTCATAAAGTGTTGAGCCTTCAAATTAGAGGACCTAAGTACCTGTCTATCTAACGATAGGACTTTATCGAGATCTACATCTGGGTCTTGTAATTTTGCTACCCATGCTACCTCGTGTTTCTCCAGATCATCTGGTAGCTTATCTATTAACTCCTGATAGACAACCCTAATCCCATCTACGCCCTTCAATAAATATTCAAGAATAGAGCTACGAGCGAGAGAAGCATTGGCCAATACATCGACTTTGACTTTTCGTAAAATCTGGAGATATTTAAAGCTGTGGCCCGTAGGTAGATCATATTTCTGCTGAATAGCTTCAAGTGACATAACCTTACCATTACATATTACGTCCCCCACCGTCTGGATGCCTAGTTGTTCCCATAATTTCCAGGCCCCATCTATACTTAGGTTCGGAAAGAAACCTGATTTCCACAAAGGTGTATATCTGTTGATTCTAGGAATCTGTAGGGATTTCTGTATCATTTTCCATAGATCCCAGGCTCCCAACGGGACCTTAAGCCTTGATTTCTTAAAAACCCCACGCCCAGTTTTTCCTAATAATGCACCTACAGCTTCCTTCCCCTTTAAGAGCTCATATATTGAAGGGAGGGTATATAGGTCTGAGGTCGGATCTGAAATGTGTCTCTCCCTGCTAACGGCTTAGAATAAGACAGACATCTGGGTCAATAAACAGGCCCCGTGATAAAATCTTATATTTGGAGCTCCCAGACCTCCATGTTCCTGGGGGAGAGACATATATTTGGCTGCCCTTCTTATCTTGCCGTATTGCCACAAAAAGCTATTGAAGATAGACTCAGTTCTTTTTAGCACCCGTTCTTCAATTAGAAAAGGAATAGATCTATATAAATAAAGGAGCTGGGGCAGCATAGACATTTTCAAAACATTTGTTCTGCCTATAAGGGACAAATGTAATGGATCCATACGTTTTAAATCTATTTCTATTTTCTTGAGAAGTGGATTAAAATTATCTTGTATGATTGAGCCTGTATCTGCATTAATAATGACCCCCAGATAGGTAGCAGAGTCAACATACTGTTGATCCATTTTTACTATATTCTTTGAGCATATCACCTGTGTTTTTGCCTCATTTAACCGACACCCAGAATAAAATCCAAAATGTTTGGTAACCTCAACTAGAATTCGCATAGTCTCTACCGGATCTGGTGTGAGAACTGCCAGGTCGTCAGCGTATGCTAATATTTTACTCTCGAACCCGTTGGTTATTACTGGTTTGATGTTGTTATTCACCAATATCTGCCTGATCAGCGGATCTATATATAATGCGAATAAAATTGGTGAGCAGGGACACCCCTGACGGGTGCCCCTTTTTATCATAATTCTGTCCGAACTCAGGCCCATCATCTGTATACGCGCTATCGGATCACAATACATGGCCCTAATAGCTGTCAAAATTTTGGGGCCAAAACCTCTCTCCAAAAGTACATCCAAAGATATTGCCACCTGACGCGATTGAATGCTTTTTCCGCGTCGAGGAGGATCATGGCGACCCCTCCCCCCCAGCATGGGCTTCAAATAGTGATATAGCTCTTCTCACATGGTCCGTCGTACCGCGACCTGGAATGAACCCATGCTGCCAGGGGGAGACGAGCCCACCGATGATCCTCCCCAACCTCGTGGCAATGATCTTCGCATACAGCTTATTATCAGAATTTATGAGAGAGATCGGTCTATATGATCCAGTGCTTTCTTTAGGCTTTCCCTTTTTATGGAAGACGACTATATTAGTATCCCTCCAAGTTTCGGGAATTTTTCCCGTACAGATAATTCCATTAAAAAGATCTAATAATAATGGGGCGACCTCATTCGTCAGGCACTTGTAGAGCTCCAGGGGTATGCTGTCAGGGCCAGCCGCTTTGCCTGCAGCCAAATGAGATAATGCTTCCCGTACCTCTTCAATTGTTATATTAGATTCTAGGTTTGCCGCCTCATGTGACTCCAACTTGGGACCTAAGTCCGGATAGTGACCACCTAAAGCATTCGGACATGTATCCCCTGCTTCTTCTCTATATAGATTTTGATAAAATTTCGCGAATACCGATATAATCTCTTGAGGTTCAATATAATCCTGCCCCTCATCGTGTATGCTTGTTATAACATTTTTAACACTATCTTGCCTGATTCTTAGAGCCTGTGCCCTTCCAGTCTGCTCCCCTGTCGCGTACCTTTTCTTCCTGTACGTCCAGTATTCTGTTGATGCCTTTTCAGCCATCTGTTTCTGTATTTCAGCTTTAATCAGGCAGATTTTGGTTTGACTCAGAGTACTTTCCTTCCTTAATGACAGATCAAGGCAGTGCTGTTCTTCTGCCTTAACCAAATCATCCAGAAGTTTATTCTTCCCATCCTGTTGTTTTTTCCTTACCTGGGAGGTATAACTAATAACTTCCCCTCTTAATGCTGCTTTGAACGAGTCCAAGTTCGTAAATGTTCTACAAATAAAGCATCAGCCAGTAATTTACGATTGAAGGTCCAAGGTCTTCTCTTTCTAGCTGGACCTAGGCCGTTATATCTGATTACTAGCGGACTGTGGTCCGAGAGGACTTTAGGGAGTTTCTTAATGTTGACCTTCCCAATTTCTCCTGAAGAGATTAGAGCATAATCTAATTTACAGTATTTCTGATGGGGGCATGAAAAGTACGAGAAGCCTGGGTCGTCCGGGTGTTTTGTCCCCCATATATCAACTAGGCCATGTGATAACATCATAGATAAGAGTGCCCTGGAGGCTCTTGGCTTCCTGCCAATATACGGTACATTGTTAGTCAGATCTATCGAGATGTTAAAGTCGCCACATACCAGGATAGGTACAGGCCACTTTGACAATTCCCCCTCCAGTATTTCAAACACTGCAGGGCCATCTTGGTTTGAACCATAGATCCCACAGATCGTTAAGCCACACCCTAATTCTGCTATAGCCCATCTTCCCAGCGGATCCGATTTTGCCCGTTTAGCCCCCCCCTAGAATTGTTTTACCTAAGATTACCACCCCTCTTATTGTTGAAGTCTGAGAGGAGCACGATAATATCTTGAATCCACCAAATCTTAACAGTTTTCTTTTCGCCCAGGAAAGATGTGTTTCCTGCCTACACAAGATGTCGATGGGTTTGGATTTAACGAATTATGCAAGTCTGGCTCTTTTTCGCGAATCGTTCAACCCCCCTATATTGATCGAGTACATACTAAGACTTAGCATTTTCGTTGTTCAAACGTCTCGTAATTTTTTAAACCAGGAATTGATTGCAGACAATAACCATTCTATACAGATGACACCACAGGGATCTGAATTTTATACCGTCAATTCTCAATATTTTTTTAATGCTTTTCACCATCCACCACCCGTGAACCCTTTACCCACCGTTAGAACCCCCCCGCCCTCCCCCCCTTCCATCCCTCCCTCTCCCTCTAGAAGCGCTCAGACCGGGGTCTGTGCATTGATGGATGGATGCAGCAGCGTGATGCGTGATTGCAACTGTAATTTTCCAAAACCATAGAAAGATTATTGTTTGCCACCCACTGTGAAATGGTTTATTTTAATCTTTAGATAGAGGCAAGATTGTTTGCCACTTATTGTGAATTTATATAAATACAGAATATTACTTGTGCTATTAATTTCAGGATAATTGCTTAGGACTTGTGTTTTTTAATTCATTTATTGTGAAGTTATAAATTTTGTGAAATGTATATGTTCTTTCCTTTTTTTTAAACCAAATGCCTATTAAACGAAATAGAAGCTTTTTATCTTACCAAATTTGTTAGTAATTCTTTCTATTTTAAGACCATTCCTTGTTAGCAGTCTAACTTACGTTGTTATTCACGCATATCTTTTGTCCCTGTCTCTGGAACTGATAATTCCTAATCAGGGGGTCCTTGTTGTTCACACTAAAAATCCCACAGCTTGTCTGTGCAGAGCCGTTCGTTCCATTAATTGGTGACTATTCTATATTAGTATCTATTTGAGCAGTTGTTAGTGTACAGATATAATTTTTTCACTCTTCCTTTTTCCAGTATTGCTAGGTATGGCCAATTTAAAAACTTTTGGCTTTACCGATGATGAGTTTGCTACGTTGGTCGGCATTACGGCCCCCACTAATAGTATCAATTCCAGCACTAGAGGCAATGATGATAGCAAAAAATTAATAGAACTCAAAAAGAAATTGATCCGTATGGAAGCCCATGGGGAATTTATGCTGTCTTACCTGAGAACAGGCATAATTCCAAATGGATTAAGGGTACGTATTACCCCTGGTCTATTTGTACATCACAGACCGTTTTTAGAGAAATGGAGTCTCATAGCCAATAGGTGTTCTCGCGATCTCATGATCCTGATCGTTGAGACATCTAAACAATTAGCAATAGAAATTAAATCTGAAATTGAAGATCTAGAAGAGAAGCTTAAACAAAAGGAAGTGGTAGAGGAGGCAATGAAAAAAATAACAGACTGCAATAAAGACCTTGAATCATTCATTACCTATCTCAATAAACGTAAAACAGAAAAATTGAATAAAGATAAAAGATATTATACGAAAGAAACAACATACCCTTACTTAGGTAAAGATTTCTACCAACAAAATCACTATAGAGACGAGTCTAGAAACGTTCTGCAAAGAGTAAACAATTTAACAGACACATCAGATTCTGAAGGTGAAAGCACTAATGGGAATTATTATGAACCTGATGGTGGGTTTAATTCCTATGCTGGTCCCCGGCCATTTCAGCGCCCATTTTTATCCAACAGAGGTCCTCGACGAGGCCGCCCCAGAGTGAGGTTCCAGGGTCAAGGACAAATCAGGGGGAACTTTCAAAACCAGCAGCAACAGCAAATACAACACCAACAACACCAACATCAACAGCAACACCAACAACATCCTCAGCAGGAACCCCAATTTATAAGGGAAACCCGGAACAGACACTACTGGGGTCAGGGAATGTAATGCCCATCTTTAATCTGTCCAGTATGGAACTTGACCATCATAGTGAAGCTTTGTTATCTAGAGGTCTTTCGTTTGTGCCACAAGCACAGGCAAATACATTTGATCTTCACAGAGACATTATATCATTCTTTAGAAAAATTAGGCTAAAAAAATTCTTTCAAGATAGGAATGTAAATGATTATGAGGATACTAGACACAGAGAAATAATGCTACCTTCCACCTTTAGTCCAGGATTAGAGCAGCTAGGTCCCGAGGTGGCTGCATTTGAACTGGTAGTTCTCCAAAAACTAGAAAAGTCCCTTAAATTCATTCCCAAACGTACATACAACTTGAGTAGGGAAGAATCAATAGCACTAAAAAGAATAGCAGAAAATAAAGATTTAACCATAAAAGCATGCAACAAGGGAGGAGGCATTGTCGTATTGGACTCCTGTAACTATGAGTGCAGTATGATTACAATGCTAAATGATATTTCCACCTATCAGAAAATTAAGACCAATCCCCAAAAGAACATCATAAAAAAGATTCAACTCTTAACGAATGAGGCCTTGGCCACCAGAGACATTACAACTAAAGAACATGAATTCTTAAATACCAATAAAAATAAAACAGCTTGTATTTACGGTCTCCCTAAAATACAAAAGAATGCAAGAGATCAGCCCTATAGACCTATTGTATCGACGATTGGCACACCAACCGAAGCCCTCTCCAAGTTTGTGGACCATTTTTTGAGACCTCACATTCCTAAAATCAAATCGTATGTAAAAGATACAGGACATATGAATAACATTGTTGAAAACCTAGAATTTGTCCCCAACAGAGATATATTGGTTACAATGGACATTACGTCCTTGTACAGCAACATTCCTATCGATTAAGCCATTAGGGCAATGGACCAATTTATTGACAAATACAATATAACTTGTCCCAAACATTTTTTAATTGATTGTTTATACATTGTTTTGACTGAGAACATCATGGAATTTGGTGAACTATTGTATCGCCAACTCAAAGGAGTAAGTATGGGTGCCTCTGTTGCCCCATCAATAGCGAACATTTATATGTCCGCCTTTGAGGAGAAATTTATTGACAATGAGGTGGCCCCCTTTTTTGAGTCCATTTCCCATTGGTCCAGATATATAGATGACATCTTTTTTATCTGGACCAATGGGAATGACTCTTTACTTGAGTTCCTAGAATGGATCAACCTGACGGATGAAAATTTACATTTCACAGCTCAATATAGTGCTAGTCAGGTCGAATTTTTAGACCTGTTAATCCGTGAGAACAACAACAAACTGGAGGTGGACTTATTCGTGAAGAGTACGGCTCGTAATACGCTGCTACATTTTAGCAGTTTCCACCCTAAAAGCCAGCGCGAGAGTATCCCCTTCTCTCAATTTTTAAGAGTGCGTAGAAATTGCACCAACCTTGCGGACTCCGACAAACAGGCATCGATTATGCGAAAGAAGTTTTTAGACCGTGGGCATCCACACAGGCTCATAAGAAGCTCTTACAAGAGAGCACGTTTCTTCGATCGCGATGCGCTGTTAACTCCTAAAGAAAAAGCTGTAAAAGATCAACTTGTATGCGTCACTACCCATTCCACACTAGATGAGCATGTACGGCAGATCATTAATGCAAACTGGCATTTACTGAACCGCAATCCAACCTCGAGTAGCAAATTACCAAAACCATTATTTGCCTATAAAAGAAATAGGAACTTAAAGGACAAAATTGTCCATTCCAGATTTAATACCAATTCTTCCAACATGGGTCCCATTCAGAGATCTCTGTTGAATAATCTACCTGTACGCGGAACCACGAAATGTTCCTCGTGCAAGTCGTGTAACAATATCATCAGTGGCGAAGACTTTACTCATAATGGTTTCACGACAAAAGCAAAAGATATCTGGAATTGCAAAACTACTAATGTAGTTTATTTTATAAGATGTGTGTGTGGCCTAGGTTACGTCGGCGAAACTTGCAGGTTCATCCAAGTGCGCTTGACTGAACACAGGTCCGCGATCAAGACCCAAAAATTAGCAGCACCACTGGTAAAGCACTTCCTTGAAAACGACCATAAACCTGATGACTTCCAATGGCGCATCCTTGAAAGAATAAGAACACCTGACAGTAAAGGGGGATGTGCTATTAGGAAGAAAAGGGAAGTTTTCTGGATTTTTGTTTTTAATACGTTCAAGAGAGGGTTGAATTGCGACATCGCTTGGGAGAACGCAATTATGTAAATATTCTGTAGATACATGGTACCTTGTCATAGATGAAGTATATATCCCCCCATGAATGTTAGTAATTCTCATTGAGATAGCTGAACATTCATGATATACGCAACCAAATTGTCTGCTATATGAACTGCCTTAAAAAAAAGTTCTTGATGGGTCATTTACGTGGTCCATTCAGGACTAATGTACATTAATAGTCCATTTAGGGTCAACTGTTATTTGTTATATATATAACTCTCGGATTATTAGTACAAGAAAAGTTATTGGATAGGGATATAGGTCTTCTGTGATCACTGACAAGAAGACCGCCAAATACTATCCCTATAACCTATGATCGGGAGACCCGCGATAATTTTTATTTATAATTTTTTTAGAATTCGGTTACTCTATAAATAAATTGTAAATTGAAGGTATTAGATTCACGAACTATAGGTTCAAACGGTTTCACAAGTATGGGTAACTTGTGTATATCATTGCCGAATAGAAGATGTCTCAATTATTTTGACTTCCCGTAATATAGATCGTTTTTTACGACTATGCCTTTAAATTTACAACTCATTTATTTCCGTGTTATACACGCAAATGACCAATTTGCCCACGTGGCTGCGCGCAATTCTGACTGCGGACACGTTAAAAGAAGGACTGCCTCGAGCACACAGATGAAATCATTTGTAACGGTCGGGAGACGCCAGCAGATCTATCTTGCAGCTCCGCGGCCCCACGTCTATCGACTCTCCATTTCCGCATCAAAGGTAGGAACAGCGATAGAAAACTGTCTAGAAGCTTTAAATAGATCTAGGTTGCTCTAGCCTTAAGTTGATTCAGTTTTACTGACAACAATATAGGTTACTACGATATATTATGTCTCCTCAGGAAACACTGGTAAAAGTCCAAATCAAAGGACTTACTAGTTAGGAGAGCCCACTCAAAGATTTATCGTTTCCGTATCTGGGAACGTGGAGGATATACTATCTGCTTGCAATGAAACCTATTATCTCGATTGGCTAAGAAGTAATGCCTTACAACAACAAATACATGTAAGTGCGAACAGACTTTCGCTAAATATAATAACTACTTAGCCGTTAACTTTCCAGAAATTTCACACCGTATCTTCTGTATATTTTGTATCTTTTATAAACAGCACTTAGCGGGCATTACCAGAATGAAGAAAATACCCATGAGAAATTAATGATTCCTTTAAAGTTTTAACTGGGTAAGCATGCTGTCCATTTAAAATGCCTTTTCGGTTATAAAAAGTATCGATAGAAAAGAATGGGAGTATTTCCGGGTCATCTCTAGGACTGGTTTTGGATAATTGAATGCGTTTAGCTATGTTAGCTACATTCTATCCACTTGGAAATTACACGGTTGAAGATGAGACGCAGTGAACAATATCGGTACATGTTAAAATGGTCCTTCTAGACGATTAATATTACCAATATCCTGTTGCCAACTATGGTTTAGTCAAAATGTTAGGTTGCCGTTTACACCGGTTCTTCGTTTTTGTATTTTTTTCTTAAATATTTGAGGATTATAACGTTCTATTCCTTTGAACTTGCAGAGACTTTGACATATCTCCTTGATCATAAACAGATTATTTAGTAAACAAACAAGAAGTATCTAGACCAAACGAAGACCCAGTTTTTTATCGAGTAAGTATACTGTCTCGATAGTATGCGACTATCTCTAATTAAAACTGATCCGCCCCTTGGCCGGAAACAATTGTTGAGTATTCGAGTTCAAGTAAGGAGTGTTTAATAATATATAGATTGATATGCACAATAGATGACTTACAAGTTTATAATTGTGAAAAACATTTTTTCTCCCATCATTTTTTGAATCATCTAACAACTGCTCAAAATATAAATAAGAGATAGGATCTCTTTTGTAATCAGGTCTTGTACTTAGATAGCTAGGAAATGACGAGGAAAGGCAAATATTTGTTTCTTTTAAATGTTAAATACATAATTGTGTTTATTTTTTGTAGATTTTTAAATAATTCTTATGCATCGACAGAAAATAAATGTTTGCATTTTATCTTTGATGTTTAAATTTATTATGATTTGAATATTGTAAAACTAATGAAATAGAACACCTTTTCATAGAGAAAACCCTTTTTTTACATATGTGTTTCAGTGAATATTCGTGGCTCCTGAAGAAGGCGTTTGCTGAAACGCCGAAACGCGCGTCGAAAGATTATTGTTTGCCACCCACTGTGAAACGGTTTATTTTAATCTTTAGATAGAGGCAAGATTGTTTGCCACTTATTGTGCATTTATATAAAAACAGAATATTACTTGTGTTATTAATTTCAGGATAATTGCTTAGGACTTGTATTTTTTAATTCATTTATTGTGAAGTTATAAATTTTGTGAAATGTATATGTTCTTTCCTTTTTTTTTTAAACCAAATGCCTATTAAACGAAATAGAAGCTTTTTATCTGACCAAATTTGTTAGTAATTCTTTCTATTTTAAGACCTTTCCTTGTTAGCAGTCTAACTTACGTTGTTATTCACGCATATTTTCCAAAACTATACCATTAACATAACAAATCCTACCCCCAGAAACCCCCCTATCCCCTTGCAAAGATCAACACACAAGAAGGAAAGTAAAGGCTAGCGACATTTCTAACCGTACATTACACCTCAATCTCTCTCAACTACTTTTTCCCCAATGTTAATAGATCACAGAGAGTCCAGAAACTCCTTTGCCTTCACCTCAGATGAAAAATATTGAGTCTTGTGCCTTCCTAGGCCAGGCCGCCCCCACGCTCCTTCTGCTGCTCGTTTCCGCCTCCTGCGACCTTCAGGCGCTGCCTCCTGCATTTCTTCCGCTGGAGGTGACCCAGCCGCCGCTGAGCCGCCCGCACTAGCGTCCCCGCTTTCCCGCCGCTGCCTTCCCTGCGGCCCCGTCCCCGCCAGCCGATTGGACAACCCGCTCCCGCCTCCCAGAGGACCCTCCCTCCCGGTCCCTTCTTAAGGGGACCCTGCTCTACGTTCGGGAGCGACCATTGTGCCTTCCTAGGCCAGGCCGCCCCCACGCTCCTTCTGCTGCTCGTTCCCGCATCCTGCGACCTTCAGGCGCTGCCTCCTGCATTTCTTCCGCTGCAGGCGACCCAGCCGCCGCTGAGCCGCCCGCACTCGCGTCCCCGCTTTCCCGCCCCTGCCTTCCCTGCGGCCCCGCCCCCGCCAGCCGATTGGACAACCCGCTCCTGCCTCCCAGAAGACCCTCCCTCCCGGCTCCCTTCTTATGATGCCTCCCCGCACGCGCAGCGGTCACGTGCAGCGGACACGCCGATTGTGCGCCGAAGGCGCGCCAAAGGCAAGCCCGTCTACGCCCGTCCGCGCCTGGACCGCGCCCAGCGCCGGAACCCCTGGCCCCCACCGCCGAGGCAAGACTACACGACAGACCTACGACGCCGCAACCCTCCACGCACTTAATGCCGGTCGAAACCCCCACCGAGTCCAACACCAACAGCAAGCACCTGAAATGCATCTTGCTCAACACCCGCTCCGTCCACAGGCACGCCATAGAACTCTGGGACCTGCTCGACGCGACAGCGCCTGACGTCGCCTTCCTCACCGAAACCTGGATAAACGCCTCCTCAGCGTCCGCCATCGCCATAGCCATCCCGGACGGCTACAAGATCACCCGAAGAGACCGCGTCAACCAGACGGGAGGAGGCGTCGCCATCGTACACAAGAACACCATCCGCATCTCGACTAACTCCGACGAAACCCTCACCGCCGCCGAACACCTGCACTTCCAGATACACACCGACCCCAAGACCACCCTCAGAGACACCCTCATCTACAGACCACCGGGACCACGCACACAATTCAGCGAAGACATCGCAGACTTCATCAGCCCACACGCCCTTCTCTCCGCCGACTTCATCCTCCTAGGGGACCTCAACTTTCACCTGGAGAACAACAACGACAGAAACACCACCGCCCTGCTGGACAACCTCGCCAACCTCGGCCTCAAGCAACTGGTGAACACCCCCACCCACTATGCCGGCCACACGCTTGACCCCGTCTTCTCATCCAGCAAGCATATCTCCTTCTGCCACGCCACCGGACTCCACTGGACAGACCATAGCTGCGTCCACTTCAGCTTCAGAAGAACTACGACCCACCACCACCCGCAACAGGTCCCCTGCTGAAGCTGGAGCAAGATCACCTCCGAGCAGCTCACCGCCTCCCTCAGCCAGAACACTCCAACCAGCACAACGGACCCCAACGAAGCAGCCAACAACCTCACCAAGTGGCTGACCGCCTGCGCCGATGACCTCGCACCACTAAAGAACCCTCCCAGCAGACCCGGCATCAAGAAAACCCCCTGGTTCACCGACGAACTCAAGGAATCCAAGAAGAACTGCCGCACCCTCGAGAAAGCCTGGCGGCTCAACCACACCACAGACAACAGGACCGCCCTCAAGCACGCCATCCGCAAACACCATCAGCTGATCCGCGCCACCAAGAAGAAGGCACTCAAAGAACGACTGGACAACAACACCCACGACAGCAAGGAACTCTTCAACATCGTCAAAGAGTTATCCCACCCCGGCGCCGGAAACAACGACATCACTCCCTCGCAAGACCTCTGCAACTCACTCGCCTCGTTCTTCCACCACAAGATCGCCGACATACACAACAGCTTCGACGCACAGACCACGCACCCTACCACCGAACCAGAGCACGCCACCACCACCCTCTGCAACTGGACCCCGATCAGCACTGAAGACACCACCCGCACGATGAACACCATCCACTCCGGATCACCAACCGACCCGTGCCCACACCACGTCTTCAACAAAGCCGACGCCACCATCGCACCCCATCTCAGAGACACCATCAACTCCTCCTTCCACACCGCCACCTTCCCGGAGAGCTGGAAGCACGCCGAGCTGACCGCACTCCTGAAGAAACCAACGGCGGACCCCACTGACCTCAAGAACAACCGTCCCATCTCACTCCTTCCGTTTCCAGCCAAAGTCATCGAGAAGACCGTCAACAAGAAGCTTGCCGCCTTCCTCGAGACGAACGGATCCCTCGACCCCTCGCGGGCCGGGTTTCGGGCCAACCACAGCACCGAGACCACCCTCATCGCCGCCACCGACGACATCAGAACCCTGATCGACAAAGGGGAAACAGCGGCCCTCATCCTCCTGGACCTCTCCGCGGCATTCGACACCGTCTGCCACCGCACACTAGTGAAGCGCCTCAACAACGTCGGAATCCGAGAGAAAGCGCTGGAATGGATCATCTCGTTCCTCACCGGAAGAACCCAGAGAGTCCGCCTCCCCCCGTTCAGATCCGAGGCCACCGAAGTCATCTGCGGCATACCACAAGGTTCTTCACTCAGCCCAACCCTCTTCAACGTCTACATGAGCCCCCTCGCTGCCATCACACGCCAGCACAACCTCAACATCATCTCCTACGCCGACGACACCCAGCTCATCCTCTCCCTCACCAATGACCCCACCACCGCCAGAGCCAACCTACACGAAGGGATGAAAGACGTCGCCGACTGGATGAGAAGCAGCCGCCTTAAACTGAACTCAGACAAGACGGAAGTCCTCATCCTGGGATCATCACCCTCCACCTGGGACGACTCCTGGTGGCCCCCGGCCCTGGGCACCGCTCCCAAACCAACGGACCACGCACAAAACCTGGGCTTCATCCTGGACTCCTCCCTGTCAATGACCAGACAAGTCAACGCCGTCTCATCCTCGTGCTTCAACACCCTGCGCATGCTTCGCAAGATCTTCAGATGGATCCCCACAGAAACCAGGAAGACCGTCACCCAAGCACTCGTCACCAGCCGACTAGACTACGGGAACACCCTCTACGCCGGAACCACCGCCAAACTCCGAAAAAGACTCCAACGCATCCAGAACGCCTCCGCATGACTCATCCTCGACATCCCCCGACACAGCCACATAACCGGACACCTGAGAGACCTGCACTGGCTCCCCATCAGCAAGAGAATCACGTTCAGACTCCTCACCCACGCCCACAAGGCTCTCCACAACCTGGGCCCCAAGTACCTCAACGACCGCATGACCTTCTACACGCCCACCCGCCAGCTACGATCGACCAGCCACGCACTCGCCACCGTACCACGCATCCGCAAGGCCACTGCCGGAGAAAGATCCTTCTCCTACCTGGCAGCCAAGACTTGGAACTCCCTCCCCACCCACCTTCGGCGAGCCCAAGACCATCTCTCCTTCAGGAAGCAGCTCAAGACCTGACTGTTTGAGCAGTGACCCACCCCTCCCCCAACGCCTTGAGACCCGCCCGGGTGAGTAGCGCGCTATAAAAATGTCGTGATTGATTGATTGATTGATTGATTGCCCTCTCTTTTACTAAGTAAACCTGCATATGTTTGTCCTGGAGAGGCTTGATCAGCTGCCGAAGTCTCCAGCGCCTCTCAACTGTTGCGTGGCAAAAGTCTGGTCGGACAAAAAAGGATATGCCCTCACTACTTCTTTTGGCGTCGGGTCTGGCCTTATCAGATATAATTTGTCTGAGGATAAAGTTTCCGAAGAATATTCACACTGGCCTTGGTTTGTCACTAGTAGCCCCTGCACGGATTTTGAACGGAGTGCGGTGGGCTCTCTGGATTTCAGATGACCAGTTCCAGTCTGACAACTCCGGGAATGCATTTTTAAATAGGGTGATCATGTAGGCCCTGGTGTCTGACCCCTCAACCCCTTTCGGGACCCCCAGGACGCGGAGGTTGTTGCGTCTTAGTCTGTTTTCCATATCTTCCAGCTTCCACTGGATATCAACAACCTGCGCTGCCTGAGAATCAACTTTAAGTGACGCAGAGGCAGCTTCTGACTCAGTCGCCACGATCCGTTCTTCTAGATTAGTGACCCTGTCCCCCACATTGGCATGAGCTTTCGACAGTTTTCTGACAACAGTTTGTAACTTACGCATTGCTGACTGTGATTTCTTTGTGTCCTGCCTTGCTTCTTCTCTGTGCGTAAGGATAGTCTGGTATATGACATCCAATAGCGGGGGATGAGAGGTAGATGCCTCAACATCCTGGGTACCCTGGAGTGGCGTAGCTGAGGAATGATCCCAGGTCAAATCCTTGTGCGATTGAGTGTTGATCTTCTCATTACCAGTAGGTCTTTTAGCCATATTAGGGGGGTTTGATCCAGGTCACTGTCTGACTCTAAATTACTTCCCTCTTGAGAAGAGCTCCTCTCATCGTCGGACCCCTCTGTCTCTTCGGTCAAGGAATAGAAACATTCACTGCTGTCCTTCTCCTTTTCCTGCTCACTCTCCGTACCTTCCACCAGGGTCATTAAAGCGAGGGGAGGGCATAAGAATGTAATATCTTTTTCCCTGCGATCAGCCTCTCTCACCCCGTCCTGACCGATAGTGGCATCTGCAGGTTCATCAGTCATTAAATCCACCATGCATGTTATTATGGATGGGGTACAGACATTAGTGCCTTCGCTAGTTGCAAACACTCCAGCTTGTTCTTGTTCCTGTTCCCGTTCGGTTGTCTCTGTACCAATAGGTTCGGGGGTTAGCTGAATTACACCTTCACCCCTTACTTCAGGCAGAACAACAAAGCTCTCAGCAGCCAATTCACATGCCGCGCTTCCTGCACCCCCCGATAGAGTAGTACATGCAGCGCTGGTACCTGGAACATGTGCCGCTTCTTTAGCCAGTATGTGATGTGCTGCACTTGCTGCATTTTTCTGACTTTTACCACTGCGAGCAAAGAGTTCAGAAATTGAAGGGGTCTGCTTCGACCGCATTGCCATTAGTTTACTTTTCCTAATCTGTTCAGGGGTCTCCGGCTGCTCCATTAGTGCCTCAGCCTCCAGAACAGCTTCCTTCGTCTGTGCTGTAATAGCTGGATCAGCTGCTGTCTGAGAAGCGACCCAAGTAGCCTGTGCCTTTTTCTTCGCGGCGGACAACCATCATAAGTTCTTCTGACCACCTACTGCTTCCCATTGGTCCCCTCAGCAGCCACAATAATGTTTTAGATACATTCATGTCTAACCCGAGTTTTCCCCAAACACACACATGATTTGTAGTATTCTGGGGCAGGTAACATAAACATGTAGGTCCAGCTAACAGAATCAAATGCCTTGTTCATATTCACTAACAGCAAGGCTGCTGGTCAGTCTAATCTATCAATGGCAGCTTTTGCATTATATTCTCTCCCTGTATATTGTTGCGTCGCACGTTGTGGCATGAAGCTGGCCTGTTCTGGATAAATCAAGCCTCGGAGATATGGTATCAGCCTATCTGCCAAGATCTTAGTGAGCATCTTTGCTCCTATATTTAATAAGGATATGGGCTGATAGGATGTGCATAATTCGGGTGGACAACCCAGTTTTGGAAAGACAACTATCTCCGCATGTCTCCAGTCCGGAGGTAGACATTTGTCTGCTAGGGCATCCTCCCGGGTTGCAAGGTACATCGGACCCAACATATTTATATGCATTTTGAAGAATTCACTAGGGAATCCATTGGGTCCTGGTGATCTACCGGAGGCTGTCGCAGTGACCCCTGAGGTTATTTCCTCTAGTGTGATGGGACTATCTAGGGCTTTGCGCGCTTCAGCTGTCAGTTGTCGAGGTGGTATATCCCAAAAGAAATCCTCGATCTGGGACTCAGGGAGGACCTATTGTTTAGTGTAAAGGGCATGGTAGAATTCAGCAAAGGCTTCTGCCACTTGTGAGGGATCAGTGATCATCACGCCTATGCTTGATTTACATATGGGTATTTGTGTCCCTTTCAGGGAGTATTGGCACAATCTATGTAACATTTTCCCTGACTTGTTCCCCCATTGATAGATCTGGCTTTGTATGGCCTGCCATATATGTTTGGCCTCGTCATGTTGGATGCTTTGGAACCTTCTCTATAAGATTCCCAGCTGGCTGCGTGCGCTACCCCCGTCTCGCTCCTGTGCCAACAGCTCAGTTTGTATAATTTGAGCTTCTAGTTGTACTAACTCTTCCTTTTTCTGATGCTTAGCAGCTGAGCAATTGATGTGCAATGCCATATGTCGGACCCTGGTGGGTTTTATAGTCTCCCATAGTATAGTAGCGGATCTCACCGTCCCTTTGTTAATGGCAAAGTATTCCACCAAGGCCTCTCTATAGCTCCGGTCATGTAGTTGACATGGCGATTATCGCCAGTAAAATGCTGAGCGCCTTGGCCCAATCTCTATCTGTAGCTGGACTGGGGAGTGCTCAGATAAACCCCATGGCAGGATGTCTACCCCTATCAGTCGACATGTATGTGCTCTGGTAATGCAGATATAATCTGATCTAGAAAATGACCCATGTACCGCCGAGAAATATGTATAGCCAACATCGGCTGGATGTAGTGTCCTCCATGTGTCTGTCCATCCCAGTGCCTCTGCCAGCATTCCGAGACGTAACATCCTCTGTGTGTGTTGTATAGCTGTGGGGGGGGGGGGCATCTATCTTGGTTGGGGTGTTTGACATTGTTCCAATCTCCTCTAATCAGCACCAAGGAATCAGGCACAGAACCCCAGATATCAGTAACATGTTCTGTGAATGCTTGACTGAGGGGGGAGGAATCTTTATACACTAGCCAAAATTATAGGCTCACTGGCTAACATGCATTGAATGAATATGTATCTTCCCAACACGTCAGCCCATGTACGTATGTGTGTAAATGCGAGCCTGTTGTGGATAAAGATAGCCACTCCCCTGGAGCCTCTCGCGAAGCCTTCATGGAAGACCTAAATGAAGCCAAATCGGCCAAGCATACGGCCTTGATCCCCTTCAAATGTGTTTCTTGCAGCAGTAAGACGTCCACCCCAGACGCTTCGCGTGTCTTAGTACAGCCCCCTGTTTGATTTTGTCAAGAAGGCCCATAACATTCTAGGTGACCACCTTAATTTTACCTGTGGAAGTAGTTCTATGTAGGTGCGTTGTTATATGACGCTGTGAGGCAGATGACTAGATATGTGATGCCTAGAACAAGATAATACAGCACAATAGTGGCATTTGAAATCTATAAATCTAACAACCTGAACAACTGACCCACCTCCGGATCAAGCATTTTATTGTAAGCATTGTCTTAGAGGGTGATTCCACACAAATCCTCCTTATGCTCTTATGTCAGCAGTTTACGAGGTACAGATGATTGTTAATGTTGCTTTGACGTGAGCTGAATCCAGTGAGTTTTTAGCACCTACAAGCTATTGCTTTATTTGATCTTCCTGAATTTTGATGATGCCTAATGGACAATTGAACTCCACTAATTTTAATGATGTTTAGAGACACTCAGTGAGTGTAGGAAGTATCACTATTATGCAGCAATCCTATTTCTAACTCTTTCTTTGTCATGGTGCTCATTATCAATTCCTCCTGAGTCCTCATGGTCCAAGGCTGAGACCATGGTGCTGACAACAACAGCTATATGGTGGAATCAAGCATAGTTCCTGGCTACATTCTTCTGATTGCACTGATCACAGGTGGTACACTGTTAGAAACTGTACTTTTAAAAAAACAGTTTGCATTTTCTGATGTATGCTCTCAGTACCCTATCAACAGTTTGCAACCAAAATTGCAGCTGCTAACCATTGAGACATAGCAATCTGAATTTTAGTTTTGAAAGGACGCCCTAAACACAGCCGCGGCCGGTAGTGGTATTACTGGCCGGGCGGGGACGTGGGGAGGGGGAGGGGCAGTTTGGGGGGTAGTAATGTATGGATTACGGACTTTAACAGGTAAGTAAACATAAAAATAAATAAAACGATTTTTGTTGCTTGCACTGCATCACCAAATGCGACGCAGTGCGCCCAACTAAATTACTACCCCCCACCTTGCCCCTCCCCCTCCCCACGTCACCGCCCGGCCGGTACTCCCACTACCGGCCGCAGCTGCCTAAACACACCCCTTCCAAATTGTGAATACTTACTGACTAGCAAAATGAGTTTAATGCTTTTAAAAAAGCTGTTTAGCAGTTACAAGCTTTTGGTGAATCGCAGGCTCTATGATCACTGGTCCTCAGAGCTCTAAGTGGTGTGATGCACTGTTATCGTACTTCTATTACATGACTTAATAAACAGAGATTGTACCTCTATAGTATGACTTCACACACAGAATGCACCTCTATTGCATGACTGCACCCACACAATAAGCCTCTATCATATGACTTCATAAGCAGATGTCAAAGTTGCTATTTTGTATGCATGGCACCATTGGCCCAGTGACTGAGACGTAATATAGAATTATTTTATTAACTGCAAACACGAACAGCTCCAAGGAAAAATATTGGCCTAAAGACCAATACCTTGCAAATCCTAGTGCCTAGCTCTTTTTTTTAAATTGTGGTCGTATGTCTGATCCTGAAATTCTGCTCCCTTCTGGCTTTCTATCTGCGTCACATTTTTAAGTCACTTTTACTTAGCAATTAAAGAATGATGGTCCTCTCCATGCTCACAGGTTTCCCAGAATGAAGTGCCTGCCACTGGTCTTGAGAACAGATGAGCTGGACATCTGCATTGCATTTCACAGCCTATTGTTTCTAAGGAGTTGGACTAGGTAATGGATACTCTTCTTGCTTAACTTTCTTGCGAAACGTCCCCGAACGATTACTACTCGTAATCGGGCAACATCAGCCCTAGGTGGCTTCTGTTCCAATGAGGGCCTGACCTCTCAGTTCAGGCTGCCAGTGGCGGCTGCTGCCTGCTGCAAATCTAAAGTGGTTTGGCAGGGGGTGTTTGGGGAATAATAACAAAATAGTCAGTCAGTGGGAAATAAAATTATAATAGTGTTCCTGCAATATCAAGGAATTAATTGGCCAGGAGTTATTCGGGAGGCAAAGTTGCTTATCTACCAGAGAGTTCAGCTATAGGTCTGTAGTGTCCTGCCAGGACACAGTCTAGTTGTTTGCAGTGTAACCCTACACTAAACACCCACCCACCACAGACGTCACTGGGTCAGGTGACGCTGTTAATAAAAGACCCTGAGCGCACGTGCTCGTGGCCAGATCTACGATCCCCTAACTGGTGTCCTGTGTCATCTTTTACTCACCATGTGGGCCTAGGGCCCCAACACTACATTGGCGACGCCTTGTGGCCACAGGTGTTCACCGCAGCACCAGGAGAATCTGTCAAAGCACAAGGACACAGCCACGCCCGAATGACACCACGTCAATATGCAACCTCCTGAACACATCAGGAGACCACGCAAGAACGCGACAGGAGTGCCAGAACTCCACACTCGCAGCAACCAGAGCGCCAGGAATCAGGAGCGCCAGAGTGACGCTGCACAGCGACACACCAATGCCACGGGACAGAGCACAAAAGTCCCCAACGGAGACAGCGATGTCTCACAGCAACCAGAACGCCATCGTCAGCACGCATGGCGGCATGCACCAGGAGCGGTGACGCAACCCTCCTCCGCGCAGACAAAAGCGCGCCAACGCCAAAACACCGTGACGGTGAATAGCGACCACAAAGAAAATAGCACAGCATGACAACTCATGCCCAAGATGAAAACCGACCACCCAGTCTGGTCACCAAGGAAAGAAAAGCAACAACAGAGAAGATACGACGACAGGTCTAGTCACCAAGCCAAGTGAAGACAGTGTCCTACCACATGGACAAGACCAAGGGGACGACATGTAGAGGGCCCGCTACAAGGAGAAGCCTGGTTAGCATGAGTAAGCAAGGAAGAAGACCGGACCGCGTCGAGGAAGTGAACGAAGAGGAAGAATGGAGTAACACAACATCACTCCACAGAGAAGAAGAGAGAACCACAGCACACAAGAACATCGGTGCTGTCCAAGGAGCATCGCAACAGTCAGCACACAGGAACATCGGTGCTGTCTAAGGAACATCGCAACATCCTTGTGGATCCCAGTAATCCCTACAACCTGCATTAGAGGAGACCAACCACTAAAGAACTGCATGGGTGCCCCGTGAACCTGAAGCTTGCCGAAGCAGAGCATACCCGAACACTAGACAATCCACCCTTGTGGACTACACAAGACTCGACTGTGGCCATGTCCGAAGTTCCGCAGCGACCCGCACAGCCCACGTGATCATGTGGCAGTCCAGTGGACAAGGGCCTCGGCCGCATGTCCTGTGAGAAAGGAATGGGAGAGGTGCAGCAGCAGCAGCTCCACGACAGGCAACAGGAAGCATGAAGGCCCAGGTAAACACCTGGCACCGAGAAACGGTCTGTTGAAGACACTGAACCCATGTCCTAACGGCAAGACCATCCTGGCGGATGACATCAACACCCCCGAGGACATCATGAGAGACTTGGCGGTGAGTCCGTTGGCAGTTCGGCAGCGACGCCTTTGCGCGGCTCATGCGAAGCCCGCACGGCCCACCCGGTCCCATCGTGTCCGGCAAAAGGGTCCTCCCAGCGTCTCTAGAGAGAGAAGAGTCCAAGCAGGAGAGGCCAGTCTTCGAGGCTCCAGTGAGAGAGGAGTCTGGCAAGGAAGGCAAGTCGGAAGTTACTTGGCCGGACGGAGATGTGAAGGCATCAAGATCAGCAAATCCAAAGAAAGACCTCTCGTGCCATAGTCGTCTCCTACAACCAACAAGCGTTGTCATCCACTGGACTAGGAACACCTGCGAAACCCCTCAAGGGTCACACCCATTCTGCTCCCAATGCTCCAAGTGATGAACACTGTATATAAGCGTCAACACAGCAAGACAAGGATGATCTGAAGTACACCGCCGAGGTGAAGCTCATCTGACTGACTTTGTAGTCCTGGAACTTTCAACATTCTCCCAGCTGGTTGCCTGAAGAAGATCTGTTGGGGCTATCAAATGTTAGTGTTCTGTTTTCTTGCAGGTTGGACATTCGTTTTTCCTTTCATTAAAGTTTGGGAGGAATGTAGTGTCCTGCCAGGACACAGTCTAGTTGTTTGCAGTGTAACCCTACACTAAACACCCACCCACCACAGACGTCACTGGGTCAGGTGACGCTGTTAATAAAAGACCCTGAGCGCACGTGCTCGTGGCCAGATCTACGATCCCCTAACTGGTGTCCTGTGTCATCTTTTACTCACCATGTGGGCCTAGGGCCCCAACACTACAAGGTCCTCTTACTGTTGCCTTTATGAGAATTAAAGATCACTATAATCTTGAGTCTTTCCTGGATGACATACAACCAGCATTAGCAAGGAAACTATATGCCCAAATCAAACATGGGTCCGTCCCCCTGCGCCCATTTTCCAACAAATGGGCAGGTACCTCACCTTTAGGGTTCCCTTCCTGTAGTAAGGTAGAGGAGATGAACTTCATGTATTCTTCTTTTGTCGAGGCTATAAAAAGCTGGACATAGATGGTTGATTCAGCTATGCAGAAATCTGTGGACCAAGCACTGTGCTGATGCATTTAGGCTACTGAAATGCAACACTCAAAAGCCAATTGTATTCTCTGTTTCGCTCTTCCTATTTTCTATGTGGTGTGCGCGCAAATCTCTACTGGGCTTCAATCCTCAGACTTAAGCCCGCTCACTCCCTATATGGGGCAAGCCCCATTTGAATGTATCAAATTATTTTATACCACAAACAGTTTTTTTTCTTAATTTTATACTTGTGGGAGATTTGAATACCAGTTTTAAGCATATTTTAATAGTATTTTTTTCTGCAGGTCATCTTTGGGGATTTGATGGTGTGATGGTCTATTGCTTGTGGTGGGCAACAGCATATTTAACTAAGGACTTCCCTCGGTTATTTGATTGTGTATTTCGATAAAAGTTTTTAGCACATTTCCTATGAAGAGCAGGATCAAAGGAGATTTGCATATGGCTGGGTGCAAACTGGGGTGGCATGGTTAGCAAAAGAATGATTGGTTGGAATTCTACCCCAAGCAATTGCCAGTGCTTAGACTTCTTGTAAGCATCCTCCCATCTATGTTTGTGTATTTGATGTTCTGCCCTAAGTGACTAAGCGTAGAACCAAGCTACACCTGTTTGAAGAACCCCAGAAAACTAGTCCTGGACTGGTTGTGCTCTAGTTCAGAGACCACCTGGCTTGGCAGGTCGGCTAGAGAACTCCTTTTGGGGCTGGTCAAGACTGGTTTGTATATGGGTTGGTCTAAACTGATGTTGCATGCTGAACAAAAGAATGATGGGTTGGAATCCTACCCTGAGCATTAGCCAATCTTTGGACTTATTGCAAGCATCCTTCCATCAACTTTTGCGAGCTCAATTATCACCTTAAGTGGCCATGGTTATGCCCAAATGAGGTTCACTTGCTCATTGTGCCAATGGAACCAAGCTACACCCAACTGAAAAGCCCCAATCAGGGTTAAATTAGTATTGGTTTCCTTTTGTTCTATTTCAGAGAGGACCTGGCTTGGCAGTTCAAGCTTGACTGCACCTATAGGAGTTAAGGCTAAAGTGCATATGACTGGGTCTATTCTGATACGGCATGGTGGGAAAAAGAAATATAGGTTGGAATTCAGGCTGAGCAATTGCCAGTAGTTAGACTTATTGCAACCATCACATGACCTTTTAGTGTTTGATGTACTGCCCTAAGTTTCTAAGGACATGCCCAGACATTGGTCCCTTGTTCACTATGCCAGTGGGAACAAGCTACACCCGACTGAAGAGCCCCAATCAGGGCTAAACCAGTCTTGGGGTGCTTGTGCTTTCGTTCAGAAAAGTCCCGGCTTGGCAGTTAGGAGTTTGCATATGGTCTCATCTGAAGTGGCATGATGGGCAAAAGAATGATGGGTTGTAGTGCTACCCCAAGTGATTACCAGTAGTTAGACTTATTGCAAGCATTCTCCCATCACCTTTTTTGTGTTTGATACTTCTGCATGTGAAACCATTTCAAGGCTTCTCTCACCTGTTTGTCCAGTCTAGACTTTGTGGGGCAGATTTTTAAAAAATGTCACAGTTTCAACAAAGCAAGGCGACTTGCTGCACTGCGTGACAGGAAGAGAGAAGGAATGCACCATATTTGCTGAGATATGATGCATTCCTTCTCTCTTCCTGTGCTGACACACTGATTGCTGCCTAGTGCCAATGCAAGCACCCTGGCATCATGGTGCCAAGGTGTCTGCATAACAGGCAGGATCATTTTTGTGCCGGAAGGGGCACATGTTTGCACAAAAACAGACATTGGAGGCATTTTCCGAACAGGAAATAATGAGGAGCAGTAAAAATATGTTCCTCGTTATGCCTCTGTTCTGATGACGTACCACTATTTTGACACATTCCCAGATTTACACATTTTTGTAAATCTGGGACTGCACTAAAATCAATGGGTGGATGCATGGGAACGCCCCTGTTCCATCCATGGCACTACTTCCGAACGCAGAATAATGCAAGGCCGCGATTTGCAATACCTTTGCATGGCTTAGAAAAGGTCATAAAGGGCCTGGTGTTGCCTTGTGTCACCTTGCATAACACAAGGGCAGTGCAAGGAACTAATGAAAAAAAAGGCTATTTGAGGCCTGTTTTAAATTTCTAGCAGTCAGATTTTTAATAAATATTAAGAGAAAGGGTCCTTTAAAAAATTACCATTTCCCTAATTGAAGCACTTAGAGGCTAATTTGCATTAGCCTCCAAATGTCAACCATGCTTTGAATGGCCCTGGTGAGGTGTGCCTGCTACTCTCAGATCAGAGACAATGACTGGGTTTGAGGAGGTGTTTTGCTGGGAGCAAGACCTGTTGCTAAGTGCTCAGGAACCTAATTTACTTTTGACGGGGCTCTCTCCATCACAAGCAGATGTCAGATGACAGCAACACATCTATCCTTTGTCCTACCAGTCAGGCAGTCAGACACCAAACCCAGTGGGGAGAACTATGCCCCATGAACTGGTTTGGCGTGAACAAGAAGGGAAGTGCTCATTACCTTGTCTACAGCTCAAGGTGAGCACAGAGCCACTGCACAAGGGAAAAAGGTTTTTGCCATCTTGAATTTGAGTAGGGGATCACTATTGAATTGTTTGCTTCTCATGCCCCTCCCTAACCTACGAGGTAAATGTTCTCACAAGTAAACCTACTCCTTTTGCAGTGGCTCTTGTGTAGCCTTCTCACGAAAAACCTCTGCAAAAGTGAGTAGGTTTACCCCAGGAAACTTTTACCCCATTGGTTAGGGAGGGGCATGAGTCACCATCACCAATAAGCTAGTTTGAGGCTTAAAGGTGGCATCCCCTAGCACTCCCTACTGAAACTGTGGGAGAACAAAAGAAGGACTGCAGCTGCTGTTTGAGACCTGTGAGGCGATCTGAAGAGCTGGACCTCATCCCCTTAGTTAGCTGGCCTCATGGGTCAGCCACATGGCCACACCAAGCTTTAAGAGGCATCTTCCTTAAGTGTCCAGCTTACCAGTATCAACTGGAGCTTAGCTGTGCCCTGCTTGTGGCCGCTGCTGGAGTTAGTTCTGACTCCCAAATGGTCTGAAATGGAGAAAGAACTATGAAAGAACCATCGAAAAAGCTTTATCTTACTGTTCTTTCAAATTCTCCTGCCAGTACTAAGACGGCGTTAGATCTGTGCTTTGTAAATTATTATAAGTCTTTGAATACATTAATAGTTACGTATTATAATTATTTTAAATACCTGATATTGTGGAATCAATTGGAATGTGTTAAGTAATTTAGTCTGCTTCAAAAAAAATATTTTTTGCATGCCAAAGAATGCAATAAGTAGAAAACAGTCTTCATAAAACTGTTTGGCATTTGGCTACTATGAATTTACAAAACTGTCCTCGCGATTTTCTAAATCTGGAGTCAATGTTTTCAGATTTCCTGTATTCTCTTTCCTGATATTGTAAAGTGGGGTATGCACAGCTTCATTAAGAGGTATCAAGAGAGGTGTCAGAGAGCCCAAAAACTATGGCTTCTAAATGGCTTTCTAAGAGGGCAGTGACGATCAGTGGGACATATTCTGGGGAGAGGAAGGAAATCAACCGATAGAAGCAGGGTGAATAAGAGATGAGGCATTAGCTGGAAGGTGCATGAACAATGAAGGACGGACATCCGGTGGGTGGTGTAAAGGCAGATCCGACAAGTTGTTACTTTTCTGTGATATCACTTCAAGAATGCAATGCACAATCCCAAACATATTTTTCAGTTCCTGATACTTTTTACCCTCTATCAGTGGCACCATGAAAAGATCAGGTTTTTTACACTACTGCAGATGAAAATTCTACACCCTCCGCAAACTTATGTGCCCAAGTGGTGCATTGTTACCACACTTCACAACCCCATAAATGTCTGGGCCATAAATTCACCTCAGCACTGATTACTGCAGTTGGCAACAGGCTACCAAATTTTCAGTTTCATCAATGATTACTCGCAATACCTGTCGTCTGTATGCCAGAGCAGTACATGTATTCATCTAAGCACTTTACAAGATTTTGTTGGACAGGGCACCATAACACTGCAGTTCACCATCCCAAAGTCACCAAATACACAATCCAATTCATTTTCCATTATAGCTTGATTATTCCCTAATGTCCTTTTACCATTTAGGGAAGTTGAGTACTTCATGCACGTATGTAAACGAGATGATAACTAACAGATTAATATCAGTGCTGCAACCACCCCAATCAAGCAGACTTATTGGTCCGCCACACCCGGTCAACCACCTTAAATATTAAAGTATTTTTCATGCAAAAGTTCCACAAATGCTTCCCCCCTTTAACAGGCCAGTGTACATGAAGGGGACTAGGTCATTGTGTCGAGTTTTATACACCCATTCAAGTTGGACCCTACTCCTCCACAGAACCCAATGGCAGTGTAGTCAATACAGAGAGCGGCTAAGCGTTTTCAAGCAATAAATGTGGCCTACTTTCTGACAGCGGCCTATGTCTGTTTACCTTCTCATACAGAAGCCAAAGTGGGTCGTGTAAATCCATTAGCCCAGAGCAGACAACATCTGGTACATGCATCACCTGCGATGGGGAGAAGAGAAGATACCTGAATATGATTGAACATCACTTTGATCCTGGAACATCATAAAAGCCCAACTAAAGTATAATTTGCTCCAGAGCAGAACTGAAGACACATCACAATAAAGAGGGGAACAACCTTTATAACGCAACTTTTAGCACGCAGTGCTATTACAACGCAGACTTTAAAACGAAAACCATTACAACGCATTACACTGGGGGGCGCTCTAGGATAGGGAATAGTTTTAATTTACTCTCCAACACCTTCCCGAGTGACCACGGGGACTGGTGTTGAAATAGTACATTAAACTATTCACTATCCAGCACCCCCCAGTGTAATGCGTTGTAAAGGAATGCGTTTTAAAACTTGCGTTGTTACAGCATGCATGGTAAAAGCATGCGTTGTAACAACGTACATCTCAATAAAGAACACTGCTTCAGGATGCAATCAAATATTCAGCCACCTCCTTTGTAGCTCATTGACTGCATCTTTGATTGTGACCATGTGGAGTAGTCCACTGCTATTTTGGCAAGGTTTGCACTCTACCACATACACAAGACGCAGTTGGTGTATGTCTACAGACAGGCAAGCCAACATACAACATACATAGAAGTGCTTCTAAAGAAGATCTTACTACATGCGTGTTGTGTGTGAGCTGTCCTTTCCAGATACACAGCTGCCCTCCACTGAATGAATAACTTTCAGGGGTGGATATTTCCAGTCTACCACTCATAAATTAAGATAACTGTAATTATGAACTAGTGTAGTGAGAGAATTACCGTCTTCTGAATGGACACTTCATTAAATGTATATATTTGTGAAATTGAGAAAGGCACTTGTACCCGACTAAACAATGAACCTAATGAAAAAGCTTGGGGAAAATATAATGAAAATAGTCAATTAAAAACTGGTGCTTTGTCTGTTCATTATTAACATCTCACCTGGATTTTCTAATTGCTTCTTCTTTGTGCCTTTGAGAATTAGGTCTTCGAGATGCTGGAGCTTGATAAATTCCCTGGAGTCAAAAACTAGTTTATAGGTTCCCCTTGCCACCCTCAACAGTGAAGACAGGCTTCTGACATCTGCAGGTAACTGCTTGCCGCTGGTGTATTATGTATTCTTTTAATAGTTTTAGTTTTCATTTGAACATCCTTAAGAAACAAAGAACAATTCTAGGAGAGCATCAAGGCAGAGTTTGGATCTTTTCTTGAGATGCATTGTAAGAAAGGAATCATGAGCAGCAAAAAATATATAAATGAGGAAAACTTGTAAATTTTAGAGAGATCAATTACAAAAAACAATTATTTGAAAGTGTGAGTTAATGTATCACGTTGCCAGTCTGGCTCAGTTTTCTCTGTGGAACCCACTTATATTTGGAAGCTGGTGTGTGTGATTTGTGCGAAGTCAAAATGTATCCCGAATTAGTTTTTTCCTGTCCTCGAGGCCGCTTTTTTTGTATTTCTTGCATACACCACATCGATTGGAGTGTTCTGTTCTTTGTTGTGACGGTCCAGGATAGTGTGGCTCGTAGACGGTATTCTAAAACATGCAAGGTTTGTACACCTCGCCACCCAAAAAAATGAATCAATTACTGAACTGCAGTGCACCCGATGTATATGGACTAAATATTACTGAATTGTCCCTATGCTGGTACTTGCTGAATAGATAAACTCGTCAATGACATTTACAGATTTCACATTCATATTTCTCGATCCCAGAATGCAGCATTGCCGGGTTGCTGTGGGCTGCGTTGAAAACAGTGGCCTGTGACTAGCAAGGGCTCAGCATTAATTTAGCCACTAAATTAATACGTAGGTTTCGTCTTGTTATGCTAAGCTTTATTGCTTTTTTTGGATCACAATGAGGGCCTGTGGAGAAGGGCTGTCCTAGTCAGATCAGGAAGAGACCTATTGAACTTATTTCTGCCTTCATGCCTTCTTTTGTGTTTGAAATACTTTATTTAGCATAATAGTAATATCAACACATACAGAGTTAAAAAGATAAGATCGTATTATTAAATGCATAAAACAGTAATACATCAAAGTCTTTATAATTTAAAGGGGGGTTAAGTAGAGGAGAGGGAAGAAGTGAGGAACAATTCTGAAATATAGAATATAAATTAGTAAAAACAACATCCTAATGTGCCATCATCTACTTCATAATAAAGAAGAAAAGTATAAAACAATTTATCCAATATAAATAAAGTACATTCAAATGCTATAGGAGACAGAGATTAAAATAATTATGGAGGATAAAAATTATCAGAAAGCGTAGAAATAGTGTGCGACACAGGACCTCTAATTTGCTTGAGAAAAAGAGTCAGTGGGGACATTATGAGAGGAGGGAAAACATTGCATCATGCACAAAATATCCATTTTATGATGTAGACAGAATCCCACCACATTTTGTATGATAATTTGTCTGATGATTTCCAACTTAGAAGAATTTGTTAAAACGCAAGTGCTAATAAATTGTCTAACAATTTATCTTTGGGACACAATAGAGAAATAGACTGAGATAAAGTACCTAAAAATAAAGAAAGAATATTGAAAGGAGGCTGTATATTGAATAATAGTCAAATCTGGGACCAATCTGGGACCAAACCCTGTGCTAAAATGAAGGTCTCATAGGGCAGTGAAATAATATATGCATAAAATCTGCCTGAACATTTAGCAGAACCACCAATGGAGAATTTAGAACACTGCAGGGGAGTGAAGTAACATCCATGATAAATGAATAATAGGGACTTAGTAACACTACCAGTTCTAGACACTTTTGAAAAACGTGTCCATATTTAGATCCCAAAAAGCAAGCATTCTGATCTATGTATTGTGTAGTGCTGCATCTGGGCCTTTTAAGTTTATAATAACATACCTTTAGCATGTGTACTTTGTATAGTTGGCACACATGTCCAAGGCTGAGTGAACTACTATGCAAAGCTGTTGTTAGAGCCACTATCCTTGAATGTTTTTAATGACAATCTGGAGGATTTTAGCTCTAGCATATTTCCTCAAAAGGGGCTTGTGACACTATACACATGCTTCTGGGGCCGGAGCAAGGCATGGGCAGTGTGGGCCGCGGCCCAGGGCACCGCAATCAACATTGCAACTTGGGGCATTACACCAATAAGACACAGTTGGCTCACAGCATGAAAGGTGCCACCTTGCAAGTGCACCACATTAGGGGCCCCCTTCCCTGGCTTCACTGCTATGGTGTAGCGAGGCGAACCCGAGTGTGGGGGCAGTCCCAGTTGCCAGAAAGCACATTCCTCAGTTTTTTCCTGCAATTAGGCCTCCTCCTCCACCCACGCAGAGGAACAGCGAGAGGACTATTGCCCAGCTGTTTAGCTCCCTGGCAGTCATAACCCTCTCTGGAAATAAGCATCCCTCACCCCTTCAGCCCTGCACTCGATATTAAGAGGTTCTTGTAGATGGCTGAGAGGGAGGGGCTGCAGCTTCAGGAGCAGAGGCATCTATTGAGATGCAGACAGTCCTAGATAAGTCAAGTCTAGGAAAATTAAAGGGACCTTGCACAATTTCCCTTCTGCCCAGGACCCCAAAAATCCTGGAACCAGCCCACCATACTACAGTACTATGCAGCTGCCTTCAAAACTTCAAATTATATAAAAATTGTAGTGACATACCCATTATTATTGGTTCTACCAGTTTCTTTTAAAGAAAAAAACAGGTTTGTTGTGATTGCAATGGACATCACACATATTGTGCACCAGTACTCTTGATGGATATACTGCTGTGTGAACAAATGTCTTGATTGTATTGTGTTTCTTCCAATAGCACATTGCATCCACATCAGTGATGGGTCTGCTCCATCCAAGATGGTTAACTCGGTGCAGACTTTAAGATGTTACTTGCATTTAGTACTGGACACCATTGGATCTTCGTCACCAACACTTTTGTGTCCCTATTTACAAGTCAGCTATTTGTTATGTGAAAATCTCAAGCAGGTATGCCTCAGGCCAGGGATATCTGGACAGAATAAAGTACTCAGACATCATGGATCTGTGTGAGGTACGTGTATAAGTGCAGTGGCTCAGAACTCACATGAGCCAGAATGGAGTACGGCAGGAAGTGCTGGGGCTTATGACCCATGCGGGCCTGTGCGACGTGTGTCAAAATGAGCAGTGCCAATACTTTTTAAATTTAATTTATGAAAAAAATGTTCCCCTACTTTTTGTGAAAAGACAACCATTCAGGGATGCTAAATTCGGATAGGTCAAATGCTTCAGTGCCATTCAAGGAGCCTCCTGTGCTGTGAACAGGGGTAGACCGCTAAACAAGAAACAAGCATTCTTGCCAGGTTGCCTGCTCGCCTGAAAAAATGCAAATGGTTAATCTGTAAATGTTGGGGGTGATTGAGAGTATGTACTGGCTTTAATCGATATAATCGCTTGAAGCTTTGTGATAACAAAGATTTACTCCTTTTTCAGTGGTAGTGCAAGAGAGGTATCAGCTGAGCTGATAAGTGCTTGTTTTTAAGGGACAGCTACATAAAACAAAATGCATTAGATACAGTCTAGGTATTACTAAAATCTATATTTTGGAAGCATCATTTCATCCTAAACCATTTTGCACATTTTGTAGCAGTCTATCTTAATCTGTGTGTAATTCAAGTTTAAAATAATGACTTGCATATGCACAGTGCTTTTTGTCACTGGCTGGCACGAAACATACACAAGTCACTTTTCTTCATTGCACCAACCAAGATTCAATTCTGTGACTCGTTGCTTACAGACACAGTGCATTCACTTATAGAGGTTTCATAAAATACGATAGCGCATTTGCCACTGATTAACTTAAGTTTTGAAATGTATTTCCCATTTAAGCTGTGTGCAATTTTACATGTATCTACCTGGAGGTGAAAGACCCAAAATAGTACAGAATATTTTGTTTTTTAAGCCACACCTTTGACCCTACCCCCACGCTCACAGACCCCACCCGCGTTGCATGCAGCATCACAGTGACCATACTTTATACACTTCAACCGCTGGCAGTAGGTCACAACTCACATGGGCTTTTGTGAGCTCATAGGAAGAAATGCAGTGCCTCACGACCCATATGGGCGTGAGGTGAAACAACCTGCTTTGGCAAAGTCAATAGATTTCGCCTATACAAGGTCTATTGGGTTTGTCAGTGCTTTTCTAGAAATGCTGCACAGTAGCGTGGTCTGTTGTGCAACATGGGTTAAAGCAAAGGAAAAAAAGCATTGACCTCATCAAAGCACTTTTCTTTTCAATATGCATTAGCCTTAAATTTATCAGTTTTCTTTGAAAAAAGTCTTTGAAAAAAGTATTACTCCTGTCATATTTACATTGTCCCTTACATCAGATGCGATCTCAAACCTAATGTGTGATAGGCAAAGTTAAAAACGTTAAAACAAAAATCCAGTCTACCAGAAGATAAATGACGTAAACATATGATACAAATAACGAGGCCCATAAAGCACACTTTACAATCTATCAGAAAGCTAATAATGAGGTCAAATCCCAAGACATGGAAACTGAGATCAATTTTATATCAAATATATATTGAGGAGGATTGAAAACCTACCAACTATAAGTAGAGAAAATCTATAAGAGGCAGATGAGGGGACCTGCAATAACATTTGGTATTTTAACAAGGAATTCTCCTTGATAAAGGTAAACAACTTTGCAACTCTTAAACAACTAACATATCTTGTGCAGATCACATGAATGCCATTCTTTATCAACTCAGACTCACAGTTTGTGCTATGATGTGGTGGATGAGTGTGCCTCAGCCTCATATCAAATTTTCAGATCAAATACTTTACTAATAGACGGAAACCCTACTCCACCACCAGTGATGGCTCCATGTGTTTACATGCGCTATCACTTCCCACTGTGGGGAAGCCTAGAAACAAACTCAGAAGAGAGCTCTGGACAACAGAAGGTGCCCCTTCATGGTCAATGGTCTAAGTTAGGGTTTTGGGTGCTGTGGGTATCTTCTACTGCTCAGTTCTCCCTTTTTGGCTTTTCTTTATAGAGCTTCTCCCTCTCACGAGGAAAGGTTCAGAAAACTGTAATTGAACAGGGAAGCACAGTCTAGTTATTGCTTGTCGGAAATCACAGTGGGGAAGTATGAGATATTTAAAAGGTTCCACACAGGGATGGTGCTGGGATAAGCCACGTTCAGCTAGGTGTTGATGAGTGTAAGGAGTGTGAGTTTCGGGAGGCACAGAAGAAAATGGATACACATCAATGAAAGAGTACAGCTGAGAGTGACAAGAGACATGCAGCTTAGGACAGGCCTTTGCCAAATGACAACATGGTACACCGATGGGCACTTTAAATCAATCATGAGGAAGGGGTTACATTGAGAAAGCTCGGGAGAGCACAACAGTTGAAAAAAGGTCTCATTTTAGGAGTATTCCAGTTAAGTGAAAGACATTTATTACGTGGTTGATTGTTCCCAAATATAGTACATCTTGTTGACATAACACTTCTGTAGATTGTTTTCAATAATTCTCGTTTTGCTATTATGTGTGTGATTGGGAATAGGTTGTGGTGGCGTGTGTATGTGTCTGCTGTCAGTACTATTTGCGTTGTCCTTTTTAAATGGAAGGTGAAATGGTCTTGTTAGAAACGGGACCCTGGCCGGCCAAGACTCGCGTCGAGGTCAGTCAGGGATCACCATTTCTAAGGTCAGGGCAAGGGAGTCACACACCAAGATAACCCCCGCTCACCCTCTAGGTAACGTGGCGCGAGCAGCAAGGCTAATCTCAGAGGCGATGTGTAAAGCGTTTGCGCGCGCACCCCAGCGACAACAACCAAAGGCCCACCACAAAGGAAACTCCACACAAGGTTATATCAAAAATAGCCTTTGTATTATAATAATAAAAACACATTAGATAACACACACACTTTACAATGTGCCAACAGGCACGGGCAAGATTTACAAGGGATTATGTACAGGACAGGGCCACCTGGACCACTGTCAGGGGTATGCACTTGTTAGAAATAATACTGGTAGGTATAACACTTTAGCACATCAACATATGACTGTAACACAGAAGTAGTAAATGTAGCATACAACCAGTAACTACTGGTAAAGAGAAAATACCTCCTACGCCACCCTAGTCTCTGTAGGGAAATCACGCAGGGAGCTAGGACCTATGGAAGGAAAACCTATCACCTACTACGCCACCCTAGTCTCTGTAGGGAAATCACGCAGGGAGCTAGGACCTTATCATCAGGACCTATGGAAGGAAAACCTATCACCTCCTACGCCACCCTAGTCTCTGTAGGGAAATCACGCAGGGAGAAGGAAACCTATGGAAGGAAAACCTATCACCTCCTACGCCACCCTAGTCTCTGTAGGGAAATCACGCAGGGGGAAGGAAACCTAAAATAATCACCTAGGCAAGTAACATTTAGCAAAGGCAATTAAACATCAACAATCCTCTAAGCAGGTCACTTTTAGCAAAGGGGATAAACACATAAAGAATTACCTAAGCAGGTCACTTTTAGCAAAGATAATAATAAACAAGAATTGCACATGTAACATTAAAACACATTCAGAGGTGCAGGTTAGAACTTTTGCGCAAGAATCATATAGCAAAGAAATCACAATGCGCAGGGTGCATGTAGCACAACACTCAAAATGTCCCTCAGGCCAACTGGCCTCGAAAGGGGCGGAATGCCCTGAGTCTCAGTGTCAGGGGGTCTGCGCAGGCAGCACAGACACAAAAGCCTAAACGTAGCAACTGTCCACTAAGTGCTGGACAGTTGTGAATAGCGAGTAGGCAACGTTGGAGCCAGGTGGGCTCAAGAACAATGAATGGCACCCAAGAGCCTCTCTGGGGCTCTAGAACAACTGTGGGCGCTGTGAGCCTTTCTGGCTCTAAATAAATCAACTGCCCCCTCGAGCTTCTCTGAGCTCGCAAAACAAAGTAGGCAATGTAGAGCTCCTGCGCTCTAAACCAATGAAATGCCCCCAGAGCCTCCTGTGGGCTCTAACTAAATAGGGGCGAGAGCCTCGTGGGCTCAAAGACAATGTGGCCGGGAGCCTCGCTGGGCTCGAAGAACAGAAAGTGCCCTGAGCCACTCGGGGCTCTCGGGAACCAATGCGGGCGGAGCCTCTAGGGCTCAAGAACAAATGTGGGCCGGATCGTTGGAGCGGCCCGCTGCCAACCGGGGCCGCTCTGGAGAAACAAAGAACCCTGTCCCTCACTCACCGGCACATCGCGGGGGCAGGAACACTGCCGGCTCGCCTCGCGCTGCTTCTCTCTCTCGCCGGCGAGGCGGGACTTCCGGTCGGCCTCTGAGGGGCCGCGCTGTGATTGGCCGGACGGCCAGATACTTCCGGGTCGCCGCGGGCAGCGCGGCGGCTCGTTGTAGACAGGCAGGCGGGCTCCCAGTACCCGAGGAGTGGGCTCCCTCGAGGTAATTATAAAATCCAACAACGGGCAATGCCGGGTGGGCACCGGCGCTCAAATCAAAATATAAAGCGAGGTAGGCACTCGCTATGCCTGACAAAGCGCGCCAAAGCGCTATAATCAGAATAAAGCGCACCCAGCGCTTAGGGGGAAAATAAAGCGCTCATCAGCGCTAAAAGCAAAACGAAGCGCTCCCAGCGCTGGGGACAGGGGAGAGCGCTCCCCCAGCACAGCAAAGCTTCCAGCAAGGTCTGGAAGCAGGCAGAGGGGCAAGGCAGGGCCAGAGCCAGCACACTGGGTCTCCAGGCAGGGAGACAAGCCAAGTGGCGGTCCTCTTGGCCCCTGCAGCAGCAACAGCCCCCTCTGGCAAGGATCCACAAGTAGAACAATTTCTGTGGGGACACAGCCCCATTTTTATACCATGAATTCCTTTGTTTCAGGGTGCAGGGTGGGGGGAAACCAGTTGCAGCTGGCTTGGGAGTACCCTTGATGGCCCAACCACCCCTTTCATTCACTGGGGAGGCTAGGGTCATTAGACAAACCACAGGGGGGCGGAGCCAGCATTGTGTGGGGAAAAACCCAGCCCATCCAGGACACAGATCTACTCCTCCCACACATCACTCATGCTGATCTCCCACTCACCACCGGGCAGACCCATCCAGACTTCCTGGAGCCTGGCATGCCAGCCAGCTCCAGCCAATCACGCTCCACTATCCTCACTGCACACATACATCAATGTCCAGAAGTAGCACTTCCCTTCTAGACACACACAAGCCGCACATACCATTGCGCAGCATTCGCTCTCACGAGTTCATACATACTAAACTCGAGCCTGCACTCCCCACACATCAGGAACTACCAGGGCACACACATTCCCCATGCATTCCTATGGGAGGGCAGGCCAGCCATACTACACGCACGCACTTTCACTCTGGGACACAGGGAAAAAAGTGCGCCAAGACCCAAAAATCACTACACAGGGTCACAAATAAAGGCAAAAAGATTCGGGGTGAACCTGCCCTAAGGCCCAAGTCTAACACGACCCCCTTCCAGCCAAAACGCAGGGCAGACCGATCACCACCGTGATGGACTTCCCTGCTTGGGGCGATAAAACAAGGACGCGGGCCCACAACTGCAGGGACACCTTCCTGTTTTACGCCACGGTGAACCCCTAGGGTTCCTTCTAAAACTACTGTAGGGACTAACTGGGGTACCCCACTGATACTCTCCAGCTGCCCTCGGCCAGGACCAGGCCCTAGGCCACCCAGGTACCACTGGATCCTGTATACTCACAAAGTGGGGGGTAGTAACCCCTGGCACATAATAGCCATGCTCCACTCTTCCTGTCTGCAAGACAGGGCTAGACTTCCACTGGTTCTCCAGCCTAGGGTCTACAACCTTAGGTGGACCAGGAGTCTCAGGGAAGGCTCTCCTCCCCTTACCTCTTCTCCTAGGGTTCCTCCTCCTCCTGCGAGGGGTACCCTCTAAACAACATTCTCCCAACCTAGGGTTTAACCCCTCAGGTGGTACTGGGGTCAGAGGTGGGCTCTCCCACCCTCTGCACCCCCTTCCAGAGTCCTGCTCCCTCCCAACCGGGGCGGTACCTCTGGAGAAAGAACTGGTTAGGACACTGATTACAGTAGTCCCACCCTTCAGGTCAGGCTGATCCTGAACCTGGCCATCCAACCTCTGGTCTAAAACCTTCGGTGGAACCAATGCCTGGCACTCCAGGACTTCTGGGGACTCACATCCTATCCCCAAATCACTCCTTTCACTGGACTTCTGTACTCTCCCTCCTGGAGCGGTACTGCCAGCTTCTAGGACCATAGAAGCTCCGCTTACAGATGCTCCAGGTTCTCTACACACTAGGAGATCTCCCTCAAGTGAACTAACAGGCAAGTCTAGGTTCCTTTCCTGGTGTTCCCTAAAGAAACCATCCAGGCTCTGTGACAGGGCTTCGGGCATCTGGGGACTCTCGGTCACACACTCACTCCCGCTCCACTGAGACAGGCAGTCAGCCCCTACACCCTTCTCACTAACCAAGGACCTAGCTGGGCTACTCTCACCCTCTTCCACCACACTGGGCTGGAAGACACCTGACCCACTATTGTTGGAATCACTCACTAGTGACTCAAAAGAACCTCTCGCACTGTCCCAGCGTTCTGCTTCCTCTGCGAGGTCCCAAGGACAAAAACACTTCAACTTCAGCAGGTGCTGGCGCAACTCTGGACAAACAACACTGAGCAACTGCTCTTTGAGGAACATATTCACCACACCGTCTACCTCATTGTCCGAGTTAGCCATCAGCCAACCCCACATTGCATCCGAACAGTCATCCACAAAATACCCCCACTTCTGGTGAGATGGTTTCTTAAGGTTCCTAAACCTCAACCTATTCTCCTCCTCTGGGGAAACAGGAACCATACTCGGGGAACTGGGAGTGGGACTGTCTACACTGACATTTAAAAAGCTGCCACCACTGGACTCCACCCTCCCTGGGGAATCCAGACAATTACAACTGTGCGCAGGGAAGAGTCTATCCTCTAGGGCTGCTCTCTCACGGATGATGGCCCTTCTCTCCACCTCTATCCTCTCCTGCGCTAAGAGTCTTTCGATCTCTAGCTGCGCCATAGCCTGGGCATGCTCTAACATGAGCTGTTCCATCGCTAACTGATGCTCCCTTTCTTTCTCCCTATCTTCCCACTCTTCTGGGGACAGGACAAGGGATGGGGCGCTGGTACTGACACTGGGCCTAGCAAGGGACTCCCTATCTATGGGGTCCTCACTATCTGCTGGGGCCCAACCACTGTCATCATCCAACTCACATTCTTCATCAGAATCTTCAGGGCTCCCCACAGACTCACCACCCTCATGGCGTGTGGCCTGGGCCCTTTCCTCGCTGCGCTCAAGATCCCTTTGATCCTTATACCATTGGACCAGGTGGTTCCTAAGTTGGTTCTCAGTATCTGACTCATCCACCCCTATGTCTCTCTCTCTACAGAACCTTTCCAACTCCTGCATACTGTACCAAACTAGATCACTGAGATCAAAAACAGGCTCCATTTTGGCAGACGTTCTAGAGATGAGATCACACAGGGAACCTGGGGGTCTGAGCTAAACAGGAGTATACAATCAACAAAATTCAGCAAGATTCCTATCTCAGAACTTGCACTCCACTGTCCAGCGTAACACACACTCATTCACACACAACCCTCCCCTCGGACTGGTAAGGCAGTTTCTACCACCCCTGATTATCTCAACCTGACCACTAGCGACACAGGTACCAAACTCTGGGAGCAGGGCGGGGAACAAGGTACTGGACAAAATACAAATGACACCTTTCAGGAGAAGCAAAACTGAACTTCCCTAAAAACAATAATCCCAAAAATGTGGTTATCTAAAATTGCAGAGTTTTGAAGTGTGGCCTGTCGCCACTGTGGTACAACGCAAACGCAAGTCCAATCCGCACCGCTAGCCACCAATGTTAGAAACGGGACCCTGGCCGGCCAAGACTCGCGTCGAGGTCAGTCAGGGATCACCATTTCTAAGGTCAGGGCAAGGGAGTCACACACCAAGATAACCCCCGCTCACCCTCTAGGTAACGTGGCGCGAGCAGCAAGGCTAATCTCAGAGGCGATGTGTAAAGCGTTTGCGCGCGCACCCCAGCGACAACAACCAAAGGCCCACCACAAAGGAAACTCCACACAAGGTTATATCAAAAATAGCCTTTGTATTATAATAATAAAAACACATTAGATAACACACACACTTTACAATGTGCCAACAGGCACGGGCAAGATTTACAAGGGATTATGTACAGGACAGGGCCACCTGGACCACTGTCAGGGGTATGCACTTGTTAGAAATAATACTGGTAGGTATAACACTTTAGCACATCAACATATGACTGTAACACAGAAGTAGTAAATGTAGCATACAACCAGTAACTACTGGTAAAGAGAAAATACCTCCTACGCCACCCTAGTCTCTGTAGGGAAATCACGCAGGGAGCTAGGACCTATGGAAGGAAAACCTATCACCTACTACGCCACCCTAGTCTCTGTAGGGAAATCACGCAGGGAGCTAGGACCTTATCATCAGGACCTATGGAAGGAAAACCTATCACCTCCTACGCCACCCTAGTCTCTGTAGGGAAATCACGCAGGGAGAAGGAAACCTATGGAAGGAAAACCTATCACCTCCTACGCCACCCTAGTCTCTGTAGGGAAATCACGCAGGGGGAAGGAAACCTAAAATAATCACCTAGGCAAGTAACATTTAGCAAAGGCAATTAAACATCAACAATCCTCTAAGCAGGTCACTTTTAGCAAAGGGGATAAACACATAAAGAATTACCTAAGCAGGTCACTTTTAGCAAAGATAATAATAAACAAGAATTGCACATGTAACATTAAAACACATTCAGAGGTGCAGGTTAGAACTTTTGCGCAAGAATCATATAGCAAAGAAATCACAATGCGCAGGGTGCATGTAGCACAACACTCAAAATGTCCCTCAGGCCAACTGGCCTCGAAAGGGGCGGAATGCCCTGAGTCTCAGTGTCAGGGGGTCTGCGCAGGCAGCACAGACACAAAAGCCTAAACGTAGCAACTGTCCACTAAGTGCTGGACAGTTGTGAATAGCGAGTAGGCAACGTTGGAGCCAGGTGGGCTCAAGAACAATGAATGGCACCCAAGAGCCTCTCTGGGGCTCTAGAACAACTGTGGGCGCTGTGAGCCTTTCTGGCTCTAAATAAATCAACTGCCCCCTCGAGCTTCTCTGAGCTCGCAAAACAAAGTAGGCAATGTAGAGCTCCTGCGCTCTAAACCAATGAAATGCCCCCAGAGCCTCCTGTGGGCTCTAACTAAATAGGGGCGAGAGCCTCGTGGGCTCAAAGACAATGTGGCCGGGAGCCTCGCTGGGCTCGAAGAACAGAAAGTGCCCTGAGCCACTCGGGGCTCTCGGGAACCAATGCGGGCGGAGCCTCTAGGGCTCAAGAACAAATGTGGGCCGGATCGTTGGAGCGGCCCGCTGCCAACCGGGGCCGCTCTGGAGAAACAAAGAACCCTGTCCCTCACTCACCGGCACATCGCGGGGGCAGGAACACTGCCGGCTCGCCTCGCGCTGCTTCTCTCTCTCGCCGGCGAGGCGGGACTTCCGGTCGGCCTCTGAGGGGCCGCGCTGTGATTGGCCGGACGGCCAGATACTTCCGGGTCGCCGCGGGCAGCGCGGCGGCTCGTTGTAGACAGGCAGGCGGGCTCCCAGTACCCGAGGAGTGGGCTCCCTCGAGGTAATTATAAAATCCAACAACGGGCAATGCCGGGTGGGCACCGGCGCTCAAATCAAAATATAAAGCGAGGTAGGCACTCGCTATGCCTGACAAAGCGCGCCAAAGCGCTATAATCAGAATAAAGCGCACCCAGCGCTTAGGGGGAAAATAAAGCGCTCATCAGCGCTAAAAGCAAAACGAAGCGCTCCCAGCGCTGGGGACAGGGGAGAGCGCTCCCCCAGCACAGCAAAGCTTCCAGCAAGGTCTGGAAGCAGGCAGAGGGGCAAGGCAGGGCCAGAGCCAGCACACTGGGTCTCCAGGCAGGGAGACAAGCCAAGTGGCGGTCCTCTTGGCCCCTGCAGCAGCAACAGCCCCCTCTGGCAAGGATCCACAAGTAGAACAATTTCTGTGGGGACACAGCCCCATTTTTATACCATGAATTCCTTTGTTTCAGGGTGCAGGGTGGGGGGAAACCAGTTGCAGCTGGCTTGGGAGTACCCTTGATGGCCCAACCACCCCTTTCATTCACTGGGGAGGCTAGGGTCATTAGACAAACCACAGGGGGGCGGAGCCAGCATTGTGTGGGGAAAAACCCAGCCCATCCAGGACACAGATCTACTCCTCCCACACATCACTCATGCTGATCTCCCACTCACCACCGGGCAGACCCATCCAGACTTCCTGGAGCCTGGCATGCCAGCCAGCTCCAGCCAATCACGCTCCACTATCCTCACTGCACACATACATCAATGTCCAGAAGTAGCACTTCCCTTCTAGACACACACAAGCCGCACATACCATTGCGCAGCATTCGCTCTCACGAGTTCATACATACTAAACTCGAGCCTGCACTCCCCACACATCAGGAACTACCAGGGCACACACATTCCCCATGCATTCCTATGGGAGGGCAGGCCAGCCATACTACACGCACGCACTTTCACTCTGGGACACAGGGAAAAAAGTGCGCCAAGACCCAAAAATCACTACACAGGGTCACAAATAAAGGCAAAAAGATTCGGGGTGAACCTGCCCTAAGGCCCAAGTCTAACAGGTCTATTGATGTGAAATAACAAAGGTAAAGAGTTCAGTGGCACATGTATTACATTCAATGATGAAATCTTGTGAGACACATTGTTGCCACAGTTGCTGAGGCAATCAATTAAGAAAAACGCATGTTATTTTATTTTGCATACTTCTCACTGCTCCTCCAATCTAGAACATCTGATTAAGTTTCAGTTGTGAGACACTAGATGACCCTTTGATCTCATATTTAGAACGTTACTAAAACCTAAATTGTATTCTTCCCAGCCTCTGCACCATCCACTACCAGTACTCTCCCAACTCCTTTTCTTAGGATTCCTCTTAAATCCCTAGGACAGTTGTAATAAAAGACAGCCAAAAAGAGGCTGCAACTCGCATGGCAATTTTGTACAACATTTCTCAGAATAAGACATGTAACTTATGCAATAGAAGGCATAATTGCAAAATATCTCAACACAGGGGGTCGGAGATGGAACTTGGGAATGATTAGACAGGTTGAGATATGCATATGTCCTGTGTTTGTCTTCAAGGATGATGCTCTGCAAAGAACAGACCAACATGCCTTTGTTTGCATTTGGAAAATGGTAACCTTTTTTGTAAACAACCCATGTTTTGTAAAGGAATCCATTCATCCATGCTGCTATACATACATTGTTTGGGGAAAACATTGGTGGGGGGCAGTTCAGCCACAAGAGACTGAATAAGTGGGGCCCAGATTACTACAGATACATGTTGCCTGGCTTCATGGAGCCTTAAGACAACATATCAATGGATTCCCCTCCAGGGGGTATTTGTCTATTGTCATGTGTTGGGAGCAGGTAAGTCTCGAGGTATTGAACCTTTGGTACCTCAGATAATGATCAGTCAAGAGTAAGTGAGTGCCTCCTCCACCCATTTTCAGTTCATTCTTGAGAAAAAAGTGCTTCCAGGACTCTGATTGATGTTTAGATCTTGTTTACTTGTCCAAAATTAGAGAGACTTTTATAAAGCCTTCACAAAGCCAACACATGTTTTGTCCCTATGTGGTTATTCGGACCAGAGCTTTCTCAGGGCTGTAAATATGATCAACCAGACAGTCTTTGATAATGGTGCATTCTTTTAACTGGCTGCTCAGCAACTGGGATAGGGAGTGACATCCACCAAGGGATGCTTCGCGGTGTGTGGTGACTGGTGATTTCTACGTCTTACGTGTGATATATCTGAGGTGACATTACTGGAAGAATAATGTGCAGTGAATTGTGAGATTGCAGGAAGTCATGCGGGAAGGAAGTATTTGATGCTTAGATTTTGGTGCTGGCGCTCGATTCTCAAGGAAATGCCGGGAGAATAAAGTTCAAGATTCAGTAGTAGACTACTCTTGATTAAGTGAAATGTGTATTGGTCATGCTGTCAGCAAGTATTTTATTGTTATTATGTATTCATGCCAGATGAAGTACGGAACTGATTGGATCAGTGAGATGTGCTCATTATTCGGTAGTATACGCATTATCTAGTCACAGTTTATGTACAATTATATATACCTTAAAGTAAGTTCATAACTGTTTTGTAATTCCAAAATACGGGTGTACAGGTTCAATGGTCTCTCAATTGCTCAAATCCAGAATATAAATAATCACATTGCTATAGTTTTGCCCAGATTAAATTGCTAAACACTTAGGCCAACCGCATTATCTCTCCCATTGAATGCTCGCCCTGTCCAGAACTTATTAAATAGAAAAGTCCATTTCCCCATGGAAGTCAGTAATGGATATTAAGCCCTTACTGACTTGGATAGCCCTGACTGACTAAATCAAGAGAATGGAAATATAATGCCGGTCTATGATGCAGCCACAATCACTCCAGTAGAGGGAACAGTAATTACCGATAATACTTCCCATAGTGAGATAGTAAATAACATCCTCCCCACTCATCTAACTACCTGTAAAATAGTCCAGAAACCTGCGCATGCAGACCTACAACTGGTTGCCAGCAACAGGGAAGTGTGGGTGCTGAACAGTTATTTCAGATTATTTCTTGGAATATTGCGGGAATAAAGTATAAGCTAAGTGACCCTGAGTGGGGTGGATGGTTTATGGTAATCATGTATGCCTGTTTCCAGGAAACCTGGGCTACAGAGCAGGTGCACAAGGTGGGGTTTACCACATTTAGTATTGAGGCTAGGCCATCAACAGCGGGCTCCCCTGCTGTAGGGCTGTTAATATGGGTTAGGACAATATTGGATTGTAAAATATAATTACTTAAGGTAGAATCCCAGGAGATTCTAGGTATCGATTTGATGTGGCCTAAAAGGGATGTCCATATTAGATTGTTTAACATATATAATAGGTTTAGTCGCCATCATAAGCACTCTGAAACTATAACAACGCTTGCCAATTCTCTTGAAAACTATAGGGGAAGGTTTTATCTAATCCAAGCTGGCGATTTTAATACAACCTATGAGCTGGCAGATTTTGTACAAGAGTGCAGGAATAAAGGCTAGCTAGGGGTATTAATACACTGCATACTTCTCCTATTTAAAGACTCACTAAGGTTGGGCAGCAGGTACTGTCTCTCACTTTAGCCCATGGGTGCAAGCCTGTAATGGGCGGACAGCCTCTGACGAGGAAGCTAAGTTTACATTCAAGAGGGGCGGTACTAAAAGTAGGATAGGCTATATTATGGTGGACCTTGACTAGTGGCCATACATCAAGGATATGACCATCCTAAACTTTGAGGATAGTGATTACAATGCCCTCCTACTAGAGTTATCTATCCTCCCTATTGTTGATAACCAAACTCACCAAACAACAGTCCTGATTGTGACCACGAACAACAACAGGAGAATAAAATGGCCTCAGACCATAGCAGATAGGGAATTACTCCCTAAAATCTACCAGGAAGTGGCACAGACTCTTATGGTTCTTAGTGTCCTAGACCAAGAAGGAGATAATTGATTTTGTCCAGCTTTCAGAAATTATCCAATAGCATCAAAATATTTTCTATTAAACCGTCTAATTGTAATATTTCTAAACAAAACAATGCTCCGTGGTACAATGACAACTGCAGATTAGCTAAGGGTAACTTAATGGTGGCAGTTAAGCAGGGAACACAAGACAACATGAAGAACAGAAGAACGATGTACAAGAGGGCTCAGGATAGGGCTACAAGAAACTGGGAGGCTGACAATGGTCATATACTGGTTGAGGCCTCTGGAAAGAAGGATAGTCAACTCCCCCCAACCTGGAAAGGAGCGAAAATAATTCCCATGTTTAACCCGTTCCATGCTGCCGTCGGCTGTTGGCCAACGGGAGCACTACCTCCCTAGTGCTGCCGTCGGCCAACGGCCGACACAGCCCCGTCCACCCTTTAGAACGCCCGCGGTTTTTCCGCCGCGGTTAAGGCGTTAAAAAAGGGGATAAAGGGGACCCTTCAAATTACAGACCAATAAGTCTCATAGATGTCTCCCAAAAAGTCTTTTGCAAAGTAATTCTGCTATGCCTCCAAAACTGAATAGAGGAGCATAACATTATTTCACACTTAAAGGCCGGCTTTAGGTCATCAACAAGTACCCTAGATCAAGTGTTTAGATTCTTGTTGCTCACCTTGAAGGATGTGAAGATCCAGAAGGGTCATTTATAAGTCGTATTCATTGACCTTAAAACAGTATTTGATTCCATTGATTGCAACACTCAGAAAACTACGACTTCCATGTGACTTTCTTCACCTATTGGTTTGTTAACATCATGATAATAACGCCAAGGTTAGGTGGAAGTCTCTCCAACAGCATAGTAATTTCTAAAGTTGTACCTCAGGGTTGTGTGCTAGCCCCAACTCTCTTTACTTTGTACATTAATGTAAAATGTTTTGTACTTGTATAGCACACAG